>NC_081217.1:17794658-18427158 GCF_902713425.1 Acipenser ruthenus
GCACAGTGCAATTATCAATATGTAATTAAGGGAGTCTAATTGCCCGTTGCTTTAATTGGAAGCTGTGGGAATGGTGGCAGGTGAGTTGTGTGTGTTTTCCTACTGGTATTAAGCATTGTCGAGGGTGGGGGCATTTGGACTGAAAGTCTTTTGATCTAAACTTTTTCTTTCTTAAATGTTCACAGTTCAGCTATCAAAGTCATTCATTCATCTCATCTGGTCAGGTAAAGAAAATACATGATTTAAACACCTTGTGGACATACAAAGATACCGAAATGTGCTGTATAAACCACTGGGATGGCATTATAATCCCAATATATTACCCAGGAGAAACCATAGCAGAGCAATTAGCAATCATTCCAGTATACAGTATATCACATAAGCAACACCATTAACTCCCTACATTCTTACCTCTGTTAAACCCTGGCCCACAGCCAAAATGTAAAAACAATGCACTCACAGTGAGCCGGGTTGCCCGAACCCATATAGCTGGATCTATCAGCATACCGCAGAGTTTGGGCAATCCCAATTCTAAGAAGGATAACTGCACAGACTTGTAATTGTATCTTAAGCCACAGATACAGTGTAACATGCCCCCCAGAAGAAACTGGGAGTTCAAAAACAAGCAGGGTCGTATTCTCTATCTATCTCCCAAACGTAAAGGAAAAGGAAGGTAAAGGTAAAGGAAAAATGCACTGCTATTTTAATACATATACTCACACTGGTTATTAAGCTGCGAACCAAGTAACCAATAGAAATGGACGGAATAATAATGGTTGGGGTTCTAGAATGAGTTTATCACATAAAGTACTGTTTAGCGTTCCATTCATTTGCTACTCATTAAAATGGTTTAGCTGGCACAGCGCTTAGTTTTTTGTTCTGTTTGGCTCGCCTATGTTAAGGACCATTAGTTGTATTTTCATTCTTCTGGGAATATGTTAATATTGGCCAGGGGTCCTTTTTCCCACCTGCATTATGAAACTCAACTATAAATACAGGATGCACCCTGAGCCTGCAATCCCAGACAGCTCTGAGTGCTCTGTAAGGTATGTACAACATATGTGCTTTTAGCTTGGAAGATGTAAACAGCCTCTGGATATTAAGGAAGTTATGTCTCATAAATTCAGATATGTACAGGTAATTTTCAGTGTTATAGCATATGTAGCATATAGAGACTAGCTAAAGCATTTATTTTAAAGCAGATGTGTTTTTTGTTAATAACTGGGATTTGTTTTGTTAAACAAATTACTTAAAATAGATTAATTTAAGGCAGCATGGGTAGGTGGCAAGGTGTTTTGTTTTGTTAACTCTCCGTTATTTTCCAGTGATCGTCAGTAGGTTAAAGAGGCCAATGGATCTGCCATCTATCCTGAAAGCTGTGTCCAACCTGCTTCTCATTTCAGTGGGGATCCCAGGAAACCTCATAGTCCTGCTGGTGTTTGGCTACATCGGTTGCACGGAGCGCAAACTGCTGCCAGCCGACAGCATCGTTTTCATGATGATGTTTGTGCACCTGCTGATAATCCTCAACCGAGGAATCCCACAAACCCTCTTTACACTGAACTACAGGGGATTCTACGATTCCTCAACCTGCAAGTTTCTCATTTACATCTTCAGAATGACCAGGTCTATGTCCATGTCCCTTACCTTCCTCCTCAGCGCATACCAGAGCGTCCTGATCGCGCCAGCCACCTCCCGGCTCTCGTACCTAAAGCCAAAGCTCCCCACGCTCCTGCTGCCATCCTTTCTCTTCTTGTGGCTACTGAATGGGGCGACGTGCATCCACAGCTTCCTGTACACATCTCAGATCCGGAACTTCACCGCCCTCAAATTCACTCTCAATCTGAGCTACTGTATTGTGGAGTTTCCTAGCGAAGCATCCTACTTAGGGACCGGCACCATGGAACTCTTCAGAGATCTCTTCTTCGTGTTTTTTATGGTGGCCGCCAGCTCGTACATTTTGTTTGTTCTCTATCGACACCGCCAGCAGGTAAAGGGCATCCGGAGCTCCGAGCAGAACCAGCACACGCCAGAAATGCGGGCGGCCAAAATCGTGGTCACTTTCGTCACCCTCTTTGTGGTTTTCTTCGGAGTCGACAACATCACCTGGATCTACACCCTGTCTGCGGACAAGGTCCCTGCCGATATTAACAACGTGAGGGTTTTCTTCTCCTCGCTCTACGCCTCTGTCTCTCCCATAGTCGTGATCGCTTCAAACAAGAAAGTCAACAGCAAGCTGCAGTGCACTAAGACGGTTAAGGTTTCTCAATCCAAGACAACTATTGTTTCCATTGCTTAGCCATACTGTACTTATTCCTCTGCTTCGTTGTTTACAGTAAAACCAGATTTAAAGTGTCCCAATAAAGGAAGAATCCCTTCTAGATAATGTTTATCAAACTGGTTCTTACTTCTTGCTTTTGCACATGAACCATCAGCCACTCATAAAAGAAAAGAAAAACTTCGATCCAGTTTTAATTGTTTTCTACATATGAAGATACAGTAGGTTTAAAGCACAGAGTGAGGTTCTGAGTCAGTCCACTGCTCTCATGTATATATGTATTAGGGGTTTTAATCAATTAATGATTAATCCCACCTGTGGGCTTTGATTGATTAAAAAATAATTGATTGCTTAATCTTGTCTACCTGAGAGCGGGATCAAAAACCTGTCAAATTACATGAAAGTGAATATATGTATAATAAACATTAGCTGGCATTATAAAACATTTGCATTAAACAGCATTATGTTAGTACTTTACTTGTAATTGTCTTTCAATACAATTTCACATCACTCGCAAACAGGTGTGATATATCGATTTGAAGCAGTTTCCACACACACAGGTGTAGTATATATTATTACATGTAGTTTTTGACATGCTTATTGAGCCACCATTGGGAATTAACAATGCTTACCACTTAGAAGAAACGGCAATAAGATTTCTAATTGCTACTCTTATATAGGATTGATTGTATAGTATGTTTGTATCTGGTTCTTATGGTTACAGTACTGTTTCTAGAGATATTCATAGTTGAGCTGTATGAAGCATACACCGAAACATCACACAAGCATAAGAGATGGTTTTTTTTTGTTTTTGTGCCCCTTACTAATGCTGGTGTTTCCATACCGCTTATAATTTTGTTTCAAGTAACATGAATTCAAAATGTTCATTTTAAGAACCTTCATTTACCTCTAACTGTTTTTTGCAGTACCTAATTGCAAATCTCAGCTGACTGTATCCTATTGCAGGTTTAAATGTTTTACACTAATAAACATTGGATCATATTGTGATTTAAAATGTGTTATATGTTATATGCATGTATTTCTCGGAGAGTTGCTATGTGTTATAAAGTGCTATTGCTATCTCTCTGGTTGTATTCCACTTACTCTCATTATATGATAACTTTCAATTCCTAACTCACATAAATAGAAACTCCCTGAAGGATCGCAGTAGAGGAAAAACTAAAGAAAAGTGCACTTTTAGCTTGTTTAATAAGCAAAGCAGAACATCACGTCCTCACATTGAAAGTTATTCAGCCGTCACCATCATTACTTGGGGAATAAGTAGCACCACCTCCCCAATCACCACACACACACACAAATACTTTTTACCTGAAATCTCCTTGGATCGAAGCATACTGTTCTTTTCTTTCAGTGTATGTCAGCTGTGATCCGCCTCAGTTAACACAGCCCTGAGAGGCTCTCGACTGCACCTGTCCTATCCCTAACTTCACAGGTAGCATTATAACAGGAATGCAATGTCAACTACCAATTGGGAAAGCAGGGAGATATGATCAGCCTCATTGAACAGCGAAGCATCCTAATAACAATGTGCTAGAATATGATCAGAGCAGTTATACACACTCTGAAATGTTGAACAGGGGTCAGTGTGCAAGGGGACGTATTTATGGTCTATTTGACTATACTGGGAAGGTATTATGACACAGTACACTGTTCCCACTGTTCAACTACACCATGACAATGCCTGATGCGTCATGTAAATATTAAAATAATTAAAAAAAACATTTCAATATGTGAAATATACACTCCATTGCCAGTCCAGCACTGGTCTACTCAGAATGTTCCTTAATGTATAATTATACATGTTTTAGGGGAGAAAACACAAAACATTACAATCTTTCGTATGTGGTTGCCAAGTTACGTTGTGTCCCTGCAGGTAAGCATATTATGTACTGAAAAAAGGGATTATGGCATGCCCTTGTGGTAATTCTAGTAAATGCTGGCTTTCAGGAGAGCAGAGTTACAAGAAACTCCTTTATTCAGGTGTACTAAAATGTAGTACTGAAGATGTTAAACCCTAACCAGCCTAACCAGCAGAATTTGTTTAAGAGATGGGTATTTATTTATTTATTTATTTTTTTTAATTTAGTCGTCGCCAATTATTTTTACCCCGGTTTTCACCCCAATTTAGCATGCCCAATTATTATCTGTATCCCCGGCTCACCGCTCGCAACCCCCCGCCGACTCAGGAAACGGAGGCTGAAACACGCGTCCTCCGAAACGTGCTGCTCCCAAGCCGTCATTTTTCGCACTGCAGATCCACAGCAATGCTACCAGACCTATAGTGCCGGAGGACAACACAGATCTGGCGGCTCCGCTGCAGAGCCACAGGCGCCCTATCGGCCACAGGGGTCGCTGATGCGCGGTGAGCCGTGCATTCCCCTGCCGACCTAAACCCTCCCTACCCGGGCAGCGCTCAGCCAATTGTGCGCCGCCCCCTAGGAACTCTCGGTCACGGTCAGCTGTGACATAACCTGGATTCGAACCTGCGATCTCCAGGCTATAGGGCACATCCTGCAAGGAGCGCCTTTACTGGATGCGCCACTCGGGAGCCTAGATGGGTATTTCTTACGGATTAGCTATCACTCTGATATATCCTTTACAGATTCACAGCAGCTCCTGGATTAACCGTAGAGAATTATACAGTGAATGAAATTATAGTACTGGCTATTCTTGAACCAGGATTTAAAAAAAAAAAACTGAATCATTTGAAATGATTTGGACAAGAATACTCTTATCAAAGTTTACCATGATGAAAAGAGGGCACCTACTGTAGGTAGATGCATGTGGCTGCAGTGTGCTATGAATTCAACAGGCTTTCCTGTTAGTTTAGAGTTATGCATACAGTAATTGTATTTGAATTGCTGATGCTTATTATAATGGTACAGTGAAACAGAGTAAAACAGACTGCACATTTGTGTATCTTGTCTTCTAGTTACGCCCTTTGCTAACCTTTTAGGAAATAAATACAGAAACAGTATGTGATGGAGTGTCTAACATCATTTTGATAAACACATTTAATTGCTCCCTGACGTTGTATGCGAGCCCATTGACAAAACAGCTTCCGAACCCCAGGGTACTGGAGGAATCCCATGCGTGGCAATTGGGGGTAACATTAGCAAGTCATTAAATGGTAATGGGGTTTGTTTTGTTTTTTTCTCCACAACTGTCTTTTCCCAACTGCATAAATAATAATAAAAAAGTATAACATGATTTATATAAAATCAACAAAGCTTTTCTTAAATGCCATGGATTGCTTCTTTAAGAAGACTGCTAACCTAACCAGCGACCACACACTCCCCCAGCGAGCACGCTAATCACTGCAGCCTGGTGAGCGCTGTCGTTCTGAGTGCTTCTGAGCTCTGACTCTCTCCAGCTTAGCAGGTTCGTCTGGTATCGAATGCTCTGGGAGCATCCACACTTTGAATTGCATCTGCTCTATAGAGAATATTATTTCAACCGCTCCGCTAGGAGACTGAATAGCAATTTTGCAAACTGATAGTCATTTTAAGTTTAAGATTAGGTTTTGGTTCTAAATAATTTGCCTATTGATGACTTTGAGATGTATTCTCTTTTTGCTATAGCTGTCCCTGTCCTAGCTTTGACTACCAATCCTAACCATAACCCTAACCCTAACCCCAAGCTCAAAGCTTTGCAGACAACTAAATAAGAAAAGTATTAGCTAGAAAACTAGAAACCATTAAGCATGATAGGAAACATTATGAGAATAGAAACGAAGTAAAAAAAATAAACATTGAATTGTATATTTTCAGTATGTATATATGTGTGTGTGTGTGTGTGTGTGTGTGTGTGTGTGTGTGTGTGTGTTAGAGGCTGTAATCAATTAATGTTTAATAAAATAATCATGCCTGTGAACTTTGATCGATTAAAACGTAATTGATTGATTCATTTTGTCTTCCTGAGTGCTGTATAAAAAAACGGTGCAAGAAAAAGAAATCTTGAAAAATGGCACATGGTACTTTGAAAGTCCTTGGCAAAAGGGCAACTGGACGGTGTATCAGAAAATGAACAGCTATAACATACTTTCCTTCAGCTAACTAAAATAAAATAGCACTCAATAAATTACATTTCTCTTCAGCAAACCTAAATTAAGCACATTTGCAGTAAATGGTAATGGTTATGGTAATACTTTGTTTACTTGTAAGTGTCTTTCAATACAATTACATATCACTCGCAAACAGGAGTGATTAAGCGATGAATCATTTCATAGATAATAATAATCTTTATTTTTTTTTCTTTCACATTATTAATGGATTAATAGAAAATGTCGAGAAAAAACCCTACATATATATATATATATATAAAATATTGAGCCAAACTTAGATTTGTTGTGTTTGTTTAAGATTATTGTGTTTTTGATGTGCTTCTGTTTTATTCTTTTTGAATGTGTTGTACACATTCAATGCAAACTGCTGAAGCTAAATAAACCCTTTGCTTATGCTAATTTTATTTTAATATTAAAGCAGATGTGCCGATGATTCCCCGACAGAACTTGTTTTAAATGTGGCTTCTGCTTCCAGGAGGCACTGCAATGTGGACTGTCGCAAGATCCCAGGAGACTGTGATCCTTTTGTGTTTCTGCTGTCATTTTAAGTTTAGGTGCGTGAAATTATGTCTATTCCAAAGGGGCATCAAAAAGCTATAAAATACAATTAGCCATGGAAATGCAGCACAGACCAACCCTGAAAACCGCCAGCAGTGAATATATCGACGTGGCAATAGAAAAGGTGCTGGTAAGAAGGATCACACTTTGTCTTTTGTTTAAGTTACTGCCTATCTAGTTTTATTGCACTACATTATTTTGTATACGTTTTTCTGTTTTTCTTGATTATTATACTACACCTTTGTTTCAATAAATACAAGCGTGCATACCAGGGTATACCAGGGTATGTTAGGGCAGCAGTGTGGAGTAGTGGTTAGGGCTCTGGACTCTTGACCAGAGGGTTGTGGGTTCAATCCCCAGTGGGGACACTGCTGCTGTACCCTTGAGCAAGGTACTTTACCTAGATTGCTCCAGTAAAAACCCAACTGTAAAATGGGTAATTGTATGTAAAAATAATGTGATATCTTGTAACAATTGTAAGTCGCCCTGGATAAGGGCGTCTGCTAAGAAATAAATAATAATAATAATGTTACAGCCTGTACAAATAATCTGTAGTAATTTCTGTAGCTCAATAAGTAGACTCAAACAAAAATTCCATTTATTGTACATCTGCATGTTTTCTTTAAAAACTGTGAGCCAACTGAAATACTGTTACTTTTAATGTTGGTTTACTGCCTCTTAAGCAAAATACGATTATTTGTGGTTTTGTTCTGTTTGGTAAGGTTGCCCCGGTTGACAGAGAAGTGGAAGTCTCCTTGTGCAGAATGGATCTCTGTGTCACAATCAAAGGTGTGTCATTCCTCTTGCAAACAGGTCTGGGAATCCTGGGCAACCTGCTGGTTCTGTTGGCTTATGCCCACATCGTCTATTGCAAGCGCAGACTGCAGCCTGTGGATATGATTCTGTTCCATCTCGCGTTTGCCAACATGATGGTTCTCCTCACCAGAGGAGTCCCCCAAACCATGACTGTTTTCCAATTACACAATCTCCTGGACGACGTGGGCTGCAAGATAGTCATATACTCCTACAGGATAGTGCGAGCCCTTTCCGTCTGCATCACCTGCCTGCTGAGCGTCTTCCAGTCCCTGACCATCGCCCCGGCCACTTCCAGATGGGCCAACCTCAAGACCAGGTTGCCCAAACTCATCCTTCCTTCTTTTGGTTTTCTCTGGCTACTCAACATGGCTGTCTGCATCGCTGCCCCTTTCTTCTCCGTTGCGCCTCGGAATGGCACTGTCCCCAAATTCACCCTCAATCTTGGTTTCTGCCACGTGAATTTCCAGGACCAGCTTTCCTACGTCATCAATGGAGTAGCCATCACAGGACGCGATTTCATCTTCGTGGGTCTCATGGTCTTGGCCAGTGGATACATCCTCTTGGTCCTACACCGCCACAGCAAGCAGATGAAAGGGTTCCGGAGCTCAGATAGGCACCAGAGCTCCACGCTCGAGAGCAGAGCGGCCAAGACCGTCATTACCTTGGTCATCCTCTACGTGGTCTTCTTCGGGATTGATAACATCATCTGGATCTACATGCTGACGGTGTCCAGCGTGCCTCCAGTCATCTCGGATATGAGGGTCTTCTTCTCCTCCTGTTACGCCTCGCTCAGTCCCTTCTTTATCATCAGCTCCAACAAGAAGATCAAAAGGAGGATAAGCTGTGCCTCTGAGGAGCCAAAGCAGCAGTCTCCAGCCTCTGAAGTCTCGCACGTCAAACTGTGAACCGTCACTCCTCTCTGTGCACCTGCTTCTTCCAATCATTGCCTCTGGTCACTTTCATCTCAGGAATGTATATTGGCTAAGAAATCTTTGGTGCAAACGGTTATGGCACTAACGCAAATGCATCACAGTAATGTCTCTAATTACTGTGTATTTACATAGTAGTTACTTAGTAAATTCACATGTACTTACACATAATTGCAATGTATTATGCATAGTTACAATGTACTTAATGTGTAAACCTTTTTAAATGATGTAACCCTAATCCTAACACTAAACTTAACCCTATCTCTAACCCTAACCCTAACTCGAAACCTAACCCTAACCCTAACCCCCTAACCTTAACTCGAAACCTAACCCTTTTCTGATACAATTGTGTGCTTACATATATTGATGCAGCTGGTATTTTTTTCGTTGATGTATTTATTTTTAAGTGATAAATATGTATATTTAGATTATTCTAACAGAAATAGGAAATTCACAGGGAACTACAATGGGTACATTTCAATCGTGAAATCTGTGATAACCGTGAAGAAAATACAGCCTAATTTTAAACGAAAGATATGTAAATACAACACGACACAATCAGTAAAATCAATATAATGTATTTAATAAAAAGTTCAATATCCAAGACTGCAGCACATCAATACTCAAACATGAATGCTGTAACTCCCTATGGTCTCAATAGAATCTCCTCCAGCAGTCAGGCAGAGAACACACACAGGCTGTTGTATTCTCCCTGCTATCACAAGTAATGTTTCATGATACTTTGATTGTTTACATGAAGCCAAATACAAAGAGAAAAAAAAATCACAGAAAAAGTCATCAAGATTCAGCAGTGCAAATCATTTCTTTAGAGTTAAAGAAATAGATCTTCATGAAACGTTTGAAGCTTGACCCAAATAACTATTTTGACCGAAACTACTTGATTGTGGTAGTATGGCGAATTGTCCCCTTCTTAAATACTTGCAATAAATAAAGTACTACTTGTTTTCAGCCTGGCAGACAGCCCCAAGTTAATGCAGTGGTGCTAAGTTGTACCATATTCACTGCTTAATAATGTTGTTGTCGACTCTACCAACCGGCTTTAGTAGCATATTAGCAGAAGCACATTAAAGAAAAACATTTTTTTATCAGACAGTAATGACACTGGAAGTGCACTGGAATTTTCTTTTAACATAAGTGACTTCAGCCTTGATTTTATATCTAACGAGTCAGTGCTGTGATGACTGAAGCCTGTGACAAAGCAATGACTGAGATGGGATGCAAGCCATGGATCTCCTGTCTGTCAGTCTGTAAATCTAGCCAGTAGACCAGGGGTAGGCAACCGTGGTCCTTCCAGTACAGGCCTTTGTCCCTTCCATGTCCTAAATTACTATTGAATCAACTAAACCTCTGGCCAATTCCAAAAAGTACTGAAACAGCTAATTATTAAAACTGGAAGCCAATGGCCCCCTGGAAACAGAGTTGCGTACCCCTACCACTAACACAAGACCACAGCAGTAAAGCTGAGTATCTAAATGTGGAACAGCAAAAAGAAAACTGCCACATTTATTTGCATGCATGAAAGAGAGAGAGAGGACAGGGCTCCAGCTGGCATGGAGCCTGAACTGCTCCCTTGCTCCCCAGGAGAAAGGGAAATCTTAGGGTAGACCTGAGCCATGGCCACAGGGCAATGTGGGGAAGCAAACATTGTACCAGCTGGTCATGTCCCTGGTCAGTGGATTTATAGAGAGGGTAATTCCCAGTATTCAGCGCTTGTCGTTCAGGGAATCCTCAAGGCATTTTTAAATCTATTTTAAAGGAGACTGCTGTAGAAATAAACAGTGTCTCTTATTGCTCTCTCGCTGTATTGGAGGTGGACTCTCGAGATCTTGGTTTTGCGCCTCATTGCCATGTGTCCTAATTGCTGGGGTTCGAGGAGGAGAGGTCCCCTTTATTGAACATGGATCCAAACAATTCCTGTTGAAAGCAAAGACAGAACAGCATGTAACAGTTGCAAAAGGTCTCATAAACTGCAAACTCAATTAAATTAATCGAAACGTGCTTTTAAATAAAACCAAACATTGCTTAAAACAGTCCCCAAAGTTGCTGGGCCTGTTAGCATAGAATGAACTAGCGTAAAGCTTTGAAACAAAGCCCCATGATGGATTGACTGATTAGTTGATCGATTGATTGATTCATCAAGTGATTGTACCGTCTCCAGATCTCTGTCCTCTTCATCCTCCGTTTCATGTTCCTGGTTATTCTGAACAGAGCCCTCCTGAAATAAAAAGAAACACCATTATTTTCAACCTACAGCACAGTATCTCCCAGATGGTGTAATCTACTCACGGTTTTAACGACCTAACATTGGCAGATCTAAATACATGGTAAGATAATAGAATTGGACCCCTTGTGTCCTGAGGTAATGAAATCCATCATCTCTAATAGTGCATGTGATTCGGTAGCATATCCCACTGCTTCGTTCTCTCATCTACAGACAGAGCCCTCGTGTTACTACACTGTATAGCACTAGATGGAGCCATTCCCTTCCCTCATACTAAAGCAAAGAAAGCTGCAGCACTTTAGTTTTCACCATGAGACCCTTATGCAGCAAACGTGAGTCTCCAAACTTGTATCATAGCTTCCTGTAGACCTTTCGGGTTGCCTTTAGGTAGAACCCAACAAGTTACTTAACAAATGATGGGGACCCCTGTGTGTGTGTAACAGGCAATGTTGTGTGATGCACTGCCATTACGGATTCTTGAGATGAGCTTGAAAGCTCTATAACCTAAAATGTGGACTAGTCTGTCTCTTTTGCATTGTGGTTAGGGCACTTGCATGCAGTGTGCTGGTTCACCCGTTACATATGCATGCATCTGGTTTTCATAATCCCTTTTAAAACAAATAAGAACCACAGTTTTGTAACTAAAGTTATAAAAATAGATTGAACCTGTATGTGCTTTTAAACCATGTGCAGGCTTCCCATGCAGTGTCGTTCTTTCCTAACCAAAACTTAGGCACAGCAAAGCAGGCTTGAATTACTAAGTAATGTTTACTAAACTGATTTATTAACCAGTCCAATAACATTCATAGGTGCTCCATAATTTAGGTTACATTATTTGATTTTTTTTTTGTTGTAAATCCTAATATTAGACTTTGACGTGACCTCAAGAAGTTCCTTGATTGCTCCAGTAGGTAAAAGTAAAGGCTTTCAGTAATTCACCTTCCCCGAATCTCAAAGGTGAGCAAATACCTGGCACAGGCAAACGTTCAAGAGCAAACACTAACGACCCTGACGGCATGTGGATTTATCTGAAACAGGTATTTACCAAAGCTTTACGTATACATTTCCTTATACTGTGCGTCAGTAGCATGGCATTCTCAAGCCCCTTCTCACTCTGCTTGAGCTGCAGATCTCTTCGTTTACCAGGCTTGGGATTTGTCTGCTTCACAGCAAAGCGCCCTGGCAGTGCCCCTGCTCTTACCATGGCCTTGCAGTCCTCCGCCACACGGGCCTCCTCCAGGGCATACAGAACAGCATCGTGAACAGAGAGGAAGAAGTGCCCTGGGCTCAGGCTGCTCTCCTCAAACGCCCCTCCAGAATCCAGCTCCTCAAACACCTGGCCTGCAAACCGAACAAGGGAGTGACTGAGAGCAGGAGCTGTGTTTATCAGCAGAACGCATACACAGCATACTTTACGCATACTTTAGTAAGCTGGTTTATTATGGCCAGTTATACGGCAAGCCCTTTTAATGTTTCATCCTCAGTTTCTGATATCAGCAATATCATTTTTGATGGTGACAATTCTGAATGTTACTTTTTCGATATCAAATATGAATTTGTTGATATCAAAAATAGAGTTGTTGATACCAAAAATAGAGTTGATGATCTCAAACACTGAGGATTACATGTTCAAATGGCTTGCCATAACCTTTGTTCTGGGGCTCATTCAGTTTAGAGCAGGGCTGAGAACAGCAGGTTTTGCTCTCTGTCCTGCACCAAGATATGGGTATATTGTTATTTGTATGTTGATGTGTTTGTTTAAATCTGTTGTTATTATTATTCTGCCTCTGTGTGTGCTATTCCTGCTGCTAGTCAGCCATGATCGCAATGCTTCCTACCTTGAACGTTGGCCAGGTATAATCTGATTCCTATTTTCTGATAACTGGAGCTCATCTAAACACAGAAGGAAAACAAATGGAAAATGAAAAGCTACAGAGTAATACCAATCCCAGTGGTTGCAGTGTTAGCAGAGTGGAATGAGCGCAGCCCAGGCAAGCATGGTTAAACCTGTGGTACACCCTTAGAAACGTTTACCTATGGTATTTTTGCACGGTATGCTTTTGTCACAGTTATACTATGCATTTATGATACCCTGGTTTGCCATGTTTATTAATATGCTTTACAGTACCACAGCTCGCTCTCCTTTACAATGCTTGCTTATGCTTTACCATGCTTTCACTGTGTAGTATTACACTCTGCTTTTACTATGGGAAACTTTCATACCTTAGTGAGCACCTTAATCCCCATGAGGTCCACAAAGCAGACCCCAGCCAGGTCCAGGATGATGGTGTGGGTGGAGGGGGCGGGGAGGGGCTCGGGGGGACATGGGGGTGGGGGTGGAGGGGGGTGGGCAGGCCCAGCAGGACTGCTCGTCTCCAGGCCCCCGCAGTTGAAGTTGATGTAGCCGATGTGTCTGACCCCGCCAGTGTCCCCGTTGTTATTGGTGTTTGTGCTGCTCTCAAAGTCCCGCTGCAGCTCCTGCAGTGACACAGTCTATACAGAGAGAGTTAGGGTTAGTGGGGTTAGGGTTAGTGTTCGGGTTAGTGGGGTTAGGGTTAGGTTTAGAGTTTGGGTTAGGTTTAGGGTTAGGTTACATCATGCAAAACGCTTTACACATTAAGTACATTGTAACTATGCATAATAACATTGTAATTATGTGTAAGTACACATGTATTTACTAAGTAACTACACAGTAATTAGAGACACTTCATGTAAAGTGTTGCCTTGGGTCTAAATCTCTTGTCTATAATGTGTTTTTGATGAAGGACTTATCAGATGTCAGCACTGGTGACAGGAAAATAAAGTGGGGCATAAGTCTCTATTCTTTTCTTTATTCTTTTTGATTGATTATATCCATAAGTGACTTTGTAGCCCTAGAAAAATTGAGCTTGCCAACAATGCAGACAGACAGACAGACAGACAGACAGACAGACAGGAAGACAGGAAGACAGACAGACAGACAGACAGACAGACAGACAAACAGACAGGCAGGCAGGCAGGCAGGCAGACAGACAGACAGACAGACAGACAGACAGACAGACAGACAGACAGGCAGGCAGACAGGCAGGCAGGCAGACAGACAGACAGACAGACAGGCAGGCAGGCAGGCAGGCAGACAGACACACACGCTATTGACTGATAAACACCTGGCCTTTCATGCAGCTCAGGGAGTCCTTGTTCTTCAACCGCTCCTGTTTCTGTTTCTTGAGGAATTTTTTCTGGTCTCTGAGTATTTTTCCAGGGTTCAGTTTTGTCTGTGTAGGGATGACACACACATTATTGCTCAATATAACCCCACCCAAGGATGGCAGCATTCCCTGCGTCAGTAGTGTATCGCTGAGTACAACCTGCTACAACAAGCGTAGGCATTAAAACACATCTACCTTTTTGATGACCTTTTGCCAGAATATCTCAGTGTTAGCAAAGTAGAGAGGGGAGCAGTAGGTCACAATTTTCACTCCACTCACTTCTTGGACCTGAAATTAAAAGGACAAAGAAATCAGGGATCGCTGCTTCAAGATAAACCCAGTACACTGTGTCCTTGGGACTCCTGCCTTACCTTGTTATACACCTTGGGGTTTTTGTAGAGGTCGGTGCCCACAACCTGGCTGAGAGCAGAACCGTTCCGGCTGCAAAGAATAAGTCATGAGAGACCATGAGGTAAGGGGAAAACTGAGGCACTAGTGACTTTGGAAATGCATTCTCCCTATTCAGCAGCATAAAGAGTTCCCTTGGTTTTTTCACTTTATCAAGTGATTGGTCTGTGCACAGGGAAGTATAGCATGTGTACGATGCACATGCCTATCTGCGATTTAACACAATCTGTGAATTACTGTGAAGTATCGAGATGCACTGACAGGGACAGCACACAGGCCGCTGGAGGACTTTACTAGCCACAGAGCACAGGGAGTGTCCGATGGGAAGTGTTTCAACAGCAACTCGTTAGTTGAGTTTTAAAGCCTCAGTTACCACATCAATGTACTCACAACTGTGTCTGGAAGACCACCACGAGCATTGAGAAGCCCGCCCCCACTGCGACCCCGTAGGGCAGACTGAGGAAGAAGGCTGCGAGGAAACTGACGATCCACACCAGCTGGAAGAGAGAGAGAGACAAAGAGGGATGGTGGGATCAAGGGCACTCAACGATATGGTGAGCAACTATAAACAAATAAAAACAGAGCACTTTAATTCACGTCGCGTTTAACGGATATAATAGGAGTCATGTTTTATTTAAACTGTCACTGAGCTGCTCTGAGTGGCTCAGTTACTTAACTTCACAATTGCAGTCCTGGAGTTCCGAAGGCTTCCTAGTCTTTGTTCCACCTGTGATCTAAATCAACTGAACCAATTTCCAGGTTTAATTATTAGAAAATACCTGGAGCACTCCTCCCCTCCAGGATCCTGGTGCAGGTATATAGTGCAGTGATTGCACCCCATATCTCTGAGTGCATTACAACACAAAACATTCGACAGGTCCTTTTGTTTTTCATAGGAAAACAGCGACTCAGTGCACTTCCTTGCACAAACAACCCCACAAGGTAAAACCTCAAAGACTGTGTGCTAACTGACATGGAAAAACCATTAGAGTGACTTGAAGGGCTGCCTGATGGTTTGATCTTTTCTTAATCTACACTGAGAATGTCATTCAGTCGCCTTGCTGATTAATGAAAGTGGCGTGAGGGAGGGATGGGAGTCGCACATTTGAGTTGCATTATTGCCAGTAACTTACACAGTCTAATTTGTTCTTTTTCCAGAGGTAGTAAGGGTCAGAGAACTGCTTTAAGGTATTCTTCAAGTTCACAGCAATCAGCGCTCCCAACACAGACTGAAGAGGAGAAGAAAGAGAGTGAGACAGAAGAAATCCTAAGAAACTTAAGAATATGTTTGTGTGACATCATAATTCCGTTCAAAATCCATGAGACTGGTAGACTCTCACCTTTGGAAGTGGCCTCAGATAAACACCTAATGCCAGTAGGGTGACCAACACCACCAGCATCACAGACAAACTTGCAAACTGGGGGAAAACAAATGTTAATAAGCTACTCCCACGTTGTAATGTCACTTGATTTGGTGCCAATCTTTCCTTGAAGGTGATTTAAAGAGCTCCTCCTAGTGGGGAGTATAGGTAACACTCTTCCTTTTACTACACAGCATCTTGCTACAAGTGTCTAAAGCATTTTAAGAACCAACCTGTTGTTAAAGATTTAAACAAGCGTAGCCAAAACCCATTTGCTGCAAATTAATACTGTAAATAATAATAATAATAATAATAATAATAATAATAATAATAATAATAATAATAATAATAATAATAATAATTCCTTTGCCTCACCTGAGACTTTCCCCCAGCAACGTCGACTGCCAGAGTGACAGAGAGGGCACAGCAGATTACATGAATATTAAAAAACGACCCGAAAAAGTTACTGCAGCCCAGAGCCACCATCTCCTGCAAACGGCAAGTCAACATTTCATTATGAGAATAACAGTGCATACGAATACCTGACAAGCAGGTCATTCAATTGTCATCTGTGGCATGTGAGTTTACTTGCACAATAAGGTAATGTGTTTGCATGTATTTGCATTATGCATCATTTAATGACATTTCTACAGATAAGGGAAAAAAAAGAAGTGTTACATTAAAGTGATGCCCACCATCTCTCACCTGATGTCTTGTGCCTGTTCTTACCTGGTTGGGGTCAATGTCGTAGACGTGCCGGGCTGCCAGAGTCCTGCCCATGGCGAGGTTGATCACATACCCCACGATGGCCAAGGAGAAGGCAGTTCCAATCATATCACCCCACAGACTCACCTCCGGGAGAGAGGGCATGGGGAACCTGGGGACAGGGACAGGATCACTGCTGTAAGACTGAGCCAGTCCCTGGTGTGAAAAAGGTTGAGGAACTGGTCTGAAGAGCCTCAGTGGCTGGGATCCAAGAACCAACATATAGATTACCTTACCCCAGAGGAATATTCCCAACTATATCCATTTTGTATTTCTCTGGTAACTTCAGCGGTCCGGAGATAGCTGTGGCAGTAATGACCTGAGTGTGAAAAGAGCACTTTTAACCACATGGCTCACTACAGACTGGCAGAAGAGCTCTTTAAACCACATGGCTCACTGCAGACTGGCAGAAGAGCTCTTTAAACCACATGGCTCACTACAGCCTGGCAGAAGAGCAATTGCTCAACAAGAACTGATTGCTGGTCCTGACAACAATAGAATTGAGACTTTTGTTGAAATGTTTGTCTACGCGACTACCGGATAAACTCAATCAGTAAATAAATACTGCACCCACGTATCACATGAGTTTTTTGTTCCTAGTTTTTCATGTAATCAGACTTCTCCACCCCGGAACACACAACTGCCTTTGCAAAAGTATCATAATCTGTCATCTCTTTCTTTAAATGAGGTTTTAAGGAGGTGAACAAACTTTGTTTGTAAGTAAACTAAAAGGACCCACTTTCCCTGGGAGGTTAAGGAGAAACTGAGCTAGGACTTCTCCACTTTTTCTCATAGAAGTTTGATCCATTCCTGAGCTTGTTACCTATACACACTGTGGCTAATCAAGCTCGTAGTAACACCTGGAATGGGTGAAACTGCTGTGCAATAGAAGTCTTATTTCCATCCCTGTATTATAGCTTGAATAATGTCTTTTTCCCAAAGCAGTACTCACAACAATGATCTCCATGGGGATGGGAAAGGCCAGCTTGTGCTTGTAGCGCTGGTTGAGCTCTTTCACCACAATAAGGGTCACGCAGGTGACCAGCGCAAAGATCAGGGAGGCCACATTGGTCTTGGGCAGCTTGATGATGATATCGATAAGAGTCTAGGAGGTTAACAGAGCGTGCACTGAATCAAGGACCATAGCAATGCTAAAATTGTGCATGTCGCAGATAGAATCCCAGCACCAATGACTGTATATATCTAACAAATAAACCAGGACTGCCATCTAGTGGCTAACAGGAGGCAAGCACAGTAAGCCCAGGGTCTGTACCTGTGCTGATAGAATGATCAAGCCTAGCACAGTCAGCTGTTAAGGGGCTCATTATGCCGTTGTATTTAAGTACCTTATCCTTAAGTACTTCAACAAAATAGGACGCAAAGAAGGGGTAAGCTGCTTGCTACTCACGTAGATAGAGGCCAGTGGCCCGTTGTAGGCGGGGACGAAAATCCCGAATATGTATTTCAGCACCGAGATGAGAATCTGCAGCCCAGCGGCCGTCATGAACCCCCGGATAAAGGACTCTGAGAGATAGATAGCCACAAAGCCGAACTGCACAAAACCCAAGGTCATCTGCGGAGAGGAAACACGGGTTAGTCCCGCAATCTTAAACTGCAGTGTATTCCAAACAGTGCCTCTCTCTCACTCCCTCTTTCTCTCTAGCAGTACCTACCTGTATGAGGGCGGTGAGGCAGGCCAAGGTTCCAGAGATCCCCATGCGAGCTGCGTCCATCGCCGTCTCATCCAGCACTGTCTTGTTCAAGGTGACGTTAAAATGCAAGAACTTGCTGTCTGGGGCCAGGTCCGTACAGACTACCCCCACCATGATACTCAACACTGCAAAGGTGCCTGCGGATGAAAAACACCACGCTCTGCTCACCACAGCTTTCTACTAGCACTCCTTAAAGGTGCTTGGCTGTTATTTGGACGGATCTTACCTGGTACCATTTGGTGGACAGAGCCCATGAAGAAGTAGGGGATGAGGGGGAAGAAGGATGAGTAGAGCCCATTGACGGGTGGGAGATTGGCTAGCAGAGCAAAAGCCATACCTAGGTTAAATGAAACGGCATTACATGATTACATATTATTATTATTATTATTACTATTATTATTATTATTATTATTATTATTATTATTACTTCTTGATACTGCATACTTCTTTCTGTTTTAAACCGACATGTAAAGCAATTTGAGATACTGGTGTATGAAAAGCGGTATATAATTAAAATAAAGCATTCCTCTCAGTGCAGGTGAATTCAATTGCTGATACTGACCCTGAGGCACCTGGATGGTCCCAGCACTGATCCCACTAAGAACATCGAAGAGCAGAGACTCCTTGGGCTTGTACTTCGGAAGCCAGGTGATGATGGGCAAGAGCCCGAACAGGAGAGCTTTTAATCGCGGTCCTGAACATCTGGAAAAAAAAAAACAGGTTTCTTCAATCCAAACATGCATCGCTCACAACTACATTTGTAAGAAATGATCAAGAAAAGAGAAGGAATAAAACTGCGGGTCCCAAACAGCGACGGTACCTGAAGAGCTTCCTGACCTTGGCTCCGGCGGGATAGCTCCTGCTTTTCTTGTTGCAGTCGGAGTCAAAGTCCGGGAGGGAGTAAGCGGGCCTGTCAATCACATAGCGTGGCCGGAACACAGCCATTGTCAGCGGGTCTCAAGGAGCAAACCAAAAAGATGCTCGTCGCTCACTGCAAGGTCCAGGCTACTTGTAGGAATGCTAGAGAAAAGGGAAGTCAACTGTAGTATATACCGATTCATTCAAAAATACAGCACAGCCATTGTGGAAGCTAACACTGAATGCACATTTTACTGTGCTGCTAGTGTCAAGCCATAGAAAAAAACCTGCAGCTAAAGTCTCTCTGTGTTGGCCTGTTGGGTACTATTGCTTTAAGACTTTTTAAACTATTGCCAAATGGTAAACATTAAGGCTGTCGTCAGTTAAGACATTAAGCTTTTTGTCCGACAGACAAAAGAACTTTATTCACAGAGCAGATAAGAATTCTTATCTCAAACGCGTGTTCTGTTCTGTTCTGTAATAGATTTTTTTTAGAATTATAAATCATAATACAGTACATTGTGGTTTTACAACGGTGCAAAATGGTTATCAATGACCAAATATGTTTTTCAATATTTACCCTTTGTTACAATTTAAGTTTTCACACCAGCCATTCTCACGTGACAGGTCATATTGTAAAACTCATTTTCCTGGTCAGCATGGGCCTTGAACTTGACCTAATATAGCTGCAATCCCACTGTAAATTGGCACAGTAATTTTGCAGTTTTCCCATGCTTTTCCCATGGTTCTACTATGCATTTAAACTAGTTTCCATGGTTTGCAATGTGCTTGAATATGCTTTACCATATATAGCATGCGATAAGTATGGGTCTACACTTAAGAATCTTTGATGTGCTACTATTAGCTGCACTAAAGTTGCTAAGATTCACACAATTCAAACACGATTTAACCTGGCAAGCAGATGGTCAGTAATGGGAATATGTAGAAATTGCACCGGCTGATGGCTCAAAAGTAGAACCCTGATCCATGCCATGCAATCAGTGACTCTACGACTCACATTGCAACGCCTTCTTGAGTGGCTCTTCAAAAAAATTAATATTAACCCAGCTGACCCAATACATGCAAACTCTGCATCAAAGACAAAAAAAATATTACAGTGTACAAACAACACAATAAAAACACATGGTTCAAACTGAATCAGCAGCATCTAGAGATCAAAGAATAGAATAAATAAGACATCTATGTGTTAATGTGGACTGGAGGAGAAGCATTGGCAGGAGGTTCTAAGCAATTCCCCAGTACGATCCAAAAAAGGAAAAATGATCAAATCCCATCTTCATACTGTGAGGGAAACCCACGCCTTCGGGAGTTGATATGCAAAAGATAATCCTCACGTTCGAACCCTTGGAACAGCCACATTAAGCCATGAAAATCTTGGATGTCATCAAAAGACTTGACTTGAGTTCCTTGACAGCGGAAGGTAAGGACCCACTAAGCTGTTATTGTCAATATCCCTGCGCTATCTGACCTTGAAATAACTCCTCACCTCATCTAAAAGTCTGCAGTCCTGCAACTGAATAAGCCCTCGAACATACAGCCTAACTGGAGGAAATTGAAGAAACACAAAAAAGTGACTGTTCTTAATTAATTAATTGGTAAATAGCTTGTTTATAAAGCCAAGCAAAAAGAATCCCAGCTTACCTTTTTTTTTAGTGTTGATAAGTGAGGCGGGTCATGTGGTTTTCTGATAACTTTCTTTGGAGTCCTTTCAAGACGTCCCGTGGTGTATAGCTCTCTGGAGCCGCACTTTCCTCCACCTGTGTTTATATAGCTCAAAGAAATTTATATAGAAGCCCTCACCAGTGCAGAGAGGGGGGAGGGAACGTGGTTAAATCCTACCAGTCACAGAACTGTGTACCAAATAAAATGCCAATGTAACTTCCTGGAGTACACATAGTGTACCTGTATTGTGAAGTATGTTTGATTTGATTAAGTGAGGATCTAATTTACTAGAGATAGAAAAAACTAAACACAAGCAAACACAATGCAGTGACCTGAACTGTAACTGGACTGCAGCAGCACTGGATACAGCACAGTTACACTGTTTATAACCCATACAACACAACAGTTTGATGTCAGTTCATCTGTGAGTGGCAAGCCCATGGCAGTATGCTTGTTATTATTATTATTATTATTATTTATTTCTTAGCAGACGCCCTTATCCAGGGCGACTTACAATCGCAAGCAAATACAAATACATTCAAGTGTTACAATATAAGTCATACAGTAAGAACAAGAAATACAATAATTCTCAAGTGTGACAAACCACAATTCAATAATACAGCAGATAATAGTGAAAGTTACATCAGGATATGATTAAATAGTGATAGTTACATCAGGATATGATTAAGTACAAAATACTACAGATTAAACACTTGGTAGATTACAATATTCTGAGGTACAGGATTAAATGCAGTAAAATAGGGGGCAGATAAGAGCAAAATAAAGCATATTTAAATGAAGGGTGATAGTGTCCCAGGATACAACAGAGGAGTTCTACAGGTGCTGTTTGAAGAGGTGAGTCTTAAGGAGGCGCCAGAATGTGGTCAGGGACTGGGCAGTCCTGACATCTGTAGGAAGGTTGTTCAGTGGTAGCAAGATAGGCAGAAGTGCAGTGTGATTCCAGCAGTGTGGCGCAAAATACTGATTTTGAAGAAATAAATTAGGTTCAGAAACAGTTTTTTCTTGCTAGTTTTACATTTTGCACATTTTTTGTATTTTTGTATTATTATTTAACAAACAAACATAAGGAATATTTTACTGTACACAACTGAGATAAGCATTGCTTAAAGGCACACGTTAAAAGCAGACATAAAGTATTGAAATGAACACTTCGACCGGTAGACAGGGACGTCACATAGGATCCCATTGACAGCACAGCACGGCAGCCTGTCGTTAAATATTCAGCTGAAGGCAGACTAGAATATAATCCCACGGTGGTATAACAACGGACCGATACACACTGCTAATCCATTGTAGTACTGTGCCACGGTTCTTTACCCTTATGCTACATTGGCATGTGTGTATGCCACAAGCCAATGTGTTACCATTGCTGGAAATACTGTGGTCTCATAATGGTTCTGCCAGCTAGGGTTTCTTTATGGCATTCCACTTGTATTGTAATGAAATCCCATTGGTATTTGGTGTGCTACAGCACAACTCAGATGGCCTACATAAATGCAGGTACTGTGTTGAGGTAAAACATTTCAGCAATGCTTCAGTGTAGTGGAAACATTCAGAGAAAGTGTGGCCCCAATAAAGACTAGCTTTACTTTCTGTTGTAGTTGACAATATCGTGGCTGCAGAATTGATCTAAACTATGAACACGGGTGCAGGTGTTCAGTGTTTGCAGTAATGCCAAGTTTTGGCAAAGCATTCTGCTGCCAACCACCCTTTACATAACAAGGATTTGAAGGAATCCCCTTCATTAAAAATCTTTCTTTCATTGTACACCCCTTTCCAGCACAAACAAAGACTCTTTCCATAGCAAAGCAATGACTTCCAAAAGACGAGTATTAAAACACACGCCCTCCACTCACCCTAGATGAAACAGACTTTAGTACAGATTCCTGTAGTAATGCTAGACTGACCTTCAATAACCTAGTAAGCATTCTATGTAACGATGCACCCTGATGAAGGCAATGCTAAGCCGAAACACATTGTTTCTTAATGGGGTTTTTTAAAGAGATGTGGGGCTTCCTTTCCATAATTTAGATTTTGTTCTTAACCCTGCGCACCACAGTTGACTTTTGTGATGTAGCGCCAGGTCTGTTTTGATGATCATCTTATCACTATCATTCCAAATAGATTTTATTTTATTTTCTCGTCCTGTAACTATTATAAAATAAAGATAATACATGTAAAACATGTATTAACAGAGAAGTAAGCAGTCACCCAGAAGAGGAGAGCCAGCAACAAATGTCCAGTCACTTGGAAGTTAAGTTCGGTTTCACTTTCGAGGACCACGTTCACTACAGCACGTGCTCCAGACAAAGTTTGTAGGCTGGTTTTCGAGGTCAAATTATAACATTCGGCCAGGTCAAAAGACCTTTTGATAATTGGCTTGGTTTCTTAATTGGAGGCAGTGTGGTCCACTGGTTAAAGGCCATGGCTTATAACCAGAAGGTCACCGGTTCAAATTCCACCTCTGCCACTGACTGACTCACTGTGTGAGCCTGAGCAAGTCACTTAACCTCCTTGTGCTCCGTCCTCCTGATGAGATGTTAAATCAATGTCCTATTGTAAGTGACTCTGCATATAATGAACAGTTCACAGCCTACCTCTGTAAAGCGCTTTGTGATGGTGGTCCACTATGAAAGGCGCTATTTAAAAATAAAGATATTATTAATTGGCAGAGTTTCTCTTAAAGTGGCTCTTTCAACTGCTCTATGAGAACTGGGACCAGTAAGCAGGTAGACTCAGTATCCCGACCTCAGATCAGGGCCCTCGCTTGTCAGCATGCCCAGTGATGCTGTGGGTTTAGCAAACAAGTAGACAACAATAGCTGACCGCTTTACAGTATTTACTGATGTCTGTGTTTTGTGTTGCACTATCTACAGGGCGTAGCCTGTGGTGTAAACTCACTCAAAGTGTGCCAGCAGAACAGGTACACACACATTGCGAAATGTGGTATGTTCATCAATAGAGAAATGTTCCTTGTAAGGAAAATAAAAGCTCAGGACTAAAAATGTGTTCTGTGAAGAATCATCAAGATTTTTCGATAAGCATGAAATTAGCTCTTAACATTATTAACATGCAGTATCTAAAATAATCAGTGCAAAGTGTATTTTTATCTTTAAAATTAAATAAAATGTCAGGCTTGGTCCTAATTTAATATGTCATTGGGGTTAGTAATTGGGATCCATTGAAAGACCCCAGCAGCTGCAGTGGACCTTTTACAAGGATCTCTTGTGATAGTGTGCATCCAGTGCTTTTACAATGATCCCTTGTGATAGTGCGTATCCAGTGCTTTTGTCACCCCCTGCTGATTAATATTGCTAACTTCAGGTTTTAATGTGTATGAAAATGTTCCTAAAACTGATAAATCTGTATTACCCTTAATAAGCATTAAGTGTGAGGTGTATATAATATTTGTAGCATCGGTGGGTGCCTCATAGTTTCACAAACCACTGCTAGCATTTAACAAGCTAATAGCTAGCAAGATCTTTTATTTTTTACCTGTTTCAAAAAACAACACTTAGAACATAAATAACACTAGAAATCCACTCAGCAAGTCTATATGATTACAGGATGCATGTTGTTATTATTTTTCTATAAAAGTGAAATGGATTTAGCAGACTGCTACCGAGCACTGCTTTGTGAAACCAGCCCCTAGTTGAAATGTAGGAGCTAAAACAAAGAACAGAACAGACATGGAGCCGGACACAATTTCAGTACAGCACAGGTTTTGTTTGAAGCATTCATCAGTGCTATGATTTGCAAGATCCAGACCACAGAAAATGAGTGAATTAGTAGTTTCCCCAGATAAAGGGTGTATGTAATCAATTTAATATGTGAACGATACAGGCTGGGATAAGGTGGACAAACACCCCTCCTTTTATTATATTGACAGTTACAATGAGCTTGAATACAGCCCAGCACTGGACTGAACATTTTCATCCCCTCGCTATGTGTGCAGTGGACGTAGGTGGCTGCAGAGAGGAATCATTTGCACTTAAACACTCAAGACTAAGTTATTTAACTTAATTTATATAGAAATGTTAAAATTATTTGCACCGAGGTCCCTCCTATGGGCTCAGTAAGATAATGGCTGTTGGCTACACTCTGTGTTACTGCAAGCCCTGTTTTCTAAAGCAGACCTGAGAGTAAAGCTCTTGAATTCTAAGCAGTGTGATCACCCCAGCAGAGGCCTTGAGTTGGCACTTCAGGCTTCCCACGCACGCCATGTACAAAAACAATCTTCAGACAATCTCACGCAGCAATAACAGCACCTTATATAACGCACACCTGCCTGGAGAGTACCAGGTCTATTGCTAGCTATTCTGAGATGTTTGTTCCTGTTTGGAAGTCATCAGAAGATACAGGACTTCACATAAGCACTGTTTCAAAGCTGTGATAAAGAGACAGGGAGCCCAGATCAGCTAAGGAGAAGCCCCCTTAGCTATATGTAACAAGGGCCAAGGGGAGCTGAAGCAATATTATAGGATACTTAGAAGATTGTGGAGGAACTGCAATGAGGAGCGTGTGATTATATGCGTACGATATATGAACAATTATATGCAAAAACCGTACAGTTAAATTGTCATTGTGTGGGATAATCTTACAGGGCGCAAGTAACAGACCACCACCAAATCTTCCCAAATGAGTTACCTCTGGTGCAGTGGAACCATATGTGAAGTCCTGGATAGCAATAAACACAAGAGCTGATTTTTTTTTTTTTTCCAGGAATGACGCAGTGGGTTAGCTCTGAATAAGGCTTCGGCCCGTCCATTAAAAGAGCAGTAACCAAGCCAAGTCTTTGTATTGTGTATATGCTATTTCCTCGATTTCCATACCCCAGTATTGATTCAGTGTTGATCTTTTTGTTTTGCCATTGTTGCGCAGGAAGGTAAAACTAAAGAATGCATTATAAAACAGACAACGAAGAGCCATCATCTTGGTATAAACAGGATTGCGTGACACTGTCGCTTTAAGAACTATGACCACCAAGTGCAATAACACAGTGATTCACAGTAAATGACGCATGTGCTTCAAATTGCACCTATTATTAAACTGATGTGCTGCGCAGAGCCTGCTGCATCGGCTCTGTCGGCAATTTCCGTAAACTATCGTTCAGTTCTGCAGTGTTCGGACTGCAGATGAATATGCTACTAAACTTACGGCAGTTTCCAGCCCAAGGCTAAAATAGCCTGCTTTGCCAAAACGTAGAATACAAGTTAAATACAATAGCAAACGTATAACATGTTATTAAATATGTATGGAGACAAACAGCATCCGATTTTACGAAACAGGTCAAATCTTGTATTAAAACCTAGAAAAGTGAATCTTCGTGAAATTTCTTGGTTTGTTCAATTGCATTTATTCGTTTATTTTTAAAACTACATTTTACACGCACATGATAAATAATAAACAAAAAAACCGAAACCTACTTCATGTATATCTAGTCTGATTTAGTTTACAGACACGTTGCTTGGTGTTTTATTGTTTTCAAACGCAGTAAAATGACGCGTGAAAGGCTAGCTATATGTAATCTGTTACGTGTTTGAGATTTACGGGTACGGTACTGCTAGTCATCATTTACGGGAACCATTTCATAAACATTGGACACAGTGCCCTTTTTCTTATTTTCAGCCTATGCTGAAAATAACACAAATGTTTATTATAAATTAATTGTATCTAACTAACGTTCAATTTGGCTAACCAAGCACACTTATTTTTCAGATGTGTCGTTCTCGGAAGGGGGGGGGATCCTGATGTTTTCAAATCAACACGACGAGAGGAATATTAGGTACTTTACGGTAAAATGGTTCCCAGCGCCACGTGATTCTTTCCAATGTTTGTAAACATGCGTCAACCGCATGTGATAATGACGTCAAAATAATTACGAGCTACTGAGCTGGCCAATCGGCAGGCGAGGACTGTGGGCGGGGCGGGGTTAGAAAGCTACGCTGTGGAAACTCGTTAAGAATCCTGTATTAAAAAAAAGCCCTGGAAGTGATGGAATTCGAGAGAAGCTACGAGAACAAGTGACAGTCAAGCAGGAGAAGGGGGGAGAAGAAGGCGCCAAACTGCTCGAAAGTCTCAATGTATTTCAAGGTGAGTGCGTTGTTGGGGTATTTGGTTGATGTTTACCCAACAGTAATGTTCTATAGGCTACGTCATTCTTGTTATGTATACCGTGATTTAAATAAGACATCCTATTTATTGAAATAAATTATGTATTTGTTTTAATGTTAACAAATTCGTTAAAACACGCTCACTGTGGAACTCGCTTATTTTAAAAACAGACTACATTTTTTAATAAAAGTACGGCACAACATTTCTTATGCGAGGTGTGATTTGGAAACGGCGTTTATTTGGAATGAGGGATAGAGGTTTGATTGAACCAGAAAGATCTGGTCCATGCCAGTTTTCCTGGTTTTAATTATTACCTGCGTATGTTTAAAAAAAAAAAAAAAACTTTAGAAGATGGCCGATGTGTTGATGAAATAAGATTTGTATGAATTGCCCAGCACGCGACAGTGCGGTATATTATAGCTCGAGATGCGTAAACACAGGCAGTGCAGGAGGTGTGCGCGCGTGCGCGCGTGCCCGCTGCATTCATGCTGTCGACATGTTGTTATTCCGCACCGCGCAGCTGCATGCAGCGTGCGTTTGTTATTGCAGAAAAAAATAGTACGCAGTTAGATAGGTTACTTTCGGTTACCATGAAAACAGCGCGTCCATTGGCCAAAAAAGATGCAGCGTGCGTTTGTTATTGCAGAAAAAAAATAGTACGCAGTTAGATAGGTTACTTTCGGTTACCATGATAACAGCGCATCCATTGGCCAAAAAAGAATAGTCGCATACGTATTTGTATTAGTCTTTCATTAGTTGTGTTTAGGGACTTAGTAATTTAAGTGTAAGATTATTACATAGTTATTATGTCTGTTTTATGGATTTCTCAATTTTATTTTAACCCTTTATGAAAAAATATACACCAGCCACTAGAAGAAATCAAAAGGGGTCCTAAACTTTTAAATACCCCTTTCTCTTTTAAATGCCCCTCTGTCTTTTAAATACCCCTCACTGTTTTAAATACCCCTCACTGTTTTAAATACCCCTCACTGTTTTAAATACCCCTTTGTCTTTTAAATACCCCTCTTTTAACTACCACTCTCTCTTTAAATACCCCTCTGTCTTTAAATACTCCTCTTTAAATACCCCTCTGTCTTTAGCTGGGCCATGTGTGAAAGCGCTTCATCCTGTGACTCCTCTTTCAAATACGAGTTTGTACCAGTAGCAGTTTCAGCTGTACACTTTTATAATGGGTAGGTCCAAGAAGGATGTCTTCAATCTGCAGTTATAAGCAGTTCAAATGCGATGCTCCTCTATTTAAAAAAAAAAAAAACCTTTATCTGATGGTGAGGAAACTGCAAAAGCAGTACCTGCTTCACCCAGCAGATGTCACTATAGTAATGTTGTGATGTCTTATTTGAGAAGACCCATGGAGAATAATAATAATAATAATAATAATAATAATAATAATAATAATAATGACTAGAGCTTTGATCTCAGTTGTGCTGAATTGAAATCTGCAGAGTGCCACCATTACATTTTACTCTAAAGCAGGGATGCTCATGGCATTCCTCAATAGGTTAGTCTTCCATGCAATCAAACGGAAAGCAGTTCCTGTGTTTACAGCTAGTTTAGCTTACCCCCCCTACTGACACTTGCTTGTCACTACATCACTGTGTCACCAAACCGGGATGTTCGGCAAGTTTAAAAATAAAGTTTAAAATGACATCTGTAAGTCTTTTAGCTCAGGAAACAAAAATAAGAGGAACAGTTTCATGCATTTTACTGGAAACTCCTAATGAGTTGATAATTTAAACAGCGGGCACCACACTTTTAAACAGTGGCACAGTCAGCCCTTGTGACAGAGGACTGGTTCCATTCTTACAATACTGTAGTTTTATGAGAAGCTATGGGCATATAAGTTTTCATCTTGCTAACAGCAAGTCCAGACAAGTGCAGTTTTTGCAAACTCATTCAGTGTAGATTGAGGGCTTCGGTTCCCATAAGGAAGCAGTTTCACCAGCAGTTTATTCTCTTTGTATTTCACGATAAGTAACGGCACACCATGACTTGCTGTCTGTTGTGCTCGTTGACCTTGTTTATTAAATTCAAGCTGCGATGCTGAAGTAGGCGTCGTTCGGATCTGGGTTTCATGGTTTTGCGTTGCTTGATTGCGGGGTTTTTGTAGACGCCCCCTTGCATATATTCTGAGTTACTGTCCAAGACAAACAAACAGCCTGCGAGGGAGCTGTTGCAGCTTATTATCCAGAGAGATGCTTGTGCTTTCAGAACGATCATTGAAGCAGAGCAGCTCATTAAATGTGCTTGATTTAGCTCTCCCGCTTCTAGAACCACCATGTTATTATTATTATTATTATTATTATTATTATTATTATTATTATTATTATTATTATTATTATTATATTTGAGAAATGGTTTCTTCTGAGAGTATATTTTATTCATGTTGGCTTGTAAAATGTAAAGCCAATGCAATCTTGAAAATGTCACAGTAAACTATATGTGCCTGGTGTTTACATGTAGAGAATGCCTTGCATACCTTTTGTTTGATACACAGCGTGACTGAGAAATGTCAGTATCATCTTTTTACCTCAAAAGGAATAGCAAAATCATATCTATTAAACGTCTTATTGAATTTTTTTTTTTTTAAATGACTACACAATGATCGGGGGAGGAGTGAAAATGTAACTACAGCCAATGAAAACTGAAACAAACTTTACATTTATTTTTATCTGAACGAATGTTCACTCCCATTGATTACATTAGGAAGTGGAGTCTGTAAGAGGCTTAAGAGTGTCTGCAAGTGTGGCACGGCCCTCCCCTCCTCCAGCACACCTGACACTGTGAGTGCTTCTACAGGCAGATGCAGTGCATGTGAGCAAACGAAGCACCACTTGTGGAAGGTGCTGTATTGGCAGTGGAGACTTGGAGTCTCTGTTTTGCTCCAGTAAAGAGGGTGTGAGCTGCATTTGCTAGTGCACCATTGGATTCTCCCCTGGTTCAGTCAATGCATTCCTGGATTGCTCGTTTTTAATATGCCTTCTAATGTCTCTTGTGGGGTGCCATCACATTAGCCATCTGTTATTCTTTGTTTGAACGTCACAGTTTAATCCAATGTTTGTTTTGTTTAGTTTTTTCCCCAAAGTGTTTATCGCTTACACAAAGGAGTTTCCCTGAACCTGGAGACTTAAGAACGTTATCTTGGGTAGAGCTCCCTGATAATAAAATCTTGTTGCTAGGAAACCAAGTTACAGTGCAGTCTGTGTGTGTGTGTGTGTGTGTGTGTGTGTGTGTGTGTGACGGGGCCTCCCCTCTCTCAGCATTGGCTTCAAGGCCACAGCGAGGAGATGTATAAATAACAAACTGTTTCTAAACAGAATCACGCATCGTGCAAAACAAACAAAAACTGTCAAGTCAAAGTGCTGCAACTTGTACCCAACGCTATCTGAAAACAGCAGTCTCTGTAAGGACTCCTGGAGCCGCTACCTCATGTACATCCCATACTCAGTGTGTTGAGATCTTCAAGAACAGTAAAGCAGAACCAAGCACTCTTCCAGAACACTGAAACCCCAAAGTTTACAGTAATCACTTCCAACAATTCTGGAGCTACTCCTGTATATTAAAGTCAATATATTCAATTAATAAAACAGCATTAAAACACGATGTCTTCATTGAGCACAGCAGTTCCTAAATGTGTATGTAAGCAACAAATGGAAACGCCAGTTCCGATCAGTCTAATACAGGGGTGTCCAATCACGGTCCTGGAGGGCCATTCCACCCCACACCAGGTGAGGTTTAATTGGTTCAGTTAAACAATTTGAAACAGGGTTGGAACAAAGACCAGGAGTGGAAGGACCAACTTTGCCCACCCGTGGTGTAATAGCGCCCTCTACATTAGAGTAGGGGATCTTGCACACCATTTTACAAGCTTGTACTCAAATGTGAATGAGTAGCAGGAATCGCAGAGCACACAGGCTGGAGACTTTGTGTATGGATTTAGCTCTTCAAATAAACGCAAAGTATACCCAAAAACTCACTTGTTAGTCCCAGACGGTGGTAATTAGTCATTTCCAAGCCTGTCTGCTCCAGTGTTTCCTCTTGTTTTTATTTGTATCAGCAATGCCGTGGTCTTGAGGTCAGAGAGGTAGAAAGAAAGTGGTGTGAACCTACTTTGCTTTTTTCAGTATTTAGGTCACTTTTGCTTGTGCCTGGCTTCAGGAAGGCTTCCAAGTGTTCCGCTCTTTGGAATTTCTGGCTGAGGGAGAGAGTTTTTTTCATGTCGTTTGCAGAACAAAAACAGAAGTTGGATTTTTTTTACAAAAGGTTTTATGCGCTTCGTAGAAAGGAATTTGCAGGTTATGAAATCCAGAAAACAGCATTGAAAGTTCTATATTGGAATGGGAACTTTCCAGTGTTCTGAACTGAACATATCGAGGGCCTGGAGCAATGAAAACAAATCTCTTTACTGTCCATTTACATGTTGATTCTGGAGGTCAAATAAGTGGATATCAACAACCAATCAAAAAATAAAACTTCAGTATCCCTACTGATATTGAACCTTTTAATAATATGTTTAATTCATTTATTAATTCAATAATAACAGGTTACTCATCTACACATTTTGATTTTATCAAAATTGATTATAATCACTATGCCGTATTTACAGCAGTTGACCACCGGGAGGCACTGTGCAAATCTGAAATCCCCCCACCCCACCCCCACCAAAAACTGATGTTAGAGAGAAACAGAGAATATTTGTGTAATTACAACTTTTGGTCACTAGGTGGGCCCAATCCAAGCATGTCGTAGAATCGAGGGTAATCCATAATTAAAGGGAAGAGATTTTTAGAAACGCTATTTAGAGCTTATTTCTCTGTATCCCTAGGCGGATGGAGAAACAATTTTTTTTTTTTTTTCACACGGCATTTTACTGTTAACACAAGCAGCTGAAGACCCGTATGCAACAAACGGCCAGGGGTGTCTAGAAGTGATAGGGCAGTTAAACAGCAAGCTGTGTCGAAGGCTTTACTTCACAGAAGGTGACAGTGTGTCTTTAAAAAGCAGTAGGTTGTCAGGTGACTCCGAAAGCATGGTCAACTCAGTAAGCACAAGGGAAACTGAGAACGAGAGAGAGAGAGTGAGAGAGGCAGAAAGACAGAAAGACAGAGCGACAGAGAGGGAGGGAGGCTGGAAGGTTCTGGCAGCACTCTGTGTGTGTGTGTGCCTGTGTTGAGCTTGCTTGACTCTTTCGAGAAGCTGCAGTTCTGCATATGCAACACAGGGAGCAGGCTGGAGATTTAAGTGCTGCGTCACAGTGAGAGAGAGGATAGAGGAGATTGTGTGAGAGAGTGTGTGTGTGTGTGTTAGTGTGTGCCTATGCGTGTGTGTGATAGAGAGAGAGAGAGAGAGCTGGCTCTGTTGATGGGGCTGCAGGAACAGCAGTGCTGCAGCAGCAAGCAGAGAAATAGAGAGATTTGGAAATAGTCGCTACGTCACTTTTTCACGTCGAAGACCACAACAGGAGCTGAGATACTGGAAGATGGGAGTCCTCGACTGTTCGATGTGAAAGCGGACGGAGTTGGGATGGTTTTTCCTCTTCTTTATTTGGGTATTGTTTTTTTTTCCTTTGACTTCTCTGCATGCATAGTAGCCACATGGACAGTGGTGTAGGTTTGTTCTGATGAGGATGCTGAAGATGTGACGTACTTCATTTCGGTCGAGGAGGCAGATAGGGGGGAGGGCAGGAAAGCAAAAAGTTAGCGGGAGAACATTCGTTCTAGAAGGTTCTGTTTCTGAAACGCTGTGTGTTGGGAGAGGATTTGTCGACAACAAACTGGGTTACACAGAGAGCCAGCGTTGTTCTTACCATTGCCAGTATTAGTATTATTATTACTGTTATTATTAATGTTGTTATTGTGTTTCAGTTTTTTCACCTCAAAGACGGTGAGACGAATGCTTTGCCCCGTCTTTGCGTATATCCCGGTTCGTCATGACGACCTGTCGTTTTCCCGTGGGCGGAACACTGCGCTATATTGGTAAGTAATAATCACAGGTTTCCTTTAAAGAAATGGGGGGCTGTTTTTTTTGGGGTTGTTTTCTTATTTTTCCCAGCAGTGATTTAACTCCTTCAGTCGCACGGGACGGCTTGTTTGGGGGTCTGCCTCTGACGACCGGAGCCCCCAGGAGCAGGTGCCCTTTCATTCTGTGTTATAAAGAGAACCCCTTTCTGTCCCCCAATATGACTTTAATGATCCTCTGATCGCAGCCGGCTCGGAGACCACTGATGATGGTGCTGCTATTGAGGGTTAAGTAAGTTGGAGCTGAGAGATTTGTTGCTGCGTAGTTAGTGGAAACAGAAGCCGTGACGCAGTGATCTTTATTTTTCTGTTTGGAGTGGTGAAGGGAGACAGGCAGGCTGTCCCGGACTGGGGGCGCAGGAGAGGCACCCCTTGTTGCTGATGAAAGGGAGGAGAAGGAGATTGGCTTCTAGCACAGGGGACTAAATGTCATGACTCTGGCTCAGGACCGTTGTTTACCTTGCTGTTAGTGACTCCATGTTGGCAGACTGCCAGCTCACATGTGATAGACTTCCTAGAGCTGCATCATCAGCTAAGTGGCTGGGCTCACCTCCCATTGGCAATGGGAATTTACCAGGGACTGGAGGCTTTGCAATCTTATTGGCCAGAAAGAAGCAGGCAGGTGGATGCCGCCGTGTGATTGGTCCCAGGGAAGGCTGTCATATATAAATGTCTTGTTCTATTGGGTGATGCCTGCATGTCAATAAATAGAAGAAATCACAGTATTTGCAATTCTAGATTGAAAAATTGATAATAATGATACTAGTAGTAATGCTGTAGTATGTGACTGACAGTATTTGTTAACCTTTACATCAAGCTTGGTTCTTCCTATGGGTTTTTTTTTTTTTTTAATCGAAAGTGGAAAAATATACAAATATGAATATGGACTCAAGTCCTTATACTTCTGTAGTTTGTGCACTGTAAGTGAGCTACGAGTCGCACAGTAAACGATAATACAAGATCGGACTTTGCAAGGACAGCTTTGTGTATTTTTAGTAAAAAATTTAGAGGTACAATTAGCTAGTCTGTGAGTGTCTGGTTTGCTTTGTCAAGGATATTAAAAAGTGCTCTTTAGTTCCCCCTCTGATGTGCGTATCCTGGAGTCTGCTACATTTCTGGGATTATCCTTACGCTGCATTTGCAGTCTCTTGTGTCACAGTATTTTTCCCTTTTTGGCAGTGCATCAGATGGTGCGACAGTCCGCCCATCTCTCAAATTAACAGATTTGCCACTATGCTCTGTGCTGCCTGTTGGCTTCGCTAATAATCACAGGATTGCGGGTCTCCTTCCTGGTGGGTCTATTTTAATTATCTAATTTCCCCATCCAAAGCCCCCACATGCTTTTGTTACGGACGTCCTGCGTCACACACACTGACAGTCTACATGCTGCTAGAAAGATCATTCCACTGCATGCTTATCAAGTATACGGCAGGGATAAAATATTGTCAATCGTTCGCTACTGACGGTGCTTATAGTACATAATCCGAAGCACACTGCGAGAATTGACTCCAGGAATTACAAGCAGTCATCCGGGAAGCTTCAGCAAAATCAAGTTCCGTTCAGGCTATCGCAACAGAACCTCCTATCTAAAAACATCCTCCAAACACAGTTAAAGCAACGGAACAGAGACCGCAAGGAAACCCCAGTAAGGAATAGTATTGACGTTTATTATTATAAAAAACCCGACATCCTGATGATGCAAGATCAAGTAGCTGTGACCCAGTCTGATCAATGCAAAAATAAATCGCATTTTAGAAACATCAGGGCGTGGACCTTCTCAGTGCTGGCCTCTAGTGGGGATCACATGTTATAACACCCACACGTAGATTTGAAGCTGTTCCGAGATGACTGGAGTTAAAGACACGTCTGCTGGGTCCATCGCTTTTCCTCTTGCCCTAATTCACTGTAATGACACCTAATCATCGTTAGCAACCACTGTATTGCCATGGCAACAGCATTATAAGGCTACGCTGAGCATGCAGGTTTCAACGAATTAATAAATGGAGGTTACGTGAATGGGGAGGAGGCTTTAAATATGCAGGACCCTGTCGAAACACACTGCGCCCTGGAGAAGTGAATCGGAATATAAATCAGAAGACAGACTTCAACATTTTATATTGCATGTTTTTTTCATCACCACGCTCCTTTGTATTATACTGTTAGAGAACTGTGTTTCATTTTAGAATAAACATTGTAGATATTGTTAATTAGGGTGGGGGTGGTGGGGAATTACATTTTGTAATTAATTACTTTAACAACGAAACTTAGCAGGAGGGTTCATTTGAAATAGGAGTAGATTCCTTCTTTGGAAAAGACTTGCATAAATGTATTCAGAAATCACTTGGCAAGTTCTAAAAATAACCCTTTTTATAGTCAGATCCGTGCGGGTCGATTTCATTCTTTTTAGTGACAGGCTTTTAGCAATTTCCAGAGAGGCTGACCATTTTTGTAATTATTATTCTTATTATTATTTTTGTTCAGACTTAGACGTTTTGAGAGGAAATAAGCCATCCTATGGTTTAGCCTGATTCAGTCTAGCAATAGAAGGGGCAGTCTGCCTGCGATTCATCCATAGGGGAGATATACGTTTTGAAAGGCGCTATACAAGTGTCACACTGTATTGATGTTGTTGTTCCCAGCAGCCTTCACAAGCATTAAGGGTCTGGATATTTTACAGTCTTGACTTGCACTGTCCCATCTCAGGCATGTTACAAAGTATGGCATGACTCATGTATAAAGTATTGGGCAGGTCAGTAAATACAGTTGTTTTTCCGCTGCAGGCAATAATAAAACTGCTTTAGTGCACAAGATAAAGGCCCAAATCGCTTGGATGAAAAGCGGCACTTTCTGCTGCTTTTATTATTTCAGGTCTCGAGGCGATGAACTGAGGATGCTGGGTGTGGATTGTGGTAAAGGTTAAACAGATCACTGACAGTAACCTCTGCAAACATTCAAGGGGTGGTGATATGAGAAATGAATTGTCTAAAAAGACTCCACCCTCACACTTCCTAACAAAAGATAAGCGTTTGGAAAATTTTTATTTTAAAATAGGACGCCAAAGGGTTTTGAATTTAAGAAACTGATCCAGGCTGTAGTCAAAGACAGCAATCGTTTTATCTTTCTCATAGATCACATTTAATTAATCAAAACACCAAATGATACAGCATCAGACTGCAGTATTGATGTCTCTGGCTTTCTGTCTGTCCCTTTTATAGCATAGTAACCTTTGGCTTTTATCAAGCATTCATAGACTTAAAGACAAATAACCAGTAATGTTGTCCTTGAGCAAAGTTTGCATTGTTTGTTTAAAAGGAAAAAGATAAGGGTAACGTTATAGAATTATCCATGTTTAAATGTAAGAACTCCAGGCTGCATGAAACCTTGAAACTATGGAGACCTGTGGAGGAGTAGGTTTGTTTTGCTGTAGTTTGAAAACAGAAAAAGAGGCAGCATTGCTTTGAATCTTTTATAAGCATTACACAACTAGTCAAACAGAGAGCAGCAGCAGCAGGATGAACCAGTTAAACTTGGAAAAAAAACAAGCCTGCCCTTAACTGGGATCACTCTCCTCTTCTGTCTGCTTGAATCTGACGAGCCTGTGGAACCTCAGGAAGTACGCTGTCTTCATTCCCCTCCCAGGAAATCAAAAAATAACAACACACTGATCTGCCTTGGCAGGAGAAAAAGCTGTTTTTCTTTTCTTTTCTATTCTTTTTTCTATAATCTTCCAGATAACAAACAATAATGTTGTTGTTGTTGTGCTGAAACAGAAGGGCAGTTGGGATCGAAACAAGAATGGGGTGGGTATGTATACCTGCCAAGTAAAGGGAGAATGGGATTGTGGGTAGGGAGGGAGGAAGCACAGTGCCAGCTTTCTGCACGTTGAGTGAGCAACTACCTGCACCCACACTCACGCACACAGTCACACACCCCAGCTTTCTTGCTGCGCCATTCCTAACACAACTCAAAGGACAGTCCTGGTGCTGCTGTAGAAACAAAGTTCGAGGACAATAAGGAAAACCCTCGCAGGTTACTGTTTCGTGTTTCTATAAATGCTGTTTCTCATGTAATTGTTTTAGGGCTTAAAGAACAAAACAGACAGGTATGTATCAGTAGGTGGCTTTGGTGAGAAGCTATTGAGAAGGGAATGTGCTTCCTCCGGTTTGATTTTAATTATTATTTTTTTTATGCCACGGGGTGATCTCTTTTGACTGCCTTTACCCTCCGCAGTGTTTCACAGTGCTAGGTACTGTTTCAAAACTGTGTTGTATATTTTTGTAATGGTTTTGGAACGTTGGCAGCAAGTGGAAGTAAAAGGGCATCTGTCTTCTGGGATCTTTGACACGTTATACAACATTCTTAACAAGATGGTCACAAATGTAGGTAAATCTAAGGACAGAAATAGGTTATGCAGTTGCATAAGTACCAGATACGGTTTGCTAGTTTTTGAGTTGGTTTGCTAAGCATACTCCCAACAATTCTGAAACATACAGGGGTATCATCGCTGTATACGTCAGTGAAGATGTATATAGAATATGGAAAGTCTGTTCTATTTCTGCATGATGTATTGAATCACGTGAACAGCAGAATTAGACTTTGTTAATCTGCTTAAAAGAGAGTTCCATGACGCTGTGTTCATGTTCCCTGCCAGCACTCCTTCATGTTGTCTTTGTATCGCCCAGGACGCTGAACAAGTGAGCACAAAACAACAAGAACTCTAATCAACAATTACGCATACAAATATTCCTTTGGTAAATGTAGTGGAAACGACTGCAGGCAGCGCCACTGAAAAAAAAGGGTATTGGAGTTCCCTCTGACGCCCAGACAGTGAGATGGGAAACTGTTCCAGAGATGCACAGAGCTTCCCAGGCCTGGCTCGCTGAACACACAGGTGTCTGTCGTTTATACCTGCTTACTTTCAAAACTTTGAGAACTGGAGCTGACACTATTGAGCTGAGGATTGATACCTGATTTTCCTATGCTTTCCTGTACTTCTCTGTGACCCATCCATCCAACTTCAAAAGTGAAGAAACTTACACACCACACTGATGAAGGCACAAGCCAGATGTTTGTCAGTAACGCTGCAGTGTTTACAAGACATTTTTTTTGCAGATCAGTAATAGGTACCCACTGAAAACGTGTACAACTGCTTTGTTTGCCATCTTGAAACTCAAGCCCTGCTTTTGGAGCTCGTAAAGTTGGCATGTAGATCTTACTGAAATTCCATATTCCTATTTACATTACAGCGTCAGGCATCACAGCCAATAACATATTGTGTTCTCTGTCAAATTGGTCGGCCACACACCCTGTTGAAGTTCCAGCAAATATGAACAATTATGCCTATGTTCAGAATTACATGTTTTTTGTATTGGTTAAACGTAGGAGTGTTTTGCAAATTATTGCAGTTATGCCCTTGACTGGCACATCAAGATTGCTTTCCCCAAGATTGATTTATTTATTGACGGCAAGTTACAAAAGCAGCAGTCTGAAAGAGTTGCCAGTTTTGTTACGATGAGGGTGGGCCGCTCAGGGCCATGGCCAGGAATAATGTTGTTCAGAGGTCCGGAGGCCAGCCATTGGTTGACATTCGAAACAATGAGCTAATGGCTTTCCCTGGGAGATCTTGCTCTGAACTGCAAAGAATGATTTTAGAAAACGGTTCTGTGTACAGCATGGTTTGCTGTGCGCTGCACTGCCTTCTCTTGGGAACTTGGGATGGGCCAGAAGCAAAGGAGCTCCACAGTGCAAGCATCAGTTTAATAAATCCCATTGAGATTAGTCATCTTGTTTACAAGGCAGTCCATTTTTTTGGGTAGCAACACAGCAGCAGTATTTAATTAGTCCAAGATGTTTGATCTTTTTAACTCGGCTGGTAAAGTATTAAAAAATTGCACTGCAGTATAGACGTATTAATAGAAACTGGTACAGTCCAATAAACGCATTCTTCAGACTTCATCTGGAAACTTGTCAAAGAGTTTAACTAGTTTATTTTAGTATTGCTATTGAGTGTTTTATAGTTACAAGTGCAAAACTACAAACATAATTATACAAAAAAAAAAACCCGTTTAGAAGCAGTTTGAAGTCCAGACACTTCTGTGGGTGCTGACGGGGTGTGTGTTCTGTTTTTTTTCCCCATTTGTTCTAAAGCAGAAGCTTGTCTGTGAAGTAAACATGTTCAGTGATGCAGACAGAGGACTGGTAGCCAGCACTGGGCAGAAGCAGAGTGTAAATCTCAACAGCAAATGAATAACCCTCGAGGTAAAGCATCTCGCTTTGTCAGACAGGGCTCATGATGACTTGACAGAATATGTTAAAGCAAGACAGTAAACGGAGAGACAGGCAGACAGACAGACAGTCTGCACAGCAGCTGTGGATAAGGCTGGCACTTCTGGAACCTTACGAAGCAACTTGCTGAAGGTTTTTAAGCAGTTTTCCCTTGTGAGGGCTTGGAAAATCGTTTGAAAAGTTGCCTGAAAGTTGCCTGGGCTTTAAGATTGCTGAAGGGACCAAGTAAAATGGGCTTAATAGAGAGGGAGAGAGGGTCCTAATCAGGGGATGTGTTGTGCGATGTGCTGCCGTTACAGATTCTGTCCATCGACATTGCCATTGAGGTTACTCCAAAACCACAAATGCAGACGCGCCCAGCTTTTTTGGCATTGTGTTTAAGACGCTTACTTGCGGTGTGCGGGCTCGCTAATTCGTGCCTAGCCTCCACCATGCCATAGAGATATCTTTAGATTTCTATTTGAACAAGAGAGCGGTGCTGTGCTGTGAACCACAGTGATAGTGTGACAAAGCACTGGTGCTCAAGATTGCCAGGGTTCACTGCTCTGATGGAGAGGTACTTTAAAGCCACACCTGTATCATTAATAAGCCTGCGTGGCTCTTTCACTCAAAACCAGTACAGTGTAATGATTCTTTTTCAGAGAACTCTAGACGGGGCTTATTTTCATATGGAAGTTGTTTAGATTTCCTGTTCTGCTGTGTGCATGAAGCATGAGCATGGATGCGAATAACGACTTCCATTGTGCCCTAAAACCAAATCCTGTGGCTAAAATAGAACTTCCTTATGCCATACTGATTCATATTTAGTTTAGTGCAGCAGTTTGCTGTCCTGTTTTTGCTCCAGCGGCTACAGGATCTGCTGATGTACTTTAGGGTTATCATTCACCGGGCACCAAGAGAGGATAAATGTCTTTCTGGTTTTGATACTTGGTGTATGTACAACACGTGCTATTTACCTAATTAAACTTTTGCAGAAAGAAATGCTGAACGGTAAGTTACCAAGAAATCGTTGCGAGCAGGTTCCAGAATGCAATCTATTAACAGTACTTGTTCTTGGTGTTTAATTACAGCATGCTGGCAGGTGCGGATTGAAAACGGAGAGCCCCCCATTGACCTGCGTCACCACAGCTGCAGCAGTAGCTTTGGATGCAATTGTCATAAGAGGTTTAGTGGGCTGAAGTTTTGCAAACTGAAGGGAAAAGGTTGCTGGTCTTCTCCTGGAAGCTGGTTTCAGGTGGTGGCTTAGAGTTCTTCATGTGTTTAATCTAGCACCATTTGAAATCAGTGTTCTTGGAGCAAGAAAAACATCAATCAGCTTGACGAGAGAGGAGCGCTGGAGACTTGAGCTGAACTGCAACATCAATCAGCCTGACTGAGCTGAACTGAGATGAACTACACTCCATGCCTGTGGGTGAACTGTCACAAGAGGCCCTGCTCTTTATACAGGAGAGCCAGGTTGTTTTGCAAGGTTATACTATTCACTTGCCATAGTTTGTCATGCTTTACCATATCTCTCTGGGCTTTACATTGCTTACCTAGCTATGCTTTATTACTTTCCTTATTTCTATAGTGAACTTTTGCATCTTAAAAAGCTGGCAAAGGTACATTAACTTCCAAGTAGTAACACTGTAGTTACCATGTACTAGTATTTACTACATGCACATTGTGTGATTGTGAGGGCAGGACGCCATACATTCAGCTACATGTAGTTAACAAAGATTTATGTAGGAAGACAGAAATATCATTTAATCAAAATTATTTTGCTGCCAAGCTTCAGTGTCAAAACTTCGTAAGTGCAGAGTCCTGAGTTTTTCTGGGTTGAGAAACAGTTTGCAATGCAGACATAACTGGAAGCCCATACATGCTGCACATAATGATCTTGTTCATTACTATTATTATTATTATTATAATTTATTTCTTAGCAGACGCCCTTATCCAGGGCAACTTACAATTGTTACAAGATATCACATTCTTTTTAAATACAATAACCCATTATGTTGTGCATGCTCTCTCCCACCCCACAGCACATGGACTTTACTCTGAGCCCTCTTCCCAAGGTTGACCGATTTCTTTTGGTGTTCAGAGTCATCATCAGTTTCTAGCACCATTTGAAATCGGTTACAATTTAGGAGGTATAGCAGCAAAAAAAACCAAAAAAAACCTGCAAACAAATCCCTTGCATTGCATGTAGTTCATTGTTGCTGAAATGATTTATGTTATTTTTTATATGTTTTGATATTGTTCAGTATGTCAAAAGCACAATAAAAATAATAATAAAAAAAAATGTAGACTGCTCAAAATTCAATAAATAGTCCTTAGCAAATTCACGGCATGAATACACTAATAGGCTTGCTAAAACAGCCTGCCTTGGATGATCTGCACAGGGAAAGTTTTTATGCATTTGTATAATGTCTTGAAAGGTTTTGTAATGCTGGTATAACATGATTTGAGGACCGTCATTGATCCTGGACAGAAGTGTGCTTCTACTACAGCTGAGCAGCAGGGGACCCTTATTAACATTATCTATGTTAAGCACTTGGGTTCATTTCCCAGTCACTAACTGTTTTACCAACTAAGTTTCCTATGGGTATCAGGGGAGGTCCAACTCACTACCTCTAGCACAGAATGGGATTCAAAGCAATGTGAGGGAAATTCAGTTTAATCTGAATTAAAAATGAAAAAGAAAAGCCAAGAAACCAAACGGCTGGTTTCAGTCCACAATTGAGAGTAACCATGAAAATACTAGGTAGAGCAAGATTAACGGATACATTAGAATTACAAAAAACTAAAATCACGATTAAAGTAGAAATGGAATGTGGATGACTGTTGGAAGCAGGTCAAGACCAGCGAGTTAGTTTTGTACCCATATCTTCACAATGCAGTGCCTTAAAAGATCCACTGGATGGGAGTCTTGCCACAGCACTGAGAATTTCTTCCATTTTCTAGTCATATTCAGCTTAGCCCTGCTATGCACCTGTACTCCATACACCCTGCTTTCACAGGATTCACGGCAGGTTGGATTTCAGAAAGCACATTGTTAAGAGAAAGTGACAGTAAAACCTGATTACAGCTAACTAAAGGTGGGCACATTTACCTGTAACATCTTTATCATATTATTTTACAAATTCCTTATTAAACATGTCTAAATCCTTCGGCACTCAGTACTAGAGGAGTGGAGCGGCTATGTTTACAGATGCCGCCCTCATTGTTTTTATGCACTTTCTGGCAGCTGGAAGAGATTTTTTTAAACTTTCCACTGTGTCTCTGCCAGCATACCACTTAAAGTTAGGGTTGGGCTCAATTCCATTGCTAACAGCAAACAACATCACAGTAGATTTCAATACCACCTGTCATTGGTCAGGACAAAAACTCAAGGATCATATGTCACACATTGACCCACTATCACTCACTTAATTTTTTTTAAAGAATTTTATTAAAGCAGTACAGAGAAAAATAAAATACAAAGATTCCACAAAAGCAAAGTGACAATTCAGTGAAAAATTCAGTGAAAGGCTAAATATGCCAGATCCCTTAGTGGAGATTTCAAATGCCCTTAGCCAGTGGTTGTACCCTTCCACCCTTCCTCCCTCCCCCCGTTCACAAACAGAATGAGGTACACTTGATCTGTGTTTGATATGAATTACGGCACAGTGCATTAGGTTGGCATGTGATGTACAGGGATATTGGATATTGAGCCAACAGAAGAATACAATTCAAATTGAAAAACTCTTTTCACAATCTTTCAAGAAGTGTTCCTATAAAACTCCAAGAATGTATACAACACTTTTAAATAATATATAGCTATGAAGTTAGTAAATAAACTCCTCACTTCTTTCCATATCGTGTCTGTGGCTTGGGACTCCACTTTTATTTTTTTATGAACGTTGAATTCTGTAAGAACCTGGTCACTGAAACATTCACATATTTTGCTTCCACAACTTTTGCAAAACAAGCAGAAAACATTTTTTGTGTGTTTGCGACTTTTGGACCTTATTTTTAAAACTTTGTAAGTGTATTTTAAAGTACATTTAAGCACTTATTGCAAATTACAGAAGCAAAGATTTGCTGTTGCATTTCAACGTAACACTGTTTTGCTCGGTGTAATTAAGCTATTTCACGTAAACATGCAATATGTAAATTACAAAGGTTTGAATAAATCAGACCCATAATATGGACACAAAGATGCTTTTGTTAAATACAAGCTATGCGTGAAAGTCTTAAACATGGAAGAGCATGCAAGAGCTGTTTCACCAAACTGAGACAGTAAAGCTTCTTCCCACACACATTATTCTGCAACATTGCGTCCTGTTACCTACAGAATGGAAATGCAGAAATTCAACAGAACCCAGCTAGAATTTAGTGCACTAACCCTTATTGTGGATTAGAGATTACAAATTACCTTGCATACTAACAATTTAAAACACATCTAAAATATATATTTAAGGCTTTTTGTTTTAAAAAAAATCTAAAATTTCCAGTTCACAGGATTACAAACAATCTCTGACTTACACAATCTTATATTTATATAAATATTAACACAGACCCATAATATTCCCTCATACTGAGAAAGTGCCAATGTAGCAGTTTAATATTGGGTTATCACTGGTGAGAAACAGAAATGTTCGCAGTTCTGATTAAATGGCGTATCATCACATTTGTTTTATTTTTTATTAATGTTTATCTTACACAGACTGTTTATACCAACCGTAATGCAAGTACAGTGGTAAATAGCCTGTGCGTCTGCCTGTAAACCAACAGGCTTAAAATTATCTTGATTTCACTACATGAACCTTGTGGGTCTCTCTTGTGATTTGAGGGTTAACAGATCACCCCTTAGGGGAACGCATCAGCAGGATTAATAAAGAGAAGGTACGGCAGAATTAGGATATGCCGCTGTTTTGATAATTTACAGCAAATAGACACCCCCTAGCTTTTTAATGGTTTCTAAAACAGTCCATCTACTGTCAGCACTAACAGAACAACAAACAAATAAATTAAAGGATTTCAGTTCCCTAATAAGTAGCTAGTTTTCTATAAAGGGTCTTCGGTGTCGAGGGAAAAGCATTAAAAAAAACAACACCAATGAAATATTTGGTAGGTGTGCTGTGGATGATCAAGTCTGTAAGTAAAAAATCTTTTTTTTTTTTTTAAATCAATGTGATAGATGCTTGTAACCTGAACCAGTTTTAGTCTTGACACTCAACACTAAAAATAATAATAAATTACACTTTTCTTGATCATCTTTATGGTTTTTTTTAGCTTTTTTTTTTTTTTTAAAAAAGCACAGAGATAATTATGTCTAAAGTGGAATACCTGACGTTCGAACTGAGGCACAATGTTCGACGACTGTTTTTTTGACAGTGTGCGTGTGACTAATAATAATATAGCAAACGATATATCTTTCGGGGGCAGCAAAGCACAAAAAAAAGAAACAGGAGGAAGAGAAGTCCAGATGGCAAAGGGGGCATTAGAACGTTTTCTGCAAATTGGAAATTCAGCACCATCGTCTTCTTACTTGTCAAATGCAGAAAGCCCTGAACCGCCGAAAACCTCAACCCCGGCAGTTAAGGATTCTCTGCCAGCTGAACTACCGGAGGTCTCACTTGACCAACAAACTGAAGCTGAGCAACTTTACAGTCCAGATAGAGCCATAGCCACCTACTTGGATGATCCTGCCTCGTGAATATCAAATCGATGAAAAACTGCAGGACTATTTTTCATTAACGCAGCCAAGCCAAAACATCTGCAATTTCTCTGCTTTGATGCGCAGGTATGGAACCACAAACCGGTGCCTGGCGAAGGAACAATTTTATAGTAGAAAACAAAACGGTGAAGTACTAATCGAGAGAATGGTTAGTATACTCTCCTTCTACTGGACTTGTGTATTGTTGTATGCAAATTGTTTTCAAAGAAAGATTCTTCTGTCAAATCAGGATTCAATGAGTAAAAAAATTGCAGCAGTCGCTTATGCGAACATGAAAACTCAACAGACCATCGCACTGCTGTGTTTCGTCTCGCTTCACGCATAGATATTAATGCACGTAATCAGTTAAATGTGGAGCGAACATACTGGCGCTACTGTTACAGTACAGTTTATAGCTGCACAGGGTCTTCCTTTCCGTGTAACTTTTTGGGATGCCTAGAATTAATCGGTCGCTTTGCGCAAAACATGGAAACGCTGGCAAAGGAATTCCTAATTACTTGTCTTCTACAATTTGTAACAAATTCACACAGTTGATGTCTGATAAAGTTCTCAGTTCCATTGTCAACAAAATTAAAAAGTTGCAAGTATTATTCTATTATTGTGGATTCTACTCCTGATTTAGCTCACATCGACCAGCTTACCTTGATAATCAGGTACGTGCAACAGAACAGCAAACCTATCGATCGTTTATTGAGATGTATACCTGGCCATACTGCTGAACACCTGGAGAGAACCGTCACATCGTTGCTGCAAGAATCTGACATTGGTATCGAGGACTGCTGCGGTCAGAGCTACGACAATGCTAGCAACATGTCTGGGAAATATTCAGGACTTCAGGCAAGAATTAAAAATTAAAACCCTCTTGCTGATTATGTTCTGTGTTCTGCGCATTCGCTGAGTTTGGTTGGTTCGTGTGCTGCGGAATGCTGCTTGACGGCAGTTTCATTTTTTGGCTTTGTTCAAAGTCTTCACAACTTTTTCTCTGCTTCAACCCGTCGCTGGAAGATTCTTAGATCACAGCTTGAAACGTGTAATGAATGTCTCACTCTGAAAAGTCTGCCTACAACTAGATGGTCTGCAAGAGCTGATGCAACGAAGGCTTCACGATTGGGCTACAAAGCCATTCAGGATGCTTTGACTGAAATATTTGTTGACAATGACAACACAAGAGCATCTCAAGACGAAGCCTGCCAATTAAGAGCTGCGATGGCCAGTCTGGAAACTGCAGTTATGCCTGTTGTGTGAGATTTTATTCTTCAAAAGACTCAAAGCTACTAGAAAAGCACTTCAACAAGTACAAATAGATCTGTGTTCGTTTCCCATTTCGTACGACTCGCTTCTTGGTTTTATCGGACAGGTCAGAAATGACTTTCAAACCTACGAAACAAAAAGACTTTTGGATACTGAAGTGTACAAAAGCAGACTCACAACGGAGTAAGACAAAGAAAAGAAAGTTTGGGGTAGCGGCAACCTTTCGGGACGAGAAGCGTTTACTGTTGAAACGCATTATTCCATCTGTGACTGCCTAACTGCGAAGATGCAAAGAAGCCTACAAAGAATTAGAAGAACAAAGCAGCAGCCCTACAGGAGGGTTTATTTGCTCTGAGCTCACCAGGTGCCTGGCCAGCAGTGTTCCGTGTAAGAATCTGTTTCCCATAGGCACCAGACAGTACAATTAACACAAAACAGCCAGCCCTTACCTACAGTAAAAAACTAACAGTCGCAATTGCAGTGCAGAGGGGAAAGGCAGGAACATATACTCCATCAGTTAAGTACACCAGTCAATCACGTAGAGCAATTAACAAGAACTAAGAAATCTGGATGGATTTTTTTTGTATATATCTCCATTATACATTTGCAGATGCTACCAAATGTACGGGCTACTTAAACAATTTATTTCAAACTTCAGCCCCTACCCATTGCTGAAAGACAGAGGTGCACAATTTAATTTGCAGTGAATAAATAAATAAAAATCAGTGCCTGTATTGATGCACACTACTGGAGAGAATCCTTTTCAGCTGAACAGCATTGATTTAATAAACAGCAGCAGTGCGAGGAGGAGAAGAGGATTTCCTGCAAAACACAACAAACACAAAACAGACATGAATACACTTTCAATGTACAATACAGTTATATACTCCAGTGGAAAATGTACCCAAGTTGCAATTCAAATAAACCTTGAATGGACGCTGCATACTCACTTTCACTGAAATTAGACTTATGCAAGCCTATGCTGGTTTACCCATCTGCATTTAGAAAATAAATCTTATACCTGTTTGTCCACGCATTACAAACAAAGCAGACCAGTAGTGTTGAGAGGGTTAATAGGAGTATTAGTACAAGCTAAGATAGGAAACTTAGCTTGGAAAGAACACATTGAGGTCCATTTTTGCAGCAGAAGATATAAACACTCATATAAATCTGTAAAATACACTCAGACATGGAAATGTTTATATTTTATGTTAATAAAGCAGGATTAATATATACATTAAACGATGGCAGTGTTTGGATCTGACGCTAGTTAGATGATCAAGATAGACCCCAAACTGTGTTCCAGTTGGGGTCCTCACTATTTCTATTTTTGTTTTATGTTATTCAGTACATGTATGAATAATAATACTCTACAGAAAAACTGAGAAGTGCACTAACTTAGGAGCAAATCTCTACCCAAGACAAATGAATTGCTGTACAGGAGCAAATAAAATAAACGCTGTGGGCTGTGGCTCCTACAGTAATACAACATTCATTTCTCTCTCTTGAATCTGCATACATTAAAATGCACTTACCTGCATGGTTTTAATATTATACCCTCATTGTAAGTTTAGCAGCTTTCTCTAGAGCCATGGCTAGACTTATCTGCTGCAGAACAGTTAATGAAAGAAGCCCTGATTTGTATTTACAAATTATACACATCTGGGAAAGTAGTTTGTTTTGAACTATAACTTTATGCTACTGCTTCAAATACATTTGTTTCGTGATGGACTATCCCTGGATGGATCAGTCTGCTTTGAAAGTTTCCACAGCAACAAATAGAAACAAAAAAAAAAAAACTCACAAACTAAAGGCTTGCAAAAAAAGACAGGAGTAGAGTGATTCTGTAAGCAAAAAGAAACACTACAGAAGGATGGATGCATAATCAGATACCTTTTTAAACTTAATCAGAATTCATGTTTTGTTGCTCATCGTTAACAGCCAACTTCATTTCATATTTTTCTGCAGTGTAGTATGAGCTAGATGTTGAAAATAAATGGTTTACAAGTCAAGAATAAAAAATAACCAAAAAGATCATTGATCAACAAGCACTAGATGAAATGTAAATACACATTATTGCAATTTCACAAAAACACCAACACACAAGAGCTATGATAAAGATAGTATTAATTAATTAATTAATTAATTAATTAATTAATTAATTAATTAATTTAATTAATTAATTTAATTGGGATTTGTAATCCGAGTGGTTCTGGGTTGTGTTGCTCCAATACAGAGTTCTCTCTTTTCTCTAAATCTGCTTTACCTGGCTTTGATCTTATCTAGAGAATCTCAAGTGTATGAGAGAATGGCCGGGTTTCCATGCAGCTTAGAAACTCCAAATTCCCTCTCCATTGTCGCGAGAATGTGACGTAGCAGCACTCACCACGCACAGTCCTCACGCTATAGGAAGTGAGCAGCCAAACCATGGTACGGCTTAAAGGGGAGTAAAATCGCCTTCTCACGCTAAAAAGCTGCTCAAATTCACCAAAAACAAGTTGTTTTTTTTGTTTGTTTTTTTGCATGGAAGCATGTTCAAAAGCCATACCCTATGTTCACGAGAATTCAGCAGCGAAGAGCCCATTTGTGACGTAACCCTGAGCAACTTTCTGGTATAACTAAAGGCTGCAAGATCCGCCGGAAGTATTCCTGACAAGCTCTTTGACCAAATAGGAAAAAATAAGCAAACAGTACGAGGGATTTAGAGACCTCTTCATTCAGTATTTATTTTATGTGACACCACTTAACGATTCAAATTACTGCCATTTGACTCAATTATTCAGCTTTATAGTTTAGTTCTTTTATAAGCAAGGTTTAAAATAAAACACTGAAGCTACTACACATTTAAAAAATACATAAATAAACTATGACCTTTGCAAAAGAACAAAGATATTTTATTTCATCCTTTACACTTTTGTCCCTTAGCAATAAGATGCAATTCATTGTACAGTAGAAGCACCTATCATGGGTACCTACCTAGCACAAATAAGTCACATTGTTTGTACCCCAAAATGTATTAAAATTAGCATAGCTGGGAATTGGTGCCAGTGGTCTCCAGTATTATTGCTGTGGGCTACCGACAGCACCAGGCTTGAGCAAGCACCTAGAGGTCTTAAACCGAATTCATTGAACAAGATTTGTTTAAAAAAAAAAAAAAAAAAAAAAAAAAAAAAAACACCCAACACAAGACCTGTTGGTTGCACAATTTTGTTCAAAAAGAGAAATACTGGGCTTAACATCAGCTTGCTGCAAGACTTACATAACATAGTTATTTGGGGATTTTGGATTTTCCATGGAAGCCCCACCAATGTGACCTTTCAACTCTACCAGACCCACTGACCCTACATGTTTATGGACAGACAGTAGGGGGCCCTGCAGAGCTCACATGCTGTGTGGTCACAGGATTTGAACAGGATGAGGGAGGGGGCTCTGTCCCAGCATTTAGGATTCTCCAGATAAGCTCAAAGGCAGGTAAATAAACACGTACTTTAAATTAGTTTGAGACAGCCATTTAAAAATACTGTAGCTGGCTCCAAGATTGAAACACTTTGGGTAGTGGCTAGGTTTACATTAAAGACGTTCCCCGGTATCTAACCTGCATAGGTACTCAACCACTTAATAATAATAGTGTGTTTTTTCTACATTATAGATGTCTAGTTTCGTTTGTAAAGTAGGTCAAATATATTGTGAATTAAATCATCTTGGCTTTCAGATACTGTATACCAGGAAACTTAATATATACATTGGGTATTGTGTAGTGTGGAGTAGTGGTTAGGGCTCTGGACTCTTGACCAGAGGGTCGTGGGTTCAATCCCAGGTGGGGGACACTGCTGCTGTACCCTTCAGCATGGTACTTTACCTAGATTGCTCCAGTAAAAACCCAACTGTATAAATGGGTAATTGTATGTAAAATTAATGTGATATCTTGTAACAATTGTAAGTCGTCCTGGATAAGGGTGTCTGCTAAAAAATAAATAATAATAATATTGATTTAACAAGTTAACATTTAGTTAGACATTGGAATAAAGCAAGCATTCATTTGCAGCGTACAGCAGATAGAAGATGATGCCACAGCCGACCATACACCCTCAAATCCAATTAAACAAAATGTAATGCATCAAAGCATCAGGTATGCAGGAAACCCAATTCCAAAAATAAATCAAAACAGAACATAAACTCAAAATCTATTTCATTCAATTGTTAATGCAGTTCACTTTATGTTTCACTCCAGTAAACGGACACTTAATTAATCCTATAAAATGAAATACAAAAATCTTATTCCTGTTTGTCTACGTTGCTACACACATTGACATTGTTTCTTTGGGGGGGGGGGGGTGTTGAGAGGGTTAATAGGAATATTAGTACAAGCCAAGATAGGAAACTTATCCAAGGCTAGAAAACACATTGGGGTTCATTTTTGCAGCAGAAGATATAAACACCCATATAAATCTGTAAAAAACACTCAGGATATTGAAATGTTTATATTTTATGTTAATAAAGCAGGATTAATATGTACATTAAACGATGGCAGTGTTTGGATCTGACGCTGGTTAGATGATCAAGATAGACCCCAAACTGTGTTTGTGAAAGCCATAGAAGCCCAATGAAGTTAATATGCAAGAAAAACACAGGAAACTGACAGACAAGACAAAACTGAATCTCCTCGTATGCCTCCCAAAAGTGGGGAAAAAACTAGAAATAAATCAAGGCTGAAGAACTATTAATTAATTTTGTCTTGCCTTAAAAAAGGAAAATAAACGAAATCTTCTAGACAGAGTACAGTATGAGAGTTCAAGGGCTTATGCATGCAAGCTCAAAAGGCCAGCACAAGCAAGTTTATAGATACAATAATAAAACAATAATATAAAACTGTTTGGTCTCACCCTTTCCTATTTTTGAAAAACCAGCAACAGACTGCAACAGCAACAGCAAAAACAACAGCAACAGCAATCAGTAGACCAACGATAACATAATTGAACCCTTCAAGAAAGCAAAAAAAAAGAAGATTGTCAAGTCAGTCAAAATGATCAGAGCAACAGGACTGAATAATGTTCACAATCTCAAATTCAATATGCTGAAGACAAAACTTTTTAACAACAAATGTTTCATTGCTCATCCATGGTTTCACATTGTGCTGAAGTGAGGCTGGTCTACTGCAGGACTATGAAAGTCAAGACCCACAATATCTCTGTGCCTGGCCTAGGTCTTTAAAAGTAACAGGCTAGTGAATGAACACTAAAAATAAAAGGGTCTCTTTTTAACTATTTTCAATTCAATATTCTGAAACCATTTTTATAATTGGTCTAATTTAGTCGAGTGGCTTGTGATCAGCACAGAACAGATTAAGAGGTGGGTGCTTAATAATGTTAGAGGCACTGGGGTAGTTGTTGTGGTTGCAGATCTACAGGAAGGTATTGTAAAAACTATATGACAAGCACCACGTGTACAGTACAGACCGTTAATTCAGGTTTATACAAGGCTAATAATGATTTAACAAAAAATGTAACATAGATGTTATCAATAAATACATAATTTATACATAATGTCTCTGTATTCTTGTGAAATCAGCTGCGCAGTGAAACATGTGGGAATAGCCCACGAGGTACAGCTTCCAACATCCAGTACGACCGATTCAATTTCATTGACTTTGTTTTATGAACAAATTCCTATTATAAATACAAAAAAGGAAGCAAAAACAAAGAGCTAGGGGTATAGTAGACGTGGAATAGCATACCTGACAGAATTATTAACTGCAGTAAAACAGAGATCAGAAACATCAGCATTGATTTTATGGACAGAAGTTAAAACAATGCATCAGGGGAACTGTTCATTTTTACTGGATGACAATTCAATGTCGGGATCATGACTGCTTGTATGGGTATGGGGACAGGTGATCAAGGAAGCCACGTCCGCCGGTCCACCCCTCATAGTTTATCCATGGCTGCATGCACAATTCCTATTTGTAATGTAAATCTACAGCCTGCGATAAGCGGGATTAGGAGATTTAGAGGGGGGACGGAGGGGTGTTCATAATGGTTAAACACATTACTTGGAGGGGGTGTTGGAGGCACTTCTGTGGTGGTGGTTGTGGTTGTTGTTGTTGTTGTTGTAGATAAAATAAAATAATTAAAACAATTAGGTTGATGCTTGACTGTTTAAATAGCGTTCATATGCAAGTTCAATACATTAATATTGTATATTGAATCTCACACTGAATGTGCTACTGAACAGTGTTCCTCAAACCAAGACCCAAGCACTTCACATGAGCATGTGTTTGAAAACAAACAGTGGAACTGCTTATAGGTTAAATGTTGTGCCTTTGAAACAAGGATTGGGTTTTAACTCATCTCTTTGGTGCAGTGTCATTCAGATCATAATTATCTTACCTGTAATGAATATTTAAAACTTATCAAAAAGGAACATTTTAGCAATGTCAAAAATAGTATTACAGATCTACAGGAAGGTATTGTTAAAACTACACAGCAATCACCACGTGTACAGTACACACCGATTTAATTCAGGTTTATACAAGGCTAATACTGACTTAACAAATAATGTAACATAGATGTTATCAATAAATACATAATTCCTATATTACCTTTAATAGTTTACAACAGACAATAAGAACTCTCTTGAAGGTTTGCTGGTTAGCATGATGTTTACTGTATTTCAAGTTACTGTTTTATCTCAAAGCGTGAATGGTACTTACCTTTTTGGCAAGTCGGAAGTTCAGGTTCCCAAATTTCATTTATTCCACATGTAACAGTGTCAGTGCCATTGAGAATATACCCAGGATTACAAGCAAAGGTAATGGAATCCTTATAGTTATAAACTGGTCCAAATCCAGCTGTCTTATGGCCATTTTCCACTTGAACAAAAGGGCAGCCTTTGTGATCTGTAATAACAAACAAGTAATGGTCAAACAGAATAACATTAAATGGCTGTAGCATAGATCTAGAAAATATTTAAAAAGCCGAGTCCACTACAGTTTGAAATTAAAGCAACATTTTCAACGAAGAAATTAATTATATAAATATATGTTTAATTATATAAATATATGTGTGAATATTACTTTAAAATTAGAGATCTAACAAACTTAAAAAGAAGCAAAATGGGGACTATCGGTCATACTGAAACCAAAAGGTCACATGATTACAAACGGTGTATTAGGTTGGATGTAAAGGTGGCTGTGTTCAGTTTGGCCAGCCTGACAGCGGGGTTAATTACAATATTATTGTATTGTTAAACATCAAATCAAAACCAGGGATGGATTGTGTGCCGGTGTGTTAAAACTTACAAATACGTCTGCAAGAGGTACAGTGGCATCATCGTTTTAAACTGAGGTTGTTTTTTGTGTGTTTGTTTTATTAAACAGTTCATTACATCTTAGTGGGGAGTGATGTGTTACGTTTGTGTGATGAGGTGGCAGCCGGGGGTCCATCAGAGATCAATCTACCCCTTCTAGAATGACACATCCCTCAAAATCACACAGTTACATCATTAAACAAAGCAATACATACCTTTACATGCTGGAGGAGCACTACTGTAGTTTCCATATTTGGTGCAAACAAGCTCCCTATTACCCACCAGAACCCCTTCATTACACTTGTAGGTAATAGATGTGCCAAACGTGACAGTTCTCTGAGGTGCGTTTGTGATTTCACCATTTACAATCGATGTAGGGTCTGGACACTTAACATCTAGGAGAAAAAAAAACATGTTATTCCAAATATCAGCCTAATCAAAATATAATCAAAAAGAGGCTGTGTGGTCCAGTGGTTAAAGAAAGGGGCTTGTAACCAGGAGGTCTCCAGTTCAAATCCCACCTCAACCACTGACTCATTGTGTGACCCTGAGCAAGTCACTTCACCTCCTTGTGCTCCGTCTTAAGGGTGAGACGTAATTGTAAGTGACTCTGCAGCTAATGCATAGTTCACACACCCTAGTCTCTGTAAGTCGCCTTGGATAAAGGCGTCTGCTAAATAAACAAATAATAATAGTAATAATAATAACAATAATATGTGCTAAAACAATGGTTTATATCAAATGCATCTTTAATACATTAATTCACATAATCAGTAGATAGATAGATAGATAGATAGATACATAGATAGATAGATATAGGTAATAGGTTGTTGTACTTAGTTAGGATAAGTGTAAGTCAACATCCTCATGTCTGCAAGTTGTGCAAATACATCTTAACTCTCAACATTTCTGAGCTGTATACAGGTATAGGCATTATAATTGAATCTATTCATAATCTAATATCCATGTAAAAAGAATAAAAGTTCATTTCAATACAGGAAAACAATGACATTGATAAACATATATACACAGGCCTACCGTTAAACTATTCTTATTTAACTCTACATTAAAAACAATATAGAATTGGGTGTTGTGTTAAATACAAGCTGAATTTCACCCCTTCAAGGTGAGAGCAGCCAGTAGCCACTCTGACCTCTCGTGGAGTGCCTATCAGCTTGCATTGTACAGCATCCTATACATAAAACAAAATTATGTTTAAAAACTATTTTTTTTTTTTAAATAAAAACACACACGCCTACTTACTTTCACATGTAGGAGTGGCACCGTCCCAGCCAGCAGCGCGACAGCTTCTGACACCATTGCCTGCCATCTGGAATCTAAAACACAGAAACCCTCAGAATCTCCAATGTTATAATTATTTCTTTATCTAGCTGCAACCAAGTTGTTCATCGCCAGCTTTTAAACCATTGTTGCTTTCAGAAATGTAACTAAAAATAGAGCCCATGGTAATTCATAAAGCTGAAAAACCACAAGGTTCCACGAGTGCTGTCCATATAATCTGTCCAATGTGTGTTGTCCTTTTCTGGTTTGCACAATCACTTTCCTTCATCCCACCTCTGCCACTGACTGACTCACTGTGTGACCCTGAGCAAGTCACTGAACCTCCTTGTGCTCCATACTGCGGATGAGATGTTAAATCAATGTCCTATTATAAGTGACTCTGCATATAATGCACAGTTCACAGCCTACACCTGTAAAGTGCTTTGTGTTGGTGGTCCACTGTGAAAGGCCCTATATAAAAATAAAGATTATTACTATCAAAAACATAAGATTTTCACATGAAAGCCCAGAGGTTAGGCAGTGCTGCATGCACGTTTGTCTCTCCAGTAAATTAGAAATCAGAAAAATGACTGCAGCCTGGTTTAAGAATCAACAAGAAATATGGTTAACATATAACTAGGGCTTCTGATTTGCGGTTTTAACCGATAAAACACCTGATACAAAAAAAATGAAAATCGGTGGACAGCCAATAAACATCGGAAAACACCGGAAAAAACTGTGTAAATGGTTAATCAATTCACATTGACTTTACCCTATTCCCATTAAAAAATAAAACCTACTACAAAAATAATAATAAATACATTTCCCAGTGCTGCTTGGCAATGTCCCGCCTTCCTGACTTGCATCTATCATTGATTCATTCTCAATACTTTAAAATCTGCCCCTGAATGACAGCACATTCCTACATTTCTATTGGAAACTCCGCTTGCGAGATTTAAAACAAGATTACAATCAGGATGGAGGCTTGTTAGCAGGATTTCAAACTGTATTACAGTTCAGATAGCAAGTACTGTCGAGTTACGACTATACATATTTTGACAGAAAAAAAACGCTCAAGCATTTTGGAAAGTAACTTAAAACACTAATTTCATACAGTATATCAAAAACAAAAGCCCCGAAAACAACGATTTACATAAAACTCGAAAATAGCTAAAAATAAGCAATGAAAAATACAATTAATAAAACCCGAAAAACAGAAACATATAACCCATCGAGGATGTAAATACAAGATTAGAACCATGAGTATCACTAAAATGTAGACCAGCACACTGATCCATTTTGATCACAACTGGAGAAGATGCAAATCTTAATGTGTAATTTATATATGAGCACCTGCACTATATCACTGATGACAGGGACATGCTTCCCCAGGACAAGAACAGTAATATTATTATAGTAATAATACATCTCATTACTGGATTATATGCACATACTACCCCAACCTTAATAATCTTGAGCATCAACCACAATATACTCACCCTTCATCACAAACTGCATAAGCCTTGTCTCCAAAAAGAACACCGTCATCAGTATTAAAGTGTCCATTAAGTATCTTTCCTGGACTTCCACATGATCGGCCTAAAAGAAAAAATACAATCAAAATCTGAAATGATTATTTTACACGACAGCATGGCGATGCACTTTCCATTGGAAGTTTCCATCCCTGATGAAACATAAATAATAACATTCTCTAAAAGCTGAAAAACAGTAGTTTAATTGTTCCCTACATTGCACACAAATGTGTATTTCAGTAAATGTTAGTATTCAGCAACACCTGCACTTTAGTACCGTATCTCCATACTTATAAATACTTAGACTGAACTGAATTCCTGATTTATTTTATTAAATGTCCACTTACATAATATCATTAAGACAAATAGAATTGTTTAAGAGAACAAACACCCCTTGCAGACAGTACAAATTCTTAGTAAAAATAACCTTTAGATGGTTAATAAACAGTCAGAGGCATAATCACATGGTTAATACCTATTTTCTGTGATTAAGTAGTCTAGCAATATAATAAGACATCATTAAAACAAATATCAAAATCATACTTACGATCACACACCAAGGTCAGATGTGACCACTGTGAACTGGTACAGGTGATTCTTGGAGATCCAGACTTCCGTACATACCCACTCTGACACGTATAACTGATTGTAAATCCGTCAACAAAAGGTCCTTTTGGTTCACCTTCCAGTACGGCATTGGGATAAATTGGAGGATTGCCACATGGTGCTAAAAACATCAAGCAATCCAGTTTAGTGATTTCACCACTACAACTTGTCTTTATTTTTTAAGTTGCTGTGATAAACAAGCCAAGGGATCTTACAACTCTCCTGCTTTTAGACTGCCTTGCCCTTCCGGTGTCATTCACCTTGAGGGTACGCACTGTATGTGTAAAAATACAAGTATGACAAACGCATGTATAAAAAGAAATGGTCAGCCTATATCCCCCCGATTTAGTTGTAGCCCTTCGTTTTCAAACAGCAGAGGATCAGACTTTGAAACCCCAGAAACCCACCTGACATACTGTTGTTAACTGGCAATTACAGGGCAATTTAAAACTACGAGCGGCAGCTAAACTTATATGGAAATCTGGCATGTATCAAGAAGTTAGAAGCCAGAAGAGTCAGAAGAGTTAGAAGAGGTGGCACTAATGATCCTCCTGCCAGACAGCAACGTATAGGCCTGTCAGTGATAGCTGCATACCCCCCATACCATCTGTGATCATTATATGAACTGTACATGGGTAGACCATACAACGATTAATAAAGCTTAAGTTTGGCATTTTACTGAGTCATTGCCCAAGTGGGGGTAGCCATTCTTGTGCTTTGCAAGAAAAAAAAACTCTCATCCCCATTATTATTATTATTATTGTCTTTATTTTCTGTGCACAGTGTACTGTTTCGTTGCACAGTGCTTGGAGGCGACTTTACCACTGCATATTGCTTCATAAAATTAAGTTCTGTTGTTTCCACTGATAAAAAGGAAAGCCTTGTACTTGAACAATCCCACTGGATCCCCAAAAATTTTATATTGTAGTTACCAGAGCAACGTTTAAAAATGACATCGTCTATGTAACTAAGTATCAAAACAAAACACGATTCTAGCGGTCTCACAAATCTGAACTCAACATTAGTTATTATTGTTTTTTTTAAGTATAGCAGTAATCTACCCTGCCTTCAGGAGCAATTAGATTGATGTTTGAATATTTAAATTGAATATATTAATACAGCGGTTCTCAATCTGTGGTCCGCGGAACCACTGGTGGTCCGCCGGCTCCCTTCAGGTGGTACGTGGAAAGGTTAAATAATTACAGAAAGGATGCGGCAGCAGTTCACAGATCCCATTGCAAACCCAAAATTTGAGACCTTAAAAACTCAGCTACAGTACAGGAAGGAAATGCATACATGGAGAATATCTCAAAGCTAAAAAAAAAAGGTCTAAACTCTCCGTCGTTGCATTGCATGAACATACGGCTGTATTTGGAGGTATGACACAGGCCCGGTTTTTGAGATGGAACAGCATAACAGTCGTTTGATTGGTCCTTGTTTGTTGGAGGAATATTACATCAAACACGAGTGGGAAAGCTTGGAGGCATTTTAACATTGTCATCGGAGACACAGATAGATCTGCTTTCCAGAACCATTCAATTAAAATATAATATGGTATTTTGTTGTACTAATGCAACAAACTATTGGTGACTATTGCTTGACATAAATTATCACGTTATGCACGAACATAAGAATTGGCTTTTGTGGTGATGTACTTTTTTCTTTCAAAGAGCATATATCTATAATCATTTGCACGATTTATTTTAATTGCAAATACAGTACACCCTCGCTATAATGAACCTGGCCCCTGGACCCCAAATAAATAATTAAAAAAAGATAATACAAGTACACACTGTCAACATCCCGGTCTGTGTGCACGGGATGCCACTTCCACAGTGAAGTCAACTCTTTTTGTCTTAATAAAAAGCGCACGCTGTGTAACTAAACATCCAAAACGAAAATCATTTTATGTTGCAACAAAGCTGAAAACTATATTGATCATTTGAAATAAGTATTAACGCAGGCATATCTCTGTCGTGAAGATAGGTTGTCAAAAAGCACTTTTTTGGCTTGTTCAGCAACAATGCGGCGAGGCAAAATTGATTTAAAAAAAAAAAAAACTTGAGGATCTTATGAACTTTTCATGTCAGGATGATTCGGAATAAAAGCTCAGTTTGGGACTGCCCTGTTCTCAGAGGCTACATCCCAAATTCTAGGCTGTTTTACTTTTCAGATGAATGTCCCAAATTCTGGACTGCTATGCGTTTCTGAATTCAGACTAGTTTTTGGGATGTTCTGCTGTTACAGATAACAGCCAGATTGGATCATGAATTCATTTAAGAGTAACCCTGAATCAAACATTTTTCCAAAATAATCATGTTTGGTCACTGCTATATATATTGTAATCATAGATGGCTCAAAAAGAAAACACTGCACCATTGAACCTCAATATAAAATTAACATGGGGTGGGGGGCTTCTAAGCTTTCCAATGATATCACCCCCTTCAGTCCAGCTGCTAGAATGACGGAGCAATAGACTCACAGCTGTGAACTCTGTCACATGATGTGAGGCTTAACTTCAGGCAGTCGTAATTCTAGCTAGGAGTACAGCATACACACACTGAATACATCTTTGGAAAGCTCCAAGTCTGTACTTTTGAACAAGGTAGGTGGCTTTTACGGTGCCTGAGTAATATCTGCGTAACCTTGGCGCCCAAAATGAATGGGGCTGAGTTTTAAGAGTTAAAGCGAAAGTCGCCACTTGCAAAACAACACCAAAACAACATATCGTCTTTTTTTCAAAACTGTTTACTTACTGGAGTGTACTGAGTTTGTATAATCCTTAAAGATAACGTCCGAGAATCACGTATGAGAGAATAAAGTCTTGCTGCACTTAAAATATCCAGCACTACTTTTATTTATTTATTTATTTTAACCAGAACTACTCAGAATGCGTCTCACAGTGCTTTCGTCACTGACACCCACATCCTTAGAGATTGTTGTAGCGTTTCAGACTTTCTAAATTGGGTGAAAAATACAGTAGCTTGGAGTCTTAAAATATCTCTGCGGGATTTACCCGCACTGAAAGTTGCAGATATGTGGGAGCAACTTGGAAAATGCGCGATTAGCGCAATCCTGCACTGAAATTCAAGCCCTCAGCCTATTATATAAACTCAATCTGTGTGTGAATGGGAGTCTGTCGGCGCAGGCAGTAGGTAAAAGGACAAACGCGGGTTTGGGTCAGGTTGCAGGTCTTATTAAAGCGGGTCGGGTCGGGGGTAAGAAGACAGTGATGCAGCAGGTTGCGGGTTTGGGTCGGGTCCTGTAGTAGCGGGTCCAGGTCGGAAGCAGGTCCTCTCGGTAAATTCGTCTTAATGAAAAAGTACTCCAATTTTAAAATAACTTTGCTCACAGAAACAGGCCCATCCATCACATTAAAACAAAGACATGTAAGTATGGTTATTCTTATTACAGTTTATTTTATAGCTTATTTTTCAGTAAGCTATACTGTATTGAGTGGTCTGCCGAGATCCAAAAAAAAAAAAACTAAATTCAGGCAGTCTGCAAACAAAAAAGTTTGAGAACCACTGCATTTATATATTGAATCTCACACTGAATGTGCTACTGAACAGTGTTCCTCAGACCAAGACCCAAGCATTTCACATGAGTATGTGTTTGAAAACAAACAGTGGAACTGCTTATAGGTTAAATGTTGTGCCTTTGAAACAAGGATTGGGTTTTAACTCATCTCTTTGATGCAGTCTCATTCAGATAATAAGTATCTAACCTGTAATGAATATATAAAACTTATCAAAAAGGAACATTTTAGCAACGTCAAAAATAGTATTACAGATCTATAGGAAGGTATTGTTAAAACTACATGGGAAGAACCACGTGTACAGTACTAACAGACTTAATTTAGGTTTATACAAGGCTAATATGGGCAGCAGTGTGGAGTAGTGGTTAGGGCTCTGGACTCTTGACCGAAGGGTCGTTGGTTCAATCCCAGGTGGGGGACACTGCTGCTGTACCCTTGAGCAAGGTACTTTACCTAGATTGCTCCAGTAAAAACCCAACTGTATAAGTGGGTAATTGTATGTAAAAATAATGTGATAACTTGTAACAATTGTAAGTCGTCCTGGATAGGGGTGTCTGCTAAGAAATAAATAATAATAATAATAATAATAATAATAATAATAATAATAATAATAATAATAATAATAAATTTAACAAATAAAGTAACATAGATGTTATCAATAAATACATAATTCCTATATTACCTTTAATAATTTACAACAGACAATAAGAACTCTCTTGAAGGTTTGCTGGTCAGCATGATGTTTACTGTATTTCAAGTTACTGTTTTATCTCAAAGCGTGAATGGTACTTACCTTTTTGGCAAGTCGGAAGTTCAGGTTCCCAAATTTCATTTACTCCACATGTAACAGTGTCAGTGCCATGGAGAATATACCCAGAATTACAAGCAAAGGTAATGAAATCCCCATAGTTATAATCAGGTCCAAATCCAGCTACCTTACGGCCATTTTCCACTGGAACAGAAGGGCAGCCTTTGTGATCTGTAATAACAAACAAGTAATGGTCAAACAGATTACCATTAAATAGCTGTAGCAAGAAAATATTTAAAGCTGAGTCTGCTACAGTTTGAAATTAAAGCAACATTTTCAATGAAGAAATTGATTAATAACCCATTATCTGCATAAGTATGTATGCGCCTTTGTGAACACTGTACTGTGAACACTACTACAATATTATTTTATTTGTAAACATTTCAGCAAACTTACAAATACGTCTGCAAGAGGTACAGTGACATCATCGTTTCAAACTGAGGTTGTTTTTTTTGTGTTTGTTTTATTAAACAGTTCATTATATCTTAGTGGGGAGTGATGTGTTACGTTTGTGTGATGAGGTGACAGCCGGGGGTCCATCAGAGATCAATCTACCCCTTCTAGAATGACACATCCCTCAAAATCACACAGTTACATCATTAAACAAAGCAATACATACCTTTACATGCTGGAGGGTCACTACTGTAGTTTCCATATTTGGTGCAAACAAGCTCCCTATTACCCACCAGAACCCCTTCATTACACTTGTAGATAATAACTGTGCCAAACGTGACAGTTCTATGAGGTGGGTTTGTGATTTCACCATTTACAATCTCTGGAGGGTTTGGACACCTAACAACTAGGAGAAAAAAAAAAAAAACGTTATTCCAAATATCAGCCTAATCAAAATCTGTGCTAAAACAATGGTTCATATCAAATGCATCTTTAATACATTAATTCACATAATCAATAAACAAATAGATATATACATAGATAGATAGACAGATAGATAGATAGATATATTTTTATTTTTTAAAATACTTTATTAAATATTTATTAAAAAAAGTCAAAAACATAAAAAAATTTCATTGATTAAATATTAATATTAGAAAAGCCAGTTATATGAAAATTCAAGCAGAAAAAAAAAAACCACAATATCAAAAATTCATATTTCCCAGCACACTGAACATTGGTTTGAATCTTTTACAAAAAAGAAAATAATGAAAAACAGTCTGTCTTTGATAGCAGAAAGGGAAGCTATCTTTAACTTCTGGATTACTAATATACACAAAAGAATTAACAGCAAGAATAGCGTGTAAAAATTCTCCACTGCAGATCACCTGATCTTTCTGGTAATGGTGGCTTGTATAAGGAAGCCCAGGCTGGCTGTACATGCTCTTCCACCCCCAACCTCTCTCTCCAAGGAGTATCACGTAATGACTCAAGCTGTTTCTGATGCTTCGTTTTCAAACTAATTCTATACAGCTTCTTCCCATCTACTGTAGCCAGGGTAATATCTTTAAGAGCTTTAATAGTCAGTAGCTTCCCAGGCACATCAGAGTCCAGACTGAGCTCAGGGGAAATATCTAAATCAGGGTCAGGCTGAGGCAGTGTCTTACCAAATAATTTGGAGGCTGCCACAATGTCTCGAATCAAAAAAATATTATTAAAAATGGATCTGTCAGGTACACAATAAGTTTGATCTGAATGCACCACCTTTCCTATCACAGTCCGTAAACGATTTGCCAGGGTTTTAGAAAATATTTTAGAATCCACACCAATAACTGATACAGGTCTCCAGTTTTTTATATCACACAGATCAGCTTTCTTAGGAAGAAGAGTAAGGATAGCCCTCCTGCAACTCTGAGGTAACACTCCTTCTTGTGCACTCTCTCCAAACAACTCCCACAAATCCTCTCCCAACAAAGGCCAAAAAGCTTTAGAAAACTCCACTGGGAGACCATTGAGTCCAGGTACTTTGCCATTATTCACCCCTTGGAGGGCATCAGTCAATTCTCCCAAAGTCAAAGGGCTGCCTAACCTTTAGCCTCCTCTTCAGACAGTTGAGGAAGATTCTGCAGGAGGCACTGTGGCTCCCCAGTTTTCTTCACAATATCCGCTGAAAACAATTATTTATAAAAGTCCATAGCCACTCTTCTAATCTCCACAGGTTCCCTCAACTCTTGCCTATCTGCTGTCTCCAGGCAATACATCATTTTACCCTGGGCACTTCTCTTTTCTAGCCCCCCAAAAAAATGTGGTTGGTGCATCCATTTCCACCATATTCTTAAAGTGGGACCTGACTACTGCCCCCTGCACTTTTGTTCCCAACAGATCCACCAACCCCTGCTTTTTGTATTTTAGTCCCTGAATCATCTATCTGGCTGGGAATCCAGAGCTTGCTGAAGTTCTAGAATATCTGTCTCTAATTCCCCCATTGCCTTGTTTAAACTCATAGTGACATTTCTATTACACTGTTGAAAAAAAAGACCGGATCTGTACTTTCCCAACCTCCCACCATAACCTCAAAGAAGAAAAAAACCCTTTCTTCACCCTCCATCTCTCCCAAAAGAAAATAAAACATTTTTTGAAATGTCCATCACTGGCTAAACGATCACCAGCGCTCACACAAACCTCCACCTCCACGCTCACACTAAGACAGACACAACCAGTCGACAGATAGATAGATAGACAGACAGATAGATAGATAGATAGATAGATAGATAGATAGATAGATAGATAGATAGATAGATAGATAGATAGATATAATAGGTTGTTTTATTTTGTTAGGATAATTCTAATTCAACATCCTTATGACTGCACGTTGTGCAAATACATCTTAACTCTCAACATTTCTGAGCTGTATACAGGTATAGGCATTATAATTATTTCAGTATACGGGCAGCAGTGTGGAGTAGTGGTTAGGGCTCTGGACTCTTGACCAGAGGGTCGTGGGTTCAATCCCAGGTGGGGGACACTGCTGCCGTACCCTTGAGCAAGGTACTTTACCAAGATTGCTCCAGTAAAAACCCAACTGTATAAATGAGTATTTGTATGTAAAAAATAATGTGATATCTGTATAATGTGAAATAATGTATAATGTGTATAATGTGATATATTGTAAGTCGCCCTGGATAATGTCGTCTGCTAAGAAATTAATAATAATAATAATAATAATAATAATAATAATAATAATAATAATAATAATAATAAATGGCACTGAACCTATTCATATTCGAATATCCATGTAAAAAGAATAAAAGTTAATTTCAATACAGGAAAACAATGACATTGATAAACATATATACACAGGCCTACAGTTAAACTATTCTTATTTAACTCTACATTAAAAACAATATAGAATTTGGTGTTGTGTTAAATACAAGCTGAATTTCACACCTTCAAGGTGAGAGCAGCCAGTAGCCACTCTGACCTCTCGTGGAGTGCCTATCAGCTTGCATTGTACAGCATCCTATACATAAAACAAAATTATGTTTAAAAACTTTTTTTTTTTTTTAAAATAAAAACACACACGCCTACTTACTTTCACATATAGGAGTGGCACCGTCCCAGCCAGCAGCGCGACAGCTTCTGACACCATTGCCTGCCATCTGAAATCTAAAACACAGAAACCCTCAGAATCTCCAATATTATAATTATTTCTTTATCTAGCTGCAACTAAGTTGTTCATCGCCAGCTTTTAAACCATTGTTGCTTTCAGAAATGTAACTAAAAATAGAGCCCATGGTAATTCATAAAGCTGAAAAACCACAAGGTTCCACGAGTGCTGTCCATATAATCTGTCCAATGTGTGTTGTCCTTTTCTGGTTTGCACAATCACTTTCCTTCATCCCACCTCTGCCACTGACTGACTCACTGTGTGACCCTGAGCAAGTCACTGAACCTCCTTGTGCTCCATACTGCGGATGAGATGTTAAATCAAATGTCCTATTGTAAGTGACTCTGCATATAATGCACAGTTCACAGCCTACACCTGTAAAGTGCTTTGTGATGGTGGTCCACTATGTAAGGCGCTATATAAAAATAAAGATTATTACTATCAAAAACATAAGATTTTCTCATAAAAGCCCTGAGGTTAGGCAGTGCAGCATGCACATTTGTCTCTCCAGTCAATTAGAATCAGAAAAATGACTGCAGCCTGGTTTAAGAATCGACAAAAAATATGGTTAACATATAACTAGGGCTTCTGATTTACGCTTTTAACCGATAAAACACCTGATACAAAAAAAATGAAAATCGGTGGACAGCCAATAAACATCGGAAAACACCGGAAAAAACTGTGTAAATGGTTAATCAATTCACATTGACTTTACCCTATTCCCATTAAAAAATAAAACCTACTACAAAAATAATAATAAATACATTTCCCAGTGCTGCTGGGCAATGTCCCGCCTTCCTGACTTGCATCTGTCATTGATTCATTCTCAATACTTTAAAACCCGCCCCTGAATGACAGCACATTCCTACATTTCTATTGGAAACTCTGCTTGCGAGATTTAAAACCAGATTACAATCAGGATGGAGGCTTGTTAGCAGGATTTCAAACTGTATTACAGTTCAGATAGCAAGTACTATCGAGTTACGACTATACATATTTTGACAGAAAAAAAACGCTCAAGCATTTTGGAAAGTAACTTAAAACACTAATTTCATACAGTATATCAAAAACAAAAGCCCCGAAAAAAACGATTTACATAAAACTCGAAAATAGCTAAAAATAAGCAACGAAAAATACAATTAATAAAACCAGAAAAACAGAAGCCCTACATATAACCCATCGAGGATGTAAATACAAGATTAGAACCACGAGTATCACTAAAATGTAGACCAGCACACTGATCCATTTTGATCACAACTGGAGAAGATGCAAATCTTAAAGTGTAATTTATATATGAGCACCTGCACTATATCACTGATGACAGGGTCATGCTTCCCTAGGACAAGAACAGTAATATTATTATAGTAATAATACATCTCATTACTGGATTATATGCACATACTACCCCAACCTTAATAATCTTGAGCATCAACCACAATATACTCACCCTTCATCACAAACTGCATAAGCCTTGTCTCCAAAAAGAACACCCTCATCAGTATTAAAGTGTCCATTAAGTATCTCTCCTGGACTTCCACATGATCGGCCTGAAAGAAAGAATACAATCAAAATCTGAAATGATTATTTTACACGACAGCATGGCGGTGCACTTTCCATTGGAAGTTTCCATCCCTGAAAACTAAATAATAACATTCTCTAAAAGCTGAAAAACAGTAGTTTAATTGTTCCCTACATGGCACACAAATGTGTATTTTTGTAAATGTTAGTATTTAGCAACACCTGCACTTTAGTACCGTATCTCCATACTTATAAATACTTAGACTGAACCGAATTCCTGATTTATTTCATTAAAAACTGTCCACTTACATAATATCATTAAGACAAATAGAATTGTTTAAGAGAACAAACACCCCTTGCAGACAGTACAAATTCTTAGTAAAAATAACCTTTAGATGGTTAATAAACAGTCAGAGGCATAATCACATGGTTAATAGCTATTTTTTGGTGATTAAGTAGTCTAGCAATACAATAAGACATCATTAAAACAAATATCAAAATCATACTTACGTTCACACACCAAGGTCAGATCTGACCACTGTGAACTGGTACAGGTGATTCTTGGAGATCCAGACTCCCGTACATACCCACTCTGACATTTATAATCGATTGTAAATCCCTCGACAAAGTCAGGTGGCCCTTGAGTTAGATGTTCATCTTTCATTAGGGCAGTCTGATATTCTGGAGGATAGTCACATTGTCCTAAAAAGAGCAAGCAATCCAGTTGAGTGATTTCACCACTACAACTTGTCTTTATTTTGCTGTTTTAAACAACCCAAGGGATCTTAAAGTTATCTGCCTTGCAATTCCGATGTCATTTCTCCTTGAGGGTATGTACTGTATGTGTAAAACTACAAGCATTTGATCACAAAACTGTAAAACTACAAGCATGACAAACGCATGTGTGAATAAGAATGGACAGGCACCTCCTTTAGCCTATATCTCCTAAACCCCTTTCACACTGGCATGCTCTACCTGGGTCAGAACCTGGTGTCGTGCGGGTCGGGTACGTGATTTCACACTGCGTTTGATAAAGCAGGGTTGACCTGGGTGACAGACGCAAGTAAACAATACACGTATCAATGCAGATTGTTAAGGAAGCTTCCATCCAAGCTTCTCTGGATTGAACCGTCGGCCCAAATGTTGATTAGAGAAAATGTTTCTTCATCCCTGCTGCAATCTGGCTCATGGTGTGTCTCAAGCAACAAAAATATGGCTAAACAGAATAAACAGAAACATTCCCTGCGGAAGTGAAACCTTTACGCAGGTGTGGCCGTTTGTTATTTCGTCAGCTCACGAACGGCCGTCATGCATTTTGTCTCGCTCAACCCGGGTCAATGCGTGTCAACCTGGGTACGTGGTTTCACACTACGCGGCATTGAGACCCGGGTAGCAAGAACCTAGGTCGAGACACTGGTAAGAGTGCCAGAGTGAAAGGGGCTCTAGATTTAGATTTCAGTGGCATGTATGCTGCCACCGTGCACCCACAGAACTTTTGAAATCCATTAGATGGCACCAAATATCATAACAGGGTTTCCCCTGAACGCAGAAATCCAGACTGCTGAAACACTTCAATGGAAAATGAAAGCTGTACGTTCTCAGTAGCAGCGAAATAGGGTGGCACAGCCGGTCTCACAAACCAATAATACTTACCATTATTGCATTTTTTTGTAAGTATAAGTAATCTATCCTGTCTTTAGGAACAATGTGGACCAAAATTATTTCGACAAGGAAGCCTCTTTGCCGCACCCTATGGATATGTTTTTTATTTTTGTTTTGAAATCCTGCCAAAATGAATACGTTTAAAATTCCGCCCTCATGAAAGTAAAGAAAGTAACATTGTCGCTCTTAACGACACTTACAGTATCACATATCTCAAATATTCTGCTGTAATTAAATTAAAAAGCCACGGTTCGTATTCTGTAAAACAGATATTTAGATTCTTATTACAGATTTGGTACATTTCTAGGTTTTACAAAGGAATTAAGATGACTCCACCCATATCAGATAAAGTACAGTATACCGATACTTTTTTACAAAAACATTCAAATATTAGCAATACTTAGACCAGTGGGTTGCTTTGTTAACAGCTGTTTTAGAAATTAAATGTGCATTATCCGAATATAACATCAATGGCTTGATTCGTAGACTATGAACCGAGATAGACACCTGCTACCTATCCGTGTGGGTTTAATTTATCTGTTCGTTCTAGTCGTATCTTGGTAGCCAGATAACGGTATTTCACTTCCTATATGACCATGACATTTGGTATTCTTTTTAATGCTTCACTCACTAAGCGACCTACTTCATTTTAATCCACCATAACATGCTGTTTTAACTAGCAGTTAAACCTAGTGAGCCACTGTCAAGTGTTATTACTAGTAATACTAATAAAGCATTTGTACATAAAGTACAGTGGGTACTGGTTAGGGCGTTCCCTTGTTTTCCGGGCTAAAATAATTTGCGAAAGACGAGCACACGGCGCAACACTTTTTAACGCATACCACAAAATAACCCTAAACCTGTACTGTACAACCATTAATTAGAATTTAATTATATCTTTTAAAAAGTCCTTGATTTTCACATTGGCACCAGTCTTTAGGATCCATGCCTGTGATACGCTGTGTCAGATCTTATTGCTACTATATATATATATATATATATATATATATATATATATATATATAACGGTATATATGACTTACCAGACACACGGACAATGAGCAAGGCCAGCCCCACACATAGTGAAATCATAAACACGTTGTCGGCAGAATTTGTATTGCGTCCAGGCATTTTTCTTCCTGGTTATTCTCTTCAAATTGTTCAAGAAGAAAACTACGTCACCGAGTCCTCGTCTGGTATTCCTTGGTTTTGTGATTCGCCTGGTTGTGGTTGTGGCTCTGCCTTGGAAATGTAGACTTTATTCAACAAAATGCCTTTTCTCCTTCTAAGTTCCCTTTTCGTGAATGTTCAATACACAATTAAAAGTGGACAACAATTCACTAAAGGACGTTGTATTGTAGGCCTCCCTCACGATGAGGTTAATTATTATAAAGAATATAAATTCGTTGCTGTTGTAGTTTAGAGGGGATTTAAGGACGCTTTCTAAAGTACAAATTCGGCTTCAGAGCCGTAGGAAGGTATTTATACTCCGCTAGTTTTCCTACTGTAAACTCCTTATTCCTTCCGCCCACTCGCGTCAACAAGCAAGGTTACGTAAGGACGCAAAGAGCACGCCTCTGATGACGTGATTTAACCCTTTAACTGCCATTGTCCTCATCTGAGGACAGGCTACTTTGTAATGTCTAACTCATCTACCTGTTGTTTACATTTTCTCTTTAAGTATATTGTTATAATAACCTACTATAATAGTTAACCACAAAAGTGAAGTCTCAATGTAATGTATCAAATTATACAAATACAGAATAGAGATTTTAGAAAGCTGACGCTGCGTGCTTGAAAGCGGGGAGCTCCCTGGGAGTTGTATTTCCCAAGTGTAGTCTATTACGGAAATGCTCCATTCTGATGTCAGAAAGTGCCACCCTTGTATATTCTATAATAGGACAAATTCTATAGTAAATTCTGACCAGTCGTATTATGATGTCAGAACATGCCGCCTTGGATATTTGTTTTACGGGTGTTACAGGTAGCACTAATGGTAGAACACTGGCACTTGCTTGAAAAGTTGCTGAATTGATTTATGTATTGTTTTGAGTGTCAAAAGCACAATAAAAATAATAATATAAAAGGAGAAACTGTTCAAAATTCAATAAATAGTCCTTAGCAAATTCAGGGCATGAATACACTAATAGGCTTGCTAAAACAGCCTGCCTTGGATGATCTGCACAGGGAAAGTTTTTATGCATTTGTATAATGTCTTGAAAGGTTTCGTAATGCTGGTATAACATGATTTGAGGACCGTCATTGATCCTGGACAGAAGTGTGCTTCTACTACAGCTGAGCAGCAGGGGACCCTGATTAACATTATCTATGTTAAGCACTTGGGTTCATTTCCCGGTCACTAACTGTTTTACCAACTAAGTTTCCTATGGGTATCAGGGGAGGTCCAACTCACTACCTCTAGCACAGAATGGGATTCAAAGCAATGTGAGGGAAATTCAGTTTAATCTGAATTAAAAATGAAAAAGAAAAGCCAAGAAACCAAACAGCTGGTTTCACAGTCTGCAATTGGGACTAACCATGAAAATATCAGGTAGTGCAAGATCAATGGATACATCATAATTACAAAAAACTAAAATCACCATTTAAATTAGACATGGAATGTGGATGACTGTTGGAAGCAGGTCAAGACCAGCGAGTTAGTTTTGTACCCATATCTTCACAATGCAGTGCCTTAAAAGATCCACTGGATGGGAGTCTTGCCACAGCACTGAACTTTTTTTTTTTTTCTGCAGAGCTATATTGCTTTTCTTGCTTCTGATCAGTTAACCTGAGCCAGGACTCTTTACTGCAATATTAGTATCCAAGACACCAGCATAGTACACTAGTTCAGCTTTCCACTGAGAACCTGTGGTATTACTGTGATGGTAACATTAAAATTGTCCTTCTCTACACTGCAGATACATCTGTACAGTAGTAACCAATGTTGCCATTGGTGCAACTACAGTATATTTCATAAATAAGTGTTCTCCTTTTTCTGCTTGATCACAACTTACTACTGTATTGACTTGCAGCAATTAAAAATGAATGTAAGAACATCTGGGGGCTACTGGACCTGATATTTTGGGGACCAGTGTACCCCACTGATGTACAGGATTTGCTAACAGAGAACAGCAGTGTGGAGTAGTGGTTAGGGCTCTGGGCTCTTGACTGGAGGGTTGTGGGTTCAATCCCAGGTGGGGGACACTGCTGCTGTACCCCTGAGCAAGGTACTTTACTTAGATTGCTCCAGTAAAAACACAACTGTATAAATGGGTAATTGTATGTATAAATAATGTGATAACTTGTAACAATTGTAAATCTCCCTGGATAAGGGTGTCTGCTAATAAATTAATAATATGTGCAGTTTTGCCCTGCTCCCCACCTGTACTCCATTCATCCTGCTTTCCCACAGAGGCTCGTGACAGGTAGGGTTCAGAAATGGCTGTATACGTCATGATTTAAACCTTGGGTCAATTGAACAACTTATCATCATCAATATGAGATTCTTTCCTGTTCTTTTACAGATACTACATACTTCAGATGTTATGTAGTTTCTTTAAACATGTCTAAATCCTTCTGCACTCAGTACTAGATGGGTGTCTGGGAGTGGAGCGGCTGTGTTTACCGACACCCTCCTCATTGTTTTTATGCACTTTCTGGCAGCTGGAAGAGATTTACTTTCCACTGGGACTGGGTGCCAGCACACCACTCCTATTTCATTGCTAACACAGCACACAACATCACTGTACATTTCAGGGGGATGAAAACTGGCCGGTACACGTTAAACAAACACAGGCATCTTTTTATTTTTTAAACCCATTTTTATTAAAGCAGTACAGAGAAAAATAAAAAGATTTCTCAAAAGCAAAGTGATGATTCGGTGAAAAGCTAAATATGCAAAATCCCCAAGTGGACATTTCAAATGCCCTTAGCCAGTGGTTGTACCCCTTTCCGCACCCCGTTCACAAACAGAATAAGGCACATTTGATCTGTTTGTTTGATATGAATTACGGTACAGTGCATTAGGTTGGAGTCTGACGTACAGGGACATTGGATATTGATACAATTCAATTGACAAACTCTTTTCACATACTTCAATGCTCTTTCTTAAGAATAGTGTTTCTATAAAAATCCAAGAATTTATACAACACACACACATATATATATATATTTAATATATATATATATATATATATATATATTATATATATATATATATATATATATATATATATATATATATATATATATATATATATATATATATATATATATATATATATATATATATATATATATATATACACACACACACACACTTAAGGTTCTATTATCTACATATGTGTACAATTCCCATCAGTGTTAATCCAACATTGTATATCTTTCTGCAATGGGACTTCAGTATGAAGGAGTATAACAGGTCTGTGGTAATATTGGCCTTTCATAAAAGTTTATATTATATATATATATAAATATATATATATATATATATATATATATATATATATATATTTATATATATATATATATATATATATATATATATATATATATAAAGATTGTGCAACAGTAAGAGATTTTGCAATTTTTAGATGCTGTCAAATGCAAGAGCTACTAAACTATTCATTTCAAACTCCCTCCCCTCCCCTACTGTATTGCTGAAAGCGAGTGGTGCACACAACTGAATGTTCAGTGAAATAAAAATAAAATCAGATCATAGTGCCTGTATTGATGCACACCACTGTAGACAATCCTTTTCAGATGAACGGCATTAATTTAATAAACAGCATCAGTACGAGGAGGAGAAGAGGATTTCCTGCAAAACACAACAAACACAAAACAGACATGAATACACTTTCAATGTACAATACAGTTATATACTCCAGTGGAAAATGTACCCAAGTTGCAATTCAAATAAACCTTGAATGGACGCTGCATACTCAGTTTCAATGAAATTAGACTTGGTAACTTTAGTAGTATTATTATTATTATTTGTTTATTTAGCAGACACCTTTATCCAAGGCGACGTACAGAGACTAGGGTGTGTGAACTATGCATCAGCTGCAGAGTCACTTACAATTACGTCTCACCAGAAAGACGGAGCACAAGGAGGTTAAGTGACTTGCTCAGGATCACACAATGAGTCAGTGGCTGAGGTGGGATTGGAACCGGGGACCTCCTGGTTACAAGCCCTTTTCTTTAACCACTGGACCACACAGCCTCCTAACTTGGTACATTTCCAGTTGGGGTCCTCACTATTTCTATTTTTTGTTTTATGTTATTCCGTACATATATGAATACAATTGTATTAAGTTTACAAGACCAAAAGACATTCAACAATAAGTGTGTGTGGTTGGTGAGATGAAACATACTCTGCAGCAAAACTGAGAAGTTCACTAACTTAGGAGCAAATCTCAACCCAAGACAAACGAACTGCTGTACATGAGCAAATAAAATAAACGCTGTGGGCTGTGGCTCCTACAGTGATACAACATTCATTTCTCTATCATTTGAATCTGCATACATTAAAATGTACTTACCTGGGCTCCCGAGTGGCGCATCCAGTAAAAGCACTCGCTAGAGTGCAGGATGCTCGCTATAGCCTGGACGTCGCCGGTTCGAGTCCAGGCTATTCCACAGCCAACCGTGGACGGGAGCTCCCAGGGGGCGGTGCTCAATTGGCCGAGCGTCATCCGGGGGGAGGGAGGGTTAGGTCGGCCAGGGTCTCCTCGGCTCATCGCGTACCAGCGACCCCTGTAGTCTGGCCGGGCGCCTGCGGGCTTGCCTGTAAGCTGCCCAGAGCTGCGTTGTCCTCCGACGCTGTAGGCGGCTGCACGGTGAGTCTGCAGAGTGTAAAGAAGCGGGCGGCTGACGGCACACGCTTCGGAGGACAGCGTGTGTTCATCTTCACCCCTCCCGAGTCAGTGCAGGGGTGGTAGCGGTGAGCTGAGCCTAAAAATAATTGGGCATTTCAAATTGGGGAGAAAATAATAAAAAAACAAATTGGCAACGACTAAATTTAAAAAAAAAAAAAAAAATTTACTTGCTTGCATGGGTTTAATATTATACCCTCATCATAAGTTTAGCAGCTTTCTCTAGAGCCATGGCTAGACTTATCTGCTGCAGAACAGTTAATGAAAGAAGCCCTGATTTGTATTTACAAATTATACACGTCTGGGACAGTAGTTCATTCGAACTATATCTTTCATCTACTTCAAAATACATGTGTACCAACTTCCACTGCTTTGAAAGTTTCCACAGCAAATACAGAATTAGTTGACTAACCTAAACAGAAATCTCACTAACTAAATCATCTTGTTTTAAAGGCTTGCAAAAGAGTAGAGAGATTCTTCAGGCACAAAAAAGGTGACACACAATTAATAGATAACTCAAACTCAGCAGAGTCATCTTTAATAGCTGAGTTCATTTCATGTTCATGTGTAGTGTGTTATGAGCTAGACGTTGAAAATACATGTTCACAAGCCAGGAACAAAATAAATAAAATCAAGAGATAATTGATCAACAAGCACAAGATGAAATATAAATATTATAAAAACACCAACACCTCTGTTTCTTCTGTCACAAGATCGATGATAAAGATAATTAGCTTCAAATTTTTTTTTTTTTTTTTTTTTAATTGCTTTAATTGGAATTTGTAATCCGAGTGGTTCTGGGTTGTGTTGCTCCAATACAGAGTTATCTCTTCTCTCTAAATTTGCTTTCCCTGGCTTTGATCTTATCTAGAGAATCCCAAGTGCAGGCACTGAACAGCCTTCCTCATCGCTCAAAGCAGGGAAAGTCAGATTAAGAGAAAAATAGCACCAGTTGAAAGGGAGCTACACCTGTGCTTTCGCAGAGATGATGTACCAGTTTTGTGGCTGTCGTTCACAAAAACATAATGAATCCAGTCACATGTTCATTATTTTAATTTGCTATGATTCCAAAATAATTCCACACTTCTGATTCACCTCTCAAACAATTATCCACTACATGACATAAACCCTGCCTTATCTTTTGTTTCACCTCGTTCACAATCATTTTTAATATCGCGAAGCAGACGTGATAAAACTATCTTGCTACGTATCAAACAAGCGAGAACAACACTGCTTAGTCAGCTGACTTCTCCCTGATCACCTCCTGCTTGGTGCAGGAAATACACTTACCTTCTAATAAGTTATTTGGGAAAGGGTTACAGACGAGTACGCTGAAAATTCAGACCCGAAAATGTAGCTCCAAGACTTTGAGTAGTGGCTAGGTTTACATTAAAGATGTTCCCTGGTGCTTTAATCTGCATCGGTACTCTGCCATTCTACAGTGGATTTATTTGTGTAAAAATTGTTACTGCATTAAGATATTATTATTATTATTTTTATTATTATTATTTTTATTATTATTATTTTTATTATTATTATTATTATTATTATTATTATTATTATTATTATTATTATTAATAATAATGTGTATTTTTCTCCATTATGGTTTGTTTCATTTGAAAAGTAGAGAAAGAGAGAGACACACAGACATAGGAGCGGGCCCCTCCATATACTAGAGAGATATTGTGCAAATGAATGTCCTTACCAAGTTTCATTATAATTGGACAAACTCTTATCCTACTTTACATGTAAAACTCGCTCTTACGAGATGCCAGTGAAAAGTGAAGCCTGAAAGCACAGTTTAACTCTTACCCATGCCATCCTAGGACACTCACTGGATGTCGACTTTAGACAAATTCCTTCGATAACTCACATTTGCGCTGCAATCCCAAAATATTTAAACAAGAAAGGATTTAGACTTTCTAACTGTTGTATTGTCATTTAAAGTAGTTTAGTGCAGCCAGCCAGTGCTCCAAGCGCAAACTACATTCTGCGGAGCAAAAAATATCTTAGTCCAGCCAAAGTTAGAAGAGGGCACTGAGGGTAATCTCGACAAACTTCTAGCCATCAAAATGTGTTTCTCAAAATAAATTAATGAAAATCGGACGGGTCCCAAACTACACTGACATCATGTTGATTATCACTGCCTGGCAGGAAAAAAAAAAGAATTCAGAACTGGCATGTGGCATAAAAAAAATAAAAATCCATGAGGCACACTAAGAGTTACCCCACTGACACTGAGCATTTCAGGGGTATTCACCTCAAAGCAATACCAGCTTTTACAACAAACTATAACATAATATTAAAATTGGTAGATCTGTTCTGAGGTTCAACAGTTCAGTAAAACGCTACGATTGATGATAACCAAAACACAACCTAATTGGTGACCTTAAAAAAAAAAAAAATGGGTGCTTTGAACGATGCATTTGGAGAGATGTATGGAAATGCGTATCAATCAAGGGACAAAATTGTTTTTCTAGCCTTTGGAAAAGAAGGTACAACGAAATGAAAAGGCGCTCAGGTTGATACACTTCGTTCTTCCTCCACCTTTACACCTGGTTTACAAATCATGCACAAAAGCGCCTTCTCTGGCCACAGCATCGCATTTCATTTAGAAATTTACAGACTTTCCTTGATGAAAACGAATCCTTTGCTTTTGACCAACTCTGATGACAGTCCCATGTGAATCACGCTTTTGTTAATAAAGCAGGAATAATATATACATTAAACGACGGCAGTGTTTGGATCTGACGCTGGTTAGATGATCAAGATAGACCCCAAACTGTGTTTGGGAAAGCCATAGAAGCCCAATGAAGTTAATCTGCAGGAACACAGGAAACTGATAGACAAGACAAAACTACATCTCCTTGTATGCCTCCCAAGTGGAGAAAAATTGAAATAATCAAGGCTGTAGCACTATTAAAACCAAGTTTCAAGATAGACATTTTCTAGGCAGAGTCCAGTAAGAGAGTTCAAGGGCTTATGCATGCAAGCTCAAAAGGCCAGCAGAAGCAAGTTTACAGACACAATTATAAACAATATAAAACTGACTCACCCTTTCCTGTTTTTGAAACACCGGCAATAGACTGCACAGCAGCAGCAACAGTAACTAGGACTGTAGCAAGTATACCAACAATGATTCCTTTAAGAAAAAAGAGATTGTCAAGTGATTCTAAATGATCAGAACGACAGGACTGAATGTTCACAATCTTAAAATTCAACAATATGATAAAGCCTAATTACGGTCAAACTTTTTTTAAACAAATGTTTCGTTGCTAATCCATGGTTTCAAATTGTGCTGGACTGAGGCCTGGTTCTGTAGTCGAGTCTGTTCTGCTACAGTGCTAGGCGAGTCAAGACCAACAATTGCTTTGTGTCTGGCCTAGGTCTTTAATGGTATGTTTACACTTACAACTCACACGTGAAATAGCTTAGGTTCGATCAGATTAAAAGTGAACTTTCAATATAGATTTGAAATTATTCAATACAATTTAAACTACAGTCATGTCCAGTTTTAATCCATTAAAGGCATAGACAGAACAAGAGGGGAGTTCACCCCCTACTTACCATATGGGGGGGGATTAGGATTCAATATTTTTTGGTGAGACACAAAACCTTTGTTTAACTGATGATCCATCCTTGTCATCTTTAACCCTAACCCTTGACATTGCAGCACGGAATTATTTTTATTTAATTTTTTTATTAAGCTGTACTAGTAAAAGAAGGTCATTAAACTATAATTTTATTTTTACTTTTAATGTGGTTAACATGTCTCTATATTCTTGTCAAATCAGCTGCGCAGTGAAACATGTGGGAATAGCTGACAAGGTACAGCTTCCAACATCCAGTACAACCGATTCAATTTCATTGACTTTGTTTTATGAATAATATTATATTTTTTTATATATATATATATATATATATATATATATATATATATATATATTATAAAGGAAGCAAAAACAAAGACCCCTCAGGGGCATAATATAAGTGGAATAGTATTAATGTATCTGACGGACACCTGCAGCAAAAAGGATATTAGAAAAAATACCAGCATTGTTTATCGTGCTAGTGGAACTGTTACTATTTACTGGATAACAATAGTTTAAAAAAATCATAGCTGGAAACTCACACAAGCCCTGGATGGAACCGCATAACAGTCTAGCGTTTTGATTGGTCCTTGTCTGTCGGGGGAATGTTACGTCAACACGAGTGGGAAAGCTTGGAGGCATTTTAACACTGTCATCGGAGACACAGATAGACCTGCTTTCCAGAACCTTTCAATTAAAATATAATATGGTATTTTGCTGTACTAATATAACAAACTATTGATGACTATTGCTTGAAATAAATGATCGTGTTATGCACGAACGCAAGAATTGGCTTTTGTGACGATGTACTTTTTTCTTTCAAATAGCTTTTAAACTGTTTTATTCCACATTATGTAAGTCATTCTCTGTAGATAACATGAAATTGGACAGTTTTTTTAAGAATTTTAATCTCCCCGTAGTTGGAGAGGAGGATATGGAAAATCTTGAGCAGCACCTAGTGGAATCGGAAATCACGTTTCCGATTCTGGGAAGGCTCTTGGAGGAGATGGTTATAGTATTGAATTTCTTAAATATTTCCACCACCTTTTAACACCAATCCTTCTTAAATAATCAATGAAATAATAGAAACACAGGCTCTCTCGCCTACGATGAAGATGGCCACAATCTCCCTTCTGCCAAAACCAGGTAAAGACCCAATGGAAATGGGCAGCTATCGCCCGTAAAGCCTACTAAACAACGACTATAAAATATTTGCTAAATCCCTAGCTTTCTGCTTAGAAAAAAGTTATCCCATAACTAATACACTTGGACCAGGTTGGTTTCGTGCCTGGCCGACTATCTTCTAATAACACGAGAAGGCTGTACCATATAATATTGAAAGCCAATCTCCTCTGGTCTCCCTCTGCAGCAGTATCTTTAGATGCTGAAAAAAAAAGCTTTTGATAGGACTGAGTGGCCGTATTTGTTTTTCACACTTTCTAAATTTGGTCCTATGTTTCTACAATGGGTTCAAGCTTTGACGAAGCCATGTCTGCCGGTCCGCCCCCCATAGTTAATCCATGGCTGCATGCACAATTCCTATTTGTAATGTAAATCTACAGCCTGGGATGATAAGCGGGATCAGCAGATTTAGAGGGGGGGTTGGGGGGTGGGGGTGTTAATAATGGTTAAACACATTACCTGGAGAGGCTGTTGGAGGCACTTCTGTGGTGGTGGTGGTGGTTGTTGTTGTTGTAGCTAAAATAAAATAAATAAAACAATTAGGTTGATGCTTGACTGTTTAAATAGCGTTCAAAATGCAAGTTCAGCACATTAACATTGTATATTGAATCTCACACTGAATGTGCTACTGAACAGTGTTCCTCAAACCAAGACCCAAGCATTTCACATGAGCATGTGTTTGAAAACAAACAGTGGAACTGCCAATAGGTTAAATGTTTTGCCATTGAAACAAGGATTGGGTTTTAACTCATCTCTTTGGTGCAGTCTCATTCAGATCATAATTATCTTACCTGTAATGAATATTTAAAACTTATCAAAAAGGAACATTTTAGCAATGTCAAATATAGTATTACAGATCTACAGGAAGGTATTGTTAAAACTACACAGCAATCACCACATGTACAGTACACACCGATTTAATTCAGGTTTATACAAGGCTAATACTGACTTAACAAATAATGTAACATAGATGTTATCAATAAATACATAATTCCTATATTACCTTTAATAGTTTACAACAGACAATAAGAACTCTCTTGAAGGTTTGCTGGTCAGCATGATGTTTATTATTATTATTATTATTATTATTATTATTATTATTATTATTATTATTATTATTATTATTATTATTATTATTATTATTATTATTATTTATTTCTTAGCAGACACCCTTATCCAGGGCGACTTACAATTGTTACAACATATCACATTATACATTATTTCACATTATTTTTACATACAATTACCCATTTATACAGTTGGGTTTTTACTGGAGCAATCTAGGTAAAGTACCTTGCTCAAGGGTACAACAGCAGTGTCCCCACTGGGGATTGAACCCACAACCCTCCGGTCAAGAGTCCAGAGCCCTAACCACTACTCCACACTGCTGCCCTGTATTTTACTGTATTTCAAGTTAGTGTTTTATCTCAAAGCGTGAATGGTACTTACCTTTTTGGCAAGTCGGAAGTTCAGGTTCCCAAATTTCATTTATTCCACATGTAACAGTGTCAGTGCCATGGAGAATATACCCAGGATTACAAGCAAAGGCAATGAAATCCCCATAGTTATAAACTGGTCCAAATCCAGCTGTCTTATAGCCATTCTCCACTTGAACAGAACGGCAGCCTTTATGATCTGTAATAACAAACAAGTAATGGTCAAACAGATTACCATTAAATGGCTGTAGCATAGATCTAGAAAATACTTGAAAAGCTGAGTCTGCTATAGTTGGAAATTAAAGCGACATTTTCAATGAAGAAATTAATTAATAACCCATTATCCGCATACGTATATATAAGTGATTTTGTGAACACTGTATGAATATTACTTTTAAATTATAGATCTTAATAAAAAATATAAAGTAACAGAATGGAGACTATCGTTCAAACTGAAACCAAAAGGTCACTTGATTCCAAACGGTGTATTAGGGTGGATGTAAAGGTGGCTGTGTTCAGTTTGGCCAGCCTGACAGCGGGGTTAATTACAATATTATTGTATTGTTAAACATTTCATCAAAACCAGGGATGGATTGTGTGCCGGTGTGTTAAAACTTACAAATACGTCTGCAAGAGGTACAGTGACATCATCGTTTCAAACCGAGGTTGGTTTTTTGTGTTTGTTTTATTAAACAGTTCATTATATTTTAGTGGGGAGTGATGTGTTACGTTTGTGTGATGAGGTGGCAGCCGGGGGTCCATCAGAGATCAATCTACCCCTTCTAGAATGACACATCCCTCAAAATCACACAGTTACATCATTAAACAAAGCAATACATACCTTTACATGCTGGAGGAGCACTACTGTAGTTTCCATATTTGGTGCAAACAAGCTCCCTATTACCCACCAGAACCCCTTCATTACACTTGTAGGCAATGTGAACTGGTATAGTCCACGTAAGTATGAGATGTGCAAGTAGTGCCTGTTTTGGTGCAGAAGAACGTGACAGAGACCCAGGTCCAAGGAGATTTCTGTTTTAATGATTTTTCTTTTCCTCTTATATTCCACAAATGAACACACAGAAGTTCCAATTATCAAGACAAATAATAACCAAACTCAAATAAACACAGTCCAGGACTTTCTTTGTGGAGCGAGACCCTCAGGTAAGTAGTTGCTTGTTGTATCCAAGTTTCTTTGGAGTTGGCTTGGTATTGTGGCTTCTTTCTCTTTTTCAGGTTGTCGCGGACATCCACCAGATGGCGCCGTGGAGTCGTGATAGTCCCCGTCCTACTCACAGGTTTGTACTCCCGACAGCCCCGGAAGTCTGTTTGCGGTAGAGTGCGGCCCCAACACCCGGCCAACCTTTCGTAAAGGTAAGTAATAACACTGCTGTGTAGAATAGAATTAATACAGGTGATAAACAGTGAGCAATGAGCGTTCTCTAACTCTCGCCTCTCTTTTGTTGCAGGTTCCACTGTTCCCCGGACATACAATAAAGTTGTGTTTAATTTAAATCACCCTTTCTGTGTCCCTGCGTATTTCTACACCGTTCAACACTTCCAGCTGGACACAGTTCTCCTGGGTTAATCACTTGCCCAGTTCGTGGGCTTTTGATACAGTCTTTAAGCACTCTGTTTGAATACACACAAGTCCCGTACTTCAGTAGCTCCCAGCATATCCAAGGTAAAACACAGCGTACTCACTCTACAGCAATCCGTGTTCTCTGCGTTGCTCCGATGCAGGGAAGCCTGTAGTCCGCCGTGTTGTTTTCAAGGTAAAACCACCGTGCACTGTCCCGCTGTAGAAACAATGGTTGTCTCCGACTGGTGACAATGGTAGTCCGCAAGGTTGCTTCAATGTAATGCCCCACTACGCTGTACCGTTTTTAGAAACCAGTGCTAAAATTCTATTCCTCTGGGTTACCACTGGTTAATATCCCAATCTCGCTCCCAATGCAGCTGCCCACTTTCGTCTTGGTTAGGTACTCTCCCGTCCCACGGCTCGTGTGTGCACCTGTTCTCACTCTCCCCTCTAACTGATTCCCGCAGCTTTTTAAAGCTACCGCTGTTACCCGTCATGCAAGGTGTGTTTGCCCCGTTGTTGGGAATTGTAGTTCCGGGTCGTTCTGTGTCTCTAACCCCTTTGGCACTCTTAATCTCACAATAATAACTGTGCCAAATGTGACAGATCCCTGAGGTGGGTTTGTGATTTCACCGTTTACAATCGATGGAGGGTCTCGACACTTAATAACTAGAGAAAAAAAATCCTTATTCCAGATATCAGCCTAATCAAAATCAATGGTTTATATCAAATGCATCTTTAATACATTACATTACACATAATCAATACATAAACAGTTAGATAGATAGATAATACATGGTATTTGCACACTTGCATTTGGTTAGGAAACGTCTAAAGGAACATCTAATGTCGGCAAGATGTGCTAATAGTTTACTCTGCACCTTATAATTAAACATTGTGCAAAATCTCTCAACATTGCTAACCTGTATACCGGTCTAGGCAAGATAATTCCACTCAAACTGCAGACTAAATCCATGTACAGCTTTATTTATTTTTCAGTATATGGCACGGACACTATTCATATACTAATATTCATGTACAAAGAAGAAAAGTTAATTTCAATACAAAAACAAAAAAAGAAAACTATACCGTTAAACTATTCTTATTTAACTCTACCTTAAAAGAAATATAGAACTGGGTGTTGTGTTAAATACAAGCTGAATTGCACCCCCTGAAGGTGAGAGCAGCCAGTAGCCACTCTGACCTCTCGTGGAGTTATTATTATTTTATTATTATTATTATTTATTTCTTAGCAGACGCCCTTATCCAGGGCGACTTACAATTGTTACAAGATATCACATTATATATTATTTCACATTATACAGATATCACATTAATTTTACATACAATTACCCATTTATACAGTTGGGTTTTTACTGGAGCAATCTAGGTAAAGTACCTTGCTCAAGGGTACAATAGCAGTGTCCCCCACTGGGGATTGAACCCACAACTCTTCGGTCAAGAGTCCAGAGCCCCAACCACTACTCCACACTGCTGCCCGGAGTTCCTATCATCTTGCACTGTACAGCATCCTATATGATATTCTATACATAGAACAATTATATTTAAAAACATTTTATTTTTTTGTAAAAACACACAAGCCTACTTACTTTCACATATAGGAATGTCACCGTCCCAGCCAGCAGCGCGACAGTTTCTGACACCATTGCCTGCCAACTGGAATCTAAAACAAATAAGAAACCCTAATGTTTTTTTTTTGTTTTTTTTAATCTAGCTGCAACTACGTGGTTTATTGCCAGCTTTTAAAACAGTGTTGCTTTCAGAAATGTAGCTAAATACAACCCACAGTAATTTTGATCACAACTGGAGAAGATGCAAATCTTAAAGTGTAATTTACATATGAGCACCTGCACTATATCACTGATGACAGGGACATGCTTCCCCAGGACAAGAACAGTAATATTATTATAGTAATAATACATCTCATTACTGGATTATATGCACATACTACCCCAACCTTAATAATCTTGAGCATCAACCACAACATACTCACCCTTCATCACAAACTGCATAAGCCTTGTCTCCAAAAAGAACACCCTCATCAGTATTAAAGTGTCCATTAAGTATCTCTCCTGGACTTCCACATGATCGGCCTGAAAGAAAATATACAATCAAAATCTGAAATGAGTACAGAGCACATTGTACAGACATTATCCAAAAGTAGTTTAATTGTTCCCTACATTGCACACAAATGTGTGTTTTTGTAAATGTTAGTATTTAGCAACACCTGCACCATAGTACTGTATCTCCATACTCATAAATACTTCGACTGAACCGAATTCCTGATTTATTTTAAATTCCACTTACATAATATCATTGAGACAAATAGAATTGTTTAAGAGAACAGTTCCCTTGCAGACAGCACACACTTAGTAAAAATAACCTTTAGTTGGTTAATAGACATATAGTCAAAGGCAGTCAAACAGTCAATAGCTACTTTTTCAAAGATAATTTAAAACAGAATTAAAAAAAAAAAAGTGTCCGTCCGTGGCTCCCTACCAACACAAACCAACAAATTAGTGATTAAGTAGTCTAGCAATACAATAACACACACCATTAAAACAAATATCAAAATCATACTTACGTTCACACACCAAGGTCAACTGTGACCACTGTGAATTGGTACAGGTGATTGTTGTAGATCCACTCTTCCGTACATACCCACTCTGACATGCATAAGTGATTGTAAATCCCTCTACGAAGTCATGTGGTGGTTGAGTTACGGTTATCACATTGGGATAATCTGGAGGATTGCCACATTGTCCTAAAAAGAGCAAGATATCCAGTTTAGTGATTTCACCATTACAAACTGTATTATTATTGTTATTTATTATTATTATTATTATTATTATTATTATTATTATTATTATTATTATTATTATTATTATTTTAAGATGCTGTGATAAACGAGCCAAGGGATCTGACAGCTCTCCTGCTTTTAGACTGCCTAGCACTACCGGTGTCATTCACCTTGAGGGTACGCACTGTATGTGTAAAAATACAAGTATGACAAACGCATGTGTGAATAAGAATGGACTGGCACCTTCTTTAGCCTACATCGACTGTAAGTCGCCCTGGGTAAGGGCGTCTGCTAAGAAATAAATAAATAATAATAATAATAATAATAATAATAATAATAATAATAATAATAATACAGATTTCAGTGGCACATACATTACCGCTGTGCATCCACAGAACTTTAAAAATCCATTAAATGACACCAACTATCGTGGTTTCCCCTGAACGCAGAGTAATGCAGAGACCCAGACTGCTGAAACAGTTCAATGAGAAATGAAAGCCGTACATTCTTGATAGCAGCGGAATAGGGTGGCACAGCTTGGGATTGGGGTAGAACTGGTAAAGTACAGTTACAAACAGACAACTCCTGTAACAACTTTTGATAGGATTGTTGGACTACCCCAAATTACTTTAAGAGCACAAGGCAACCTCTTTGTTATATTACCTAAGGTACTCTGCATGAGTAACATAGATGGCTTCAGCCAAAATATCTTTCTACAAGACTTTTTTTAGGGCTAACTTTACACAAGGAATTTGTAATACAATCTGAGGTCATCCATACAGCAAACATGTGGAACAGCCCTTCCACATGCAGACTGTATTAGAGTAGCATTATTATTAAGAGAAGGAAGATCGTTTGTGGAGATCTGGAAAGGGGGCGTGGGTACAGATCCTCAGGGTCACATGAATAATGAAGGATGTTGATGGAACACAGTTTGCAATGGAATGAAAGAGCCATGTCTGCATGCTGGAAATAAAGCCTGTGATTGTGCAGCATGGAATAATTCTTATTTAATGTAATTACTATTTTTAATTACCAGAATAAGATGTACTTCTAACAGAAGGTCGTTAGACAATAATCAATATTTTTCCTTTTTCGTGGTTAACATGTCTCTGTATTCTTGTGAAATCAGCTGCGCAGTGAAACATGTGGGAATAGCTGACAAGGTACAGCTTCCAACATCCAGTACGACCGATTCAATTTCATTGACTTTGTTTTATGAACAAATTCCTATAATATATTGTCACAAAGACGGCCGGAGGGGGTGGCGTCAGACCAGAGCCAGGAAGTAACACAGAGACTTAGAGTTTTGGTTAAGCTGAGCGCGTGATCGCGCTCAGCATTTAATAAACAACTGAACAGAAAATAAAAGGTTTGAACACAAAACAAAACAGGACACGGCACTTGCGCCAAAATAAATAGACAAACAAAATGTACTAAACACTTAACAAACGGTGCACGGAGAGACAAACAAACACGGTGAGTACAAACACTTATATTTACGATCTTATTTATTTTAACTCCTCTCTCTCTCCCCTTCTCCACTCTCGAACACCCAACCCTGACTGAAAGAAACGTGCATCTATATATACTGTTGTGCTGGGATTCAATTACTAATTAATTATTCACTTGAATCCCAGCACGTGAATTAATTCTGTGCAACCCCGTGCTCACATATTACATTTAACCAGCACGTGAAGTGATTTGTGCCCTCCTCGTGCCTAAATATAAATCTACATTTTTAAATACACGTGAAACACAGACCCGTTTATATCCCGTGTACCAATGAATATACACCAACATTAACACACGCACGCAACATACAACACATAATAAGCACACAGGGGCGGGGCACATTGCCACATATACCCCCCCCCCTGTGCAAAGCACACATGGCCTCAATGGCCACCTCCCCCCTTAAAAACCCAGCAGTCCAGGACAAAGTCTCGGGCTGGGAAGGGAGGCTTCAGGTGGGCCCATGGCTGGCAATGCTGTCAGCACCCCTGCCGGTAGTGGCACGGCTGACAGCCTGCTGGTCCATGCTTGCAGCGAAATTGCTGCGGGGGATGCTGGTCTCCTGACCTCTCCCCCTTCCTTCGTAGCCGGTAGCTCCCCTTGGTGGGGCTCCGACCACAGTACTGCCGGCAGCGAAGAAGCTGCAGTGGGAGCAGGTCTCCGGACCTCCCCCACGATCTCCGGCAGCGAAACTGCTGCAGTGGGAGCAGGTCTCCGGACCTCCCCCACGATCTCCGGCAGCGAAACTGCTGCTGGGGTTGGTGGTCTCCAGACCTCCTCCCCCTTCTTCGTGGCCGACAGCTCCCCTTTCTGGGGCTCCGGCTACCGTACTCCCTGTGGTGGAGGTACGGAAAGCAGAGACAGCTCCTGCTGTTCTGCTTCTGGCAGTGGCGGAGGCAGAGGCAGCTCCTGCTCCTCTGCTCCTGGAAGTGGCAGAGGCAGCTCCTGCTCCTCTGCTCCTGGCGGTGGTGGAGGCAGAGGCAGCTCCTGCTCCTCTGCTCCTGGCGGTGGTGGTGGAGGTGGCGGAGGCAGAGGCAGCTCCTGCTGCTCTGCTCCTGCCGGTGAAGATGGTGGAGGCAGAGGCAGCTCCTGCTGCTCTGCTCCTGGTGGTGGTGGAGGCAGAGGCAGCTCCTGCTCCTCTGCTCCTAGTGGAGGAAGCGGTGGAGGTGGCGGAGGCAGAGGCAGCTCCTGCTGCTCTGCTCCTTGCGGTGGAGGCAGAGGCCATGGGGCTGATGCTGGCCACTCAGAGGGAGGCTGTGGCGGCTGGGCTGGCGTGCGCCGTGCTCCCTTCAGCAGCATAACTAGAGGCTGCTGGGGGACACCAGCATCCTGCCCTTCTCCCCCCCCGAAAATTTCAGGGGGTTGAGCCTGCAATTCCTCCCCTTCTGGCTCTTGGGACGGCAGCAGCAGGTGAACCAACAGGTATTCTCCCTCTGCTGGCAGCTTGGGTCCTAGGGCTGTGGAAGCCCCGACTTCCCTCTCTTCGGGCTGTGGACGCACCGACTCCTCCCTTTTGGGCTGTGGACGCACCGACTCCTCCCTTTTGGGCTGTGGACGCACCGACTCCCCCCTCTTGGGCTGTGGACGTTCGGGCTCCCCCCACTCAGGCGTAGGACGCTCGGGCTCCTCCCACTCAGGCGTAGGACGTTCAGGCTCCTCCCGCTTGGGCTGTGGACGCTCGGGCTCCTCCCGCTCGGGCTGTGGACGCTCGGGCTCCTCCCGCTCGGGCTGTGGACGCTCGGGCTCCTCCCGCTCGGGCTGTGGACGCTCGGGCTCCTCCCGCTCGGGCTGTGGACGCTCGGGCTCCTCCCGCTCGGGCTCCTCCCGCTCGGGCTGTGGACGCTCGGGCTCCTCCCGCTCGGGCTGTGGACGCTCGGGCTCCTCCCGCTCGGGCTGTGGACGCTCGGGCTCCTCCCGCTCGGGCTGTGGACGCTCGGGCTCCTCCCGCTCGGGCTGTGGACGCTCAGGCTCCTCCCGCTCGGGCTGTGGACGCTCAGGCTCCTCCCGCTTGGGCTGTGGAGGCAAAACCAGCAGGCATTCTTCCTCTGCTGGTGGAGACGGGGACCTGCTACCTGGGCTGTTGTTCCACTTATAACTCCCTCCAGGTAGCCGAGGACCAACTCCACACCTTCCTCCCAGGTGCTTACGGTGTGTTCCCTTGCATACGCCTCCCATCGCTCACTGTCCATCAACCGCAGGAACCGGACGGCTACTGGTATCGACTGGGCTTCCAGCCCAGCATTTCCCCGGATCCAGTCCCGCAGTTTGATGGCGTCTTCTGCCATATTTCCTCTTTTTTTTTTTTTTTTTTTAATCCAAATATGCGGTTCCTGCTCTGGCCTGAGTCCTGGCGGCGCTGTAAATCCCACGCAGGACACCACGTGTCACAAAGACGGCCGGAGTGGGTGGCGTCAGACCAGAGCCAGGAAGTAACACAGAGAGTTAGAGTTTTGGTTAAGCTGAGCGCGTGATCGCGCTCAGCATTTAATAAACAACAGAAGAGAAAATAAAAGGTTTGAACACAAAACAAAACAGGACACGGCACTTGCGCCAAAATAAATAGACAAACAAAACGTACTAAACACTTAACAAACGGTGCACGGAGAGACAAACAAACACGGTGAGTACAAACACTTATATTTACGATCTTATTTTATTATTATTATTATTATTTATTTCTTAGCAGACGCCCTTATCCAGGGCGACTTACAATCGTAAGCAAACACATTTCAAGCGTTACAATACAAGTAATACAATAATAGCAAGAAATACAATAACTTTTGTTCAAGCAAAGTACAAGTTTGACAAACCACAATTCAATAATACAGCAGGTAATAGTGATAGTTACATCAGGATATGATTAAATAGTGATAGTTACATCAGGATGTGATTAAATACAAAGTACTACAGGTTAAAAACTTGGCAGATTACAGTATTCTGAAGTACAGGATTAAATGCAGTAAAATAGGGGCTGATAAGAGCAAAATAAAGCACATTTACATGAAGGGTGATAGTGTCCCAGGATACAAACAGAGGAGTTCTACAGGTGCTCTTTGAAGAGGTGAGTCTTAAGGAGGCGCCGGAATGTGGTCAGGGACTGGGCAGTCCTGACATCTGTAGGAAGGTCATTCCACCACTGCGGAGCAAGGGTGGAGAAGGAGCGGGCTTTGGAGGCAGGGGAGCGTAGCGGTGGTAGAGCTAGTCTTCTAGTGCAGGCGGAGCGGAGAGGTCGAGTGGGGGTGTAGGGAGAGATGAGGGTCTGGAGGCAGCTGGGTGCAGACTGGTCAAGGCATCTGTAGGCTAGTACAAGAGTCTTGAACTGGATGCGAGCGGTGATCGGGAGCCAGTGGAGCGAGCGGAGTAGTGGAGTAGCGTGGGCGAAGCGAGGCAGAGAGAACACCAGGCGGGCAGCAGAGTTCTGGATGAGCTGGAGCGGACGGGTGGCGGACGCAGGGAGGCCAGCCAGGAGGGAGTTGCAGTAGTCTAGGCGGGAGAGTACCAGGGCCTGGACCAGGAGCTGGGTAGCATAGTTGGTGAGGAAGGGTCGGATTCTTCGGATGTTGCTCAGGAAGAATCTGCAAGTGCGTGCCAGAGTGGAGATGTGCTGGGAATAAGAGAGGCAGGGGTCCAGGGTGACTCCAAGGTTCTTAGCTGAGGAAGAGGGAGAGAGTGTGGTAGATTCCAGAGGAACAGAGATGGACAGATCAGAGGAGGGGGAGGAGGAGGGAAAGAAAAGGAGGTCAGATTTAGAGAGGTTGAGTTTGAGGTGATGCGAGTGCATCCAGGAGGAAATAGCAGACAGACAGGTAGAGATACGGGAGGAGATGGTGGAGTCAGAGGTGGGGAAGGAGAGGAAAATCTGAGCATCATCAGCATAGAAATGGTATGAGAAACCATAGGATGCGATGAGGGGGCCCAGGGAGCGGGTGTAGAGAGAGAACAGGAGAGGACCCAAGACTGACCCTTGGGGGACTCCAGTTAAGAGAGGGTGAGGTGTGGAGGTTGCTCCACGCCAGGTTACCTGGTAAGTACGGTTGGAGAGGTAGGAGGAGAACCAGGCCAGAGCAGTGCCAGAGATCCCCAGGTCAGCAAGAGATGATAGTAGAGTAGAGTGATCAACAGTGTCAAAGGCAGCAGAGAGGTCGAGGAGAATTAGGACAGAGGAGAGAGAGGCAGCTCGGGCACATTTAAGTGAGTTGGTGACAGACAGGAGGGCGGTTTCAGTAGAGTGAGCAGAGCGGAAGCCAGATTGGAGAGGGTCAAGCAGAGAGTGGTTGGACAGGAAAGCAGAGAGCTGGCGGTGTACAGTCCGCTCGAGGGTTTTGGAGAGGAAGGGTAGGAGGGAGACAGGACGGTAGCTCTGGAGGGAGGTGGGGTCGAGGGTAGGTTTTTTGAGGAGGGGAGTGATAGAGGCTTTTTTGAAGGCAGAGGGGAAGATACCAGAAAGTAGAGAGGTGTTGAGGAGGGAGATGAAGGGGAGTAGAGCAGGAGCAGCAGCTTGAAAGAGGTGAGTGGGGAGGGGGTCCAAGGCACACGTGGTGGGTTTGTGACACTGGAGCAGGGAGGAGAGGTCAGAGTCTGAGAGGGGCAAGAAGGTGGAGAAGGAGGGTGAGTTAGTAGGGGTTGCAATCGGTGTAGGAGTTGGAGCGGGAGGGGGTGCGGGGGAGGGAGAGATGTTAAAGAGTTTGCGGATATCTGAAATTTTAGAAGAGAAGAAGGAGACAAAGTCATCAGGGGAGATAGAGGAGGGAGGAGGAGGGGGGGGGAGGGTTTAGGAGGGAGGAGAAGGTAGAGAATAGTTTATGTGGGTTGTTAGTGGAGGCTTGGATTACAGATTGGAAATAAGCACATTTAGCAGAGGAGAGAGTAGAGGAGAAGGAGGAGAGGAGAGTGCGGTAAAGGTCTAGGGCAGCAGGGAGTGGAGGCAAGGACAGAGGGGGAAAGAAAGCGGAGGTCACGGCGAGAGGTGACAGTGGGGGTAGGAGGAGCAGGGAGAGGGGGGAGAGACAGAGAAAAAGAGATGAAATAGTGATCAGAGAGGTCCAGGGGGGTGACAGAGAGGGTGGAGGGGCAGCAGGCCCTGGAGAAGGTGAGGTCCAGTTGACGGCCAGCTTTGTGGGTAGGAGGGGACGGAGAGAGACAGAAGTCGAAGGAGTGCAGGAGAGGGAGGAATCCAGCAGAGTGGCTGGGGTTGGAGAGATGGATGTTGAAGTCACCCAACAGGACAGTCGGGGTAGACAGGGAGGGGAGGGAGGAGAGTAGATAGTCGAGTTCATCCAGAAAGTGAGTGAGAGGCCCAGGGGGGCGGTACAGAACAATGAGCAGGAGTTGACAGGGAAAGGTTAGTTAGACTGCATGAAATTCAAAGGTACTGACAGAGAGTGAGATGAGATCGGAGGGGACAGAAAAGAGTAAGGAGGGAGAGAGGAGAAGACCCGTCCCACCTCCCCGTCCAGTGAGACGCGGGGTATGGGACAGGACGTAGAGAGAGGACAGGGCAGCAGGAGTAACAGTGTTATCAGGGGACAGCCAGGTTTCAGTGAGAGCAAGGAAATCGAGCGAGAGGTGGGAGGCAAAGGCAGAGATGAAATCAGCTTTGTTAGCAGAAGAGTGACAGTTCCAGAGTGCACCAGAGAGTGTGCGGGAGGGGGGGAGAGGCAGAGAAATTAGGTTAGAGGGGTTGGAGGAGCAGTAGCGGAGGGAGGGCAGAGGACGAGGACGGGAGGACAGAACAGGGATGTGAGAGACAGTCATAGCAGGACAAAAGGCACAGTGGGAGCAGTAGGGTGGAGGGTACAGACCTGACTAGTAGATAGCTTCTTCTAGAGACCCGTTGGATCTATTGGAACAGTGTCTCAGTGCAGGCCTCCCCTCGCTGGACTCCCACAGCTAGACTCCCGGCTCTTTTGTTGAGGCTCTTCTGTTGGCTGGCGCTTCTGGCTGGCGCAGAAATAGGCTGCTTAATATATAAAAAACAACTGCATGGAAACCAATCAGATAGCAAAACAACTTCTATTCAATTAAACCACTCACCTGGTACTAATCAGACACCAACTCAGCTAATTCAAACACCACCTTACAGAGTTACCAAATGTAGTTAATTAAAGATTACTTGAAGCAGGAGTTAGCCTATCTGCCTCAGTCCCGAGTTTATTTCAACTTCTCTCTCTCTCTCTCCCGTTCTCAACTCTCGAACACCCAACCCTGACTGAAAGAAACGTGCATCTATATATACTGTTGTGCTGGGATTCAATTACTAATTAATTATTCACTTGAATCCCAGCACGTGAATTAATTCTGTGCAACCCCGTGCTCACATATTACATTTAACCAGCACGTGAAGTGATTTGTGCCCTCCTCGTGCCTAAATATAAATCTACATTTTTAAATACACGTGAAACACAGACCCGTTTATATCCCGTGTACCAATGAATATACACCAACATTAACACACGCACGCAACATACAACACATAATAAGCACACAGGGGCGGGGCACATTGCCACATATATATATATATATATATATATATATATATAAGGAAGCAAAAACAAAGAGCTAGGGTTATAATAGAAGTGGAATAGCATACCTGTCAGAATAATTATTAGTAAACATAACTGCAGTAAAACAGAGATCAGAAACATCAGCATTGATTTTATGGACAGTAGTTAAAACAATGCCTCAGGGGAACTGTTCATTTTTACTGGAAGACAATTCAATGTCTGGATCATGACTGCTTGTATGGGTATGGCGAGAGGTGATCAAGGACTATTTGGCCGCTGGTCCCGCCTGTTAAGGGGATAAGAATAAGCCACGCCCTCTGACGATGCCAGGGTCAGCAGGGTGGACCGTGATGAAGCCACGTCCGTCGGTCCACCCCCCATAGTTTATCCATGGCTGCATGCACAATTCCTATTTGTACTGGAAATCTACAGCCTGCGATAATAACCGGAATCAGCAGATTTAGCAGGGAGGGGGAGTAATAATGGTTAAAGACATTACCAGGAGAGGGTGTTGGAGGCACTTCTGTGGTTGTGGTGGTTGTGGTTGTTGTTGTTGTTGTTGTTGTTGTTGTTGTTGTTGTTGTTGTTGTTGTTGTTGTTGTGGTTGTTGTTGTGGTTGTTGTTGTGGTTGTTGTGGTTGTTGTTGAAGCTAAAATAAAATGATTAAAACAATTAGGTTAATACTTGACTGTTTAAATAGCATTCAAATCTAAGTTCAATTCATTAATATTGTATACTGAATCTCACACTGAATGTGCTACTAAACAGTGTTCCTCAAACCAAGACCCAAGCACTTCACATGAGCATGTGTTTGAAAACAAACAGTGGAACTGCTTATAGGTTAAATGTTGTGCCTTTGAAACAAGGATTGGGTTTTAACTCCTCTCTTTGATGCAGTCTCATTCAGATAATAAGTATCTAACCTGTAATGAATATTTAAAACTTATCAAAAAGGAACATTTTAGCAATGTCAAAAATAGCATTACCGATCTACAGGAAGGTATTGTTAAAACTACACAGCAAGCACCACGTGTACAGTACACACCGATTTAATTCAGGTTTATACAAGGCTAATACTGACTTAACAAATAATGTAACATACAGACGTGCTCAAATGTGTTGGTACCCTTACAGCTTATTGAAATAATGCTTCATTCCTCCTGAAAAGTGATGAAATTAAAAGCTATTTTATCATGTATACTTGCATGCCTTTGGTATGTCATAGAATAAAGCAAAGAAGCTGTGAAAAGAGATGAGTTATTGCTTATTCTACAAAGATATTCTAAAATGGCCTGGACACATTTGTTGGTACCCCTTAGAAAAGATCATAAATAATTGGATTATAGTGATATTTCAAACTAATTAGTTTCTTTAATTAGTATCACACATGTCTCCAATCTTAATATCAGTCATTCAGCCTATTTAAATGGAGAAAAGTAGTCACTGTGCTGTTTGGTATCATTGTGTGCACCACACTGAACATGGACCAGAGAAAGCAAAGGAGAGAGTTGTCTGAGGAGATCAGAAAGAAAATAATAGACAAGCATGGTAATGGTAAAGGCTACAAGACCATCTCCAAGCAGCTTGATGTTCCTGTGACAACAGTTGCAAATATTATTAAGAAGTTTAAGGTCCATGGAACTGTAGCCAACCTCCCTGGGCGCGGCCGCAAGAGGAAAATCGACCCCAGATTGAACAGAAGGATAGTGCGAATGGTAGAAAAAGAACCAAGGATAACTGCCAAAGAGATACAAGCTGAACTCCAAGGTGAAGGTACGTCAGTTTCTGATCGCACCATCCGTCGCTTTATGAGCGAAAGTGGGCTCCATGGATGAAGACCCAGGAGGACTCCACTTTTGAAAGAAAAACATAAAAAAGCCAGACTAGAATTTGCTAAAATGCATATTGACAATCCTTCTGGGAGAATGTCCTTTGGACAGATGAGTCAAAACTGGAGCTTTTTGGCAAGTCACATCAGCTCTATGTTCACAGACGAAAAAATGAAGCTTTCAAAGAAAAGAACACCATACCTACAGTGAAACATGGAGGAGGCTCAGTTATGTTTTGGGGCTGCTTTGCTGCGCCTGGCACAGGGTGCCTTGAATCTGTGCAGGGCACAATGAAATCTCAAGACTAACAAGGCATTCTGGAGCGAAACGTACTGCCCAGTGTCAGAAAGCCATATCTCAGTCGCAGGTCATGGGTCCTCCAACAGGATAATGACCCAAAACACACAGCACCCAAGAATGGATAAGAACAAAACATTGGACTATTCTGAAGTGGCCTTCTAGGAGTCCTGATCTGAATCCTATCGAACATCTATGGAAAGAGCTGAAACTTGCAGTCAGGAGAAGGCATCCATCAAACCTGAGACAGCTGGATCAGTTTGCTCAGGAAGAGTGGGCCAAACTACCTGTTAACAGGTGCAGAAGTCTCATTGAGAGCTACAGAAAACGTTTGATTGCAGTGATCGCAACAAAATGTGCAACAAAATATTAGGTTAGCGGTCCCATCATTTTTGTCCATGCCATTTTCATTTGTTTTATTATTTACAATATTATGTTGAATAAAAAATCAAAAGCAAAGTCTGATTTCTATTAAATATGGAATAAACAATGGTGGATGCCAATTACTTTGGTCAGTTTCAAGTTATTTCAGAGAAAATTGTGCATTCTTCGTTTTTTGTGGAGGGGTACCAACAAATTTGAGCACGTCTGTAGATGTTATCAATAAATAAATAATTCCTATATTACCTTTAATAGTTTACAACAGACAATAAGAACTCTCTTGAAGGTTTGCTGGTTAGCATGATGTTTACTGTATTTCAAGTTAGTGTTTTATCTCAAAGCGTGAATGGTACTTACCTTTTTGGCAAGTCGGAAGTTCAGGTTCCCAAATTTCATTTATTCCACATGTAACAGTGTCAGTGCCACTGAGAATATACCCAGGATTACAAGCAAAGGTAATGAAATCCCCATAGTTATAAACTGGTCCAAATCCAGCTACCTTATAGCCATTTTCAACTTGAACAGAACGGCAGCCTTTATGATCTGTAATAACAAACAAGTAATGGTCAAACAGATTACCATTAAATGGCTGTAGCATAGATCTAGAAAATACTTAAAAAGCTGAGTCTGCTACAGTTTGAAATTAAAGCGACATTTTCAATGAAGAAATTAATTAATAAACCATTATCTGCATACGTCTATATAAGTGATTTTGTGAACACTGTATGAATATTACTTTTAAATTATAGATCTTAATAAAAAACATAAAGTAACAGAATGGGGACTATCGTTCAAACTGAAACCAAAAGGTCACTTGATTACAAACGGTGTTTTAGGTTGGATGTAAAGGTGGCTGTGTTCAGTTTGGCCAGCCTGACAGCGGGGTTAATTACAATATTATTGTATTGTTAAACATTTCATCAAAACCAGGGATGGATTGTGTGCCGGTGTGTTAAAACTTACAAATACGTCTGCAAGAGGTACAGTGACATCATCGTTTCAAACTGAGGTTGTTTTTTTTTGTGTTTGTTTTATTAAACAGTTCATTATATCTTAGTGGGGAGTGATGTGTTACGTTTGTGTGATGAGGTGGCAGCCGGGGGTCCATCAGAGATCAATCTACCCCTTCTAGAATGACACACCCCTCAAAATCACACAGTTACATCATTAAACAAAGCAATACATACCTTTACATGCTGGAGGAGCACTACTGTAGTTTCCATATTTGGTGCAAACAAGCTCCCTATTACCCACCAGAAACCCTTCATTACACCTGTAGGTAATAGATGTGCCAAACGTGACAGTTCCCTGAGGTGGGTTTGTGATTTCACCGTTTACAATCTCTGGAGGGTTTGGACACTTAACAACTAGACAAAAAAAAAATGTTATTCCAAATATCAGCCTAATCAAAATCAATGGTTTATATCAAATGCATCTTTAATACATTACATTACACATAATCAATACATAAACAGTTAGATAGATAGATAATACATGGTATTTGCACACTTGCATTTGGTTAGGAAACATCTAAAAGAACATCTAATGTCTGCAAGATGTGCTAATAGTTTACTCTGCACCTTACAATCAAACATTGTGCAAAATCTCTCAACATTGCTAACCTGTATACCGGTCTAGGCAAGATAATTCCACTCAAACTGCAGACTAAATCCATGTACAGCTTTATTTATTTTTCAGTATATGGCACGGACACTATTCATATCCTAATATTCATGTACAAAGAAGAAAAGTTAATTTCAATACAAAAACAAAAAAGGAAAACTATACCGTTAAACTATTCCTATTTAACTCTACCTTAAAAGAAATATAGAATTGGGTGTTGTGTTAAATACAAGCTGAATTGCACCCCCTCAAGGTGAGAGCAGCCAGTAGCCACTCTGACCTCTCGTGGAGTTCCTATCAGCTTGCACTGTACAGCATCCTATATGATACTCTATACATAGAACAATTATATTTAAAAACATTTTATTTTTTTGTAAAAACACACAAGCCTACTTACTTTCACATATAGGAATGTCACCGTCCCAGCCAGCAGCGCGACAGTTTCTGACACCATTGCCTGCCAACTGGAATCTAAAACAAATAAGAAACCCTAATGTTTTTTTTTTGTTTTTTTTAATCTAGCTGCAACTACGTGGTTTATTGCCAGCTTTTAAAACAGTGTTGCTTTCAGAAATGTAGCTAAATACAACCCACAGTAATTTTGATCACAACTGGAGAAGATGCAAATCTTAAAAAGTGTAATTTACATATGAGCACCTGCACTATATCACTGATGACAGGGACATGCTTCCCCAGGACAAGAACAGTAATATTATTATAGTAATAATACATCTCATTACTGGATTATATGCACATACTACCCCAACCTTAATAATCTTGAGCATCAACCACAATATACTCACCCTTCATCACAAACTGCATAAGCCTTGTCTCCAAAAAGAACACCCTCATCAGTATTAAAGTGTCCATTAAGTATCTCTCCTGGACTTCCACATGATCGGCCTGAAAGAGAAATTACAATCAAAATCTGAAATGAGTACAGAGCACATTGTACAGACATTATCCAAAAGTAGTTTAATTGTTCCCTACATTGCACACAAATGTGTGTTTTTGTAAATGTTAGTATTTAGCAACACCTGCACCATAGTACTGTATCTCCATACTCATAAATACTTCGACTGAACTGAATTCCTGATTTATTTTAAAATTCCACTTACATAATATCATTGAGACATATATAATTGTTTAAGAGAACAGTTCCCTTGCAGACAGCACACACTTGGTAAAAATAAACTTTAGTTGGTTAACAGACAAATAGTCAATAGCTACTTTTTCAAAGATAATTTAAAACAGAATTAAAAAAAGTGTCCGTCCGTCCCTCCCTACCAACACAAACCAACCAATTAGTGATTAAGTAGTCTAGCAATACAATAACACACACCATTAAAACAAATATAAAAATCATACTTACGTTCACACACCAAGGTCAGCTGTGACCACTGTGAATTGGTACAGGTGATTGTTGGAGATCCACTCTTCCGTACATACCCACTCTGACATGCATAAGTGATTGTAGATCCCTCTACGTCAAGTGGTGGTTGAGTGATTATTATCACATTGGGATAAGCTGGAGGATTGCCACATTGTGCTAAAAACAGCAAGATATCCAGTTTAGTGATTTCACCACTACAACTTGTCTTTATTTTTTAAGTTGCTGTGATAAACAAGCCAAGGGATCTTACAGCTATCCTGCTTTTAGACTGCCTTGCCCTTCCGGTGTCATTAACCTTGAGGGTACGTACTGTATGTGTGAAAATACGGGGCTCCCGAGTGGCGCATCCAGTAAAAGCACTTGCGTAGAGTGCCGGATGCGTCCTATAGTCTGTACGTCGTGAGTTCGAGTTAAGGCTATTCCTGTGCCGACCGAGGACGGGAGCTCCCAGGGGGCGGAGCTCAATTGGCCGAGCGTCGCCCGGGGGGAGAGAGGGTTAGGTCGGCCAGGGTGTCCTCGGCTCATCGCGCACCAGCGACCCCTGTAGTCTGGCCGGGCGCCTGCGGGCTTGCCTGTAAGTTGTCCTCCGATGCTGTAGCTCTTGGGTGGCTGCATAGTGAGTCCGCAGTGTGAAAAAAAGCGGTCGGCTGACGGCACACGCTTTGGAGGACAGTGTGTGTTCGTCTTCGCCCTCCCGAGTCAGCGCAGGGGTGGTAGCGGTGAGCTGAGCATAATAAAATAATTGGCCATTCCAAATTGGGAGAAAATAATAAAAATAATTGGCAACGACTAAATTTATATATAAAAAAAAAAAAAATACAAGTATGACAAACGCATGTGTGAATAAGAATGGACAGGCACCTTCTTTAGCCTATATCCCTCAGATACAGATTTCAGGGGCACATACACTGCCACTGAGCATCCACAGAACTTCATTAGATGCACCAACTATCATAACAGGGTTTATCCTGAGTGCTGAGTAATGCATAGACCCAGATCACTGAAACAGTTCAATGAAAGATGAAAGCTGTACATTCTCGATAGCAGCGGAATAGTGTGGCACAGCCTGGGATTGGGGTAGAACTGGAATCTGGCGTGTATCAAGAAGTTAGAAGCCAGAAGAGTCAGAAGAGTTAGGAGAGGGGGCAGCAGTGTGGAGTAGTGGTAAGGGCTCTGGACTCTTGGCCGGAGGGTTGTGGGTTCAATCCCCAGTGGGGGACACTGCTGTTGTACCCTTGAGCAAGGCACTTTACCTAGATTGCTCCAGTAAAAAAAAAAAACCAACTGTATAAATGGGTAATTGTATGTAAAAATAATGTGATATCTGTATAATGTGATATCTTGTAACAATTGTAAGTCGTCCTAGATAAGGGCGTCTGCTAAGAAATAAATAATAATTATAATAATTAATGATCCTCCTGCCAGACAGCAACGTATAGGCCTGTCAGTGATAGCTGCATACCCCCCATACCATCTGTGATCATTATATGAACTGTACATGGGTAGACCATACAACGATTAATAAAGATCCATTGTCCATATGGGGGTAGCCATTCTGGTGCATTAAAAAATAAAGACTTATTATCACTGTCTGTATTTTCTGTGCACAGTATACTGTACTGTTGTGCGGTGCTTGGAGGCCACTGCACATTGCTTATAAATTGAATTTCTGGTTAATTCTCTATTGATAAAAATGGAGCTCCCCAAAACTGGTATACTGTAGTTAACTGAGCAACGTTTAAAAATGACGTCGCCTATATATAACTAAACATCGAAACAAAACACGACATTCTCTGTCTCTCAATGTTAACTCAAAGTTACGTTATTATTGTTTTTTGTAAGTATAACAGTAATCTGCCCCGACTTTAGGAACAATGCAGACCTATACCGTTTCAACAAGGAACGTTTTCATTTCCGCAACCTCTGGGAAAAAAATAAATAAATAAATATCTGCCTTTAATGAAAAATAAAAAAAAATTGTCGCTGTTAACAGAATACAGTGTGATACAACGCGGTGCTACTGAACAGTGTTCCTCAAACCAAGACCCAAGCACTTCACGTGAGCATGTGCTTGAAAACAAACAGTGGAACTGCTTATAGGTTAAATGTTGTGCCTTTGAAACAAGGATTGGGTTTTAACTCATCTCTTTGATGCAGTCTCATTCAGATAATAAGTATCTTACCTGTAATGAATATTTAAAACTTATCAAAAAGGAACATTTTAGCAATGTCAAAAATAGTATTACAGATCTACAGGAAGGTATTGTTAAAACTACACAGCAAGCACCACGTGTACAGTACACACCGATTTAATTCAGGTTTATACAAGGCTAATACTGACTTAACAAATAATGTAACATAGATGTTATCAATAAATACATAATTCCTATATCACCTTTAATAGTTTACAACAGACAATAAGAACTCTCTTGAAGGTTTGCTGGTTAGCATGATGTTTACTGTATTTCAAGTTAGTGTTTTATCTCAAAGCGTGAATGGTACTTACCTTTTTGGCAAGTCGGAAGTTCAGGTTCCCAAATTTCATTTATTCCACATGTAACAGTGTCAGTGCCACTGAGAATATACCCAGGATTACAAGCAAAGGTAATGGAATCCTTATAGTTATAAACTGGTCCAAATCCAGCTACCTTATAGCCATTTTCCACTTGAACAGAACGGCAGCCTATATGATCTGTAATAACAAACAAGTAATGGTCAAACAGATTACCATTAAATGGCTGTAGCATAGATCTAGAAAATACTTAAAAAGCTGAGTCTGCTACAGTTTGAAATTAAAGCGACATTTTCAATGAAGAAATTAATTAATAACCCATTATCTGCATACGTATATATAAGTGATTTTGTGAACACTGTATGAATATTACTTTTAAATTATACATCTTAATAAAAAAACATAAAGTAACAGAATGGGGACTATCGTTCAAACTGAAACCAAAAGATCACTTGATTCCAAACGGTGTATTAGACTGGATGTAAAGGTGGCTGTGTTCAGTTTGGCCAGCCTGACAGCGGGGTTAATTACAATATTATTGTATTGTTAAACATCAAATCAAAACCAGGGATGGATTGTGTGCCGGTGTGTTAAAACTTACAAATACGTCTGCAAGAGGTACAGTGACATCATCGTTTCAAACTGAGGTTGTTTTTTTTTGTGTTTGTTTTATTAAACAGTTCATTATATCTTAGTGGGCAGTGATGTGTTACGTTTGTGTGATGAGGTGGCAGCCGGGGGTCCATCAGAGATCAATCTACCCCTTCTAGAATGACACACCCCTCAAAATCACACAGTTACATCATTAAACAAAGCAATACATACCTTTACATGCTGGAGGAGCACTACTGTAGTTTCCATCTATGGTGCAAACAAGCTCCCTATTACCCACCAGAACCCCTTCATTACACCTGTAGATAATAACTGTGCCAAACGTGACAGTTCCCTGAGGTGGGTTTGTGATTTCACCGTTTACAATCTCTGGAGGGTCTGGACACTTAATAACTAGAGAAAAAAAAAAACGTTATTCCAAATATCAGCCTAATCAAAATCAATGGTTTATATCAAATGCATCTTTAATACATTACATTACACATAATCAATACATAAACAGTTAGATAGATAGATAATACATGGTATTTGCACACTTGCATTTGGTTAGGAAACGTCTAAAAGAACATCTAATGTCGGCAAGATGTGCTAATAGTTTACTCTGCACCTTATAATTAAACATTGTGCAAAATCTCTCAACATTGCTAACCTGTAGACCGGTCTAGGCAAGATAATTCCACTCAAACTGCAGACTAAATCCATGTACAGCTTTATTTATTTTTCAGTATATGGCACGGACACTATTCATATCCTAATATTCATGTACAAAGAAGAAAAGTTAATTTCAATACAAAAACAAAAAAAGAAAACTATACCGTTAAACTATTCCTATTTAACTCTACCTAAAAAGAAATATAGATTTGGGTGTTGTGTTAAATACAAGCTGAATTGCACCCCCTCAAGGTGAGAGCAGCCAGTAGCCACTCTGACCTCTCGTGGAGTTCCTATCAGCTTGCACTGTACAGCATCCTATATGATACTCTATACATAGAACAATTATATTTAAAAACATTATTTTGTTTTTTTTAAAAACCACACAAGCCTACTTACTTTCACATATAGGAATGGCACCATCCCAGCCAATAGCAAGGCAGTTTCTGACACCACTGCCTACCAACTGGAATCTAAAACAAATAAGAAACCCTAATGTTTTTTTTTTTTGTTTGTTTTTTTAATCTAGCTGCAACTACGTGGTTTATTGCCAGCTTTTAAAACAGTGTTGCTTTCAGAAATGTAGCTAAATACAACCCACAGTAATTTTGATCACAACTGGAGAAGATGCAAATCTTAAAGTGTAATTTACATATGAGCACCTGCACTATATCACTGATGACAGGGACATGCGTCCCCAGGACAAGAACAGTAATATTATTATAGTAATAATACATCTCATTACTGGATTATATGCACATACTACCCCAACCTTAATAATCTTGAGCATCAACCACAATATACTCACCCTTCATCACAAACTGCATAAGCCTTGTCTCCAAAAAGAACACCCTCATCAGTATTAAAGTGTCCATTAAGTATCTCTCCTGGACTTCCACATGATCGGCCTGAAAGAAAAAATACACAATCAAAATCTGAAATGAGTACAGAGCACATTGTACAGACATTATCCAAAAGTAGTTTAATTGTTCCCTACATTGCACACAAATGTGTGTTTTTGTAAATGTTAGTATTTAGCAACACCTGCACCGTAGTACTGTATCTCCATACTCATAAATACTTCGACTGAACCGAATTCCTGATTTATTTTAAAATTCCACTTACATTATATCATTGAGACATATAGAATTGTTTAAGAGAACAGTTCCCTTGCAGACAGCACACACTTAGTAAAAATAACCTTTAGTTGGTTAATAGACATATAGTCAAAGGCAGTCAAACAGTCAATAACTACTTTTTCAAAGATAATTTAAAACAGAATTAAAAAAAGTGTACGTCCGTCCCTCCCTACCAACACAAACCAACAAATTAGTGATTAAATAGTCTAGCAATACAATAACACACACCATTAAAACAAATATAAAAATCATACTTACGTTCACACACCAAGGTCAGCTGTGACCACTGTGAATTGGTACAGGTGATTGTTGGAGATCCACTCTTCCGTACATACCCACTCTGACATGCATAAGTGATTGTAGATCCCTCTACGTCAAGTGGTGGTTGAGTGATTATTATCACATTGGGATAAGCTGGAGGATTGCCACATTGTGCTAAAAACAGCAAGATATCCAGTTTAGTGATTTCACCACTACAACTTGTCTTTATTTTTTAAGTTGCTGTGATAAACAAGCCAAGGGATCTTACAGCTCTCCTGCTTTTAGACTGCCTTGCCCTTCCGGTGTCATTAACCTTGTGGGTACGTACTGTATGTGTGAAAATACGGGGCTCCCGAGTGGCGCATCCAGTAAAAGCACTTGCGTAGAGTGCCGGATGCGTCCTATAGTCTGTACGTCGCGAGTTCGAGTTCAGGCTATTCCTGTGCCAACCGAGGACGGGAGCTCCCAGGGGGCGGCGCTCAATTGGCCGAGCGTCGCCCGGGGGGAGGGAGGGTTAGGTCGGCCAGGGTGTCCTCGGCTCATCGCGCACCAGCGACCCCTGTAGTCTGGCCGGGCGCCTGCGGGCTTGCCTGTAAGTTGTCCTCTGACGCTGTAGCTCTTGGGTGGCTGCATGGTGAGTCCGCAGTGTGAAAAAAAGCGGTCGGCTGACGGCACACGCTTTGGAGGACAGTGTGTGTTCGTCTTCGCCCTCCCGAGTCAGCGCAGGGGTGGTAGCGGTGAGCTGAGCATAATAAAATAATTGGCCATTCCAAATTGGGAGAAAATAATAAAAATAATTGGCAACGACTAAATTTATATATATAAAAAAAAAAATACAAGTATGACAAACGCATGTGTGAATAAGAATGGACAGGCACCTTCTTTAGCCTATATCCCTCAGATACAGATTTCAGGGGCACATACACTGCCACTGTGCATCCACAGAACTTTAGAAATCCATTAGATGCACCAACTATCATAACAGGGTTTACCCTGAGTGCTGAGTAATGCATAGACCCAGATCACTGAAACAGTTCAATGAAAGATGAAAGCTGTACATTCTCGATAGCAGCGGAATAGTGTGGCACAGCCTGGGATTGGGGTAGAACTGGAATCTGGCGTGTATCAAGAAGTTAGAAGCCAGAAGAGTCAGAAGAGTTAGGAGAGGGGGCCGCAGTGTGGAGTAGTGGTAAGGGCTCTGGACTCTTGGCCGGAGGGTTGTGGGTTCAATCCCCAGTGGGGGACACTGCTGTTGTACCCTTGAGCAAGGTACTTTACCTAGATTGCTCCAGTAAAAAAAAAAGCCAACTGTATAAATGGGTAATTGTATGTAAAAATAATGTGATATCTGTATAATGTGATATCTTGTAACAATTGTAAGTCGTCCTAGATAAGGGCGTCTGCTAAGAAATAAATAATAATTATAATAATTAATGATCCTCCTGCCAGACAGCAACGTATAGGCCTGTCAGTGATAGCTGCATACCCCCCATACCATCTGTGATCATTATATGAACTGTACATGGGTAGACCATACAACGATTAATAAAGATCCATTGTCCATATGGGGGTAGCCATTCTGGTGCATAAAAAAAAGACTTATTATCACTGTCTGTATTTTCTGTGCACAGTATACTGTACCGTTGTACGGTGCTTGGAGGCCACTGCACATTGCTTTTAATTAAGTTCTGGTTAATTCTCTATTGATAAAAATGGAGCTCCCCAAAACTGGTATACTGTAGTTAACTGAGCAACGTTTAAAAATGACGTCGCCTATATATAACTAAACATCGAAACAAAACACGACATTCTCTGTCTCTCAATGTTAACTCAAAGTTACGTTATTATTGTTTTTTGTAAGTATAACAGTAATCTGCCCCGACTTTAGGAACAATGCAGACCTATACCGTTTCAACAAGGAACGTTTTCATTTCCGCAACCTCTGGGAAAAAAAAAAAAAAAAAAAAATCTGCCTTTAATGAAAAATAAAAAAAAATTGTCGCTGTTAACAGAATACAGTGTGATACAACGCGGTGCTACTGAACATTGTTCCTCAAACCAAGACCCAAGCACTTCACATGAGCATGTGCTTGAAAACAAACAGTGGAACTGCTTATAGGATAAATGTTGTGCCTTTAAAACAAGGATTGGGTTTTAGCTCATCTCTTTGATGCAGTCTCATTCAGATCATAAGTATCTAACCTGTAATGAATATTTAAAACTTATCAAAAAGGAACATTTTAGCAACGTCAAAAATAGTATTACCGATCTACAGGAAGGTATTGTTAAAACTACACAGCAAGCACCACGTGTACAGTACACACCGATTTAAATCAGGTTTATACAAGGCTAATACTGACTTAACAAATAATGCAACATAGATGTTATCAATAAATACATAATTCCTATATTACCTTTAATAGTTTACAACAGACAATAAGAACTCTCTTGAAGGTTTGCTGGTCAGCATGATGTTTACTGTATTTCAAGTTACTGTTTTATCTCAAAGCGTGAATGGTACTTACCTTTTTGGCAAGCAGGAAGTTCAGGTTCCCAAATTTCATTTATTCCACATGTAACAGTGTCAGTGCCATTGAGAATATACCCATGATTACAAGCAAAGGTAATGAAATCCCCATAGTTATAAACTGGTCCAAATCCAGCTACCTTATAGCCATTTTCCACTTGAACAAAAGGGCAGCCATTGTGATCTGTAATAACAAACAAGCAATGGCCAAACAGATTACCATTAAATGGCTGTAGCATAGATCTAGAAAATACTTAAAAAGCTGAGTCTGCTACAGTTTGAAATTAAAGCGACATTTTCAATGAAGAAATTAATTAATAACCCATTATCTGCATACGTATATACAGTGCCTTGCGAAAGTATTCGGCCCCCTTGAACTTTGTGACCTTTTGCCACATTTCAGGCTTCAAACAAAGATATGAAACTGTAATTTTTTGTGAAGAATCAACAACAAGTGGGACACAATCATGAAGTGGAACGAAATTTATTGGATATTTCAAACTTTTTTAACAAATAAAAAACTGAAAAATTGGGCGTGCAAAATTATTCAGCCCCCTTAAGTTAATACTTTGTAGCGCCACCTTTTGCTGCGATTACAGCTGTAAGTCGCTTGGGGTATGTCTCTATCAGTTTTGCACATCGAGAGACTGAAATTTTTGCCCATTCCTCCTGCAAAACAGCTCGAGCTCAGTGAGGTTGGATGGAGAGCATTTGTGAACAGCAGTTTTCAGTTCTTTCCACAGATTCTCGATTGGATTCAGGTCTGGACTTTGACTTGGCCATTCTAACACCTGGATATGTTTATTTGTGAACCATTACATTGTAGATTTTGCTTTATGTTTTGGATCATTGTCTTGTTGGAAGACAAATCTCCGTCCCAGTCTCAGGTCTTTTGCAGACTCCATCAGGTTTTCTTCCAGAATGGTCCTGTATTTGGCTCCATCCATCTTCCCATCAATTTTAACCATCTTCCCTGTCCCTGCTGAAGAAAAGCAGGCCCAAACCATGATGCTGCCACCACCATGTTTGACAGTGGGGATGGTGTGTTCAGGGTGATGAGCTGTGTTGCTTTTACGCCAAACATAACGTTTTGCATTGTTGCCAAAAAGTTCGATTTTGGTTTCATCTGACCAGAGCACCTTCTTCCACATGTTTGGTGTGTCTCCCAGGTGGCTTGTGGCAAACTGTAAACGACACTTTTTATGGATATCTTTAAGAAATGGCTTTCTTCTTGCCACTCTTCCATAAAGGCCAGATTTGTGCAGTATACGACTGATTGTTGTCCTATGGACAGAGTCTCCCACCTCAGCTGTAGATCTCTGCAGTTCATCCAGAGTGATCATGGGCCTCTTGGCTGCATCTCTGATCAGTCTTCTCCTTGTATGAGCTGAAAGTTTAGAGGGACGGCCAGGTCTTGGTAGATTTGCAGTGGTCTGATACTCCTTCCATTTCAATATTATCGCTTGCACAGTGCTCCTTGGGATGTTTAAAGCTTGGGAAATCTTTTTGTATCCAAATCCGGCTTTAAACTTCTCCACAACAGTATCTCGGACCTGCCTGGTGTGTTCCTTGTTCTTCATGATGCTCTCTGTGCTTTAAACGGACCTCTGAGACTATCACAGTGCAGGTGCATTTATACGGAGACTTGATTACACACAGGTGGATTCTATTTATCATCATTAGTCATTTAGGTCAACATTGGATCATTCAGAGATCCTCACTGAACTTCTGGAGAGAGTTTGCTGCACTGAAAGTAAAGGGGCTGAATAATTTTGCACGCCCAATTTTTCAGTTTTTTATTTGTTAAAAAAGTTAGAAATATCCAATAAATTTCGTTCCACTTCATGATTGTGTCCCACTTGTTGTTGATTCTTCACAAAAAATTACAGTTTCATATCTTTCTGTTTGAAGCCTGAAATGTGGCAAAAGGTCGCAAAGTTCAAGGGGGCCGAATACTTTCGCAAGGCACTGTATAAGTGATTTTGTGAACACTGTATGAATATTACTTTTAAATTACAGATCTTAATAAAAAATATAAAGTAACAGAATGGAGACTATCGTTCAAACTGAAACCAAAAGGTCAGATGATTACAAACGGTGTATTAGGTTGGAGGTAAAGGTGGCTGTGTTCAGTTTGGCCAGCCTGACAGCGGGGTTAATTACAATATTATTGGATTGTTAAACATTTCATCAAAACCAGAGATGGATTGTGTGCCGGTGTGTTAAAACTTACAAATACGTCTGCAAGAGGTACAGTGGCATCATCGTTTCAAACTGAGGTTGTTTTTTTTGTGTTTGTTTTATTAAACAGTTCATTATATTTTAGTGGGGAGTGATGTGTTACGTTTGTGTGATGAGGTGGCAGCCGGGGGTCCATCAGAGATCAATCTACCCCTTCTAGAATGACACACCCCTCAAAATCACACAGTTACATCATTAAACAAAGCAATACATACCTTTACATGCTGGAGGAGCACTACTGTAGTTTCCATCTTTGGTGCAAACAAGCTCCCTATTACCCACCAGAAACCCTTCATTACACTTGTAGATAATAGATGTGCCAAACGTGACAGTTCCCTGAGGTGGGTTTGTGATTTCACCATTTACAATCTCTGGAGGGTTTGGACACTTAACAACTAGGAGAAAAAAAAAAAAAACGTTATTCCAAATATCAGCCTAATCAAAATCAATGGTTTATATCAAATGCATCTTTAATACATTACATTACACATAATCGATACATAAACAGTTAGATAGATAGATAATACATGGTATTTGCACACTTGCATTTTGTTAGGAAACGTCTAAAAGAACATCTAATGTCTGCAAGATGTGCTAATAGTTTACTCTGCACCTTACAATCAAACATTGTGCAAAATCTCTCAACATTGCTAACCTGTATACCGGTCTAGGCAAGATAATTCCACTCAAACTGCAGTCTAAATCCATGTACAGCTTTATTTATTTTTCAGTATATGGCACGGACACTATTCATATCCTAATATTCATGTACAAAGAAGAAAAGTTAATTTCAATACAAAAACAATAAAAGAAAACTATACCGTTAAACTATTTCTATTTAACTCTACCTTAAAAGAAATATAGAACTGGGTGTTGTGTTAAATACAAGCTGATTTGCACCCCCTCAAGGTGAGAGCAGCCAGTAGCCACTCTGACCTCTCGTGGAGTTCCTATCAGCTTGCACTGTACAGCATCCTATATGATACTCTATACATAGAACAATTATATTTAAAAACATTTTATTTTTTTGTAAAAACACACAAGCCTACTTACTTTCACATATAGGAATAGCACCATCCCAGCCAATAGCAAGGCAGTTTCTGACACCACTGCCTACCAAATGGAATCTAAAACAAATAAGAAACCCTAATGTTTTTTTTTTTTTGTTTTTTTTTTAATCTAGCTGCAACTACGTGGTTTATTGCCAGCTTTTAAAACAGTGTTGCTTTCAGAAATGTAGCTAAATACAACCCACAGTAATTTTGATCACAACTGGAGAAGATGCAAATCTTAAAGTGTAATTTATATATGAGCACCTGCACTATATCACTGATGACAGGGACATGCTTCCCCAGGACAAGAACAGTAATATTATTATAGTAATAATACATCTCATTACTGGATTATATGCACATACTACCCCAACCTTAATAATCTTGAGCATCAACCACAATATACTCACCCTTCATTACAAACTGCATAAGCCTTGTCTCCAAAAAGAACACCCTCATCAGTATTAAAGCGTCCATTAAGTATCTCTCCTGGACTTCCACATGATCGGCCTGAAAGAGAAAATACAATCAAAATCTGAAATGAGTACAGAGCACATTGAATAGACATTATCCAAAAGTAGTTTAATTGTTCCCTACATTGCACACAAATGTGTGTTTTTGTAAATGTTAGTATTTAGCAACACCTGCACCGTAGTACTGTATCTCCATACTCATAAATACTTAGACTGAACCGAATTCCTGATTTATTTTAAAATTCCACTTACATTATATCATTGAGACATATAGAATTGTTTAAGAGACCAGTTCCCTTGCAGACAGCACACACTTAGTAAAAATAACCTTTACTTGGTTAATAGACATATAGTCAAAGGCAGTCAAACAGTCAATAGCTACTTTTTCAAAGATAATTTAAAACATTATTCAAAAAAGTGTCCGTCCGTGGCTCCCTACCAACACAAACCAACAAATTAGTGATTAAGTTGTCTAGCAATACAATAACATACACCATTAAAACAAATATCAAAATCATACTTACGTTCACACACCAAGGTCAACTGTGACCACTGTGAATTGGTACAGGTGATTGTTGTAGATCCACTCTTCCGTACATACCCACTCTGACATGCATAAGTGATTGTAAATCCCTCCACTAAATTAGGTGGCAGTTGAGTGATTATTGTCACATTGGGATAATCTGGAGGATTGCCACATTGTCCTAAAAAGAGCAAGATATCTAGTTTAGTGATTTCACCATTACAAATTGTATTATTATTATTATTATTATTATTTATTTATTTATTTATTTTAAGTTGCTGTGATAAACAAGCCAAGGGATCTTACAGCTATCCTGCTTTTAGACTGCCTTGCCTTTCCGGTGTCATTAACCTTGCCTTTAATGAAGTTCAAATAAAAAAAACTTGTCGCTGTTAACAGAATACAGTGTGATACAACGCGGTGCGGCTCGTGTATTAAAAAGCGAAGGTTCGTATTCTATAAAACACGTATTTCACTCGTATTTGGTACATTTCTAGTTCAAGATGAATCCACCCATATCAAAGACTAATTACAGTACCGATTCTTTTTTTTTTTAACAAACATAACAATGTATTCATAATTATGCCAGCGGATTGTTGTGTTAATAGATGCTATTCTCGTACTCGTAGGTACATCGGTATGAAAAGAGCGAGACGCCGTACCTCACTGGTTTACCGACCTGCTGTTCCGCCGTATGTTGATAGGCAGATAATGGTATATAGTTTTATTAGACAGAAATATGCCCAATTAATGTGCTATTGTTTTTAAGGAAATATATTTTGCTAACTAAGGTGACTGTGCAGTATATTATTATAGTAAGCAGTTTTGAAAAGTTCTGGATTTTTACATTGGCACTCCAGTATAATATGATAATATTGTGCCGGTAATTAATTAATTTTATATATATATATATATATATATATATATATATATATATATATATATATACACACACACACACACACACACACACACACACAGAGTATATAGAGTAAATATGTACCTGGACTTCATCTCGAGCCCCTACCCAAACGGTCCTCAATAATCACTGTGCGAATGCCCTCCGTGTCAGGACTTATTGCTACTCACACACATAATTAGGACTTACCAGACACACTGACAATGAGCAAGGCCAGCCCCAGACATAGTGAAATCATAAATACGTTGTTGGCAGAATGTGTATTGCGTCCAGGCATTTTTCTTCCTGTGGCACCTTCCTAGTTATTCTCTTCGGTTGTAGCTCTGCCTTGAAAATGTAGACTTTATTAAACAAAATGCTTTTTGTCCTTCTTTTAAGTCTCTTCTTTTCGTACTTATGAATTTCCAATACAATATGAAAGGGGAGAAGAAAAAATCACTAGAGCTCGTTGTGTTGTAAATGAAATGATTATTATAAAAAATATAAATTCGTTGGTATTGTTATTTAAGGGGTTTGTTCCTTAAGACAACGCTTTCCAAAGTACAAACTCGGCTTCAGAGCAGCAGGAAGATATAATACAGGTGTCCTCTATATTCTTATTCCCACTATACAGTCATGTGTCAATACCTGTTGGGTTGCTTGGATTTCTCAAGAGGTATACGCAGCGGGTACAATTCTCTGTGGTATTACAGGTGTAGGGTGGGACCTTGGAGGTACTCCAAATTCTTCTTTGAAAACTTTGATGTTTCCTCAACTCAACCCCTGGGTAGACCCGACTTCAAAATACAGCACTCGGTGCTCATTTCAAATTTTGCGTTTTGTTCAAAGTCACCATAAACTTCAGGGCAGCGCCTTCCTGGCATACACTGCTTGGCACGGAGCCAGAATGGTATTTGATATTGATATTTGTTGTTGTTCTCCTATCACATGATAACTAAACTGTGTGCAGGACAAGGGTAAGCTGCAGAACCTAGTGTCAAACATGGAACTTAACTGCAGTACACCGTGGCAGCCTCTACCAGGCTGGCAGGACTCAATCTTTATTACACACTAATAAGTAACCCATATTGACTATTCCAAAACAGCATGACACATTAAACAATCCTTCTTGTTGCTACATTGCACTAAACAGGTCCAAAGTCAACAGCTTTATTGGGGCAGGGTTTAGGTGTTGACATTTAATTATCATGCAATGTCTTGTAATATCAAGTGACTTGTTATAAAGCTGCTTACAGTATGTTTTGACAAGCTACACGTCAAATTTAGCCTGATAGGATAACTGATTAGGCATTTTTTCAGTGAATAATAAAAAAATAAAAAAATTTGATTGTGTAACTCCATTGAATACTTTCCCAGGCTCTCACTGTAGCATGCCTTAGCCATGTTAGATGCAGTGGAATAGCATTCTTGTGAAGAAGGGATGGTCTTCCACTATTGCAAAAGTGACGTGTGTTAGACTGGCACACATTTTATCATCATGAAACAGGTGTATTCATGAAATCGTGATGCACTGCCAAGGTATGTATTTAATAACCTCCTCCCACTGCTCCCCAAACACAACAGGGCAGCTGGCTCACCTGTACTATATGGAAACATTCCATACACAATTAAATATGCAATAGAGGCATATGCAAGTATTTCAATCACAAGATTCTTACATTTTTTGTTTATGTTTGGGGAGTTCAGTTCTACATCTTGAGTGTAAGATTTATCTGCTTGCTCCTGAGCCTCTGTGTTTCATTTGACTAGAGCAATCTGTTGCTAAATGCATAGCTGGATGCCAGACATCCATTCCGTTTCAATTTTCAGCCTGAGCACCTGTCAAAAGAACACTATAGCACCTTTCATTCACACAGTCCAGAGCGCACTGGCTTTATTTTAAAATGTAAGTGCACGTTGTCCTCCATGATTGGTTTGTCTTTGGTCTGCAAATTTCTGATAGCACACACTTTTAACTTTTTATACGCACTTGAAAGTTATATGTAACACGAATATATAATTATTTAATAAAATGTTAATAGAAATACTACCAGGCCTAGCAGGTAACAGTATACATAACCACAAAAGAAGCATCATTTACAAGTATAACAGGTCTGAGTGTAGTTGCTATAATAAAAGTAATGGGACAATTAAATTAGCGACAAATTCGCCCGTGAGAGCTGTCGCTTCTCAATTGTGAACTATTTAAATACCTGCAAATATTGAATTACTGTACCTTTTCAATCAGCGAGTGACATAACTCCAAACAAAATAAACAGGTTCTATACTGTGTGTACATACGGACGAGAATAAAGACCAAATTAAAATACAGGAGGATTTATTCTTGTCATAATATTCCATTGCTACAGTCAGATATGCTAATGTGCTGAAGTACACAAAACTTAAAATGTGTTCAAAACTTTTTAAATGATCTTCTTTGAATGAGTACATACTGACCCATTAATATTCATTTAAAGAATCATTGTTAAACACGGAAATGTTTTTATTTTATTTTTTTTAAAAATTAAAGCAGTACAGAGAAGAATAAAAAGATTCCTCAAAAGCAAAGTGATGATTTGGTGAAAGGCTAAATATGCAGGATCCCCGAGTGGACATTTCAAATGCCCTTAGCCAGTGGTTGTATTCCTTCCCCCCTCCACAAACAGAATGAGGCACATTTGATCTGTTTGATCTGAATTACGGCACAGTGCATTAGGTTGGCATGTGATGTTGGATATTGAGCCAACAGAAGAATACAATTCAAATTGACTCTCTTCACAATCTTTCAAGTGTTCCTATAAAATTTCAATAATTTATACAACACATTATATACACTAATATATATATATATAACAAATTTAAGGCTTTTTTTTATCTAAAGCTGCACAAACATTTTCCAGTTCACATGATTACAAAATCTCTTACTGTTGCACAATCTTTATATCTATCTATATATTAAAAACAACTTTTATGAAAGGCCAATATTACCACAGACCTATTATACTCCTTCATACTGAGAAAAGTGCCAATGCAGAAAGATACACAATGTTGGATTAACACTGATGGGAATTGTACACATATACACTGCTGTGCAAAAGTCTAAGACATTTCTGCATGTTTCTACTCTTTGTATTTTTCACGTCTCAAATCGCGCATTGTTTATTTGATCCTGCCGTGCCTTAGGTCAATTTCAATAATGGTCTTCCTAATTATTTATATATATATATATGAGTTCTACTTTTTTTTTTTTTGTTTGGATCCTTCTCGCCCCCCCTGTTGAGAACCACTGGGTAAATGTGATGGACTTGCCACCACAACACATCACACCAGCTGCCCATGCACAGTTCACCCTGAGTTGCTGTGATCACAAGTTATTGAAGACCCCGATCAATGCGAACCAAAGACCACTAAGCATCAAGCCTGGCCTCTCCCACCCAAACCAAGCAGCATCAACAACTGTCAAAGCTGCACAACAGCAGAAAACACCAGCGCAGGACCGGAGTAAACATCCATATACATTGCAACTCCTGAATGTGTCCAAGACTTTTGCACAGCAGTGTGTATATATATATATATATATATATATATATATATATATATATATATATATATATAACAATTTTCAAATGGAATCAAATGTAAGTGTACTATGAACTATATTTTTCAAACTTCAGCCCCTACTACTGTATTGCTGAAAGCGAGTGGTGTGCACAATTGAATTTTCAGTGAAATAAATAAAATCAGATCATAGGGCCTGTATTGATGCACACAACTGGAGAGAATCCTTTTCAGATGAACGGCATTAATTTAATAAGCAGCAGCAGTGCGAGGAGAAGAAGAGGATTTCCTGCAAAACACAAACAGACATTAAAACACTTTCAATGTACAATCCAGTTATATACTCTAGTTGCAATTCAAATAAACCTTGAATGGACGCTGCATACTCAGTTTCACTGAAATTAGACTTATGGCAAAAGAGTAGAGATTCTTCAGGCAAAAAAATAATAATTACCACACACAATTAATAGATACCTTTAATTATTATTATTTGTTTATTTAGCAGACGCCTTTATCCAAGGCGACTTACAGAGACTAGGGTGTGTGAACTATGCTTCAGCTACAGAGTCACTTAACTACGTCTCACCCGAAAGACGGAGCACAAGGAGGTTAAGTGACTTGCTCAGGGTCACACAATGACCCATTGTAATCTGTAGACTAAGGGTATTTCTTTAGGTTTTTTTTGTTTTTTCCAGATAGTTGACAAGAAAAACTGCTTGTAACAATTACACAAACACGTACTTTGAATTACTTTGGGACAGCAGATTAAAAAAACTGTAGCTCCAAGACTGAGTAGTGACTAGGTTTACATTAAAGATGTTCCCTGGTGCTTTAATCTGCATCGGTACTCTGCCATTCTACAAGGGATTTATTTGTGAAAATTGTTACTGCATTAAGATATAATAAATATTATTATTATTATTAATAATAAGTCTTTTTTTCTCCATTATATATTGTTTGTTTCATTTGAAAACTAGATCAAAATATATTACCAATTATTCATCTTGGCTTTCAGATACTGTATACCCAGGAACTTTTTAACCCAGATAGTAACAATATATACATTGGATATTGATTTATCAAGTTAACACTTAGTTAGAAGTTGAAAAAAAGCAAGCATTAAGTTTGCAGTGTACAGCAGTTAGAAGATAAAGCCACAGCTCACCACACCCCCTCGAATCCTCGTACAGTCAATTACTTGTTAAATACCCATGTGGTTCTAAATCTATACATTACAAAAAAAAAAAAAATTGTGACATAGGCGAGGACCCCTGCATATACCAGACCGATACTTGTGCAAATGATTGTCCTTTCATTACAGTTGGATAAACCGCTGTCCTATGAGAAAACTATAGCACTCTGGAGTCTGAAAAGCAGAGCTGAGCTCTTACCATGCCAGAGGCCATTCTAGGACACTCACTGCATATCCACTTTAGACAAATTCCTTCCATTACTCACATTTGCGCTGCAATCCCAAAATATTTAAACAAGAAATGATTTTGACTTTTCAAATCAGGTAGTTTAGTGCAGCCAGCCAGTGCTCCAAGAGAAAATTACATTCTGCAGTGCCAGAAATGTGAGTCCAGCCAAAGTTAGAAGACAAGAGGGCATAGGGTCCTCTCCAAACTTCCAGCCATCAAAATGTGATTCTCAAAATGAATGAAATGGATGTGCCACAAGCTACACTGACAGCATGTTGATTAGAACTGCTTGGCGGGGAAAACAAAGGAATTTGGCATCTAGCATAAAAAAAAATTTAATATTTAATGTGGCACGCTAAGAGATACCCCACTGACACCAAGACATGATTATTTTAAGAATATTTAATCAAAACAAAAAACTTACAACTGAAGAAACTCATGCAGCTACTGTATACAGCTACACATGATTTTTGGTCAACAAGCCTATGCTGGTTTACCCATCTGCCTCTAAGAAATACATTTTATACCCGTTTGTCTACGTTGCAACAACCACTGATAATGTTTTTTTATGGGGGGGGGGCATTACAAACAAAGCAGACCAGTAGTGTTGAGAGGGTGAATAGGAATATTAGTACAAGCTAAGATAGGAAACTTATCCAACTTATATAAAACACCCATATAAATCTGTAAAACACTCAGGATATGTAAATGTTTATATTTTATGTTAATAAAGCAGGATTAATATGTACATTAAACAAGTGATTGGATCTGACGCTGGTCAGATGATCAAGATAGACCCCAAACTGTGTTTGAGAAAGCCATAGAAGCCCAACGAAGTTAATATGCAAGAAAAACACAGGAAACCGACAGACAAGACAAAACTGCATCTCCTCGTATGCCTCCCAAAAGTGGGGAAAAAGCTAGAAATAAATCAAGGCTGAAGAACTATTAATTAATTTTGTCTTGCCTAAAAAAGGAAAATAAAAGAAATCTTCTAGACAGAGTACAGTATGAGAGTTCAAGGGCTTATGCATGCAAGCTCAAAAGGCCAGCAGAAGCAAGTTTACAGACAACATTATAAAACAGTGTCTGGTCTCACCCATTCCTATTTCTGACACACAGGCAATAGACTAGAACAGTAACAATCAGCAATATGACAGCAGCAAATACACCAAGAATGATTCCTACAAGAAAGCAAAACAAACAAAACAAAGAAGATTATCAAGTCATACGAAATGATCAGAGCCACAGGACTGGATGTTCACGATCTTAAACTCAACAATATGATAAAGCTTAATTATGGCAAAACTTTTTTACAACAAATGTTTTGTTGCTCATCCATGGTTTCACATTGTGCTGAAGTGAGGCTGGTCTACTACAGGACTATGAAAGTCAAGACACACAATTGCTTTGTGCCTGGCCTAGGTCTTTAAAAGTAAAAGGCTAGTGAATTAAAACCATCTCGCCAGAAAATGATTATTTGGGGGAAGTTCACTTTCAACTTACATTTGAAATCATTCAATACAACCTAAAACAGTAATTTCCAGTTTTAATCCAGTTAAAGGCATAAACAGAACAAGAGGGGAGTTCACTTGACAGGAGCAATGTCTGTCAGATGAGGGGAAGGACTGATTCAGCACAGGGGTGTCCTGTGTCCTGACATGGATGTTCTGAGGCAAGGAGAGGTTTCAGGGCTCAAGCCTCCAGGAGGAAAGGATGGGACACCTATCCTAGCCTCCTGAACTTTGACAAGGAGTTATTTAAATTTACAAACTGCAACACCGTGCTTTATATTTATATTATAAATGTATTACTTTAGAATTGTACTAAAATAAAAGGTACCCTTTTTACTTTTTCAATTCATTTTTATAATTGGTTTCTTTAAGTCAAGTGGTTTCCCACTGAATCGAGAACTCGATTTACCAGATGATTTGATTACATGAGCGTAGATGTTAAAACTGAAGTGTAATGCTGGCTCCAGGGATCAGCTTATTTTGCCTCCCTAGTGCATCAGCACACACAACGGCTGCGATGCTGGCTCTGGGGATCAACCACAGTGCGGTCTCCCCAGCGCATCAGCATGACAACCATGTGGATTGAGCCAAGTAGGGTACATCTCTAGGGTCTTCAAGTGGGCACCTTCCATCCTCTGTGTTTCGTCAACTAGCCCACAACACCTCAAGAGGGCTCAACGGTGATTCTGGCGTCCCAGCATCACCCTCCTCCCTCCCCCACTCAACTCAACCCAGCTTACTTACCCGTACATCAGCGTTTCTTTCTTTCTACTGTGCTTGAGATCCACAACCAGAATCTTTCTGTCTCAACCACAGCCAGTTGCTGCTCCTCTCTGCTGCTTCAGATAAGTTCTTATGCCCCCCCATCCCCACTCCAACTTACCACATGTTTTGCCACATCGTCCTGAAAAAAAAAAAAAAAAGTTAAAATGGTAACTAAAAAGGGGGGGGGGGGGGTATTAGGATTTGATATTTTTCGCTTATGTCATAAACTTTTATTTACCTGGAGGCCCATTCTTGTCATCTTTAAAAACCAAACAAAAATAAATTAAGAGTACAAGTAGAAAAATAGTGTGAAGTGATAAAAGCATGTGTGGGACAAAGATGATTGTAAAAGTATTTGTAAAGGCAATTGCTTTTAGCGTTTAACTAGTCGGGTTAATTGTAACTGGCAATGCAGTCCGTTTTTTTTTTTATAGTCTACAACATAAAATGTTATGTTATTTTTGCAGAAGACAGCCATTTTACAAGCACCACTATGACAATCTTTGTAACAGCAATTTAAAAAAAAAAAACAAAAAAAAAAAAAAACACACAAACCAAACTAAGCTCCCAAATGAAACTCCTTTACATTATCTTTGCAGGTATGTTAAGACCCAAAACAAGAATAAATAAGTGCAATTGTCAAATTACTTGAATTGAATCAGTACTGAAGGCATAGGACAAAAGTATTTCATACGTATTTAAGGTTGAAGAGGTTTATAGTAACTTCAACTTCTATAAAAATAAATCTTAAACAAATATAAGGGGGGGGGGGGGTCGCTGAACAATTGGGTATGAACATTGCATTCAAGCAAGTGACTAGCAAGCACAAAATTACATTATTGGTATTTACCAGTAGTAGTCGTCTTTACAGTATTCAGTCCAGCGGTTGATGAAATTCCTGCATATTAAAGAAATCTATCAAACCTAATACCGTCTGTGCGTTTGATTTGCATGTGTACATTCCTATCAACATTAGCTTTTCACAGTAAAGTCAGTGGCAAAGGTGAGATTTGAACTGGTTACAAGCCCTGGGCTTTAACCACTGGACCACACTGCTTCCTGCATGGAAACTGACTGGCATACGCGATTTCAAACCCCTCTAAAATTCAGATGGGCCTTGAATTTGACGTTTGTTTTCAGTGCGGCATTGTGGTAAGGTGGAGTGTAGCCACATTGTCCTAAAAAGAGCAAGCAATCCAGTTGAGTGATTTCACCACTACAACTTGTCTATTTTTCTTTTAAGTTGCTGGGTGGCACAGCCTGGGATTTTTGTAGAACTATATCCCTCAGATACAGATTTCAGGGGCACATACATTACCACCGTGCATCCACAGAACTTTAGAAATCCATTAGATGCACCAACTATCATAACAGGGTTTCCCTTGAATGCCGAGTAATGCAGAGACCCAGACGACTGAAACAGTTCAATGAAAAATGAACTGACACTTTTTGATAATTGATTTGTATCACGTTATGTTGGCTTCTCCACCCACTTCCCTATGTTTGCCTTGTTGAGCACCTAGTAATTGAATTATTGATCAATTTACGCACCTGAATATAAACAGCACATGTTTTTACAAACGGGATGGCCATCCTGGGGTTTGTATGTTTGTGCAGTAGTGGGAACGCAGTGTTTGGAGCGGGGAACGACGAGCGAGAGATGGAAACGGTCCAGTAAATGGAGCATCCCGACAATAAGGATTGGGCTGATGGTATGCCGGTGTGGAATAATGAGCGCGAAAGGCCCGGGTGTTTTTAGCCTATTTCGTAGGCGACTGTACCGTCTATTTGAATGTGTATCTCCACTTTATTATTATTTATTTCTTAGCAGACGCCCTTAACCAGGGCGACTTACAATTGTTACGAGATATCACATTATACATTATTGCTGGGTAGCAGCGTTGTTGCATTTGCACTTCAATCCATGACCTCATTAATGTGAATCTTGTTTAACTGCTTGAAAAATTGCTACCTTAATAGGTGAATGGAATTGTCTTATTATACTCTGTTGCTATTGGAAGTTTACAATAAACGAATGCTTGTTAAAATGTATCAGATTTTCTTGGTGACCTTGTTCCTATATTTTCAGATCTCTTATTTGAATAAAAAGAACTTAAAGGATCTTGTGTAATTTGTTTGGTGCCCTATCGCACTGAACTGGCGTAGTCAGGCTACATTAGTACTTAACATTCAACACTTGCAACATCTTGTGATATCTTGGAATTAAAGGCAGGTTTGTGGTGCGTTACAATAAGATTGTTGGACTACCCCAAATTACTGTAAGAGCACAAGGCAACCTCCTTTTTATATTACCTAAGGTACTCAGCATGAGTAACAGACGGCTTCAGCCAAAATATCTTTCTACAAGACTTTTTAGGGCTAACTTTACACAAGGAATTTATAATACAATCTGAGGTCATCCATGCAGCAAACATGTGGAACAGCCCTTCCAGATGCAGACTATTATAGTAGAATTATTATTGAGAAGGAAGATAGTTTGTGGAGATCTAGAAAGGGGGCTTGGGTACAGATCCTCAGGGTCACATGAATAATGTTGATAGAACACAGTTTGCAATGGAATGAAAGAGCCATGTCTGCATGCTGGAAATAAAGCCTGTGATTGTGCAGCATGGAATTATTCTTATTTAATTTAATTACTATTTTTAATTACCAGAATAAGTTGTGCTTGTAACAGAAGGTCGTTAAACAATAATCAATATTTTTGCTTTTTCGTGGTTAACATGTCTCTGTATTCTTGTGAAATCAGCTGCGCAGTGAAACATGTGGGAATAGCCCACGAGGTACAGCTTCCAACATCCAGTACGACCGATTCAATTTCATTGACTTTGTTTTATGAACAAATTCCTATATATATATATATATATATATATTCAAATAAAAGGAAGCAAAAACAAAGAGCTAGGGGTATAGTAGACGTGGAATAGCATACCCGACAATTAATTGTAAACATAACTGCAGTAAAACAGAGATCAGAAACATCAGCATTGATTTTATGGACAGTAGTTAAAACAATGCGTCAGCGGAACTATTCATTTTTACTGGAAGACAATTCAATGTCTGGATCATGACTGCTTGTATGGGTATGGGGAGAGGTGATCAAGGACTATTTGGCCACTGGTCCCGTCTGTTAAGGGGATAAGAATAAGCCACGCCCTCTGACGATGCCAGGGTCAGCAGGGTGGACCGTGATGAAGCCACGTCCGTCGGTCCACCCCCCATAGCCTGTGATAAGCGGGATCAGCAGATTTAGCAGGGGGGTGGGGGGTGTTAATAATGGTTAAACACATTACCTGGAGAGGGTGTTGAAGGCACTTCTGTGGTTGTGGTGGTTGTTGGAGCTAAAATAAAATTATTAAAACTATTAGGTTGATGCTTGACTGTTTAAATAGCGTTCAAATGCAAGTTCAATTCATTGATTTTTAATATTGAATCTCACACTGAATGTGCTACTGAACAGTGTTCCTCAAACCAAGACCCAAGCATTTCACATGAGCACGAGCATTTGTAGGTTATTATTATTATTTATTTAGCAGACGCCTTTATCCAAGGCAACTTACAGAGATTAGGGTGTGTGAACTATGCATCAGCTGCACAGTCACTTACAATTACGTCTCACCCGAAAGAAGGAGCACAAGGAGGTTAAGTGACTTGCTCAGGGTCACACAATGAGTCAGTGGCTGAGGTGGGATTTGAACCGGGGACCTCCTGGTTACAAGACCTTTTCTTTAACCACACAGCCTCACAATTCCTATTTGTAATGTAAATCTACAGCCTGCGATAAGCGGGATCAGCAGATTTAGAGGGGGGAAGGAGGAGTGTTCATAATGGTTAAACACATTACCTGGAGAGGGTGTTGGAGGCACTTCTGTGGTGGTGGTTGTGGTGTTGGTTGTTGGAGCTAAAATAAAACAATTAGGTTAATGCTTGATTGTTTAAATACCGTTCAAATGCAAGTTGAATACATTAATATTGTATATTGAATCTCACACCGAATGTGCTACTGAACAGTGTTCCTCAAACCAAGACCCAAGCATTTCACAAGAGCACTTATAGGTTAAATGTTGTGCCTTTTAAATGGGTTTTAACTCATCTCTGTGGTACAGTCTCATTCCGATCATAATTCTTACCTATAATGAATATTTGAAACTTATCAAAAAGGAACATTTTAGCAATGTCAAAAATAGTATTACCGATCTACAGGAAGGTATTGTTAAAACTACACAACAAGCACCACGTGTACAGTACACACCGATTTAATTCAGGTTTATACAAGGCTAATACTGACTTAAATAATGTAACATAGATGTTATCAATAAATACATAATTCCTATATTACCTTTAATAGTTTACAACAGACAATAAGAACTCTCTTGAAGGTTTGCTGGTTAGCATGATGTTTACTGTATTTCAAGTTAGTGTTTTATCTCAAAGCGTGAATGGTACTTACCTTTTTGGCAAGTAGGAAGTTGAGGTTCCCAAATTTCATTTATTCCACATGTAACAGTGTCAGTGCCATTGAGAATATACCCAGGATTACAAGCAAAGGTAATGAAATCCTCATAGTTATAATCGGGTCCAAATCCAGCTACCTTATAGCCATTTTCCACATGAACAGAACGGCAGCCATTATGATCTGTAATAACAAACAAGCAATGGTCAAACAGATTACCATTAAATAGCTGTAGCATAGATCTAGAAAATACTTAAAGCTGAGCCCACTACAGTTTGAAATTAAGGCAACATTTTCAATTAAATTAATTAATAACCCATTATCTGCATATATATATATATATATATATATATATATATATATATATAAACACACACACGTGATTTTGTGAACACTGTATGAATTTATTTTTAAATTATAGATCTTAATAAAAAATGAGTAACAGAATGGAGACTATCGTTCAAAACTGAAACAAAAAGGTCACATGATTACAAACGGTGTATTAGGTTGGATGTTAAGGTGGCTGTGTTCAGTTTGGCCAGCCTGACAGCAGGGTTAATTACAATATTATTGTATTTGTAAACATCAAATCAAAACCAGGGATGGATTGTGTGCCGGTGTTAAAACTTACAAATACATCTGCAAGAGGTACAGTGACATCGTTTCAAACTGAGGTTGTTTTTTTTTGTGTTTGTTTTATTAAACAGTTCATTGTATTTTAGTGGGGAGTGATGTGTTACGTTTGTGTGATGAGGTGGCAGCCGGGGGTCCATCAGAGATCAATCTACCCCTTCTAGAATGACACATCCCTCAAAATCACACAGTTACATCATTAAACAAAGCAATACATACCTTTACATGCTGGAGGAGCACTACTGTAGTTTCCATCTTTGGTGCAAACAAGCTCCCTATTACCCACCAGAATCCCTTTATTACACTTGTAGGTAATAGATGTGCCAAACGTGACAGTTCCCTGAGGTGGGTTTGTGATTTCACCGTTTACAATCTCTGGAGGGTTTGGACACTTAACAACTAGGAGAAAGAAAAAAAACCTTATTCCAAATATCAGCCTAATCAAAATCAATGGTTTATATCAAATGCATCTTTAATACATTACACATAATCAATACATAAACAGTTAGAGAGATAGAAAATACATGGTGTTTGCACACTTGCATTTGGTTAGGAAACGTCTAAAGGAACATCTAATGTCTGCAAGGTGGGCTAATAGTTTACTCTGCACCTTACAATCAAACATTGTGCAAATACATCTGAACTCTCTCAACATTGCTAACCTGTATACTGTTCTAGGCAAGATAATTCCACTCAAACTGCAGACTAAATCCATGTACGGCTTTATTTATTTTTCAGTATATGGCACGGACACTATTCATATCCTAATATTAATGTACAAAGAATAACGTTAATTTCAATACAGAAACAAAAAAGAAACTATACCGTTAAACTATTCTTATCTAACTCTACCTTAAAAGAAATATAGATTTGGGTGTTGTGTTAAATACAAGCTGAATTGCACCCCCTCAAGGTGAGAGCAGCCAGTAGCCACTCTGACCTCTCGTGGAGTTCCCATCAGCTTGCACTGTACAGCATCCTATATGATACTCCATACATAGAACAATTATTTAAAAACATTTTATTTATTTATTTATTTTTTTAAACACATAAGACAACTTACTTTCACATATAGGAATGTCACCATCCCAGCCAGTAGCAACGCAGTTTCTGACACCACTGCCTACCAACTGGAATCTAAAACAAATAAGAAACCCTAATGTTTTTTGTTTGTTCGTTTTTTTTTTTTACATCTAGCTGCAACTACGTGGTTTATTGCCAGCTTTTAAAACAGTGTTGCTTTCAGAAATGTAGCTAAATACAGGCCACAGTCATTTTAATCACAACTGGATAAGTTGCAAATCTTAGTGTAATTTACATATGAGCACCTGCACTATATCACTGATGACAGGGACATGCGTCCCCAGGACAAGAACAGTAATATTATTATAGTAATAATACATCTCATTACTGGATTATATGCACATACTACCCCAACCTTAATAATCTTGAGCATCAACCACAACATACTCACCCTTCATCACAAACTGCATAAGCCTTGTCTCCAAAAAGAACACCCTCATCAGTATTAAAGTGTCCATTAAGTATCTCTCCTGGACTTCCACATGATCGGCCTAAAAGAAAGAATACAATCAAAATCTGAAATGAGTACAGAGCACATTGTACAGACATTATCCAAAAGTAGTTTAATTGTTCCCTACACTGCACACAAATGTGTGTTTTTGTAACTTATTATTTAGCAACACCTACACCGTAGTACTGTATCTCCATACTCTTAAATACTTAGACTGAACCGAATTCCTGATTTATTTTAAAATTCCACTTACATTATATCATTGAGACATATAGAATTGTTTAAGAGAACAGTTCCCTTGCAGACAGCACACACTTAGTAAAAATAACCTTTACTTGGTTAATAGACATATAGTCAAAGGCAGTCAAACAGTCAATAGCTACTTTTTCAAAGAATTTAAAACAGAATTTAAAAAAGTGTCCGTCCGTCCGTCCCTACCAACACATGATTGTAGTCTAGTGATTCAGTAGTCTAGAAATACAATAACATACACCTGTGTCAGAATGACAGAGGTTGAGACTCAGACAGCGTGAAAGTTCAAAAATAAAGCTTTTGATATACAAAAATATAAAATAAACCGGCACGAGGGCCTAACAAAAAGGTTTCAAACACACAGACAATAAGCACAAAACGAAACTTACAAAAATAAGGCTTCCAGGCTGGGCGTTACCTTCACTGGATTCAAAAAATGAATAAAAAAACCCAGCACACACAGAAAACCACTCTTGCTTCCTTAGCTACTCTCCTCCTTCCAGAACTCTCCCTCCACTGGGAGGCTGAGGCCTCCTTTTATGCCAGGTGGCAGAGTAATAATTGAATAATTAATTACTTGATTGATCCCACCTGACGCAATCAACCTGGGCAGCGAGGAGAATTTAACTCCATCCCTGCCAGTATTTCCAAGGACAGAGCCCTGCTCTGCCACAACACCATTAAAACAAATATCAAAATCATACTTACGTTCACACACCAAGGTCAGATTTGACCACTGTGAATTGGTACAGGTGATTGTTGGAGATCCACTCTTCCGTACATACCCACTCTGACATGCATAAGTGATTGTAGATCCCTCTACGTCAAGTGGTGGTTGAGTGATTATAATCACATTGGGATAAGCTGGAGGACTGCCACATTGTGCTAAAAACAGCAAGGTATCCAGTTTAGTGATTTCACCATTACAAACTGTATTATTATTATTGATATTTATTTATTTATTTATTTATTTTTCTTTCTTATTTTTTAAGATGCTGTGATAAACGAGCCAAGGGATCTTACAGCTCTCCTGCTTTTAGACTGCCTTGCCCTTCCGGTGTCATTCACCTTGAGGGTACGCACTGTATGTGTAAAGATACAAGTATGACAAACGCATGTGTGAATAAGAATGAACTGGCACCTTCTTTAGCCTATATCTCTCACATACAGATTTCAGGGGCACATACATTACCACTGTGCATCCACAGAACTTTAGAAATCCATTAGATGTACCAACTATCATAACAGGGTTTCCCTTGAACACTGAGTAATGCAGAGACCCAGGTGACTGAAACAGTTCAAAGAAAAATGAAAGATGTACATTCCCGATAGCAGTGGAATAGGGTGGCACAGCCTGGGATTGGGGTAGAACTGGAATCTGGCGTGTACCAAGAAGTTAGAAGTCAGAAGAGTCAGAAGAGTTAGGAGAGGTGGCATTAATGATCCTCCTGCCAGACAGCAACTTATAGGCCTGTCAGTGATAGCTGCATACCCCCCATACCATCTGTGATCATTATATGAACTGTACATGGGTAGACCATACAACGATTAATAAAGATCCATTGTCCATATGGGGGTAGCCATTCTGGTGCATTAAAAAATAAAGACTTATTATCACTGTCTGTATTTTCTGTGCACAGTATACTGTACTGTTGTGCGGTGCTTGGAGGCCACTGCACATTGCTTATAAATTGAATTTCTGGTTAATTCTCTATTGATAAAAATGGAGCTCCACAAAACTGGTATACTGTAGTTAACCGAGCAACGTTTAAACATGACGTCGTCTATATATAACTAAACATCGGAACAAAACACGGCATTCTCTGTCTCTCAATGTTAACTCAAAGTTACGTTATTATTGTTTTTTGTAAGTATAACAGTAATCTGCCCCGACTTTAGGAACAATGCAGACCTATACCGTTTCAACAAGGAACGTTTTCATTTCCGCACCCTTTGGAAAAAATAAAAATAATCTGCCTTAAATGAAGTTCAAATAAAAAAAAGACTTGTCGCTGTTAACAGAATACAGTGTGATACAGCGCGGTGTGTTTAAAAAAATGTGCGGCTCGTGTATTAAAAAGCAAAGGTTCGTTTTCTGTAAAACACGTATTTCACTCATATTTGGTACATTTCTAGTTCAAGATGAATCCACCCATATCAAAGACTAAGAACAGTACCGATCCTTTTTTTTTTAACAAACATTACAATGTATTCATCAGTTGAGTGATTATTGTCACATTGGGATAATCTGGAGGATTGCCACATTGTCCTAAAAAGAGCAAGGTATCCAGTTTAGTGATTTCACCATTACAAACTATATTATTATTACTGATATTTATTTATTTATTTTTCTTTCTTATTTTTTAAGATGCGGTGATAAACAAACCAAGGGATCTTACAGCTCTCCTGCTTTTAGACTGCCTTGCCCTTCCGGTGTCATTCACCTTGAGGGTTCGCACTGTATGTGTAAAAATACAAGTATGACAAACGCATGTGTGAATAAGAATGGACTGGCACCTTCTTTAGCCTACATCGACTCAAGTCGCCCTGGGTAAGGGCGTCTGCTAAGAAATAAATAATAATAATAATAATAATAATAATAATAATAATAATAATAATAATACAGATTTCAGGGGCACATACATTACTGCTGTGCATCCACAGAAATTTAAAAATCCATTAAATGGCACCAACTATCATGGTTTCCCCTGAACGCAGAGTAATGCAGAGACCCAGACTGCTGAAACAGTTCAATGAGAAATGAAAGCCGTACATTCTCGATAGCAGCGGAATAGGGTGGCACAGCCTGGGATTGGGGTAGAACTGGTAAAGTACAGTTACAAACAGACAACTCCTGTAACAACTTTTGATAGGATTGTTCGACTACCCCAAATTACTTTAAGAGCACAAGGCAACCTCTTTGTTATATTACCTAAGGTACTCTGCATGAGTAACATAGATGGCTTGAGCCAAAACATCTTTCTACAAGACTTTTTTTAGGGCTAACTTTACACAAGGAATTTGTAATACAATCTGAGGTCATCCATACAGCAAACATGTGGAACAGCCCTTCCACATGAAGACTGTATTAGAGTAGCATTATTATTGAGAAGGAAGATAGTTTGTGGAGATCTAGAAAGGGGGCTTGGGTACAGATCCTCAGGGTCACATGAATAATGTTGATAGAACACAGTTTGCAATGGAATGAAAGAGCCATGTCTGCATGCTGGAAATAAAGCCTGTGATTGTGCAGCATGGAATTATTCTTATTTAATTTAATTACTATTTTTAATTACCAGAATAAGATGTACTTCTAACAGAAGGTCGTTAGACAATAATCAATATTTTTGCTTTTTCGTGGTTAACATGTCTCTGTATTCTTGTGAAATCAGCTGCGCAGTGAAACACGTGGGAATAGCCCACGAGGTACAGCTTCCAACATCCAGTACGACCGATTCAATTTCATTGACTTTGTTTTATGAACAAATTCCTATATATATATATATATATATATATATATATATATTCAAATAAAAGGAAGCAAAAACAAAGAGCTAGGGGTATAGTAGACATAGAATAGCATACCCGACAGAATTATTAGTAAACATAACTGCAGTAAAACAGAGATCAGAAACATCAGCATTGATTTTATGGACAGTAGTTAAAACAATGCGTCAGGGGAACTGTTCATTTTTACTGGAAGACAATTCAATGTCTGGATCATGACTGCTTGTATGGGTATGGGGAGAGGTGATCAAGGACTATTTGGCCGCTGGTCCCGCCTGTTAAGGGAATAAGAATAAGCCAAGCCCTCTGACGATGCCAGGGTCAGCAGGGTGGACCGTGATGAAGCCACGTCCGCCGGTCCACACCCCATAGTTTATCCATGGCTGCATGCACAATTCCTATTTGTAATGTAAATCTACAGCCTGTGATGATAAGCGGGATCAGCAGATTTAGCAGGGGGGATGGAGGGGTGTTCATAATGATTAAACACATTACCTGGAGAGGGTGTTGGAGGCACTTCTGTGGTTGTGGTGGTTGTGGTGGTTGTTGTTGGAGCTAAAATAAAATTATTAAAACTATTAGGTTGATGCTTGACTGTTTAAGTAGCGTTCAAATGCAAGTTCAATTCATAAATTTTTAATATTGAATCTCACACTGAATGTGCTACTGAACAGTGTTGCTTAAACCAAGACCCAAGCATTTCACATGAGCATGAGCACTTGCAGGTTATTAATATTATTATTTGTTTATTTAGCAGACGCCTTTAACCAAGGCAACTTACAGAGACTAGGGTGTGTGAACTATGCATCAGCTGCACAGTCACTTACAATTACGTCTCACCCGAAAGACGGAGCACAAGGAGGTTAAGTGACTTGCTCAGGGTCACACAATGAGTCAGTGGCTGAGGTGGGATTTGAACCGGGGACCTCCTGGTTACAAGCCCTTTTCTTTAACCACTGGACCACACAGCCTCACAATTCCTATTTGTAATGTAACTCTACAGCCTGCGATGATAAGCGGGATCAACAGATTTAGAGGGGGGAAGGAGGGGTGTTCATAATGATTAAACACATTACCTGGAGAGGGTGTTGGAGGCACTTCTGTGGTGGTGGTGGTTGTGGTGGTTGTTGTTGGAGCTAAAATAAAACAATTAGGTTGATGCTTGACTGTTTAAATAGCGTTCAAATGCAAGTTGAATACATTAATATTGTATATTGAATCTCACACTGAATGTGCTGCTGAACAGTGTTCCTCAAACCAAGACCCAAGCATTTCACATGAGCATGAGCACTTATAGGTTAAATGTTGTGCCTTTGAAACAAGGATTGGGTTTTAGCTCCTTTGATTTAATTCAGGTTTATACAAGGTTAATACTGACTTAACAAATAATGTAACATAGATGTTATCAATAAATACATAATTCCTATATTACCTTTAATAATTTACAACAGACAATAAGAACTCTCTTGAAGGTTTGCTGGTCAGCATGATGTTTACTGTATTTCAAGTTAGTGTTTTATCTCAAAGCGTGAATGGTACTTACCTTTTTGGCAAGTCGGAAGTTCAGGTTCCCAAATTTCATTTTTTCCACATGTAACAGTGTCAGTGCCATTGAGAATATACCCAGGATTACAAGCAAAGGTAATGGAATCCCCATAGTTATTAACTGGTCCAAATCCAGCTGTCTTATAGCCATTTTCCACTTGAACAGAAGGGCAGCCTTTGTGTTCTGTAATAACAAGCAAGTAATGGTCAAACAGATTACCATTAAATGGCTGTAGCATAGATCTAGAAAATACTTAAAGCTGAGCCCACTACAGTTTGAAATTAAAGCAACATTTTCAATAAAGAAATTAATTAATGACCCATTATCTGCATACATATATATAAGTGATTTTGTGAACACTGTATGAATTTATTTTTAAATTAGAGATCTTAATAAAAAACATAAAGTAACAGAATGGAGACTATCGTTCAAACTGAAACCAAAAGGTCACATGATTACAAACGGTGTATTAGGTTGGATGTAAAGGTGGCTGTGTTCAGTTTGGCCAGCCTGACAGCGGGGTTAATTACAATATTATTGTATTGTTACACATTTCATCAAAACCAGGGATGGATTGTGTGCTGGTGTGTTAAAACTTACAAATACGTCTGCAAGAGGTACAGTGGCATCATCGTTTCAAACTGAGGTTGTTTTTTTTGTGTTTGTTTTATTAAACAGTTCATTATATTTTAGTGGGCAGTGATGTGTTACGTTTGTGTGATGAGGTGGCAGCCGGGGGTCCATCAGAGATCAATCTACCCCTTCTAGAATGACACACCCCTCAAAATCACACAGTTACATCATTAAACAAAGCAATACATACCTTTACATGCTGGAGGAGCACTACTGTAGTTTCCATCTATGGTGCAAACAAGCTCCCTATTACCCACCAGAACCCCTTCATTACACTTGTAGATAATAACTGTGCCAAACGTGACAGTTCTATGAGGTGGGTTTGTGATTTCACCATTTACAATCTCTAGAGGGTTTGGACACCTAACAACTAGGAGAAAAAAAAAAAAACGTTATTCCAAATATCAGCCTAATCAAAATCAATGGTTTATATCAAATGCATCTTTAATACATTACATTACACATAATCAATACATAAACAGTTAGATAGATAGATAATACATGGTATTGGCACACTTGCATTTCATTAGGAAACGTCTAAAGCAGGGGTGCACAATTCCGGTCCTGGAGGGCCGGTGTCCCTCCTGGCTTTTGTTCCAACCTTGCCCTAAATAACTTAATTGGACCAATTATTACCAATTATTGGTCTAATTAAGTATTTTGGAACACAGTTGGAACAAAAGCCAGGAAGGACACCGGCCCTCCAGGACCAGAATTGCACACCCCTGGTCTAAAGGAACATCTAATATCTGCAAGGTGTGCTAATAGTTTACTCTGCACCTTACAATCAAACATTGTGCAAAATCTCTCAACATTGCTAACCTGTATACCGGTCTAGGCAAGATAATTCCACTCTAACTGCAGACTAAATCCATGTACAGCTTTATTTATTTTTCAGTATATGGCACGGACACTATTCATATCCTAATATTCATGTATAAAGAAGAAAAGTTAATTTCAATACAGAAACAAAAAAAAAACTATACCGTTAAACTATTCTTATTTAACTCTACATTAAAAACAGTATAGAATTGGGTGTTGTGTTAAATACAAGCTGAATTTCACCCCTTCAAGATGAGAGCAGCCAGTAGCCACTCTGGTCTCTCGAGGAGTTCCTATCAGCTTGCACTGTACAGCATCCTATATGATACTCATAGAACAATTATACTTAAAAACTTTTTTTTTTTTTTTTAAACACATGAGCCTACTTACTTTCACATATAGGAATGGCACTATCCCAGCCAGCAGCGCGACAGCTTCTGACACCACTGCCTGCCAACTGGAATCTAAAACAAATAAGAAATCCTAATTTATTTATATATATATATATATATATATATATATATATATAGAGGTGTGAAAAAATGCTGTAAAGTAAGAATGCTTTAATAGATTATATTTATCAATTAACTAAATGCAAAGTGAGTGAACAGAAGAAAAATCTAAATCAAATCCATATTTGGTGTGACCACCCTTTGCCTTCAAAACAGCATCAATTCTTCTAGGTACACTTGCACACAGTTTTTGAAGGAACTCAGCAGGTAGGTTGGCACAAACATCTTGGAGAACGAACCACAGTTCTTCTGTGGATTTAGGCAGCCTCAGTTGCTTCTCTCTCTTCATGTAATCCCAGACAGACTCGATGATGTTGAGATCAGGGCTCTGTGGGGGCCATACCATCACTTCCAGGACTACTTGTTCTTCTTTACGCTGAAGATAGTTCTTAATGACTTTCGCTGTATGTTTGGGGTCATTGTCATGCTGCAGAATAAATTTGGGGCCAATCAGATGCCTCAGGGATTTTGTAGGCATATAGTCAGGTGTATGATTAAACAATTATACCAAACAGGTGCTAATGATCATCAATTCAATATGTAGGTTGAAACACAATCATTAACTGAAACAGAAACAGCTGTGTAGGAGGAATAAAACTGGGTGAGGAACAGCAAAACTCAGCTAACAAGGTGAGGTTGCTGAAGAGAGTTTACTGTCAAAAGTCATACACCATGGCAAGACTAAGCACAGCAACAAGACACAAGGTAGTTATACTGCATCAGCAAGGTCTCTATCAGGCATAAATTTCAAGGCAGACAGGGGTTTCCAGATGTGCTGTCCAAGCTCTTTTGAAGAAGCACAAAGAAACGGGCAACATTGAGGACCGTAGACGCAGTGGTCGGCCAAGGAAACTTACTGCAGCAGATGAAAGACACATCATGCATACTTCCCTTCGCAAGAAGATGTCCAGCAGTACCATCAGCTCAGAATTGGCAGAAAACAGTGGGACTCTGGTACACCCATCTACTGTCCGGAGAAGTCTGGTCAGAAGTGGCCTTCATGGAAGACTTGCGGCCAAAAAGCCATACCTCCGACATGGAAACAAGGCCAAGCGACTCAGCTATGCACGAAAACACAGGAACTGGGGTGCAGAAAAATGGCAGCAGGTGCTCTGGACTGATGAGTCAAAATTTGAAATATCTGGCTGTAGCAGAAGGCAGTTTGTTCGCCGAAGGGCTGGAGAGCAGTACACGAATGAGTGTCTGCAGGCAACAGTGAAGCATGGTGGAGGTTCCTTGCAAGTTTGGGGCTGCATTTCTGCAAATGGAGTTGGGGATTTGGTCAGAATTAATGGTCTCCTCAATGCTGAGAAGTACAGGCAGATACTTATCCATCATGCAATACCATCAGGGAGGCATCTGATTGGCCCCAAATTTATTCTGCAACATGACAACGACCCCAAACATACAGCGAAAGTCATTAAGAACTATCTTCAGCGTAAAGAAGAACAAGGAGTCCTGGAAGTGATGGTATGGCCCCCACAGAGCCCTAATCTCAACATCATCGAGTCTGTCTGGGATTACATGAAGAGAGAGAAGCAACTGAGGATGCCTAAATCCATAGAAGAACTGTGGTTAATTCTCCAAGATGTTTGGGCCAACCTACCTGCCGAGTTCCTTCAAAAACTGTGTGCAAGTGTACCTAGAAGAATTGATGCTGTTTTGAAGGCAAAGGGTGGTCACACCAAATATGGATTTGATTTAGATTTTTCTTCTGTTCACACACTTTGTATTTTGTTAATTGATAAATATAAACTATTAACATGTCTATTTTTGAAAGCATTCTTACTTTACAGCATTTTTTCACACCTGCCTAAAACTTTTGCACAGTACTGTATATATATATATATATATATATATATATATATATATATATATATATCTAGCTACAACTATGTGGTTTATTGCCAGCTTTTAGAAGAGTGTTGCTTTCAGAAATGTAGCTAAATACTGCCCACAATAATTTTAATCACAACTGGAGAAGACGCAAATCTTAAACTTTAATTTACATATGAGCACCTGCACTATATCACTGATGACAGGGACATGCTTCCCCTTGACAAGAACAGTATTATTATTATAGTAATAATACATCTCATTACTGGATTATATGCACATACTACCCCAACCTTAATAATCTTGAGCATCAACCACAATATACTCACCCTTCATCACAAACTGCATAAGCCTTGTCTCCAAAAAGAACACCCTCATCAGTATTAAAGTGTCCATTAAGTATCTCTCCTGGACTTCCACATGATCGGCCTAAAAGAAAAAATACACAATCAAAATCTGAAATGAGTACAGAGCACATTGTACAGACATTATCCAAAAGTAGTTTAATTGTTCCCTACACTGCACACAAATGTGTGTTTTTGTAAATGTTAGTATTTAGCAACACCTGCACCGTAGTACTGTATCTCCATACTCTTAAATACTTAGACTGAACCGAATTCCTGATTTATTTTAAATTCCACTTACATAATATCATTGAGACCAATAGAATTGTTTAAGAGAACAGTTCCCTTGCAGACAGCACACATTCTTAGTAAAAATAACCTTTAGTTTGTTAATAGATGTATAGTCAAAGGCAGTCAAACAGTCAATAGCTACTTTTTCAAAGATAATTTAAAACAGAATTTTAAAAAGTGTTCGTCCGTCCCTCCCTACCAACACAAACCAAGAAATTAGTGATTAAGTAGGTCTAGCAATACAATAACACACACCATTAAAATAAATATCAAAATCATACTTACGTTCACACACCAAGGTCAGCTGTGACCACTGTGAATTGGTACAGGTGATTGTTGGAGATCCAGTCTCTGGTACATACCCACTGCGACATTTATAAGTAACTTTAAATCCCTCTACAAAGTCAGATGGCCCTTGAATTTGATGTTTATTTTTCAGTATGGCAGTCTCATAATCTGGAGGATAGCCACATTGTCCTAAAAACAGCAAGATATCCAGTTTAGTGATTTCACCACTACAACTTGTCTTTATTTTTTAAGTTGCTGTGATAAACGAGCCAAGGGATCTTACAGCTCTCCTGCTTTTAGACTGCCTTGCCCTTCCGGTGTCATTCACCTTGAGGATTCTTACTGTATGTGTAAAAATACAAGTATGACAAACGCATGTGTGAATAAGAATGGACTGGCACCTTCTTTAGCCTATATCCCTCAGATACAGATTTCACTGGCACAGGCATTACCACTGTGCATCCACAGAACTTTAGAAATCCATTAGATGCACCAAATATCATAACAGGGTTTCCCCTGAATGCAGAGTAATGCAGAGACCCAGATGACTGAAACAGTTCAAAGAAAAATGAAAGCTGTACATTCTCGATAGCAGCGGAATAGGGTGGCACAGCCTGGGATTGGGGTAGAACTGGAATCTGGCGTGTACCAAGAAGTTAGAAGTCAGAAGAGTCAGAAGAGTTAGAAGAGGTGGCATTAATGATCCTCCTGCCAGACAGCAACGTATAGGCCTGTCAGTGATAGCTGCATACCCCCCATACCATCTGTGATCATTATATGAACTGTACATGGGCAGACCATACAACGATTAATAAAGATCCATTGTCCATATGGGGGTAGCCATTCTGGTGCATAAAAAAATAAAGACTTATTATCACTTTCTGTATTTTCTGTGCACAGTATACTGTACCGTTGTACGGTGCTTGGAGGCCACTGCACATTGCTTATAAATTGAATTTCTGGTTAATTCTCTATTGATAAAAATGGAGCTCCACAAAACTGGTATACTGTAGTTAACCGAGCAACGTTTAAACATGACGTCGTCTATATATAACTAAACATCGGAACAAAACACGGCATTCTCTGTCTCTCAATGTTAACTCAAAGTTACGTTATTATTGTTTTTTGTAAGTATAACAGTAATCTGCCCCGACTTTAGGAACAATGCAGACCTATACCGTTTCAACAAGGAACGTTTTCATTTCCGCACCCTTTGGAAAAAATAAAAATAATCTGCCTTAAATGAAGTTCAAATAAAAAAAAGACTTGTCGCTGTTAACAGAATACAGTGTGATACAGCGCGGTGTGTTTAAAAAAATGTGCGGCTCGTGTATTAAAAAGCAAAGGTTCGTTTTCTGTAAAACACGTATTTCACTCATATTTGGTACATTTCTAGTTCAAGATGAATCCACCCATATCAAAGACTAAGAACAGTACCGATCCTTTTTTTTTTAACAAACATTACAATGTATTCATCAGTTGAGTGATTATTGTCACATTGGGATAATCTGGAGGATTGCCACATTGTCCTAAAAAGAGCAAGGTATCCAGTTTAGTGATTTCACCATTACAAACTATATTATTATTACTGATATTTATTTATTTATTTTTCTTTCTTATTTTTTAAGATGCGGTGATAAACAAACCAAGGGATCTTACAGCTCTCCTGCTTTTAGACTGCCTTGCCCTTCCGGTGTCATTCACCTTGAGGGTTCGCACTGTATGTGTAAAAATACAAGTATGACAAACGCATGTGTGAATAAGAATGGACTGGCACCTTCTTTAGCCTATATCCCTCAGATACAGATTTCACTGGCACAGGCATTACCACTGTGCATCCACAGAACTTTAGAAATCCATTAGATGCACCAAATATCATAACAGGGTTTCCCCTGAATGCAGAGTAATGCAGAGACCCAGATGACTGAAACAGTTCAAAGAAAAATGAAAGCTGTACATTCGATAGCAGCGGAATAGGGTGGCACAGCCTGGGATTGGTGTAGAACTGGAATCTGGCGTGTATCAAGAAGTTAGAAGTCAGAAGAGTCAGAAGAGTTAGAAGAGGTGGCATTAATGATCCTCCTGCCAGACAGCAACGTATAGGCCTGTCAGTGATAGCTGCATACCCCCCATACCATCTGTGATCATTATATGAACTGTACATGGGCAGACCATACAACGATTAATAAAGATCCATTGTCCATATGGGGGTAGCCATTCTGGTGCATAAAAAAATAAAGACTTATTATCACTGTCTGTATTTTCTGTGCACAGTATACTGTACCGTTGTACGGTGCTTGGAGGCCACTGCACATTGCTTTTAATTAAGTTCTGGTTAATTATCTATTGATAAAAACTGACCCCCCCCCAAAAAAATGGTATACTGTAGTTACCCGAGTAACGTTTAAAAATGACGTCGTCTATATATAACTAAACATCTGAACAAAACACGGCATTCTCTGTCTCTCAATGTCAACTCAATGTTACGTTATTATTGTTTTTTGTAAGTATAACAGTAATCTGCCCCGACTTTAGGAACAATGTAAACCTATACCATTTCACAAGGAACGTTTTCATTTCCGCACCCTTTGGAAAAAATAAAAATAATCTGCCTTAAATGAAGTTCAAATAAAAAAAAGACTTGTCGCTGTTAACAGAATACAGTGTGAAACAGCGCGGTGTGTTTAAAAAAATGTGTGGCTCGTGTATTTAAAAAGCGAAGGTTCGTATTCTGTAAAACACGTATTTCACTCGTATTTGGTACATTTCTAGTTCAATGAATCCACCCATATCAAAGACTAATTACAGTACCGATACTTTTTCTTAACAAACATAACAATGTAGCCATAATTATGCCAGCGGATTGTTTTGTTAATAGCTGCTATTCTCGTACTCGTATAGGTACATCGGTATGAAAAGAGCGAGACACCGTACCTCACGGGATGCGGTAAAAGCCGGAACGAGACGGAACGGTACTTTAATGAATTCAATTGCTTTAAAAACAGCATAGAAAGTTACACACACGTGAGGAGAATATTTTAACAATCACAACCGATTAATAACGCGATGTCATTAACCCGTTCCGGGCCAGAACCCTCTTTTTATCACCAAAAAGCTTCCGGAACACGGGGTTCCGAATGTGCAAAGACGACGAAGATTATACACACAATGCAACTAAGTGAGGACATCATAACACTATTGAGAAAACCCACCGAACCGACCTTTAACTGCCCATTCCGTGCAATAAAACTGTGTATTTATTTTGTTTGTATATGATCTCGATCTCTCTCTCATTGTTTAGAATTGCTGGTAGCCCCTAACTAACAGTTATATGCGATTAAAAAATAAAAATAACACGTATATATAGCGGCAACAGTAAAACAACATTTATTTTTTGCACAATTTTTTTGTTCTTACTTACAATGATAAAAAAAAGTATTTAAATGTATTAAACATATTCATATATATACATAGGCTATATTTGATACAAAATGGATACAATGCAATTACAGTGCAAAGGCAAGCAAACACACTATCTTACAACAGTTTACAACATGTAAGGAAAAACGAGCAAACTAAGCAAAACAGTTTAGATTTTAATATTACGCAGGGTGACTTCAAATACAGAAACCTTGATGCATTTCCCATTTTCTTCTTCAAAAAAATTAATTCGTTTTTACATTGTGTGTCATATGCATAAATAAATAATTAAAATAAACAGAATAAACAAACAAACATGTTTGTGTTTAATTTGGGAACCTCCTGTCTGAATACGAGAGAGAAATGAAACAATGTATTCTTGCTCTAAACGAGTTGCTGCTATATTAAACTATGTAACAGTGTAATGCCTGAGAAAGCACGACTGAACCCTTGAAACAATGTATCAAATTGAATTATTTGGCTGAAACGCTGTAACAAACATATACAGGACTAGTTTGTGGAATATGAGAATTGAAACGAAGTTGTGTTTTAAATAAATCTGACTATTTTACATCCCTGGCATTTTTATTGTGTGTTTGTGATGTACTTGGTCAAGACCTTATCCTCTGGCCCAAATGAAAGAACCTGGTGCTAACAACCTAAAATCTTTAACTTAATCTGAAGGTAGTGCCTTCAGTGGCGTAGACGGCTACCATAAATTATATTTTAAACACAGTTTAGCCCTTGCTACAGTATGACCTTTATTTTAGTAACCAACGAGGTATTTACTGTTGAAGTCTAATTAAATATATGGCTTTCAAATGTGGAGCCATGCACAAAACCTGTGATTTTTAATCAATTTGCATGGTTTTTCAGTATTAGAAGTCTATATAGATTAGAACCCCTGGGGGTTATTTTTGAGTTTTAGGGTTTCTTATTAATCCTTCGAGATTTCAACGTTTATTTATGGTTGTTAGCCTGCTTTTTAAAAAGGTTCTTTGTATACTCTTTGGAACCCCTGAAATACGGTTTCTTGGAATAACTTTTTCAAGAGTGTAAGATTTATAAACCTCACTAATATATTTCAGAATATTCCCGGAATGTATTGGTAATAATCAGACACTTAACGCAAGTGTAGCCCATCAATCAACAAAACCTTTATTATTCAACTTCCAGTACCAAACAATATTAAGCCATAGCAGTCAAAACGAATGGTTATTACCTGTTCTCAATGGGAAGTTGGGCGCGGTCTGGAGTCTCTGCGTCAAGCAGTTTTGTCTCTTAATTATTCATTATTATTAATTAGTCATTTTAGAAGACGCGTCTATCCAAAGCGACTTCCGGAGACTAGGGGTGAACTATGCATCACAGTCACCTCCAATAGGACCTCAGTTTTAAGCCTCAAGGACGGAGCACAAGGAGATTAAGTGATTTGCTCTGGGTCACACAGTGTGAGTTGGGATTTGAACCGGGAAACACCTGGTATGACACCTTTGTCTTTAACTACTGGGCCACCTTACCCAAGCGTCATCGAATACCTAGCTAATTCACCTTTTTAACTCTCGACTCTCGCTCTAATGTCATTAGCCGAGTGCATGTCAATTCGTCCAAGAATTACAATGTAGCCTATAATATTCTGTGCACAGAGGGAGCACATTTACTAATGAAACATTGAGGAGGGAGGAGGGAGGAGGAGGTGGAGGTGTTTTGGGCAGGGTGTGTTGGGGGCTATTGTTGGTTGTTTGGTGAGGGAGGGAGCAGTTACTGAATGGCTGGATATTGTGAGCACGGGTGTGGAGTGTGATTGTGGGGTTATCGGGTTACAAAAAAAGACTGTTCTATAGTCCGTTCATTTTAATTCCGTACATGGTCTTGTTGTACTAGTGCTCAAATACACACTCCCTTTTTTCTTCATATATTTACCCGAAACCTCGCTTAATATAATTTTAGGAAATGACATGTCAGCACTGTGCTTGCATCCAGAGCGCGTCTGCCGATCAAAATAAAAATTTTAGGTTCAACAGAGACAGTCAGTAGCTTAAAAACAAATAAGCGAAATGCTCCGTGTCTGCCTACAGTTTTAAATTTGAATGCACCGCCCCGGCTTTGCTCTGCGACGCTCAGCCAATAGGCAGGGACGGGACGTTGAAAAGAATTGTGGGTTCCCTTTCAAGTCGAAAATAACCATCAAGGTATGGGACATTGCCGTCAGGCAGTAGGGATTGGCTGAGCTTTATGTCAAAGCTGCCGATAGGCCTCCGCGCAAGCTGCCGTGTAAGCCCGCCCCCTTGGGAGCTTACTATACGCAGCGCGCGGAGAGTCACTTCCTCTTTTGCCTTCAGCGTCAGTAGCGGTAGGACTTAGAGCTAATTTAACTGATTGTACTCACTAAGCTTAGGTTTGAGAAGCTGGTTTATCCCCTTATTATTGTTATTATTGTGTATTTGTATTATTTTAGGATATATTTTGTGTTTACATTATATATTCCTTTTCGCTTTGCTTCGGCATTGCGTTCTTCGTGGTCTCCCCGTCTTTCCTCTGTTCTTTATTATTTACTGTGTGGGTTTTTTGTATATATATATATATATTATATATATATTGTATTTATTGTGTAATTATATATTGTTATATATTTACATTGTGTGTCGGAAGCGTGTTGCGTTGGCCTTGGCCACGCGCAATTGCATCCTCGGTCTAGCTTAGGCTAAACCGTGTGTGTGTGCGGGTAGTCTGCTCTGCAGTGTCCCCCCCCCGCGGCGCGTTCCCGCCACGTGGTATTGCACTACACTCCCTTTCCTTTTGCAGCGTCCACAAAAAAAAAAAAAGTTTTTCCCTTCACTATACAGAGGAAGACAACCACCAACGTGCAAAATCCCCAGCACCTTCAGGTAAGTATTGCACAGCACCAGACACTGTACCAGCACTTTGCGTCTCCGCTTGGCGGGTCAGCTGACACTTAGGCGTCTGTGCTTGCGTTCCACGCTCGGTACTCGCGCTTCGGCGCTCGCGCTCCGGCGCTTTTGGTGTCAGCGCTTGTGCGCTTGGTGCAGCGCTTCGGCGCTTTGTGCAGCGCTTCTGCGCTTGGTGCTTAGTGCTTCTGCACTTGGGGCTCGGTGCTCGACGCTCGGTGCACGTTCCATCAACGTCAGTGCTCGACGCTCGGTGCTCGACGCTCGACGCTCGGTGCTTGGCGCCTCGACGCACGCACCCTCGACGCACGCGCCTCGGCGCTCGACGCTCGACGCTCGGCGCTTCGACGCTCGACGCTCGGTGCACGTTCCATCAACGTCGGTGCTCGACGCTCGGTGCTCAACGCTTCGGCGCTCGACGCTCGGCGCTTCGACGCTCGACGCTCGGTGCACGTTCCATCAACGTCGGTGCTCGGTGCTCAACGCTTCGGCGCTCGACGCTCGGTGCTCGGCGCTTGGCGCCTCGACGCACGCACCCTCGACGCTCGATGCACGCGGCTCGACGCTTCGGTGCTCGGCGCTCGGTGCTTGACGCTTCGGCGCTCGACGCCTCAACGCGCGCACCCTTGACGTCGACGCACGCACCTCGGTGCTCGACGCTTCGGCGCTCGGTGCTCGACGCACGCACCCTCGACGCCTCGGCGTTTGACGCGGCGGCGCTCGACGCACGCACTTCAGGTGCTTGACGCTTGGTGCCCAGCGCTTCGGCGCTCGACGCACGCACCTCGGCTCTTCGTGATTGACGTCAATATGTCTGGGTTCCACCGCTGTGTGACCTGTCAGGCCAAGTTGCCTGCCAGCGACCCTCACGAGGACTGCGTCGCATGTTTAGGGCCGGACCATGCAGCATCTGCCCTGGCAGACGGCATACTGCCAGCTATGTGCGGGGTTTCAAACACGCACCCTGCGCCAGAGAGCTAGGAAGGCGGTGGGAGGTCGTTCCCCATCCTCGGGCTCGTCCCACACCGTCTCGGCCCCACCATCGTCTATCGTGTCGCCGCCGGCGACGTCTCAGCCTATGAGCCCATCTTCCCAGCTTACAGCTGGTCAAAGGTCTCCAATTAGGCGTGCTCGGGAACGTTCCCGCAGCCCCTCCTCTCGCGGGGCTCGTCCCCGTCGGGAGTTGCGATCTAGATCTCGATCGCCTCGCCGGAGAAGGCACTCCCGCTCCCCTCGAAGGGGTAGACGGCATTAGGACACATCTGGGGTGGCTGAGCTCACCTCCAAGATGTCGCAGTTTATGGAGCTCATGATGGGACAACAATCCCTCCTCATGACTCTAGCGAATGTGGCGCCTCGGGCCCCAGAGATGGCTACCGGACCCAGCGCTAGTCAGCCGATGGTTCCTCCACCAGTTCCCCAGGAAGTAGAGTGGGATGCCGATGCTGTCTCAAGGGACGCATCTGATGCAGACCCGCTCTTTGAAGACACAGAGCCTGAGGTGGCATCCCAGCACTCTGGGCAGGACGACCCTGAAGTGCTGGATACTAATGACCCTATCTGGTCAGTGGTGGAGAGGGCAGCCCGTCACCTAGGCGTGGACTGGCCTGCATCAGAGCCAACACGTCGCTCTCTATTTGAATTGCCATCGGCTCTGCCCCTTCAGTCCAGGATGCTCCCGGCATTCCCGGATTTTATTAAGGAGGTGCAGTCCACCTGGGGAGCACCGGCCTCCGCCCCTGCGACTTCTCGCAAGGCTTCGGCCTTCACCATGCACGGGGCGAGTGAAGCTGGGCTGGCGTTGTTTCCGCCAGTGGGCGCCGCGTTCGCCGCGCTAGTAAAGACGCCGACACTTTCGGGGCTGGCTAAGGACCCTTCCTGCCCTAACAGGCAGTGTAGGATTACGGAGGCCCACCTAAAAAAGGGTTATGCCGCGGCTACAGAGGCAGTTAGACTGTCCAACGTGGCCAGCCTCCTGACAGTCTACCAGGCGGCGCGGATTCGCGACCTGCCTGAGTCCCCATCCGTCGGGCTCAGAACCGAGCTGGGTGCAGTTGCACAGCTTTTGGTCAGGCTGGCTTAGCTAAATGCGCGAGCACAGGGCAGGAGCATTGCTTCCCTAGTAGTAGCAAGGAGGCAGCTATGGCTCTCACAGGCCAGGGTACAGGAGCCTGATAAGGCCCCGTTGTTAGATGCTCCTATATCCCCGGGCCACATGTTTGGCCCAGCGGTGGAGGAGATGCTGCAACGCTCCGTCAAGGCGCATGAGGCGTCGCAGCAGTTGGCTAAGATGTGGCCAAGCAAGCCTTTCCAGCCAAGGCGGCCGCAGGAGCGCCAATGGCGCAGGGCGCCGCCGCAGCAGCAGGCGCACCCACAGGGCAGTAAAACCGCCCCTTCGGGGGTTGCAGCACGCAGCCAACCCGCGTTTGCAAGACCGCAGCGCGGAGGGTGGCGCCCCAGAGGAGGTAGCAGACCACGCCCTCGTGGCTCTGGTCAGGCCCCTCGTGAGCGAGCGCAGCCTAAGCAGCCCTGAGAAACCCCGGCAGCCGTTAACCCACCCTTACACTGTTCCACAGCTCCTGTTCTGGCAACAATGCACCAACGACATCTGGGTGCGCAAAACTATAATCACCGGGTACACCCTTCAATTCCGGTTAAAACCCCCCCCCCCTTCAGGGGAGTGGTGGTAACTGCAGTGAAGGACTCGGTTCAGTCCTCAGCTCTAAATGCAGAAATACAGGCATTGCTCAAGAAGCGTGCCATTCAACTAGTAGACCCTGCTCTGACCGACCAGGGGTTCTACTCCAAATACTTCCTTGTGCCAAAGAAGGACGGCGGGCTCCGCCCTATTCTAGACCTGCGTGTACTGAACAAATACCTACGGGTGTTGTCGTTCAAGATGCTTACGCACAGGCACATTGTCCAGTCTGTCCGGCAGGGCGACTGGTTTACCACCGTAGACCTCACAGATGCGTACTTTCACGTTCCCATCTGTCCGGGTCACAGGAAGTACCTACGTTTCGCATTTCAGAGCAGGGTCTACGAGTTTTGTGTCCTGCCATTCGGCCTGTCTCTAGCTCCTCGAACCTTTTCGAAGTGTATGGGCGCCATTTTAGCCCCCTTGCGGGTTCAAGGCGTTCGACTGCTGAACTATCTGGACGACTGGCTCGTCTGCGCGCAGTCAAAGGAGCAGTTGGCACAGCACACAGTGATGGTTACAGACCATCTTCAGCGGCTAGGTCTGAAGGTCAATCCAGACAAGAGCCGCCTCGTGCCCAGCCAACAGACCGAGTTTTTGGGTCTGCATCTGGACTCAGTGTCCATGGAAGCGACCCTATCGACACAAAGAGTTGCCTCATTAGAGCGGTGTCTCTCCCTATTCAGGTTGAGAGAAACAGTCAGCATGGAGCTCTGTCAGCGCATGCTGGGGTTGATGGCTGCCGCCTCGCAAGCCCTTCCTTTGGGCTTACTACACCAGAGACCTCTGCAGGCCTGGTTCAATGCCTTCGCGTTGCACCCGCGGAGAGACAAGCACCGCAGGCTGAGGGTATCCCGAACCTGCTGGGAAGCATTACACTGGTGGAGAGTTCAGTCGAACATCCGCCAGGGCGTGCGCTTGGGTCCCATCTTCCGAAGGGAAGTTATCACAACCGACGCTTCCAACCAAGGTTGGGGAGCAGTCTGGAACGGGACAGGGACCCGTGGAGTGTGGTCAGGACCCTGGAGGTCAGCCCACATCAACGCTCTGGAACTCAGAGCAGTGGACCTCGCCCTTCGGCACTTCTTGCCAGTGCTTCTAGACAAGCACGTGTTAGTGCGGTCAGACAACACCACAGTAGTGGCGTATATCAATCGCCAGGGCGGATTGCGGTCCCCAGGTCTTCACCGGATGGTAACGCGACTGTTGCTCTGGGCTCAACCGCGGTTAGCCTCTCTGCGTGCAGTTCATCTGCCGGGCAGAGTCAATTACGCAGCGGATCTCCTGTCCAGAGGAGGTCCTCTTGCGGGCGAATGGCGTCTTCACCCTCGGGTGGTAGAGCGCATTTGGGACTGGTTCGGCACAGCGCAAGTCGATCTCTTCGCTTCGCGAGAGACCACGCACTGCCCCCTATGGTTCTCGGTGAAGGACCTCGACAGCCCCCTAGGAGTCGATGCACTGGCTCACGAATGGCCGCCAGGGCTCCTGTACGCATTTCCACCGATTTCGATGCTCCCCGCCTTTTTGGAGAAGGTCAGGGTAGAGCAAGCGACAGTGATTCTGATCGCTCCTCGGTGGCCTCGGAGGATATGGTTCCCGAGTCTAGTGCAGTTGTTGCACGGTCGCCCGAGGGAGCTCCCTCTGCGAGCGGACCTGTTGTCCCAAGCCCAAGGAGGGCTATGGCATCCGAACCCCAAGCTCATGCAGCTATGGGCTTGGCCCCTGAGCGGGAGCGCCTGTCAGCCTTAGGGCTTTCGACGGCGGTTATATCGACCATTCAAAGTGCGAGGGCGCCCTCCACTCGGTCGCAATATATGTATAAGTGGCAATTATTTCAGAGTTGGTGTCTGGCTGAGGGCCATGACCCGGTCTCCTGCCCTATGGCAGTGATATTACAGTTTCTGCAGAAGCTGTTAGACGAGGGTAAGTCTCCCTCTACACTTAAAGTGTATTTGGCCGCTATTTCGGCTTGCCACGTACGCATTGACGGGTTATCACCTGGTTGCCATTTTTTGGCATCTCAGTTTCTGAAAGGCGCAAGACGCTTGCGGCCTCCAAGAACGACCAGTTTACCGTCGTGGAGCCTTGATGTGGTGCTAGAAGCCCTTGCCAAGGCACCGTTTGAGCCTCTCCACAGCGTGGATATGAAGCTCATATCTATTAAGACTGCGTTTTTGCTGGCTGTAGTATCAGCAAAACGCGTGAGCGAGTTACATGCACTGTCAGTGCATCCTTCTTGTACTCGTTTTGCAGGAGACGGTTCTAAGGTCTCCATGCGCCCTAATCCGGCCTTTTTACCAAAGGTTATATCCCCGTTCCACATGAACCAGTCAGTCGAGTTGATGGCGTTCCATCCTCCTCCTTTTTCTTCCCCAGAGGAAGAGCGGTTACACATGCTCTGCCCTGTGAGGGCATTGAGGTGTTATATTGAACGCACAAGGACTGTGAGGCAGACAGAACAGTTGTTCATATGCCATGGTTCTAGATCTTTGGGTCAGCCGCTGTCTAAACAGCGCCTTTCCCACTGGATAGTGGATGCTATTAAATTAGCGTATGAATCTGCAGGCCTTCCACCCCCAGGGCAGTTGAAGGCGCATTCTACCAGGGGTATGGCGACATCCTGGGCCCTCTTTCGAGGGGTGCCGGTGTCTGATATTTGCGCGGCAGCCAGTTGGGCTACGCCGCATACTTTCATGAGGTTTTACAGGCTAAATGTGCTGGAATCCTCTGCTCCGTCATTTGGAGCATCTGTGTTGCACTCTATGACGCCTCAGGTTGCGGACGTCTAGAGTGGGTGACAATATGGTGTGACTATTCCACCTTGGGACAGGTGTCATTGCGAGCATAGACGCTGAGGCGCAGCTCCGCATATGTGTAGATGTACTGCCTACGCAGTTGCGTTATGACGTAAGTCTGTCCTACTGCCGAAAATCCTCCCTCGCGACGGCTTGGGTACACTGTTCCCATACCTTGATGGTTATTTTCGACTTGAAAGGGAACGATAGGTTGCGGATGCAACCCCGGTTCCCTGAAAGAGAAAATAACCATCAAGCCGCGAGGTCGCTCTGGAGGCCTTCACGGCCTGAAGGGCAAAAGAGGAAGTGACTCTCCGCGCGCTGCGTATAGTAAGCTCCCAAGGGGGCGGGCTTACACGGCAGCTTGCGCGGAGGCCTATCGGCAGCTTTGACATAAAGCTCAGCCAATCCCTACTGCCTGACGGCAATGTCCCATACCTTGATGGTTATTTTCTCTTTCAGGGAACCGGGGTTGCATCCGCAACCTATCGAAATGTCGCTTTAAGACCTTGAAATATACCTTTGCTTCGATGCCTGATCCCACATTTCCCACAATTCTTTTCAACGTCCCGTTGAGCAAAGCCGGGGCGGCGCATTCAAATTTAAAACTGTAGGCAGACACGGAGCATTTCGCTTATTTGTTTTTAAGCTATACTGACTGTCTCTGTTGAACCTAATACGGTTTTGTTTTTAGCCGTATTTTTATTTTGATCGGCAGACTCGCTCTGGATGCAAGCACAGTGCTGACATGTCATTTCCTAAAATTATATTAAGCGAGGTTTCGGGTAAATATATAAAGAAAAAAGGGAGTGTGTATTTGAGCACTACTACAAGACCATGTACGGAATTAAAATGAATGGACTATAGAACAGTCTTTTTTGTAACAATTTATTTGGTTTAAAAGCAAACAAGATTATCCATAAACTAATGTCAACAGAAAATAAATATAAAAAGAGAATTTCGACAAAAAAGCTGCCGGGAAGCACTGCCGCTGCTGATTGCTTGTTTCTACGCGCTTTGAAAAGGGAGTCTCGTCTTCCAGAATATCACTTACAATGTGCGCCATCAAAAATAAAAATAAAGTTTCTAAAGAAGATGATTTCAGCCAGCTAAAACACCACACGAACACTTGTCATGTGACACTTTCTATATTGGCTTGCTAGCTTGCAATGGTCTGCTGGTCCGCGGCGGTGCGGCACTGAGCGCTGGTTTAACATGTTACAGGTGTTACACACCAGCGCCAGTAGGCACTGAGCGCTTTCCACCTCCAGCGACAGTGTGTCGCTGACGCTGGCATGCGTATCGGGTGACCTGGAATGGTTGTCAACGCGAAGCACATTCAGCAGTTTACAGCAGTCATGACATTTTGGAGAAATGAGTACAGAGTTCTCAGCATACTGCGTGGACTATTAAACTGATTATTATAAAGTAAAAATACTGAATCTTACACGTGGTTTCAAACAGCACCAGATAAATGGTTCCACATCTAAGACATAGAACCGTTTTTGCTAAATTTTGTTTTCCTGAGAGTATAACACATAGCTGAAATTTGATTCTAGTGCTTAATCACTAAAAACAATATCTGGTCAATAACATGATATTCTCTGTCGTCACTGAATTTGTAGGCAAATGTAGTGTTCCGATCCAGTACAGTATTAAAGTACTAATCAGTGGCCCTTTGCAGGTGTTTCTATCAAGGCTGAAAAGTGTAGTTTGTATAGACAGTAAAAATCAACGAACATCCCCTCGGCTGAATACCCATTCTTGAATTTGCAGTAGATCTACTCATATTAACCCATTTCATGCAGGGAATGGGCAATTAAAGGTCGGACAGTTTTTGTAAGTTTGTCACTCACTGTATTATGTGTATCTTTTTTTCATCTCCTGTGCAGCTTCTGGGCAGCTTTATTAATCAAGCTGTTTGTTGCACACAATGGGAAATGAAAGGTCGGTTCGGTGGGTTTTCTCAATAGTGTTATGATGTCCTCACTTAGTTGTATTGTGTGTATCATTTTCATACTCTGTGCTGCTTCGGAATCCCGTGCTCCGGGCGGTTTTGTCTATACAGCTGTTTATTGCACGGAATGGGCAGTTAAAGGTCGGTTCGGTGGGTTTTCTCAATAGTGTTATGTTGTTTTCACTTAGTTCTATTGTGTGTATAATCTTCGTCGTCTTTGCACCTTCGGAACCCCGTGTTCCGGAAGCTTTTTGGTGATAAAAAGAGGGTTCTGGCCCGGAACGGTTAATGACATCGCGTTATTAATCGGTTCTGATTGTTAAAATATTCTCCTCACGTGTGTGTAACTTTCTATGCTGTTTTTTAAAGCAATTGAATTCATTAAGGTACCGTTCCGGGCCGTTCCGTCTTGTTCCGGCTTTTACCCCATCCCGTACCTCACTGGTTTACAGACCTGCCTTTCCGCCGTATGTTGATAGGCAGATGATGGTATTTACTTTTATTAGACAGAAATATGCACATTTAATGTGCTATTGTTTTTAAGGAAATATATTTTGCTAACTAAGGTGACTGTGCAGTATATTATTATAGTAAGCATTTGTAAAAAGCTCTGGATTTTTACATTGGCACTGTACTATATATATAATTATGACTTACCAGTCACACTGACAATGAGCAAGGCCAGCCCCAGACATAGTGAAATCATAAACACGTTGTCGGCAGAATGTTTATTGAGTCCAGGCATTTTTCTTCCTGTGGCACCTTCCTAGTTATTCTCTTCGGTTGTAGCTCTGCCTTGAAAATGTAGACTTTATTAAACAAAATGCCTTTTCTCCTTCTTTTAAGTCTCTTCTTTTCGTATTTATGAATATCCAACACAAAATGAAAGGGGAGAAGAAAAAATCACTAGAGCTCGTTGTGTTGTAAATGAAATGATTATTATAAAGAATATAAATTCGTTGGTGTTGTTGTTTAAGGGGTGTGTTCCTTAAGACAACGCTTTCCAAAGTACAAACTCGGCTTCAGAGCAGCAGGAAGATATGATACAGGTGTCCTCTATTCTCTTATTCCCACCCCCGCCCTTATTGCCTCCGCCCACTATACAGTCATGTGTCAGTACCTGCTGGGTTGCTTGTGGATTTCTCAAGAGGTATGATGCAGCGGGTATGGCTCTGTGGTATTACAGGCTTAGGGTGGGACCTTGGAGGTACTCCAAATTCCTCTTTGGAAATTTTCCTCAACTCAACCCCTAGGTAGACCCTACTTCAAAATACAGCACTTGCTGCTCATTTCATATAAAACAAGGAAGTGTAAATAGGGATTTTGTGTTTTGTTCAAAGTCACCATAAACTTCAGGGCAGCGCCTTCCTGGCATACACTGCTTGCCACGGAGCCAGCATGGTATTTGATATGGATATTTGTTGTTGTTCTCCTATCACATGATAACCCCCTGCTGCTGCAAGCAGTAAACTGTGTGCAGGACAAGGGTAAGCTGCAGAACCTAGTGTCAAACATGGAACTTAACTGCAGTACACCGTGGCAGCCTCTATCAGGCTGGCAGGACTCAATCTTTATTACACACTGATAAGTAACCCATGTTGACTATTCCAAAGTAGCATGACACATTAAACAATCCTTCTTGTTGTTACAGGCTACATTGCACTAAACAAGTCCAAAGTCAACAGCTTTATTGGGGCAGGGTTTAGGTGTTGATATTTAATTGTCACGCAATATCTTCTAATATCAAGTGACTTGTTATAAAGCTGCTTACAGTATGTTTTGACAAGCTCCACATCAAATTTCGCCTGACAGGATAACTGAGATTAGGCATTTCTTCAGTGAATAATTAAAAAATGTGATTGTGTAACTCCATTGAATACTTTCCCAGGCTCTCACTGCAGCATGCCATAGCCATGTTACAATGTTTAGTGTCAGTTCTACATCTTGAGTGTAAGATTTAGGTGCTTGCTCCCGAGCCTCTGTGTTTCATTTGACTAGAGCAATCTGTTGCTAAATGCATAGCTGGATATCAGACATCCATTCCATTTCAATTTTCAGCCTGAGCACTTGTCATTCACACAGTCCAGAGCGCACTGGCTTTATTTCAAAATGTAAGTGCACACTGTCCTCCATGATTAGTTTGCCTTTGGTCTGCAAATTTCTGATAGCACACACTTCTAACTTTTTATACGCAGTTGAAAGGTATATGTAACACAATTTTTTTTTTTTTTTTTAATTAAAGCAGTACAAAGAAGAATAAAAAGATTCCTCAAAAGCAAATTGATGATTTGGTGAAAGGCTAAATATGCAAGATCCCCAAGTGGAGATTTCAAATGCCCTTAGCCAGTGGTTGTACCCCTTCCCCCCTCCACAAACAGAATAAGGCACATTTGATCTGTTTGTTTGATATGAATTACGGCCAACAGAAGAATACAATTCAATTGACAAACTCTCTTCACATACTTCAATAAGCGTCCTATAGAACTCCAAGAATGTATACAACACATTATATACACACACATACATTTATATATATATATATATATATATATATATATATATATATATATATATATATATATATATATATATATATATATATAATTTAAGGCTTTTTTTTTTATCTAAAGCTGCACAAATATTTTCCAGTTCACATGATTACAAAATCTCTTAATGTTGCACAATCTTATATATATAAACTTTTATGAAAGGCCAATATTACCACAGACCTATTATACTCCTTCATACTGAGAAAAGTGCCAATGCAGAAAGATATACAATGTTGGATTAACAGTGATGGGAATTGTACACATATACACTGCTGTGCAAAAGTCTGTTTCATTTCTGCATGTTTCTACTCTCTGTATTTTTCACGTCTCGATCGCGCATTGTTTATTTGATCCTGCCGTGCCTTACGTCAATTTAAAGAATTTTTTTTTTTTTTGGATGCTTCTCGCACGCCCCCTGGGATTGCTTCGCTCCCTCCAGCTAATAAACTATATATTTCAAACTTCAGCCCCTACTACTGTATTGCTGTAAATTAGTGGTGCACACAATTTAATTTTCAGTGAAATATAAATAAAATCAGATCATAGTGCCTGTATTTATGCACACCACCGGAGAGAATCCTTTTCAGATGAACGGCATTAATTTAATAAGAAGCAGCGCGAGGAGGAGAAGAGGATTTCCTGCAAAACACAACAAACACAAAACAGACATGAATACACTTTCAATGTACAATACAGTTATATACTCCAGTGGAAAATGTACCCAAGTTGCAATTCAAATAAACCTTGAATGGACGCTGCATACTCACTTTCACTGAAATTAGATTTAAGGCAAAAAGAGTAAAGAAATTCTTCAGGCAAAAAAAATAAATTACCACACACATAATTAATAGATACCTTTTTAAACTCAAATTGCAATAATTTTTGTGTTGCTCATCAATCATCTTTAACAGCTGAGTTCATTTCATGTTTTTTTGTGTAGTGTGGTATGAGCTAGATGTTGAAAATAAATGTTCATAAGCCAGGAATAGAAAAAAAAAAAAATACGAAGTCAAAAGAGAATTAATCAACAAACACTAGATGAAAAATACATTTTATTGCAATTTCATATAAACAGAAAGACTTCTGTTTCTTCTCACATAAGACCTTATAGTATTACAGAGCTATGAAACATAAGTTTTTTTTTGTTTTTTATATCTTCAAATCTGATTTTGAATTGCTTTAATTGGAATTTGTAATCCGAGTGGTTCTGGGTTGTGTTGCTCCAATACAGAGTTCTCTCTTCTCTAAATCTGCTTTACCTGGCTTTGATCTTATCTAGAGAATCTCAAGTGCAGGCACTGAACAGCCTTCCTCATCGCACTCAAATAATGAGACCATGTGACCTTTCAACTGTCCATAACCATGCAAGTCAGTGGGGCTGGCAGACAGTAGGGGGCCCTGGCAGAGCTCACATCCTGTGTGGTCACAGGATTTGAACAGGATGAGGGAGGTGGCTCTGTCCCACTGACACCAAGATGTGATTATTTTATACAACAAAGCTTCAGGTATGGTGGAAACCCAATTCCAAAAATAACCAAAACAAAAAACTTACAACTGAAGAAACTCAGAATTTACTTCATGAAATTCTTAACACAGTTCAATTTATGTTTCACACCAACAAATGGACCCTTAACTTCATCAAGCAATGCTATAAAACAAAATACAAAACTGCAGCCTATGCTGGTTTACCCATCTGCCTCTAGAAAATACATCTTATACCTGTTTGTCTACGTTGCTACACACATTGATAATGTTTCTGGGGGAGGATTACAAACAAAGCAGACCAGTAGTGTTGAGAGAGTGAATAGGAACATTAGTACAAGCTAAGATAGGAAACTTATCCAACTTATATAAATACCCATATAAATCTGTAAAATACACTCAGACATGGAAATGTTTATATTTTATGTTAATAAAGCAGGATTAATATGTACATTAAACGATGGCAGTGTTTGGATCTGACGCTGGTTAGATGATCAAGATAGACCCCAAACTGTGTTTGAGAAAGCCAAAGAAGCCCAACGAAGTTAATATGCAAGAAAAACACAGGAAACTGACAGACAAGACAAAACTGCATCTCCTCGTATGCCTCCCAAAAGTGAGAAAAAAAAAATAGAAATAATCAAGGCTGAAGAACTATTAATTAATTTTGAATTGCCTAAAAAAGGAAACAAAGGCAGAGTACAGTAAGAGAGTTCAAGGGCTTATGCATGCAAGCTCAAAAGGCCAGCAGAAGCAAGTTTACAGACACAATTATAAACAATATAAAACTGACTCACCCTTTCCTATTTCTGAAACACAGGCAATAGACTAGAACAGCAACAATCACCAATATGACAGCAGCAAATACACCAAGAATGATTCCTTCAAGAAAGCAAAAACAAAACAAAGGGGATTATCAAGTCATATGAAATGATCAGAGCCACAGGACTGGATGTTCACAATCTTACATTCAACAATATAAGCCTAATTATGGCAAAACTTTTTTACAACAAATGTTTCGTTGCTCATCCATGGTTTCACATTGTGCTGAAGTGAGGCTGGTCTACTGCAGGACTATGAAAGTCAAGACACACAATTGCTTTGTGCCTGGCCTAGGTCTTTAATAGTAAAAGGCTAGTGAATTAAAACCATCTCGCCAGAAAAAGATTATTTGGGGGAAGTTCACTTTCAACTTACATTTGAAATCATTCAATACAACCTAAAACAACAGTAATTTCCAGTTTTAATCCAGTTAAAGGCATAAACAGAACAATAGGGGAGTTCACTTGACAGGAGCAATGTCTGTCAGATGAGGGGAAGGATTGATTCAGCACAGGGCTGCCCCGTTTCCTGACATGGATGTTCTGAGGCAAGGAGAGGTTTCAGGGCTCAAGCCTCCAGGAGGGAAGGATGGGACACCTATCCTAGCCTCCTGAACTTTGACAAGGAGTTATTTAAATTTACAAACTGCAACACCTTGCTTCATATTTATATTATAAATGTATTACTGTAGAATTGTACTAAAATAAAAGGTACCCTTTTTACTTTTTCAATTCAATATTCTGAAGTCATTTTTATAATTGGTCTCTTTAAGTCAAGTGGTTTCCCACAGATTCAGAGAACTTGATTTACCAGATGAAGTTATGCCACCCATCCCCACCCCAACTTACCACATGTTGTGCCACACAGCACTGAAAAAAAAAAAAAAAAAAGTTAAAATGGTAACTAAAAAAAAAGGGGTGGGGGGGCGGCATTCAGATTTGATATTTTTTGCTGATGTCATAAAGAAAGTACAGATAGAAAAATAGTGTGACGTGATAACAGCACGTGTGGGACAAACATGATTGTAAAAGTATTTGTAAAGGCAATTGCTTTTAGCATTCAACTAGTCGGGTTAATTGTAACTGGCAATGCAGTCCGTTTATCTTTTATAGTCTACAACATCATGTTATTTTTGCAGAAGACAGCCATTTTACAAGCACCACTATGACAATCTTTGTAACAGCAATTTGTTTTTAATTTTTTTTGAAACCACACAAACCTCCTTTACATTATCTTTGCAGGCATGTTAAGAACCAAAACAAGAATAAATAAGTACTGTAGACATTGAAAAAAATGTACAATTGTCAAATTACTTGTATTGAATCAGTACTTAAGACATAGGACAACAGTATTTCATACGTATTTAAGGTTGAAGAGGTTTATAGTAACTTCTGTAAAATAGATGTTAACCAAATAAAACAGGGGGGGGGGGGGGAGCAGTTTGCAATGGAATGAAAGAGCCATGTCTGCATGCTGGAAAGAAAGCCTGAGATTGTGCAGCATGGAATTATTCTTATTTAATTTAATCACTATTTTTAATTACCAGAATAGGTTGTACTTCTAACAGAAGGTCGTTAAACAATAATCAATATTTTAGCTTTTTCATGGTTAACATGTCTGTGCCCTCTGACAATGCCAGGGTCAGCAGGGTGGTTTAGCAGGGGGTTGGGGGGTTGGGTGTTAATAATGGTTAAACACATTACCAGGAGAGGGTGTCGGAGGCACTTCTGTGGTTGTGGTGGTTGTTGTTGTTGTGGTTGTAGCTAAATAAAATAAATAAAACAATTAGGTTGAATGCAAGTTCAATACATTAATATTGTATAGTGAATCTCAAAGGTGAATGTATAGAACAGGTTTATACAAGGCTAATACTGATTTAACAAATAATGCAACATAGATGTTATCAATAAATACATAATTCCTATATTACCTTTAATAGTTTACAACAGACAATAAGAACTCTCTTGAAGGTTTGCTGGTCAGCATGATGTTTACTGTATTTCAAGTTAGTGTTTTATTTCAAAGCGTGAATGGTACTTACCTTTTTGGCAAGTCGGAAGTTCAGGTTCCCAAATTCCATTTATTCCACATGTAACAGTGTCAGTGCCACTGAGAATATACCCAGGATTACAAGCAAAGGTAATGAAATCCCCATAGTTATAATCAGGTCCAAATCCGGCTACCTTACTGCCATTTTCCACTTGAACAGAAGGGCAGCCTTTGTGATCTGTAATAACAAACAAGTAATGGTCAAACAGAATAACATTAAATACCTGTAGCATAGATCTAGAAAATATTTAAAAAGCTGAGTCTGCTACAGTTTGAAATTAAAGCAACATTTTCAATGAAGAAATTAATTAATAACCCATTATCTGCATACATATATATAAGTGATTTTGTGAACACTGTATGAATATTACTTTTAAATTATAGATCTTAATAAAAAACATAAAGTAACAGAATGGAGACTATCGTTCAAACTGAAACCAAAAGGTCACATGATTCCAAACGGTGTGTTAGGTTGGATGTAAAGGTGGCTGTGTTCAGTTTGGCCAGCCTGACAGCGGGGTTAATTACAATATTATTTTTATTTGTAAACATTTCATCAAAACCAGGGATGGATTGTGTGCCGGTGTGTTAAAACTTACAAATACGTCTGCAAGAGGTACAGTGGCATCATCGTTTGAAACTGAGGTTGTTTTTTTTGTGTTTGTTTTATTAAACAGTTCATTATATCTTAGTGGGGAGTGATGTGTTACGTTTGTGTGATGAGGTGGCAGCCGGGGGTCCATCAGAGATCAATCTACCCCTTCTAGAATGACACATCCCTCAAAATCACACAGTTACATCATTAAACAAAGCAATACATACCTTTACATGCTGGAGGAGCACTACTGTAGTTTCCATCTTTGGTGCAAACAAGCTCCCTATTACCCACCAGAATCCCTTCATTACACTTGTAGATAATAACTGTGCCAAACGTGACAGTTCCCTGAGGTGGGTTTGTGATTTCACCATTTACAATCTCTGGAGGGTTTGGACACTTAACAACTAGGAGAAAGAAAAAAAACCTTATTCCAAATATCAGCCTAATCAAAATCAATGGTTTATATCAAATGCATCTTTAATACATTACATTACACATAATCAATACATAAACAGTTAGAGAGATAGATAATACATGGTATTTGCACACATGCATTTTGTTAGGAAAAGTCTAAAGGAACATCTAATGTCTGCAAGGTGGGCTAATAGTTTACTCTGCACCTTACAATCAAACATTGTGCAAATACATCTGAACTCTTTCAACATTGCTAACGTGTATACCAGTCTATGCAAGATAATTCCACTCAAACTACAGACTAAATCCATGTATAGCTTTATTTATTTTCAGTATATGACACAGACACTATTCATATCCTAATATTCATGTACAAAGAATAAATGTTAATTTCAATACAGAAACAAAAAAGGAAAACTATACCGTTAAACTATTCTTATTTAACTCTACCTTAAAAGAAATATAGAATTGGGTGTTGTGTTAAATACAAACTGAATTGCACCCCCTCAAGGTGAGAGCAGCCAGTAGCCACTCTGACCTCTCGAGGAGTTCCTATCAGCTTGCACTGTACAGCATCCTATGTGATACTCTATACATAGAACAATTATATTTAAAAACATTTTATTTTTTTTTTAAACACATAAGCCTACTTACTTTCACATATAGGAATGGCACCATCCCAGCCAGTAGCAACGCAGTTTCTGACACCACTGCCTACCAACTGGAATCTAAAACAAACAAGAAACCCTAATGTTTTTTTTGTTTGTTTGTTTTTTTTCTACATCTAGCTGCAACTACGTGGTTTATTGCCAGCTTTTAAAACATGTTGCTTTCAGAAATGTAGTTAAATACGGCCCACAGTAATTTTAATCACAACTGGAGAAGATGCAAATCTTAAACTTTAATTTACATATGAGCACCTGCACTATATCACTGATGACAGGGACATGCTTCCCTAGGACAAGAACAGTAATATTATTATAGTAATAATACATCTCATTACTGGACTATATGCACATACTACCCCAACCTTAATAATCTTGAGCATCAACCACAATATACTCACCCTTCATTACAAACTGCATAAGCCTTGTCTCCAAAAAGAACACCCTCATCAGTATTAAAGCGTCCATTAAGTATCTCTCCTGGACTTCCACATGATCGGCCTGAAAGAGAAAATACAATCAAAATCTGAAATGAGTACAGAGCACATTGTACAGACATTATCCAAAAGTAGTTTAACTGTTCCCTACATTGCACACAAATGTGTGTTTTTGTAAATGTTAGTATTTAGCAACACCTGCACCGTAGTACTGTATCTCCATACTTTTAAATACTTAGACTGAACCGAATTCCTGATTTATTTTAAATTCCACTTACATAATATCATTGAGACCAATAGAATTGTTTAAGAGAACAGTTCCCTTGCAGACAGCACACATTCTTAGTAAAAATAACCTTTAGTTGGTTAATAGACATATAGTCAAAGGCAGTCAAACAGTGAATAGCTACTTTTTCAAAGATAATTTAAAACAGAATTTAAAAAAGTGTTCGTCCGTCCCTCCCTACCAACACAAACCAACAAATTAGTGATTAAGTAGTCTAGCAATACAATAACAGACACCATTAAAACAAATATCAAAATCATACTTACGTTCACACACCAAGGTCAGCTGTGACCACTGTGAATTGGTACAGGTGATTGTTGTAGATCCACTCTTCCGTACATACCCACTCTGACATGCATAAGTGATTGTAGATCCCTCTACGTCAAGTGGTGGTTGAGTGATTATTATCACATTGGGATAAGCTGGAGGATTGCCACATTGTGCTAAACACAGCAAGATATCCAGTTTAGTGATTTCACCACTACAACTTGTCTTTATTTTTTAAGTTGCTGTGATAAACAAGCCAAGGGATCTTACAGCTCTCCTGCTTTTAGACTGCCTTGCCCTTCCGGTGTCATTCACCTTGAGGGTACGCACTGTATGTGTAAAGATACAAGTATGACAAACGCATGTGTGAATAAGAATGGACAGGCACCTCCATTAGGCTATATCCCTCAGATACAGATTTCACTGGCACAGACATTACCACTGTGCATCCACAGAACTTTAGAAATCCATTAGATGCACCAAATATCATAACAGGGTTTCCCCTGAATGCAGAGTAATGCAGAGACCCAGATGACTGAAACAGTTCAATGAAAGATGAAAGCTGTACATTCTCGATAGCAGCGGAATAGGGTGGCACAGCCTGGGATTGGGGTAGAACAGGAATCTGGCGTGTATCAAGAAGTTACAAGTCAGAAGAGTCAGAAGAGTTAGGAGAGGTGGCATTAATGATCCTCCTGCCAGACAGCAACGTATAGGCCTGTCAGTGATAGCTGCATACCCCCCATACCATCTGTGATCATTATATGAACTGTACATGGGTAGACCATACATACAACAACTGATAAAAAGCTTAAGTTTGGCATTTTATTGGCCCATTGTCCATATGACATATTATTAACATATTATTTTTACCGTCTGTATTTTCTGAGTACTTTGAGGCCACATTGCTTTATAAAATGAAGTTCTGCTTCCATTGATAAAAATGGAGCTCTCCAAAAAAGGTGTACTGTAGTTACCCGAGCAACGTTTAAAAATGACGTCGTCTATATATAACTAAACATCGAAATAAAACACTCTGCCTCTCAATGTGAACTCAATGTTTCGTTATTATTGTTTTTGTAAGTATAACAGTAATCTGCCCCGACTTTAGGAACAATGCAGACCTATACCGTTTCAACAAGGAACGTTTTACTGAAATAAAAAAAATAACCTTGTCGCTGTTACCATGTCATAAGGTGATGTAGCACCCACAAGATTTAAGTAAAGTACTTACGTGTTTAATCCTGTGTAATATCTGGAAAATGCCTAGTTTGTGTGTAAACTAAAGTTCTGTAGTTTAAGAGGCATCCTGTTGGTGGCGCCATTCGAGAGAGACGGATATAGATCTGCATTATTCCTTGCTCCCCAGAATGTGACCACTGAAAGGAAAGCTACAAAGCTGACTCTGTCTCTCTTAACTGATCTATTCAGGTTAGTATATGAGAGGTTTATTATAGTCTTATAACGCATTAACTTTGTTATGACTACTTCAAAGATATTAAACATCCCGTATTGTTTAATTATGCCTTACAAAGCTTATAAAAATATATATATATATATATATATATATATATATATATATATATATATATATATATATATATATATATATTAAATGCTGTGTAACCGTGAATATAGCTCTCTCAGGACTACATGCCCACGTGTTTAATGTGCAACGTGAATTAGAAGTAATTCAAATAATATTGTATAAATTGTTACCAAAACTGACATCTAAATGTTTGTCTCTGAAATGTACTAATGCAACACGACGTTTGACAGTGACAAAGTACGAATTATAAAATTGCTGGATATATTTTGTGTGTGTGTGTGTGTGTTTTCCATTTTATGATTGCACTAAAGATGTATTATTATGTGACACGTTTGTTTTATGTATTGAACAGGTTTGTATTTATACACGTTCTGATTTTTGTTGACACTTTGTTTAATTAGGTATTCTTTTTCTCTTGCACGATTTTGTACTTCTTTGTTCAAATTGTTTAAGCATCCCAGAGCGCTACACCTGTATGTTATTTAATTTAATTAGCACATGGTTAGTTCCTGTGGTAGAGAAAGGAGGGAAATCGAAACGATTGACAGAGCCGTGGAAAGACAGACAAGAAAGAGAATTCGAGTATGGGGTGCCAGTGTAAAATAAAAAGTGTTGTATTTTTTCCAGATTTAACTTAAATCTTGTATTTTTTCCCCAGATTTATAAATGTTGTGAAAATAAATATTTTTTGACTGTTTTGCAGTTTTGAGTGAGGCTGGGTTTTCGTTGATTAAAATATTAGTGTGTGCTCCCATTGGCTAGAAAGGTTGCAGTGTTTTCTGCACAGTGCGAGATTGACAGTTGGAGGTTTGTCTGGTTGTTGTTTCTTATTAAATGATTAGTACTTTTATTCATTGTGCAGTACACCCCTTCTTTTAACTGAGATCTCTATTTTAATTAGTATGTTTGAATGATTTCTGATCAAAACAGGAACTTTTTACATGTAAAGTGAATACTTTCATAAAACGTTCTATTGTTATTAAGGCTAATTACAGTCTACCCCTTTTGTGTGTGCGTTTATATTCTTGTCTCTAGTTTCTGGCTATCTCAAATACCAGTGCACAGTGGGATAAGAATCTACTGCCCGTTATCCCATTTCCTTTTCTCGCAAGATTCACTGAGAGCACAGATAAATGACCTAAAACAGCCGGATTGAACTCCAGTGACTTCAACCACAAATGTCGAGTGGTGATAGAGAAACATGAATCCAGAAACGGCGTTTGTATGGTAATTAGAGCTGAGGGATACAGGGTTTGGCTGGGTCACTAGAACTCGTGGGTGAAGGGACCTAAATTGGCAAATACTGGATCCAGTGTTAATTTATATGGATTCTAATAAATTGTGGGAAGTGAGTAGAGAAGTGGTCACCTGTATGTTCCAGACGGTGGTTCTAGAGGCATATGTGTGTGTATAATAAGTTGCATTTGATTTGTATTTGTTAAATGGGTGGTCAACTGGATAAAGAATTTTAAATGTATATGCTGTGGACTGAGTTCTCAGTTCTGTCTGGTGGTGAACTTTAGGTGGTGTGGCTCCCCGGTGGAAGTATTCTCGAACCTGTGTAAGCCTTTTCTTTTCAGTCAGTGCGCCCTGCTAAGGTGCACATGGTTAAGAGGTATTTTATGTCTGTACGGGTAACTCCTGTGTTGGCGTAGACAGTACTACTTTGATACAGATTGGCCAGCTGTGACAAACAGAATACAGTGTGTTACAACACGGTGTGTTTATTTTTTTATTTATAATTTCTTTATAAAGCGCTGCTTGTGTATTAAAAAGCGAAGGTTCGTATTCTGTAAAACAGTTATTTGGTACATTTCTAGTTCACAAGTTATTAAATATGAATCCACCCATATCAAAGACTAATAACAGTACCAATACTTTTACAAACATAACAATGTAGCCTTAATTAGGCCAGTTGATTGGTTTTGTTAATAGGTGCTATTATCAAATACAGGAATGCTTCGACTCGTAGGTACATATGGTATGAAAAGAGCGAGACACCGTACCTGCCGTATGTTGGTAGCCAGATAACAGTATTTAATAGACAGAAATATGCCTATATAATGTGGTGTTGTTTTTAAGGAAATATGTTTTGCTAACTGAAGTGACAGATCTATGGCTGTTCAGTATTATATTATTATAGATAGCATTTTTTAAAAAGCTCTGGATTTTTACATTTTTCAGTGGTGGAAACATCATACAAAGTATTTTTTCTTTTAATATATATATATATATATATATATATATATATTACACACAGTATATAGAATAAAACCGCATTAACCAAACAGTCCACAATAATGCCTGTGCTAATGCCCTCTGTGTCAGGTCTTACTGCTACTCACACACACACACACACATATATATATATAATTATGACTTACCAGACACACGGACAATGAGCAAGGCCAGCCCCACACATAGTGAAATCATAAACACGTTGTCGTCAGAATTTGTATTGCGTCCAGGCATTTTTCTTCCTAGTTATTCTCTTCAAATTGTTCAAGAAGAAAACTACGTCACCGAGTCCTCGTCTGGTATTCCTTGGTTTTGTGATTCGCCTGGTTGTGGTTGTAGCTCTGCCTTGAAAATGTAGACTTTATTTAACAAAATGCCTTTTCTCCTTCTTTTAAGTCTCTTCTTTTCTTATTTGTGAATTTCCAACACAAAATGTTGGAAAATCACTAGAGTACGTTGTGTTGTAAATTAAATGATTATTATAAAGAATATAAATGTGTTGGTGTTGTTGTTTAAGGGGTTTGTTCCTTAAGACAACGCTTTCTAAAGTACAAACTTGGCTTCAGAGCAGCAGGAAGATATAATACAGGTGTCCTCTATTCTCTTATTCCCCCCGCCCTTATTGCCTCCACCCACTCGCGCAACAACAAGCAGTTGGCAGGGTATTATTATTATTATTATTATTATTATTATTATTATTATTATTATTATTATTATTATTTATTTCTTAGCAGACGCCCTTATCCAGGGCAACTTACAATTGTTACACAAGATATCACATTATTATTTTGTTTACATACAATTACCCATTTATACAGTTGGGTTTTTACTGGAGCAATCTAGGTAAAGTACCTTGCTCAAGGGTACAGCAGCAGTGTCCCCCACTGGGGATTGAACCCACGACCCTCCGGTCAAGAGTCCAGAGCCCTAACCACTACTCCACACTGCTGCCAGGGTAACGTCAGGACGTACACGCAGAGGAAGTGTTTAGGGTGCGGTACAGTCATTACTCCTGTGTTTAAGTCTATATTAGACTGTTTAAATCTGTATTTTTGACTGGAAAGTTTGTAGACATGGCAAAAAAAAACAACCCATCTGAGCAATTCTTTGTGTTGTTTTTCTTTTCTTCTTTTCTTTTAATGAATGTAGGTTCCTCACCCAGTAAATGACACCACTCCTTTTTATCTATAGTCATGTGTCAGTACCTGCTGGGTTGCTTGGATTTCTCAAGAGGTATACGCAGCGGGTATGCCTCTGTGGTATTACAGGCTTAGGGTGGGACCTTGGAGGTACTCCAAATTCCTCTTTGGAAATGTTCCTCAACTCAACCCCTAGGTAGACCCGACTTAAAAATACAGTACTCGGTGCTTATTTCAAATAAAACAAGGAAGTGTAAATAGGGATTTTGTGTTTTGTTCAAAGTCACTATAAACTTCAGGGCAGCGCCTTCCTGGCATACATTGCTTGGCACGGAGCCAGCATGGTATTTGATATGGATATTTGTTGTTCTTCTCCTATCACATGAAACCCCCTGCTGCTGCAAGCAGTAAACTGTGTGCAGGACAAGGGTAAGCTGCAGAACTTAGTGTCAAACATGGAACTTAACTGCAGTACACCGTGGCAGCCTCTACCAGGCTGGCAGGACTCAATCTTTATTACACACTGATAAGTACCCCATGCTGACTATTCCAAAGCAGCATGACACATTAAACAATCCTTCTTGTTGCTACATTGCACTGAACAGGTCCAAGGTCAACAGCTTTATTGGGTCAGGGTTTAGGTGTTGATATTTAATTGTCATACAATGTCTTGTAATATCAAGTGACTTGTTATAAAGCTGCTTACAGTATGTTTTGACAAGCTCCACATCAAATTTAGCCTGACAGGATAACTGAGATTAGGCATTTTTTCAGTGAATAATAATTTTAAAAAAATGTGCTTGTGTAACTCCATTGAATACTTACCCAGGCTCTCACTGCAGCATGCCTTAGCCATGTTACAATGCTTAGATGCAGTGGAATAGCATTCTTATGAAAAAGGGATGGTCTTCCATTATTACAAAAGTGATGTGTGTTAGACTGGCACACATTTTATCATCATGAAACAGGTGTATTCATGAAATCATGATGCACTGCCAAGGTATGTATTTAATAACCACCTCCCATAACCTCTCCAATCACCACAGAACCTAAACCTCTGGGTAGGAGAGGATCCCTCATGTTCTTTGTGTTCATTACCTGCAACATTTAGGCACATTTTGACAGGATGTAAGGTGGGTCTTAGCCAAGAACGGTTTACTTGGCGCCATAACCAGGTGCTGCGATGTTTGGCCTTAGCATTGGAAGACAAGCATAACATGACCAATAAGTTGCCACCAGTTCCATCAAAACATTACACACAAAAGACAACATTCCTCTCCCCAGGAGGGCAACTGCCAGGAAAAGGTGTTAAAACCAAGCCTCGCCCAGGGCAACTGGAAGCTGCTAGAGATTGGAAAATGTGGCAGATGTTGGTCAACGGCTTATTTTAACACCTGAGATTGCCACCACTAACCTTCGACCAGATATTGTCTTGTGGTCTGGATCAACACGCCTTGTTCACCTGGTAGAGTTAACAATGCCATGGGATGATGCTGTGGATGAGGCGTATGAGAGGAAGAAACTTCGGTACGCTCAACTAGCTGCTGAAGCGGAATACCGAGGATGTAGAGTCCAGGTTTACCCAGTGGAGGTGGGTTGTCGAGGATTTATGGCACACACTACAACCCGGTTTCTCAGAGACGTTGGATTCAGTGGTCAAGACTTGTGTCGCACAGTGAAGAACTTATCTGAAGCAGCGGAGAGGAGCAGCAACTGGCTGTGGTTGAGATGGAAAGATTCTGGTTGGGGATCTCAAGCACAATAGAAAGAAAGAAATGCTGATATACAGGTAAGTAAGCTGGGTTGAGTTGAGTGGGGGATGGAGGAGGGTGATGCATGAACACCAGAATCACCGTCGAGCCCTCTTGAGGTGTCATGGGCTAGTCGACGAAACACAACGAGGTTGGAAGGTACCCACTTGAACACCCCAGAGATGTACCCTACTTAGCTCAATCCAGACGGTTGTCATGCTGATGCGCTGGAGAGACCGCACTGTGGTTGATCCCCGGAGCCAGCTTTGCACCCATTGTGTGTGCTGATGCGCTGGGGAGGCAAAATAAGCTGATTCCTGGAGCCAGCATTACACTTCAGCCATCAACACCAGACAGAAGGATATCTACATCATCATATGGAAGGAAACGTAAATGGATATCTACATCATCGGATGTAGACGCAGATGGATCACATTAGATTACTGTAAAGCTACGTTTTAGTTGGTGCTCATCTTGCGGTATGTAAACTTTTGACTACAACTGTATATGTGTATATATATATATATATATATATATATATATATATATATATATATATATACAGATATAATACTGTAATATGAAAATGGTCGATCGTGCAGCTACAGGGTTGGACACTGAGACAGGACAGCTCATTGAATTGTGCAGTAATGAATGAGTACAGGAGGAGCTGTCTTCTTAATCTGAAGAATTCCTAATTATAGGACCGAAGCTGGGTTTGAGAGAACCTCAAAAAAATGCAGAGAAAAAATTAAACAATTAAAAATTAAACACTAAGGTTAAAGATAATAACAACCGCTCTGGACGTGGTAGAGTAACATTTCCCTTTTTTGATGAACTTGACAAAATTCTTGGAACACGCCCTTCAACTCAACCGCCTATCATTTTGGATAGGTCTGCCATTGGTACCCACAAAACAGAGGAAGGCAGCCCTGAAGCTGCTGAATCAGGTATTAGCAGGGCTGGATTTTGGTAGCCTATTTTGCCCCTGGGACATCAGTAAAGTTTCAGTAACGTCTCTTTTGGAACATATCTGTCAGCGATACCAGCGACATCAACAATTCACAAATGTTTTCATGTAATGAAAGTATATTTTTAAATGTAAAATCCTACATGCAAACATAGGCCCTACCTATACACGTACATAAAAATAAAGTTTATTCATTGATACAGGTTTCACGATACTCTGAACTGATGACTGAATGAATCTGACAAGTTAAAAATCTTTATCTTACTTTAAGAACAAACAAGCATGTATGCTATATCCCCTCAAGTTTGAGTTCCTACAAAACTGAACAACACACCGCTGTGTACCAATTAAATTAGCAACAAATTAGCCAGAGCGCTGTCGATTCTCAATTGTCCCAATTGTGATGCTAATTGTGAACTATTTAAATACCTTTAAATATTTTATTACCTTTTCGAACAGCGCGTGACATAACTCCAAACAAAATAAACAGGTTCTATACTGTGTACATACATACGAGAATAAAGACCAAATTAAAATACAGGAGGATTTATTCTTGTCATAATATTCCATTGGTACAGTCAGATATGCTAATGTACTGTAATACACAAAACTTAAAATGTGTCCAAAACTTTTTTTAAATGATGTTTGATCACATCATGTATTAGCAAGTTAAAGGTTTATTTCAACTTTTAATTAAAGAATGCCTTATCCGCCCCAGATTTTCCCTTTGTGCAAATGCCCATCTAATTGACTACTGGGGTGATGGTAACACTATAATTGTACTTCTCTACACTGCATTGGTGCAACTACAGTTTATTTAATAAATACCTGTTCTCTTTATTCTGCTTGATCACAACTTAGTATTGACTTGCAATAATTACAAATGAATGTATAAGAAAATCCAGGGGCTACTGTATCTGATATTTTGGGGACCAGTGTACCCCATTGATGTATTGGATTTGCTAACAGAGAACATGTGCAGTTTTGCCCTGCTACCCACCTGTACTCCATTCATCCTGCTTTCCCACGGAGGCTCGTGGCAGGTAGGGTTCAGAAATGGCTGTATACGTCATGATTTAAAACTTGGGTCAATTGAACAACTTATCATCATCATCATCAATAAGAGATTCTTTCCTGTTCTTTTACAGATACTACATACTTCAGATGTTATGTAGTTTCTTTAAACATGTCTAAATCCTTCTGCACTCAGTACTAGATGGGTGTCTGGGAGTGGAGCGGCTGTGTTTACCGACACCCTCCTCATTGTTTTTATGCACTTTCTGGCAGCTGGAAGAGATTTACTTTCCACTGGGTCTGGGTGCCAGCACACCACTCCTATTTCATTGCTAACACAGCACACAACATCACTGTACATTTCAGGGGGATGAAAACTGGCCGGTACACGTTAAACAAACACAGGCATCTTTTTATTTTTTAAACCCATTTTTATTAAAGCAGTACAGAGAAGAATAAAAAGATTTCTCAAAAGCAAAGTGATGATTCGGTGAAAAGCTAAATATGCAAGATCCCTGAGTGGACATTTCAAATGCCCTTAGCCGGTGGTTGTACCCTTCCACCCTTCCTCCCTCCCCCCGTTCACAAACAGAATAAGACACATTTGATCTGAATTACGGCACAGTGCATTAGGTTGGCATGTGATGTACAGGGATATTGGATATTGAGCCAACAGAAGAATACAATTCAAACTGACAAACTCTTTTCACAATCTTTCAAAAATAGTGTTCATATAAAATTCCAGTAATTTTACACAACACATATCTCTCTCTCTCTCTCTCGCTCTCTCTCTCTCTATATATCTCTCTCTCTATATATATATATATATATTTTTTTTTTTTTAAGGCTTTTTTTTATCTAAAGCTGCACAAATATTTTCCAGTTTACATGATTACAAAATCTCTTAATGTTGCTTTATAATTATTATTATTATTATTTATTTCTTAGCAGACGCCCTTATCCAGGGCGACTTACAATCGCAAGCAAATACAAATACATTCAAGTGTTACAATATAAGTCATACAATAAGAACAAGAAATACAATAATTCTCAAGTGTGACAAACCACAATTCAATAATACAGCAGATAATAGTGAAAGTTACATCAGGATATGATTAAGTAGTGATAGTTACATCAGGATATGATTAAGTACAAAATACTACAGATTAAACACTTGGGAGATTACAATATTCTGAGGTACAGGATTAAATGCAGTAAAATAGGGGGCAGATAAGAGCAAAATAAAGCATATTTAAATGAAGGGTGATAGTGTCCCAGGATACAACAGAGGAGTTCTACAGGTGCTGTTTGAAGAGGTGAGTCTTAAGGAGGCGCCGGAATGTGGTCAGGGACTGGGCAGTCCTGACATCTGTAGGAAGGTCGTTCCACCACTGCGGAGCAAGGGTGGAGAAGGAGCGGGCTCGGGAGGCAGGGGAGCGTAGCGGAGGTAGAGCCAGTCTTCTAGTGCAGGCGGAGCGGAGAGGTCGAGTGGGGGTGTAGGGAGAGATGAGGGTCTGGAGGTAGCTGGGTGCAGTCTGATCAAGGCATCTGTAGGCTAGTACAAGAGTCTTGAACTGGATGCGAGCGGTGATCGGGAGCCAGTGGAGCGAGCGGAGTAGTGGAGTAGCGTGGGCGAAGCGAGGTAGAGAGAACACCAGGCGAGCAGCAGAGTTCTGGATGAGCTGGAGCGGACGGGTGGCGGACGCAGGGAGGCCAGCCAGGAGGGAGTTGCAGTAGTCTAGGCGGGAGAGTACCAGGGCCTGGACCAGGAGCTGGGTAGCATAGTTTATTATATATATATAAACTTTTATGAAAGGCCAATATTAGCACAGACCTATTATACTCCTTATACTGAGAAAAGTGCCAATGCAGAAAGATATACAATGTTGGATTTACACTGATGGGAATTGTACACATATATACTGCTGTGCAAAAGTCTGTTTCATTTCTGCATGTTTCTACTCTTTGTATTTTTCACGTCTCGATCGCGCATTGTTTATTTGATCCTGCCGTGCCTTACGTCAATTTAAAGGATTTTTTTTTTTTGGATGCTTCTCGCACCCCCCCTTGATTCCTTCGCTCCCCTCCTAGGAGGTGAGCCCTCCCTATTGAGAACCTCTGACTAAATGTGATGGACTTGCCACCACAACACCTCACATCAGCTGCCCATGCACAGTTCACCCTGAGCTGCCGTGATTACAAGTTCTTGAAGACCCCGATCAACACAAACCGACAAGCCTGGCCTCCCCCACCCAAACCAAGCTGCATCAACAACAGTCAAAGGCCCGGAGTAAACCGCTGATGCTCACAACATCCATATACATTGCAACTCCTGAATGTTTCCAAGACTTTTGCACAGCAGTGTATATATATAAACATTTTCAGATGGTATCAAATGGAACAGCTAATAAACTATTTATTTCAAACTCCAGCCCCTACTACTGTATTGCTGAAAGCGAGTGGTGCACACAATTGAATTTTCAGTGAAAAAAATAAAATCAGATCATAGTGCCTGTATTGATTCACACAACTGGAGAGAATCCTTTTCAGCTGAACGGCATTAATTTAATAAGCAGCAGCAGTGCCAGGTGGAGAAGAGGATTTCCTGCAAAACACAACAAACACAAACAGACATTTATGTACAATCCAGTTATATACTCGAGTGGAAAATGTACCGAAGTTGCAATTCAAATAAACCTTGAATGGACGCTGCATACTCAGTTTCACTGAAAATTAGACTTAAGGCAAAAGAGTAGAGAGATTCTTCAGGCAAAAAAATGAAAATAACCACACAAGGACAGACATAATTAATAGATACCTTTTTAAATTAAATCGCAATAATTTTTGTGTTGCTCAGCAGTCATCTTTAATAGCGGAGTTCAATTCATGATTTCCTGTAGTATGGTATGAGCTAGATGTTGAAAATAAATGTTCATAAGCCAGGAATAAAAAATAAGAAAAGTCAAAAGAGAATTAATCAACAAGCACTAGATTAAATAAATACATTTTATTGCAATTTCATATAAAAACATAAAAACCTCTGTTTCTTCTCACATATGACCTTATAGAATTACAGAGCTATGAAACATAGCGGGTATTTTTTTTTTTTTTAAAAAGTATCTTCAAATCTGATTTTGAATTGCTTTAATTGGAATTTGTAATCCGAGTGGTTCTGGGTTGTGTTGCTCCAATACAGAGTTCTCTCTTTTCTCTAAATCTGCTTTACCTGGCTTTGATCTTATCTAGAGAATCCCAAGTGCAGGCACTGAACAGCCTTCCTCATCGCACTCAAATAATGAGACCATGTGACCTTTCAACTGTCCATAACCATGCAAGTCAGTGGGGCTGGCAGACAGTAGGGGACCCTGGCAGAGCTCACATGCTGTGTGGTCACAGGATGAACAGGATGAGGGAGGGGGCTCTGTCCCAGCATTTAGGATTCTCCAGACAAGCTCAAAGCAGGGAAAGTCAGATTAAGAGAAAAATAGCAACAGATCCCAGAAGCACTCAGAATGATTGCAAATCCCATAAAACAGTAAGAGGTTGTGCTGTATGAGGGCACTTTGGTAATGTTTGGACGAAAGCCTTCTCGTCTGCATTAAGGTGGAAGAACAGGTTTATCACAGATTTGAGACGAGATAGAAATGAGGTATTTGTGTTTATGAGTTATAGTTTCACCTTTCCCAAACACCATTCACAAAGCAGAATTTTTATTTAACACGGTCCTATAGAAGCATATCCAAAATCTTTTTTTTTTTTTTTTTATATCTCCAAAAGTCTTGTTTTCTCCTTTAGTGTAAAACTGAACTGCTTTGTGCTGGCTGGCTGGGAATTCCAAGAAAGAAAAAAATAAATACAAAAATAAAAACTGACTGAGGAACCTCTAAAGCCACTAGAAGCCAGACCCCAAATTTCTAAAATTTGCCATCCCAAAGAATCAAAACTAGAACTAATCAAGGCTGAAGAACTTAAATTAATTTTGTCTTGCCTAAAAAAGGAAACAAAGGCAGAGTACAGTAAGAGAGTTCAAGGGCTTATGCATGCAAGCTCAAAAGGCCAGCAGAAGCAAGTTTACAGACAACATTATAAACAATATAAAACTGACTCACCCATTCTTATTTCTGAAACACAGGCAATAGACTAGAACAGTAAGAATCACCAATATGACAGCAGCAAATACACCAAGAATGATTCCTACAAGAAATAAAAAAAAAAAAACACAAAACAAAGATTGTCAAGTCATACAAAATAATCAGAGTAACGGGATTGAATAATGTTAACAATCTTAAATTCAATATGATAAAGCCTAATTATGGCAAAACTTTTTTACAACAAAATGTTTTGTTGCTCATCCATGGTTTCACATTGTGCTGAAGTGAGGCTGGTCTACTACAGGACTATGAAAGTCAAGACACACAATTGCTTTGTGCCTGGCCTAGGTCTTTAATAGTAACAGGCTAGTGAATTAACACCACCTCGCCAGAAAAAGATTATTTGGGGGAAGTTCACTTTCACATAAGAAATCATTCAATACAACTTAAACGATAGTAATTTCCAGTTTTAATCCAGTTAAAGGCATAAACAGAACAAGAGGGGAGTTCACTTGACAGGAGCAATGTCTGTCAGATGAGGGGAAGGATTGATTCAGCACAGGGCTGCCCCGTGTCCTGACATGGATGTTCTGAGGCAAGGAGAGGTTTCAGGGCTCAAGCCTCCAGGAGGAAAGGATGGGACACCTATCCTAGCCTCCTGAACTTTGACAAGGAGTTATTTAAATTTACAAACTGCAACACCGTGCTTCATAGTTATATTATAAATGTATTACTTTAGAATTGTACTAAAATAAAATGTACCCTTTTTACTTTTTCAATTCAATATTCTGAAGTCATTTTTATAATTGGTCTCTTTAAGTCGAGTGGTTTCCCACTGATTCAGAGAACTTGATTTACCAGATGAACTTATGTCCCCCATCCCCACCCCAACTTACCACATGTTTTACCACATCGTCCTGAAAAACAAAACAAACCATGAGTTCAAATGCTAACTGTGTGAACTGTGTGAAGAGATAACAGCACGTGCGGAACAAACATGATTGTAATATTGCTTTTAGCATCTAGATTGAACTAGTCAGCAGTGTGGAGTAGTGGTTAGGGCTCTGGACTCTTGACCGGAGGGTTGTGGGTTCAATCCCCAGTGGGGGACACTACTGCTGTACCCTTGAGCAAGGTACTTTACCTAGATTGCTCCAGTAAAAACCCAACTGTATAAATGGGTAATTGTATGTAAAAATAATGTGATATCTGTATAACGTGAAATAATGTATAATGTGATATCTTGTAACAATTGTAAGTCGCCCTGGATAAGGGCGTCTGCTAAGAAATAAATAATAATAATAATTGTTCACATATTTGCACAAGCAAATAAACATATCCAGGCGTTAGAATGGCCAAGTCAAAGTCCAGACCTGAATCCAATCGAGAATCTGTGGAAAGAACTGAAAACTGCTGTTCACAAATGCTCTCCATCCAACCTCACTGAGCTCGAGCTGTTTTGCAAGGAGGAATGGGCAAAAATTTCAGTCTCTCGATGTGCAAAACTGATAGAGACATACCCCAAGCGACTTACAGCTGTAATCGCAGCAAAAGGTGGCGCTACAAAGTATTAACTTAAGGGGGCTGAATAATTTTGCACGCCCAATTTTTCAGTTTTTTATTTGTTAAAAAAGTTTGAAATATCCAATAAATTTCGTTCCACTTCATGATTGCGTCCCACTTGTTGTTGATTCTTCACAAAAAATTACAGTTTCATATCTTTATGTTTGAAGCCTGAAATGTGGCAAAAGGTCGCTAAGTTCAAGGGGGCCGAATACTTTCGCAAGGCACTGTATATATATATATATATATATATATATATATATATATATATATATATATATTGTAACACAGCACGGAGGAGGTTAATCCTCCCTGCATGAAAAAACATGTGCGAATGCACATTTGTTTTAATTGAATTGTTTTGCTTTATTGTTTAATTTAATTTGTTAATTGTTTTATTATTAATTATCCCCTGCACCTGGTAATTATTGTTAAATTAGAACCAGGTGCGGGGTATTTAAAGAGGGCAGTCAGTTTGCTCAGGGCTGCTGAGGAGAAGGAGGCAGAAAAGCTGCTCTGCTTCCGAGCAGTCGTAAAGTGTGTACAGTGTAAACCCGTGTGGTTTTGTTGGAGTTGTGTAGCAGGTAAACGGCTTAGCCATCCTGCCATTTAGTTTAGGTTCTGTGTGTCTAGTTAGTGCTCGTATAGAGCTAGGTGTTTGTTTTGTTTAGTTTCGTTTTTGTGTGATTATTAAAAATAGCGCATCAGCACTTTAAACTCCATTTCTGTGTCCTGGGTCGGTGTTTTAAAGGGGCAACGAACCCGAGTGAGCTGCAGCTCGGTTACTATATATATTATATATATATATATATATATATATATATATATATATATAAAGTGGAATAGCATATCTGACAGAATAATTATTAGTAAACATAACTGCAGTAAAACAGAGATCAGAAACATCAGCATTGATTTTATGGACAGTAGTTAAAACAATGCGTCAGGGGAAGTGTTCATTTTTACTGGATGACAATTCAATGTCTGGATCATGACTGCTTGTATGGGTATGGCGAGAGGTGATCAAGGACTATTTAGCCGCTGGTCCCGTCTGTTAAGGGGATAAGAATAAGCCACTCCCTCTGACGATGCCAGGGTCAGCAGGGTGGACCGTGATGAAGCCACGTCCGCCGGTCCACACCCCATAGTTTATCCATGGCTGCATGCACAATTTATATATTTTTAATTTATTTATTTTTGACACCTTTATCCAAGGCGACATACAGAGACTAGGGTGTGTGAACTATGTATCAGCTGCAGAGTCACTTACAATTACATCTCACCCGAAAGATGGAGCACAAGGAGGTGAAGTGACTTGCTCAGGGTCACACAATGAGTCAGTGGCTGAGGTGGGATTTGAACCGGGGACCTCTTGGTTACAAGTCCTTTTCTTTAACCACTGGACCACACAGCCTCACAATTCCTATTTGTAATGTAAATCTACAGCCTGCGATAAGCGGGATCAGCAGATTTAGAGGGGGGAAGGAGGGGTGTTCATAATGGTTAAACACATTACCTGGAGAGGGTGTTGGAGGCACTTCTGTGGTGGTGGTTGTGGTGGTGGTGGTTGTTGTTGGAGCTAAAATAAAACAATTAGGTTGATAATTGACTGTTTAAATAGCGTTCAAATGCAAGTTGAATACATTAATATTGTATATTGAATCTCACACTGAATGTGCTACTGAACAGTGTTCCTCAAACCAAGACCCAAGCACTTCACATGAGCATGTGTTTGAAAACAAACAGTGGAACTGCATATAGGTTAAATGTTGTGCCTTTGAAACAAGGATTGGGTTTTAACTCATCTCTGTGGTGCAGTCTCATTCAGATCATAATTATCTTACCTGTAATGAATATTTAAAACTTATCAAAAAGGAACATTTTAGCAATGTCAAAAATAGTATTACAGATCTATTGGAAGATATTATTAAAACTACATGGGTAGAACCACGTGTACAGTATAGACCGAGTAAATTCAGGTTTATACAAGGCTAATACTGACTTAACAAATAATGCAACATAGATGTTATCAATAAATACATAATTCCTATATTACCTGTAATGATTTACAAGAGGCAAGAAGAACTCTCTTGAAGGTTTGCTGGTTAGCATGATGTTTACTGTATTTCAAGTTAGTGTTTTATCTCAAAGCGTGAATGGTACTTACCTTTTTGGCAAGCAGGAAGTTCAGGTTCCCAAATTTCATTTATTCCACATGTAACAGTGTCAGTGCCACTGAGAATATACCCAGGATTACAAGCAAAGGCAATGAAATCCCCATAGTTATAATCAGGTCCAAATCCAGCTGTCTTATAGCCATTCTCCACTTGAACAGAACGGCAGCCATTATGATCTGTAATAACAAACAAGTAATGGTCAAACAGATTACCATTAAATGGCTGTAGCATAGATCTAGAAAATACTTAAAAAGCTGAGCCCACTACAGTTTGAAATTAAAGCGACATTTTCAATGAAGAAATTAATTAATAACCCATTATCTGCATACGTACATATAAGTGATTTTGTGAACACTGTATGAATATTACTTTTAAATTAGAGATCTTAATAAAAAACATAAAGTAACAGAATGGAGACTATCGTTCAAACTGAAACCAAAAGGTCACATGATTACAAACGGTGTATTAGGTTGGATGTAAAGGTGGCTGTGTTCAGTTTGGCCAGCCTGACAGCGGGGTTAATTACAATATTATTGTATTGTTACACATTTCATCAAAACCAGGGATGGATTGTGTGCCGGTGTGTTAAAACTTACAAATACGTCTGCAAGAGGTACAGTGGCATCATCGTTTCAAACTGAGGTTGTTTTTTTTGTGTTTGTTTTATTAAACAGTTCATTATATCTTAGTGGGGAGTGATGTGTTACGTTTGTGTGATGAGGTGGCAGCCGGGGGTCCATCAGAGATCAATCTACCCCTTCTAGAATGACACACCCCTCAAAATCACACAGTTACATCATTAAACAAAGCAATACATACCTTTACATGCTGGAGGAGCACTACTGTAGTTTCCATATTTGGTGCAAACAAGCTCCCTATTACCCACCAGAACCCCTTCATTACACTTGTAGATAATAACTGTGCCAAATGTGACAGTTCTATGAGGTGGGTTTGTGATTTCACCATTTACAATCTCTAGAGGGTTTGGACACCTAACAACTAGGAGAAAAAAAAAAAAAACGTTATTCCAAATATCAGCCTAATCAAAATCAAGGGTTTATATCAAATGCATCTTTAATACATTACATTACACATAATCAATACATAAACAGTTAGATAGATAGATAATACATGGTATTTGCACACTTGCATTTGGTTAGGAAACGTCTAAAGGAACATCTAATGTCTGCAAGGTGTGCTAGTAGTTTACTCTGCACCTTACAATCAAACATTGTGCAAAATCTCTCAACATTGCTAACCTGTATACCGGTCTAGGCAAGATAATTCCACTCAAACTGCAGACTAAATCTATGTACAACTATTTATTTTTCAGTATATGGCACAGACACTATTCATATCCTAATATTCATGTACAAAGAATAAATGTTAATTTCAATACAGAAACAAAAAAGGAAAACTATACCGTTACACTATTCTTATTAAAAACAGTATAGAACTGGGTGTTGTGTTAAATAATTGAATTGCACCCCCTCAAGGTGAGAGCAGCCAGTAGCCACTCTGACCTCTCGTGGAGTTCCTATCAGCTTGCACTGTACAGCATCCTATATGATACTCTATACATAGAACAATTATATTTAAAAACCATTTTATTTTTTTGTAAAAACACACAAGCCTACTTACTTTCACATATAGGAATGTCACCGTCCCAGCCAGCAGCGCGACAGTTTCTGACACCATTGCCTGCCAACTGGAATCTAAAACAAATAAGAAACCCTAATGTTTGTTTTTTGTTTTTTTTTAATCTAGCTGCAACTACGTGGTTTATTGCCAGCTTTTAAAACAGTGTTGCTTTCAGAAATGTAGCTAAATACAGCCCACAGTAATTTTGATCACAACTGGAGAAGATGCAAATCTTAAAGTGTAATTTACATATGAGCACCTGCACTATATCACTGATGACAGGGACATGCTTCCCCAGGACAAGAACAGTAATATTATTATAGTAATAATACATCTCATTACTGAATTATATGCACATACTACCCCAACCTTAATCTTGAGCATCAACCACAATATACTCACCCTTCATCACAAACTGCATAAGCCTTGGCTCCAAAAAGAACACCCTCATCAGTATTAAAGCGTCCATTAAGTATCTCTCCTGGACTTCCACATGATTGGCCTGAAAGAAAGAACACAATCAAAATCTGAAATGAGTACAGAGCACATTGTACAGACATTATCCAAAAGTAGTTTAATTGTTCCCTACATTGCACACAAATGTGTGTTTTTGCAAATGTTAGTATTTAGCAACACCTGCACCGTAGTACTGTATCTCCATACTCATAAATACTTCGACTGAACCGAATTCCTGATTTATTTTAAAATTCCACTTACATTATATCATTGAGACATATAGAATTGTTTAAGAGAACAGTTCCCTTGCATACAGCACACACTGTCCTCGGCTCATCGCGCACCAGCGACCCCTGTAGTCTGGACGGGCGCCTGCGGGCTTGCCTGTAAGCTGCCCGAGAGCTGCGTTGTCCTCCGACGCTGTAGCTCTTGGGTGGCTGCATAGTGAGTCCGCAGTGTGAAAAAAAGCGGTCGGCTGACGGCACACGCTTTGGAGGACAGCGTGTGTTCGTCTTCGCCCTCCCGAGTCAGCGCAGGGGTGGTAGCTGTGAGATGAGCATAATAAAATAATTGGCCATTCCAACTTGGGAGTAAAGAATAAAAATAATTGGCAACGACTAAATTTATTAAAAAAAAAAAAAAATACAAGTATGACAAACGCATGTGTGAATAAGAATGGACTGGCACCTTCTTTAGCCTATATCTCTCAGATACAGATTTCAGGGGCACATACATTACCACTGTGCATCCACAGAACTTTAGAAATCCATTAGATGCACCAAATATCATAACAGGGTTTCCCCTGAATGCAGAGTAATGCAGAGACCCAGATGACTGAAACAGTTCAATGAAAGATGAAAGCTGTACATTCTCGATAGCAGCGGAATAGTGTGGCACAGCCTGGGATTGGTGTAGAACTGGAATCTGGCGTGTACCAAGAAGTTACAAGTCAGAAGAGTCAGAAGAGTTAGAAGAGGTGGCATTAATGATCCTCCTGCCAGACAGCAACGTATAGGCCTGTCAGTGATAGCTGCATACCCCCCATACCATCTGTGATCATTATATGAACTGTACATGGGTAGACCATACAACGATTAATAAAGATCCATTGTCCATATGGGGGTAGCCATTCTGGTGCATAAAAAAAGACTTATTATAACTGTCTGTATTTTCTGTGCACAGTATACTGTACTGTTGTACAGTGCTTGGAGGCCACTGCACATTGCTTTATAAAATGAAGTTCTGGTTAATTCTCTATTGATAAAAATTGAGCCCCCAAAAAATGGTATACTGTCATTACCCGACCAACGTTTAAAAATGACGTCGTCTATATATAACTAAACATCGAAACAATATGTTTGGTTACTTACCGTAACCCTGATTTCCTGAAAGAAAAGACGAGGGGGGAGGCTACCCTAATCACGCGGTCACACACACACCACTAGTGGAGAGCACACTGTTTGTGTAGCTCCATGGAGGAACTGTGCACTCTCAGACAGAAATAGTGACTGCACAGGCAGTCGCTCACACACGACAGACAGAGAACAAAGAGCGGCCTACCACGCAAGTGAGTTATTAAAGATTAATCCACCCATATCGAAGACTAAGAACAGTACAGATACTTTTACAAACATAACAATGTAGCCATAATATATTGTAGCGATCTCATTTCCCGCAGGCAGGTGCCTCACACAGGGCGAGGCAATCCACACACAGACGGAGGGCGGGCGTGAACCCGATACCGCTGTACAAAAGAGCCGGCTCCTTTGCAAGGAGCGTATATCGGGCTTATGTCTTTGTGTGTGATTACGTCACCTACCAGCCCTGCTGCTGCCTTCCCCCGTGCACGCTAATATATATATATATATATATATATATATATATATATATATATATATATATACACACACACACAGAGTATATAGAGTAAATATGTGCCTGGACTTCGTCTCGAGCCCCATTACCCAAACGGTCCACAATAATGCCTGTGGTAATGCCCTCCGTGTCAGGTCTTACTGCTACTCACACACACACACACACACACACATATAATTATGACTTACCAGACACACGGACAATGAGCAAGGCCAGCCCCACACATAGTGAAATCATAAACACGTTGTCGGCAGAATTTGTATTGCGTCCAGGCATTTTTCTTCCTAGTTATTCTCTTCAAAATTTTCAAGAAGAAAACTACGTCACCGAGTCCTCGTCTGGTATTCCTTGGTTTTGTGATTCGCCTGGTTGTGGTTGTGGCTCTGCCTTGGAAATGTAGACTTTATTAAACAAAATGACTTTGTCCTTCTTTTAAGTCTCTTCTTTTCGTATTTGTGAATTTCCAACACAAAACGAAGGGGGAGAAAAAAAAAAATCACTAGAGCTCGTTGTGTTGCAAATGAAATGATTATTATAAAGAATATAAATTCGTTGGTGTTGTTGTTTAAGGGGTTTGTTCCTTAAGACAACGCTTTCTAAAGTACAAACTTGGCTTCAGAGCAGTAGGACGATATTATAATACAGGTGTCCTCTATCCTCTCTTATCCGCCCTTATTGCCTCCGCCCACTCGCGCAACAACAAGAAGTTGGCAGGGTTACGTAAGGACGTACACGCAGAGGAAGTGTTTAGGGTGCGGTACAGTCATTACTCCTGTTTGTTTAAAAACAAAGCATATTTTAAAATGTATGTATTGTACATACAACAAAATACATACATACAATAATAATACATTTTTCAAAAGCGCGGAGCGGACATTTCCAGCCCGCTCTTTCACAGCACTGAAAATAACTGAGCACGGTTTTATTTTTCTTAAATATGTTCGGCCATAGAGTTTCCACAAAAAAAAAAATTAAACAAAGGAGGTGACAAATACAGATGCAATCACTGTACAGTATTGTCCATCTTGCCTGTGCATGGTAACCATTAATTTTCCAGTTTCAAACCAAAATTAGACACTTTAATGTTTTGCAGACTTGAGAATTGCATTATTTTCTTTTTAACTTTTACATTCAATGTGACTGACGTTGCACTTTATAATGCATTATGGAAGGGAAAATATATATCCTCCCGAATGTGGAGCTGCCATATAAAAATGTGAGAAACGTCATCAGTGTATCCACCTGTCTGCGGTTATTATATTACACAGCCTATATTGTTTTTATACGGTTCTACCCTCATGCACCAATACAGCGCTGTGAACACGGTTTGTATTTTCTGCACTAAGGATAGTTCATACACTACAGGGTAGTCTGTCAGCCCCGTTGAGACTCACTGATGTTTCATGGGTTGCTCTGAGCGCCCTGTGAGATATTCAGATAGAAACAAGCCCAGTAAAAAGCAGATTTGATACAAATCATAAGCAGTTTGAAAGATGGTCTGATCATCATAGCTGGGCATTAAGCTGTGTATGCCTTATTGCCTTGTACGACAGAGATCACATGCGAGTGATAATAATTAAATCTCACTGTTGTTAATGATCATTTTAATTAACATTCAAACATATGTGGGAACATAGAACACAACATGACGCAATATGGATCACAGACATAAAAAAAAGCTAGTGTTCATAAAAGAATAACCGAAAGTAACCTGTGCGCTCTCTTCCTGTGTGTGTGTCCGTCAGCCAGCATGAACAAACGGCAGCTTCTGGGGTTGGGCCCTACACACTACATCTTAATTTGCGTATAGGTTTAACCGGCCCTGAGTACATACTTTTAACTACAACTGAGTTTTAAAACGTGTGTGTATAAATATGGCATTTGCTCTTCCCTTTCTCTAGCTAAAACATTCTGGGCATACAGGCGGGTGTCAGCCTGTCCCTACGTCATATATAAGAACATAAGAACATGAGAAAGTTTACAAACGAGAGGAGGCCATTCAGCCCATCTTGCTCGTTTGGTTGTTAGTAGCTTATTGATCCCAGAATCTCATCAAGCAGCTTCTTGACGGATCCCAGGGTGTCAGCTTCAACAACATTACTGGGGGGTTGGTTCCAGACCCTCACAATTCTCTGTGTAAAAAAGTGCCTCCTATTTTCTGTTCTGAATGCCCCTTTATCTAATCTCCATTTATGACCCCTGGTCCTTTTTTCTTTTTTCAAGTCTCTTTCTAGAGCAGCAATATCCTTTTTGTAACGAGGTGACCAGAACTGAACACAATATTCTAGGTGAGGTTTTACTAATGCATTGTAGAGTTTTAACATTACTTCCCTTGATTTAAATTCAACACTTCTCACAATATATCCGAGCATCTTGTTAGCCTTTTTTTTATAGCTTCCCCACATTGTCTAGATGAAGACATTTCTGAGTCAACATAAACTCCTAGGTCTTTTTCATAGTTCCCTTCTTCAATTTCACTATCTCCCATATGATATTTATAATGCACATTTTTATTTATTTTTTTATTATTACACTGTGTAACAATTTTTTTTTTTTTTTGTTCCTGGGTAGTAAGTGTTATTTCCTAATTGCTTATGCCTCAAAAGTATAGAAAATGGCTATTATTTCCCACAAACTTTGCTTTTGTGACCAGGACAGTGATATTTTGAAATTTACCTATTTTCCAGAACAGTCCAGATAGATTCAGTGATGAGTAAACTTGGAGTAACTTCTAGAACTTTCTAGAACTTTCCAGTAATATAAATATTAGTATAAATACAGGGGCCTTAAGCCCACCAATTCAGTTTAGTTCCAGCTGCCTAAGTGGATACATATCTGCATTTTTCTGAGATGGCATCAAGGTCATAGGAGACTTCAAAATGGTGGCATTCCTGATGGGTCTCCAAGGCGGTTTTACCAAGTTTCCCTGCTATCTTTGCCTTTGGGACAGCTGGGACACCAAGGCGCACTACCACAGACGGGACTGGCCACAGCGGACTGAGTTCTCTGTGGGGAGGAACAACGTCAAGTGGGAGCCACTGGTGGACCCCCGGAAGGTGCTGATGCCACCACTGCACATCAAATTGGGCCTTATGAAACAATTTGTCAGAGCTCTAGATAAGGAGTCGGCCAGCCTTCAAGTACCTTCAAGACTTCTTCCCTAAGCTGTCTGAGGCAAAGGTCAAAGCCGGTGTCTTCGTCGGACCACAGATAAAGAAGATCCTGGAGTGCAATGAATTCCCCAAGAAGCTCACTAGTAAGGAGAAAGCGGCTTGGAACAGCTTTGTCGCAGTGGTTCAGGGCTTCCTGGGCAATCACAAGGCCGAAAACTATGTGGAGCTGGTTGAGATTCTGGTGAAGAACTACGGCACAATGGGCTGTAGGATGTCCCTCAAAGGCCATATCCTTGATGCTCATCTTGATAAATTCAAGGAGAACATGGGAGCGTACTCGGAGGAGCAAGGCGAGCGCTTCCACCAGGATATACTGGACTTTGAACGCCGCTACCAAGGACAGTATAACGAGAACATGATGGGAGACTACATTTGGGGGCTGATTCGTGAAAGTGATTTACAGTATAATCGTAAATCTCGAAAAACTACTCACTTCTAAATCTTTTGTAGTCATTTTTGTATTACTTTAGTATGAATACATGTTAATTTGGATTCATATGTTGTTTTTTTCTGACTTTATGTGAACGAAAAGACACAAATTTGCCTGTTTTCTCATTGGAAATAGGTAAATTTCAAAATATCACTGTCCAGTCACAAAAGCAAAGTTTGTGGGGAATAATAGCCATTTTCTATACTTTTGAGGCATAAGCAATTAGGAAATAACACTTACTACCCAGGAACAAAAATTGTGTTACATAGTGTTATTTTTTTAAATCCTAATCAGAATGTAGTTATAGCTTTATTCATATTTTTCTAGTCCCCTTATGTATTTTACTGAGAATATTTCTGTTTCTTACTCTTATTCAGTGCTAGTGATGTGGGCCACGTGGTCTGACTGCAGTGTGTTTGAATTTAAAAAAAAAAAAAACATAACGCGATTAGGTACCAGGAAGCTGCAGCAACCACAAGTTTATTTACTCAATTTGCATGTTTATGTTACTTTGTTTAAACGGTATCTAATTTAAAACTAGTCAATGATATCACTAAAGTTACGCTATAAAATAAACTCAGTATCCAACAACATTGTGGGACCCGGATCGGTTTGTTGACCCGTTGAAAGGGCGGATGAGTGGTACAATCTTCATAGTCAGACTTCATGCCTGCCCACTGTCCACCTATTAGCATTGTCGTCTTGCTGTTTGATTTTATGAGGGAGCTCGTGAATAGGGCGCTTTGTTTTCACTAGCGCGCTTTCAAGTGGAGTTTTTGTTTCTGAATATTTCCTGAAAACTTGATTAAACTATATTTGCCTACTTTAGATATTTCTAATCAAGTCTATTAAAGATAACTTCACTGGAAACCGCAGAGTGCGTAGTGGCAAAGGAAAGGTACATCCGCCAAGCCCATTCCAATGAGTCGATGAGTAAACTGGCAATGCATGCATGCATTCCTTAAGAATTTTGGTCATACCTTCAGTAAATAATACAGTTCCATAAGTATAATGTGTTTCTTTGTGCCTGGCTTTTGCAATAACACAAACATTACGTTAGGAAAATTAATCCTTTGTGATTAAATGCTTCCTGTAATTTGAATCATGTTCTGTAATAGAGATGTTACAGAAAATAGAACTGGCTCGACATAATGTACTGGCATTTTGTACTCCCATAACCTTGCTCACATAACCTTGTATGCTTTGCTAAAGATAAGGAACCGCAAGATGCCTACACTGCAGCTGCGGCTGTGAGATAAAAGGATGAGCCAGAAGTGTCTTTTTACACGTATACCCAAACCACCCATCCTTTTTATCTGCTTGCTTAGTTTTATGCCACATATGCATAGTTATAAGTTTTCCCTTATATGCTAATACCTGAATCATCATTGGCTAACCCTCTGCCTTGCTGACAGTTTTAAGGTATATAAGAAACTGATCTAACTCTGTATGTTGAAACACTGCTCGATGATTATCTAGCACCCTGTGTGTTGAGAGTGTTTTCAGTTTTGCAAACTTAAGAAATAAAGGCCTGTGTGTTTGGAACTCGCAGTCTCTCTTCCTTTTATTAGAATTTCCACGACAGTTTGTATCGATTTTTATTTCCTTGTTTCTGCGGACAGGCAAGATGGCACGTAGTTCCTTTAGCTGGCACCGGGGCCATCTCTCTAACCAACCCACTGTTCGACTGGGACACACACAGGTCTGTTGATCAAGCTGAATGCCATCCTGCATTGCAACATTTCCTAATGCAATGCACTAACCAAAATGACATATCGAGTAAAGAGCTTTGAGAATCAAGCCTCATGCATCTGTTTCCAAGTCTTTTCTGACAGTGAGTGGGCAGTTGGACATTTCATGGGTAGAGAGCAAAGAAGCAATGGTTGCCTTTTTGATATTCGGCTCTTAGAAAAGTTTCTCATAGTAAAATCATGCCAAAGTGTAGTAATGCTACGTGACAGCACAGTAAATCATAGGTAGCATTGTAAACCATATTAATAAATATGGCTACCCATGGTAAACTATGGTAAATGCATATAGCCCAAAGAACACATGGGAAGACTGCACAATGACTGTGCAAATTTACATAGTGTATCTGATATCGTTACGTGCCAAACAAAAGAGTCAGGTGGAAGGTATGATGTTTGGCACAGATGCAAATCAGCCATTCAAAGGTCTAGATTCCTGGTGAGATTAGATTATCAAGGATACAGCTCGCTGGCAACTAACAGGATGGGTTTGTTTTGTTACTTGTTTAGAAAAACAACCCTATTGCAAAACAATATGAATTTATAATGTGGGTAATATCTTTCCTGTGACTGATTACAGTTTTGCAGTATCAGGCGTCATTTCCTGTACAGAATTGAGACATGCTTGGCTAATTCTGGTTACCGGAACTAAAAACCACAGTAACTTACAATAATGTTCATCATTTACTACGTAGTTTAGCCTTCAGGGCATTATTCAGAATCAGTCCAACACCTTTGTGTAGTAAGATACAAGGTATTTCCTACATCTATAGAGAATATTTGCAGTATTCATTCAGTCATGAACAGGTGTTAATAACAAGGATCAGTCACTTTTTCAGATATCTGATGAACTACTGCCGTAAGAAATCTCTCTGAACAAACCACTGCATTAAAATGATTAACTGAAAATGGCTCAAAGAGTATCTATACATTAACTGAACGTCACCAATACATTGTACGTTTCATCAGATTTTTTGTTTTAATTGCCTTTTTGCGTACAAAGGTTTTTAAGATCTGGATTTCTTGTAAGCTGGGCTAGGGTTTCATTGATTAACACCAGGGTGGGAACAAATGAAATATTGATTAGTTTAGAGCAAGGGAAACAGGTACGGCCAACTGATAATATTAGGTTAAGGAAATATTTCAAACAGATTCCACGAAAAATAATTGTTTGTTACAATTATTTTCCCTAATGGACAACAGCTTCTTTATCTCATCCTCCGTCATCTTAGTGGAAATCCTAAGTGCTGAGCTGCAGGACAAAATGAACAGCTCAAGATCAGACCTGTAATTAAAAACAGATCAATGAGGAGACAAGCTTTCCCAAAGCCTGTCGCCATGCAAGAGATTCAAAACCAGAAAGCTTGTGGCAAAGTGGGCTGTATTGGAGTAATCCTTTACAGTACCACTGGACGCCTGGGTTTGAAAGGAATAAAGACAGTGAGTATGGTGGTTGGAGAATAGAGGACACTCTGCATGCTGCACAAATGCTGTGCATCAACTTGTAGGTGCAACATTACTGCGGTCTGGACAGCTGATAGTTTAGATCTGTAAATGCAATCTACACAGGAACAAGCGCAGCCACAAAGCAACGCGGTTTCAGCCAAACTGCATCCACTTCCTGAGGAACAAAAAGGTCGACACCCATCTGTAGTGATCTCATTCTCTGAAATATGCTGTAGGATACATAAATAAAAGCAAATGGGAAATACAGTATTAACACAAACAATGTCTAAACCTTCTAAATTAGAGCTACCAGTAAGATGAAAAAAAAACTGCCATAAATCCCTAGAATCTGATAGTCTCAAAAACTGAAACTAAATAATGTTAATACCATATTTGATGACAACTGAAACAGCGGTTCTACAGATCTATCCAAATATGTGAAGGGTGACAGACAGTACAAACATGAGGACAATAAAACAATAAAACTGTTTTATACTGTACAGTATCTGAAAGAGATAACATGCTTTCAGAAAGGGCTGGCATTGGCGTGCTGCTATTATATGTACAGAAATGAGCAAACTCTCTAATTGCACGGTAACCTTTTCTGACTGCTGCGGGGAGCTGCCATGGAGTACGTTTTCCAGGACGAGGTCATTTTCCTGTTCACTTCCCAAAAATACACAAACCCGCTGCAGCAGACAGGAACTCTGCCCTGTAGTTTACTGGTGCAATCTGGCAGCCTACCACACCATTTTTAAATGCCAGCCTCTCTCTGTTTCCCTGCCTCTGTCTAGCTGTCCCCACTCTTACTTAGTACTTGTCTAATCTCCTATCATATCTTTTTATGATGTTTGCAATCATGCAGTATTGAAGTACAGTGGTTGGCTGTTTTACATTCATTTTACTGTCTGGTGCTGCTGGGAAACAGATTCTTCCTGTTTTCAGAGTCTTGGGCAGCAGCATCTGTGTAGAACATCTGGAAGTGTTTGTGCCCACCTTTATCACTGTATATAGTCTTCCTGTAGGTATGATGAATATGCTGATTTCTAATTAGTTTGAACTCATTTATTAGCCTACTGTTAAATTCAGTTAGACACCAAAAATGATTGAGCCCAAGTGGATTTGTTAATAGGTTTTGTTACTTTTATCTTAAAGATTAAGACTTGTCGATATTTTGTAGTTTAAGTTGGCAAAACCACTGATTTTGTTGAGAGTTTTTCTTGTAATGCTGAAGTGTTCTTGTTTGTTCCATGGAAATGACTTTTTGGAGGCAGGCAGGGGGTGCGTAAATGTCACCAAAAAATGTTGTTTTGATATTGTCTGGTCTTGTCTGACCAAGATTCCTTTCAGATATAACCACATTACCATATAGTTAGTAAAACAAATGTATTTATCTGATAATCCCAAGACCTCTACTACTGCGATTAGTACTACAGTAGTCTCCGCGTACAGGAACACCTCCTAAGAGAACACTTCGCCTAAGGGAACACCCTTGTGGTGAAACAGATTTTTCCCGTTATAAATGCTCCACCTAAAGGAACAGGAACTTCGTTTAAAAGAACACCTTTTTGTCACCGCTAGGGATTCATTCACAGCTGATACAGTACTGTTTTGTAACCTGAAAACTCATCATCACCAAACATAAATTCAAATGTTTTATTCAATCTTTTCAAATGTGACTTGTCATCGTGAGAGTGTCTTCAGCCACACTGTCTGGGTTATTAAATCTTTCCAGAACCGCCGTCATATCATTGCCTCGTTTTGTATTCTGATTTCCATGCGTGCACGTCCTCGCTGCAAAGTGGTAAACAAACGGTGAAATGCGCCGATGTTTCTCTTGTTACAAAAAGCGGGAAATTGTTCGAGCTCCTGAAAAAAACCTGAAACAGACACAAGTCTCCAAGCAATTTGGTGTTTTCCATTCTGGTGAGTTGCTTCACCATTCTGTTAAATAATTTTGTGCGTGTCTTGAATATTGCTTCTGTACAGGTAGTCATAATTAATCTAGAGATGCTGCTGCATTAATGTGTGTAGGGGTCCTGTGTTAATTTAGTTTGTCTGTTACTTCATTATTAGCATTTATTAACATACACTTGTCTATTGATTTTCTCTTATTCTATTAATTTCATATGTTGATGCACGTGCGTCATGACTCATGACAAGTAATAAATATTTATTTATTTATTTATTGATTCATATTGTGTCTGGTGGTCAACGCCGTCTTTGAGAACACTGTCTTAGAGAACACTCTGTCTTAGAGAACACTTCGGCTTAGAGAACACTCCATTTTTATTAGTTCGAAAATAAAATCATTCTTCAGGGAAAACTACTTGTGGATATGACAGTGAACCTGTGATTTTTTATGTTACAGCTCGTAATAAGATATTACTGTCCTTCTAATCAGAACAATATAGTACATTACTTCAGGGCATCAAGTTTTACTGCTTAAGTGTTCTCATTAAATTACTGATCAAATGACACAGTTCACATGAAACCCTAACCTACCTTCAGTTCCATGGAATCGCAGTCAGTGTAATCATTAACTTCGGTACATGTCTTAACACATTCACTGCCATTGTCCTCATTTGAGGACAGGCTACATTGTCATTCTTTGGAGCATTTTTAACTGGCATCTACCTGTTATTTAACTTTTATCTTTAACTATATTGTTAAACTTACTCTAATTTTGTTAACTGCAAAAGTATAAATCTAACTCTTAATTCTACAAATACAGCCCTTCAAATGCTTTAATGACGCCTCAATATAAAATTAAGAAACTGAAGCCTAACTGATACATTTCTTGGTGTTTTCCTCCCCACAGTGATGATAAATCTCCATAAATTACGTGATGATCTTCATAGCTTGTGTGAAATTTCACTGGTCTGATTACAGGCACCTCTAACTTGACTGGTTTTTCTCAAAACAGGACGCAGCGGTTTGTAGTCAAAACTAAGGATTTACTTTTTTTTCTGTGAAGAAATATTGATTTAGAATGTATCAAATTAACAAATACAGCTTGTGTTTTGATTTTTTAAAAGAAAAATGTATTTGGTATAATTTCTTCCCTGTGGTTTCTAGCCACATTACAGAAATTCCACCTCGCTCAGGCTAGTACAAAGACAGCCACATTAAAGACAAAATACAACCTTTTTCATGGGTGTTTGGCATGTTTAATAAAAAGTAATTAATGGTGTTTAACTCCTTTAATTAAAAGTGTGTATATTACTCTTTTTTCAGAGTGGTTTTTTTTTTTTTTTGGTTGTGCATTTGGGTGTAGAAATACATCACTGGGCCACCAGGACTTTCCAATCAGGGCAGAAATACCAGCTTGCTTGCGTTAAACACCAGCAGCTGCCATGTACAGTATACAGCAATCTGCCAGCACCACGGCACAGGTCTGTGTTGGACGAGGCATTAAAACCTAAGGGTCCCACGACTTTAAAATGTACTGCGCATGGTGCAGGGAGTCTGACCTTGCACCATGCGCAGCTGTGATCTGGACAAAGAATACAGACCGCTACATGAACCATGGATCCGGGCTTACAGAGTGTCTTGTCAGCTTTCTGGCAGTAAAACAACAGCAAATTAAAAGAAATCTCAGCAAATGCAACTATATCACGCACACGAACCTGCTTTAATCTTGGGTACAAGGGTTACTGCACTGGACTGCAACTTCTAGAGGCCTGGGTTTCAATCCAGTTTAGGTCACAAGCGTTTAGGGTTTACCAGTCTCAGCAGTTTACAAGTCATGTCGTGCATTTATGGCACAAATGTTATTCAGAAGAAGAAACGCAGTAAGAAACTCCTGCCTAGGAGACACTACTGGTGGCTCTACCTAAGGTGCCAAATCCTGCTGCTATTTGGCACAACACCTGTGGAAGAAATTGTATGTACTGTGATCAATTACATTTCAAATCTTTAAAGACTTAGATGCTGTGATGTTAATTGAGTTTGTCGTCCCCTTCCTTCCTTCAACCCTTAACATTCTCTAGATCTGCTTCAAAGGACAAGATATTAGTAACAGAAGCTCGTTAAGATTTGCATTAGGGAATAGTTGAGATTACTTGCTGTGCTGACCTGCCAGTCTGGTCTAAACAAACTAAGCTGATTCTTATCTGTTAAGAATGTCTGTCTGAAAGCCACAATTTTCTTAAGAAGTGCGACACCTGGTGGATGCATGCAAACCAGAAGTAAAAACGTTTAATTAATGCAACGTAACGCTTTGCTAAGATTAAAAATACAAACAATTATACTTTGATGAAGAATTGAAACAAGATAATACTTTAACTGAACTCATGATATTGTGTGCGTTTGAAAACAACAACTGCACACCTTAGAACCATTTAAACATTGAATGAGTTTATCTACAAGTGTGAAGTAACTCTGGATTAAAACTTAATACTGAAGGCAATTGAAACTGCTTCCTAACTGAAACACAAAAGCAGTCTTCGTTCCAACACAACAGACGTGGCTTACAAAAATATTTGTAGAAATGTTTTATTCCTGCTTGTGTCTATACTTATAATTCTGGTACCATGATTTCTAACTTCTATCTTCTTACTTTCATGAGTCTTAATAAACTTAAGTTTTATGTGTTCAGTTTTTTTTTTGCCTGTTATGAGCACTAAAGTATGATTGATTTGAGATGCTTAAACCTATATATATTTTTAGTGTTAGGTTATTGACGTAGTTATTTGACTGGTTAATCTCTCGATATTGAAACTGAAAAGCATATTTTTATAACTTAGCCTCATATTTCTATTTCTCTAGTCCTTTTGATATGTTTGAAAACATTGAATAATTTATGAATATACTTTTTTATATTTAAATATTACGGTAATCACATAATGGAGACATCGCCCTATATCTATTAAGAAATTAATATTAACTAATGTTTGTATATTACCAATTTATTGAGTGGGGGTGGGTGGGATGGTGTCCTAGGATACTGAGGTATTAATGTTAAATATTATATCTTCATAAATATGCACTACACACCAGTACACACTACCAGTGCGAGGGAATCGCATCACAAAATATTAAACATGTTTAAACTTTGCGAGCTGACTGAAATCGATCGGCCGACCCTGTGGAATCACATCTCAAAGTACAATATCAAAAATGTCTTCCAACAGTCTAAAACTCTCTGGTTCTGTTTGGTTTAACCCACAATTCCCTAAATCATGTGAGAAGTGGGTTTGCAGTGGTGTCAGTCTGTGAAGAGTTTTCTAAAATGCAGAATGTTGTTGCTGCACTACTTTAATGCACATTTTCATGCAGCCCATTTTTCTGATCACACAGGTTAGGCCAGATCTTTTCAACCTTTAGTGTGTCCGGACCCCTAGAGACAAAACAGCAGAAGTTGCAGATTTCAAGTTAACTGCAATATTTAATAAGTAACTTGTAATCTGCAGCTTTTTAGGAGCTGAGAACAATTAAAAAGGTCTAATTAAGCAAATTATTAGTTCAATTAAGGGTCTAGTTATGTAATTGAGAGCTCATTTGGAATGAAAACCAGCAGACAAAGGGGGTCCCACTGAAGTAGAGCCTGATACAGAACGGGTTGTCCGTTGAAAACAAGTAGGCCGAGCACTTTCATGTAAATATTTTTTTGTTTTTTTTTAATTAATCATACATCCAGTATTGACAGAAGTGCAAGGTCCAGAAAAGTTTAAATAATGATTTGGAAATCCCAGTTCCCGAAAATACACCCCCGCCACCCCCTCCCCCCTTAATACCAACATAAAAGCAGCCGCCTGTGAGCTTGCGCTACTCGGGTCGAGAGGAGCAGGAAGGGAACATGAGCAAATCTGCGGTACTTCTGGTGCTGGTGGCATTAACTGTGAATGTCAACGGTGAGTCTTCTATAAAATGATATTACTGTCTTATGCATTATCAATGACATTTCTAAATGGGAGCTACAAAAGGGAACAGGACGACATATGTTAAAGGTTTGCACCAGTTTTGTGCTTTATGTTTGTTTTTGAAGAATTTGAAGGCAGGAAGCTAAAACCAAGTTCAAGTCCAATCGTGTGTGCGTGTGCGTGTGTGAAAACTACACATGCTTCAACAGGTTGCTGGTGAAAGCATGTCAACTACGCCAAATGCACAGTGTTATCAAAAGGAAAATTAAAAACTGTAAAATTACCATGGTAAACTTTGATATATGGATATTCATCTGTCTGTCTGTCTATCTTGGTAAAATACAGTATGATCCCAGATGAATGTAGATCCCTTTCTTTTTAGGAGAATGTGACTATCCTCCATATTATGACCATACCATACTGAGAGAAGAATATCAAGCCCATTCACCATCTGAGTTTATAGAGGGATTTAAAGTTGCTTACTACTGTCAGAGTGGGTATGTGAGGACAGCTGGATCTGCATCAATTACTTGTATCAATAAGATGTGGTCAGCATTGACCTTGAAGTGTGAACGTAAGTACATGGGGTTAGGGATATATGTTACTTTCACACATTTCCGGTAAAGCGCGTACTTGATAATTATTTGGATAATGTTTAGTGACTTACAGTGATGAGGGATTACTGTCACATAAATGTATTGGTTATATTGTTGATTATGACAGTTAGTGATGACAGTGGGTAGTCTTTTAACTCTGTATTAATCCTGCTGGCGTTTCCCCATTGTGTGGTTCATTGAAACACTTTATTAATATAGATAAATACAATAAACAGGCTGTAAAAAGATATAATAAAACAAGTTGAACTAGTTAATGAATTACTGCATTGTGCATTCTAGGAAAGTCCTGTGGCTTTCCCGGGGAGATTCTGAATGGAAACTTCCATTCTGGTGGAGGACACCTCTTTGGAGATGAGGTTTACGCTGAATGCAATGAGGGGTGAGTTTGAGGAATATATTTACAAAAGGCTCTGAAGCAGTGCTGTGCGTTCTCAATCTCACTCTCCCTGCAGCACTGTGTTCTCAAACTCACTCTCCTTGCAGCACTGTGTTCTCAATCTCACTCTCCTTGCAGCACTGTGTTCTCAATCTCACTCTCCCTGCAACACTGTGTTCTCAAACTCACTCTCCTTGCAGCAGTGTGTTCTCAATCTCACTCTCCTTGCAGCACTGTGTTCTCAATCTCACTCTCCTTGCAGCACTGTGTTCTCAACTTCACTCTCCTTGCAGCGCTGTTTTCTCAATCTCACTCTCCTTGCAGCACTGTGTTCTCAATCTCACTCTCCTTGCAGCAGTGCGTTCTCAATCCCACTCTCCTTGCAGCGCTGTTTTCTCAATCTCACTCTCCTTGCAGCGCTGTTTTCTCAATCTCACTCTCCTTGCAGCACTGTGTTCTCAATCTCACTCTCCTTGCAGCAGTGTGTTCTCAACCTCACTCTTCCTGCAGCACTGTGCCATATACAAGACAGCCCTTTAAGAGCGAAAGTATTGTTCTGATACCAAGCAGTTGTACAGGAATGAGTGATCTGTCACCTCTGCCTTCAAAAAGCACTAACCAAGGTTCCCAGTGTTTTTCCCAGCTTGGCACTGGCAACATTATCACTGGTGCCCATTTTTCTTGTGTTGATGATATTTCAGTTCTTTGCTGGTTGTGTACTCTTTAATTCTTGATCGTTGGATTGAAACAGTTTCTTCCTGGTCACTTATCACTTCCTGGGCGGTATGTCACATGATGTATCACCAGAAGTACCAGGAAACAGCATCAAGCAGGCGTCTTTGAAAAATCTGCATATTTCAAACTGCAGCACATAATAACAGCACATAATCTGTTGGTGGGTAGCATGACTGGGATCAGCAACAGCATTAAACAGACTCGGTATTCATCACACAACCCTTTCGCAGCCCTTTCTAAGCAGGGTTTTGGAGTTTCCTACCCTTGGAGAATTTTTCTGAATAATGTTCTGTCCTGTTTCAGGTACCAGCTCGTTGGGAGGGGCACCAGACGGTGCTATGCAGATGGCTGGGATGGACAAGTCCCTCTATGTGAAAGTAAGAAGGGCAATGGATTTTTGTCATGGAATTCCTCTCGTGATTTTTACAGGATGAAAGCTTTTTGCTCCGGTGCAAAATGTGCTCCCCTTTCTATAACTTCCTCCAGGACCGTGATTGGACACCCCTTAGCTAGAGTGTCCAGTAACCAGGAGCTTTATAGTAATGATTTATGAGTGTGTTTATTTTAGTCTTCCACATCTTTTCTGTGCACTCGGTGTAATAATCCCAAACCGGCCCTTGTTGATGCAGTCTGAAATAAACAGGCACGCTCTTGCAACAACTTGCAACAGTAGGTGGTTATAAGGGAACCTCCCAACGTCCATCTTTATTAGACATTCACACCCCCAGGGTCGTAAATATTATTTCACCGTATCAACCCTGCCATCCCACTATCAACAGAACAGCAACACTGCTTAAGATAAGGGAGTTCAGGGGGAAAACATGTTTTAAATCCCTCTTTCACTCTTTTTTTTATTTTCTAGGTGTGAAGCGCACCTTCTGGAACAGATTTAAAAATGCTGTTAAAGAAACCGTTTCCGAGGTCATCCACTGGTGGAATTGACACGCCTAATAACGCTTTAGAACGGATTACTATTTCACTGATGAAGGTACTTGCCTTCACACTGTTGTATATATACAGTGGACTCCCGTTAATTTGTGTTTCAGTAACTTGTGTTTTTGATCATCCGTGCGGTTTAATACAGTAAATTATCAAAATGCATTAGTGCAGAAATCAGCGTATCTGTGCAGAAGCCAAGTCATCATTTAATTTAATTCAATTCAGTTGAGTACAGTATAGTGCATGGCAACAGACAGCACTGTATTGTAGTTATTGAACAGTGACAAGCGAGCAGAAAGCAGATTTAAGACTCTCTTAGCCTGGCAGTCTGAATATGAAGAGCAGTTACGACAATTAAAGACTCGGAGCAAGATCAGTGACTTTTTAAAGCAGCTCTCTCCGTCTCTGAGCAACGCTGATTATGCACAGTGTATCTTTTGTTGGGACATTATAGTATATTTTATTTGTATTATTGCATTATTGCAAGTTTTCAATTAATAGCTGTAGATTTCCTAAACAGTAAACTCAATTTCGGCTAATCCATGTTTTTCACTAATTCAGGCTCCAGACGGATTAATGTGGGTCTACTGTATATGTATGTATGTATGTATGTATGTATGTACTGTATATAATATTCATACAGTTGTAATCAAAAGTTTACATACCCTAATGGAAATTAGGAATTAGAAATTTGAAATTTGAAATTTCTCGAAAACAAATAATTATTGAAAAACTCTTTTGGAGCAAAGGTTTTGCTTTTGTGGATGAGGAAAAAAGTTACAAGAAATAGATGTCTACAGTTATTTATTTCAGCATTTTTTTTTTGTTTTGCAAAACTCAAAAAATGCTAATTCAAAAGTATTCATATCCTGACAAGGAAAATGAAATTAATAGCTAGTTGAGGCACCTTTAGCAATAATAACCTCTTTTAAACAATTAGGATATTTGTCAATGAGTTTTTGGCATGATTTTTTTTGTGTTTTTGACCATTCATCAAAGCAAAATTGTTCCAGTTCATTCAAATTCCAAGGACTTCTCTTGTGCACAATACCAAAGATTCTCAATCAGATTTAGACCGGGACTTTGACTAGGCCATTCCAGAACCTTCATTTTATTCTTCTTTAACCATTCTGAAGTAGATTTTGATGTGTGCTTTGGATCGTTGTTGTGTTGGAATGTCCAGTTACACTTTAAAAGTTTTGTAGTGGAGGGTTTCAGATGATTGGCCAATATCTATTGGTCTGCTATGGAATCCATTTTATCATGTATTGGAACTAAATTTCCTGTGCCATTAGAGGAAAAACAGCCCCATAGAAGGATATTACCACCTCCATGCTTGACAGTAGGTGTGGTGTTCTTTTCTTTGTACGCCTCACCAGACTTTCTCCATAAGTAATCACTATCACCGTGACCAAATAGCTCGATTTTTGTTCATATCCATCATTCAAATGCTGTTTTGCAAACTTTCAGTGATTGTCCTTGTGACATTTTCCTATGAGTGGCTTTTTCCTTGACCTGCGAACCATTGAGACCTTCATCATGCAATAGTCGACCTATGGTTGAAATGGAAACCCCAGTCCCACTTGCAGCCAATTCACTTTGAATATCTTTGCCAGTCAATCTCTGATTGTTATTAACCTTCCTCACAATTCTTCTACTTGTTCTTGCTGAAAAAACCTTCTTTCTTCCAGACCGAGGGAGCGTTGTGACAGTACCATGAGTCTTGTACTTTTTGATAATAGAAACAATAGTTGAAATTGGGATACTTCAGATGCTTGGAAATCTTGTATCCTTCTCCAGCTTTATGACAATAAATATTTTTTTGCCAAAGGTCTTCAGGTAGCTCTTTACTTTTTCCCATATTGACTTAATGGTAATGACAGCAGTCATCCTATGCCTAACCCTTTTATACTCTCTAAGAATGTTCACCTACAATCCAGCATTTCATAGACTTTTCTAGAATTAGGTTCTGCATTAACATATTGAAATTTCTAGCACCCTGTAGATAGTACTATTATAGCATCAAAGGGTATGAATACTTTTGAATTAGCATTTTTTGAGTTTTGCAAAAGAGATTGCTGAAATAAATAATTGTAGTCATCTATTTCTTGTAACTTTTTTTCCTCATCCACAAAAGCAAAACTTTTGACTACAACTGTATATATATATATATATATATATATATATATATATATATATATATATATATATATTAGTGATGGAGTATATGTTTCGAACCTTAATTTGCAGGCTTTAGGACCCTGGGTTTAGGAACATGCACTCCACCTCAAAAAAGGCTTATTATTAAATTGTAAAATTGAAACTGATAATTGTGGGGGCTTTGAAGGAGGCGTTGTGCTCGAGTGTTGGGGAGAGAGAAGGTGAAAACGAGCCAGTATGGAAGAAAACTATTGAAAGAAAAGGTAACAGACGTGTTTACAGGCCGCCAGAACTTTCAAATCAGGGCATAAATACCAGCTTTCTTGCGTTAAACACCAGCAGCTGCCATGTACAGTATACAGCAATCTGCCAGCACCACGGCACGGGTCTGTGTTGGACGAGACACTAAAACCTAAAGGTCCCACGACTTTAAAATGTACTGCGCGGGTAACAACGTTGGCAACTTGTATGCTATCAAGTTCTGTGATTGCAGGGAGTCTGACCTTGCACCATGCGCAGCTGTGATCTGGACAAAGAATACAGACCGCTACATGAACCATGGATCCGGGCCTACAGAGTGCCTTGTCAGCTTTCTGTCAGTAAAACAACAGCAAGTTAAAAGAAATCTCAGCAAATGCAACTATATCATGCACACGAACCTGCTTTAATCTTGGGTACAAGGGTTACTGCACTGGACTGCAACTTCTAGAGGCCTGGGTTTCAATCCAGTTCAGGTCACAAGCGTTTAGGGTTTACCGGTCTCAGCAGTTTACAAGTCATGTCGTGCATTTATGGCACAAATGTTATTCAGAAGAAGATACGCAGTAAGAAACTCCTGCCTAGGAGACACTACTGGTGGCTCTACCTAAGGTGCCAAATCCTGCTGCTATTTGGCACAACACCTGTGGAAGAGATTGCATGTACTGTGATAAATTACATTTCAAATCTTTAAAGACTTAGATGCTGTGATGTTAATTGAGTTTGTCATCCCCTTCCTTCCTTCAACCCTTAACATTCTCTAGCTCTGCTTCAAAGGACTAGATATTAGTAACAGAAGGTCGTTAAGATTTCCATTAGGGAATAGTTGAGATTACTTGCTGTGCTGACCTGCCAGTCTGGTCTAAACAAACTAAGCTGGTTCTTATGTTAAGAATGTCTGTCTGAAAGCCACAATTTTCTAAAGAAGTGCGCCACCTGGTGGATGCATGCAAACCAGAAGTAAAAACGTTTAATGCAACGTAACGCTTTGCTAAGATTAAAAATACAAACAATTATACTTTGATGAACAATTGAAACAAGATAATACTTTAACTGAACTCATGATATTGTGTGCGTTTGAAAACAACAACTGCACACGTTAGAACCATTTAAACATTGATTGAGTTTATCTACAAGTGTGAAGTAACTCTGGATTAAAACTTAATACTAAAGGCAATTGAAACTGCTTCCTAACTGAAACACAAATGCAGTCTTCGTTCCAACACAACAGACGTGGCTTACAAAAATATTTGTAGAAATGTTTTATTCCTGCTGGTGTCTATACTTATAATTCTGGTACCATGATTTCTAACTTCTATCTTCTTACTTTTGTGAGCCTTAATAAACTCATTTTTTATGTGTTCAGTTTCTTTTTGCCTGTTATGAGCACTAAAGTATGATTGAGTTGAGATGCTTAAACCTATATATATTTTTAGTGTTAGGTTATTGACGTAGTTATTTGACTGGTTAATCTCTCGATATTGAAACTGAAAAGCATATTTTTAGAACTTAGCCTCATATTTCTCTAGTCCTTTTGATATGTTTGAAAACATTGAATAATTTATGAATATCATTTTTATATTTAAATATTACGGTAATCACATAATGGAGACATCGCCCTATATCTATTAAGAAATTAATATTAACAAGGATATTGAGGTATTAATGTTAAATATTATATCTTCATAGATATGCACTACACACCAGTACACACTACCAGTGCGAGGGAATCGCATCACAAAATATTAAACATGTTTAAACTTTGCGAGCTGACTGAAATCGATCGGCCGACCCTGTGGAATCACATCTCAAAGTACAATATCAAAAATGTCTTCCAACAGTCTAAAACTCTCTGGCTCTGTTTGGTTTAACCCACAATTCCCTAAATCATGTGAGAAGTGGGTTTGCAGTGGTGTCAGTCTGTGAAGAGTTTTCTAAAATGCAGAATGTTGTTGCTGCACTACTTTAATGCACATTTTCATGCTGCCCATTTTTCTGATCACACAGGTTAGGCCAGATCTTTTCAACCTTTAGTGTGTCCGGACCCCTAGAGACAAAACAGCAGAAGTTGCAGATTTCAAATTAACTGCAATATTTAATAAGTAACTTGTAATCTGCAGCTTTTTAGGAGCTGAGAACAATTAAAAAGGTCTAATTAAGCAAATTATTGGTTCAATTAAGGGTCTAGTTATGTAATTGAGAGCTCATTTGGAATGAAAACCAGCAGACAAAGGGGGTCCCACTGAAGTAGAGCCTGATACAGAACGGGTTGTCCGTTGAAAACAAGTAGGCCGAGCACTTTCATGTAAATATTTTTTTGTTTTTTTTTAATTAATCATACATCCAGTATTGACAGAAGTGCAAGGTCCAGAAAAGTTTAAATAATGATTTGGAAATCCCAGTTCCCGAAAATACACCCCCGCCACCCCCTCCCCCCTTAATACCAACATAAAAGCAGCCGCCTGTGAGCTTGCGCTACTCGGGTCGAGAGGAGCAGGAAGGGAACATGAGCAAATCTGCGGTACTTCTGGTGCTGGTGGCATTAACTGTGAATGTCAACGGTGAGTCTTCTATATAATGATATTACTGTCTTATGCATTATCAATGACATTTCTAAATGGGAGCTACAAAAGGGAACAGGACGACATATGTTAAAGGTTTGCACCAGTTTTGTGCTTTATGTTTGTTTTTGAAGAATTTGAAGGCAGGAAGCTAAAACCAAGTTCAAGTCCAATCGTGTGTGCGTGTGCGTGTGTGAAAACTACACATGCTTCAACAGGTTGCTGAATGGAAACTTCCATTCTGGTGGAGGACACCTCTTTGGAGATGAGGTTTACGCTGAATGCAATGAGGGGTGAGTTTGAGGAATATATTTACAAAAGGCTCTGAAGCAGTGCTGTGCGTTCTCAATCTCACTCCTTGCAGCGCTGTGTTCTCAATCTCACTCTCCTTGCAGCACTGTGTTCTCAATCTCACTCTCCCTGCAACACTGTGTTCTCAAACTCACTCTCCTTGCAACACTGTGTTCTCAATCTCACTCTCCTTGCAGCACTGTGTTCTCAACTTCACTCTCCTTGCAGCGCTGTTTTCTCAATCTCACTCTCCTTGCAGCATTGTGTTCTCAATCTCACTCTCCTTGCAGCAGTGTGTTCTCAACCTCACTCTTCCTGCAGCACTGTGCCATATACAAGACAGCCCTTTAAGACCGACAGTATTGTTCTGATACCAAGCAGTTGTACAGGAATGAGTGCTCTGTCACCCCTGCCTTCAAAAAGCACTAACCAAGGTTCCCAGTGTTTTTCCCAGCTTGGCACTGGCAACATTATTGCTGGTGCCCGTTTTTCTTGTGTTGATGATATTTCAGTTCTTTGCTGGTTGTGTACTCTTTAATTCTTGATCGTTGGATTGAAACAGTTTCTTCCTGGTCACTTATCACTTCCTGGGCGGTATGTCACATGATGTATCACCAGAAGTACCAGGAAACAGCATCAAGCAGGCGTCTTTGAAAAATCTGCATATTTCAAACTGCAGCACATAATAACAGCACATAATCTGTTGGTGGGTAGCATGACTGGGATCAGCAACAGCATTAAACAGACTCGGTATTCATCACACAACCCTTTCGCAGCCCTTTCTAAGCAGGGTTTTGGAGTTTCCTACCCTTGGAGAATTTTTCTGAATAATGTTCTGTCCTGTTTCAGGTACCAGCTCGTTGAGAGGGGCACCAGACGGTGCTATGCAGATGGCTGGGATGGACAAGTCCCTCTATGTGAAAGTAAGAAGGGCAATGGATTTTTGTCATGGAATTCCTCTCGTGATTTTTACAGGATGAAAGCTTTTTGCTCCGGTGCAAAATGTGCTCCCCTTTCTATAACTTCCAAAAAAAAAAAAAAAAAAAGACCATTTCATTTCTGATTTTTCCCATATCTACATTGTCCCTTGGTCGATTTGCATTTGAGAAAATTTTTTTACAATTGTTTTCAGAAAATGGAGAGCAAATATTGCTTTAAAGCTTTGCAAATCACCCTGTGTGCGTCTTATTTTGTTCCCTTTAGTTGTTAAGTGTCCAGACCCTCCCGAGATTGAAGATGGAGAAATCATGAACCTGCCTTCAGGAAATGTCGTCTACTCCACAGCTATACTGTACAGGTGTAAAAAGGGTGTCTTGATTGGAAACAAGGAACTTGTCTGCACCGCCCAAGGAAACTACAGCAGCAAGCCTCCTCAATGTGAAGGTATTGCCTGTTAATTATTACAGACAATGGGCTACATTCTCAAAGCTATTTACTTGAGAGCATCAGAAAGGAGAAACACACACAACAGAGTTACCAAACCAGCTATACATAACTAAGACTTTTAACTGAGGAAGTTTGAATTAGTCTTAAGTCGTTTCTGATTTGTATTAGAATTTGGATTTCTTCTTTCCGGTAAAAATTGTGCTAATGATGACTTAGCTTTGAGAATCTAGCCCAGTGAATGCACAGAGGAATAAAACAATGCAATTTGCCGTGCACTTGTTTTATACAATCGTTTTACTATTCTCAGAAAGCTTGCTTTTTACAGTAAATTCTGTTTGACCTGTTTTAAATACCTCTCAAGTATTACTATAGCTTATGTCAAAAGTCTGATTTATGATCCTTTTGACCTTATATGTATGAAAATATGAATATATAATGAGGGGGTGTGGATTTATGAATTTATGAATATATAATGAGGGGGTGTGGATTTTATATAGGAGTATGGAATATATATATATATATATATATATATATATATATATATATATATATATATATATCCACTCGGTCACAACAGTTTTTCTTAAAACATTAATAAATAAAAAAAATAAGAATTAAGCTTACCGGGGGGGTTTCAGAGAATCAAGGTGGTTAGGTGTTTGAGCAAAAGGTTGAAATGATCGAGACTACGAGGGGTTTTTGTTTTTTGTTTTTGTTTTAAAAAGGGGCAAGTCTGGGCATGTTTTCAGACCTCATAAAAGGAGGAAAATATTTGTGCAGTTTATTAGAGTGTTACACAAGATGTCTCATACCGGTGTTAGTTCATGCTCTGAGAAAGTGGACCTTGAGGATAGGCAAATGTCTGAACTTATAAAAGCCTTTAAAAAAATGCACATTAGCCCTTCCTCAGAGGCTAAAGAAACCACAGACTGCAAAAAAAAGGTTCAAGAGAGTCCAAGCAAGGGTCCTTTAAGCATCCGTCCCAAGGATCCTCTGTGTACTGTACATACTCCTCTGTGGACTGAACTGAAAATAGACCCCAATGAGAGAGAGGGGGCGGATGTTTTAGGGTAACTCAGAAAATGCCCCCTAAGGGTGGTGCCTCTTGGATCTCTGATAGGCCGTCTCAAAGGATCCCCCATGGGGCCAGAGGTGTCATCACCCCTCATAGGATGACACATGATCTTAGGGAGCATACTAAAGGGCCCCCCACATGTCCCTTTTGATTGAAGGAGTCTGACACCATGTCTTCTGCAAACTTTAGATATTTCTCTGTAATTGCCGTTCTGGAACCTAGCGATCTTGAGATGGATTGGACCACTGAAGAAATGACCCGGTGTGGCAATGTGCCCCGTCCCTGTGTGCATTTGTGTGTATGCGTGCGTGTGTAAATGTTGGTGTATAGATTGGTACACAGGATATAAACGGGTCTGTGTTTCACGTGTATTTAAAAAGTGTAGATTTGTATTTAGGCACGAGGAGAGCACAAATCACTTCACGTGCTGGTTAAATGTAATATGTGAGCACGGGGTTGCACAGAATTAATTCACGTGCTGGGATTCAAGTGAATAATTAATTAGTAATTGAATCCCAGCACAATAGTATATATAGACGCACATTTCTTGCACTCAGGGTGGGTGTTCGGGAGTGGAGAACGGGTGAGAGAGAAGGAGAGTTAAAATCGTAATCATAAATATAGTAAGTGTTTTGTTTGTACTCACCGTGTTCGTCTGTCTGTCCTGCACCGTCTGTTTAGTGTTTAGTCGTTTTGTATGTCTGTTTATTTTGGCTATAGTGCCGTGTCCTGTTTTTGTGCTGTTTTCAACCCTTTTATTTGTTAATAAACGCTGAGTGCAGCCATTGCACTCAGCTCATCATCACCACCGTCTCTGTCTGTGTATTCCTTTTCTGGTCTGACGCCACCCACTCTGGCCGTCTTTGTGACACGTGGTGTCATCGTGGGATAGCCGCGCCTCCAAGCGTCAGACCAGGAGGGGTTTTGTTAAAAAAAAAAAAAAATATATATATATATATATATATATATATATATATATATATATATATATATAATGGCAGAAGACGCCACAAAATGGCGGGACTGGTTCCTGGAGAATGCTGGGCTGGAGGCCCAGGCTCTGCCCATAGTCGTTCGGGCCCTGTGGATGATGGACAGTGAGAGATGGGAGGCCTATCAGCAGGAACACACCCCAAACACCTTGGAGGAAGGTGTGGAGTTTCTCCTCAGCTACCTGGAGGCAACGATAAACGGAACAGCAGCCCAGGTAGCAGGACCACCAGCAGAGGAGTACCTGCTGTCCCCATCTCCACCAGCAGAGGGTGAATGCCTGCTGGTTTTGCCTCCACAGCCCAAGCGGGAGACAGATAAAGAGGTGAAGGACAGGGAGGAGGAGTGCCGCCTAAGGGCCAGGCATCCACGGCGATGTAACAAGCCATCGTCGGGGTGCCTCCTCTGCGACCAGGATCACCTGTTCGCCCACTGTCCCTTCCGCAGTTATGGGGAGGAGCCTGAGCGTCCACAGCCCAAGCGGGAGGAGCCTGAGCGTCCACAGCCCAAGCGGGAGGAGCCTGAGCGTCCACAGCCCAAGCGGGAGGAGCCTGAGCGTCCACAGCCCAAATGGGAGGAGCCTGAGCGTCCACAGCCCAAATGGGAGGAGCCTGAGCATCCACAGCCCAAATGGGAGGAGCCTGAGCGTCCACAGCCCGAGCGGGAGGAGCCTGAGCGTCCACAGCCCAAATGGGAGGAGCCTGAGTGTCCACAGCCCAAGCGGGAGGAGCCCGAACGTCCTACGCCTGAGTGGGAGGAGCCCGAACGTCCTACGCCTGAGTGGGAGGAGCCCGAACGTCCTACGCCTGAGTGGGAGGAGCCTGAACGTCCTACGCCTGAGTGGGGGGAGCCCGAACGTCCACAGCCCAAAAGGGAGGAGTCGGTGCGTCCACAGCCCAAAAGGGAGGAGTCGGTGCGTCCACAGCCCAAAAGGGAGGAGTCGGTGCGTCCACAGCCCAAAAGGGAGGAGTCGGTGCATCCACAGCCCAAAAAGAGGGAAGTCGGGGCTTCCACAGCCGTAGGACCCAAGCTGCCAGCAGAGGGAGAATGCCTGCTGGTCCCACCTCCACCAGCAGAGGGTGAATACCTGCTGGTGCCGTCCCAAGAGCCAGAAGGGGAGGAGTTACAGGCTCAACCCCCTGAAAATTTTTTGGGGGGAGAAGGGCAGGATGCTGGTGTCCCCCAGCAGCCTCTAGCTATGCTGCTGAAGGCAGCACGGCGCGCACATGCCCAGCCGCCACAGCAGAGGGAGCCAGCACCGCCACAGCCTCCCTCTGAGTGGCCAGCATCAGCCCCATCGCCTCTACCTCCGCCACCTCCACCGCAGTGGGAGGACTGCTTGCCCCTCCCACCTCCACCAGCAGAGGGTGAATACCTGCTGGTCCCACCTCCACCAGCAGAGGGTGAATGCCTGCTGGTTCCACCACCGCCAGGAGCAGAGGAGCTGGAGCTGCCTCTGCCTCCACCACCGCCAGGAGCAGAGGAGCTGGAGCTGCCTCTGCCTCCGCCACCGCCCGGAGCAGAGGAGCAGGAGCTGCCTCTGCTGCCCGTACCTCCGCAGGGAGTACGGTGGCCGGAGCCCCAGAAAGGGGAGCTGCCGGCCACGAAGAAGGGGGAGGAGGTCTGGAGACCACTTTCCCCAGCAGCAGTTTCGCTGCAGGAGTTCTTGTGGCCGGAGCCCCACAGGAGGGAGCTGCCGGCTACGAAGAAGGGGGAGGTCGGGGGACCACCTGCCCCCGCAGCTTTTTCGCTGCAGGACGGGACCAACAGGCTGTCAGCCGTGCCACTACCGGCAGGGGTGCTGACAGCATGGCCAGCCATGGGCCCACTGAAGCCTCCCTTCCCAGCCCGAGACTTTGTCCTGGACTGCTGGATTTTTAAGGGGGGAGGTGGCCGTTGAGGCCATGTGTGCTGCGCACAAGGGGGGGTATATGTGGCAATGTGCCCCGTCCCTGTGTGCATTTGTGTGTATGCGTGCGTGTGTAAATGTTGGTGTATAGATTGGTACACGGGATATAAACGGGTCTGTGTTTCACGTGTATTTAAAAAGTGTAGATTTGTATTTAGGCACGAGGAGAGCACAAATCACTTCACGTGCTGTTTAAATGTAATATGTGAGCACGGGGTTGCACAGAATTAATTCACGTGCTGGGATTCAAGTGAATAATTAATTAGTAATTGAATCCCAGCACAATAGTATATATAGACGCACATTTCTTGCACTCAGGGTGGGTGTTCGGGAGTGGAGAACGGGTGAGAGAGAAGGAGAGTTAAAATCGTAATCATAAATATAGTAAGTGTTTTGTTTGTACTCACCGTGTTCGTCTGTCTGTCCTGCACCGTCTGTTTAGTGTTTAGTCGTTTTGTATGTCTGTTTATTTTGGCTATAGTGCCGTGTCCTGTTTTTGTGCTGTTTTCAACCCTTTTATTTGTTAATAAACGCTGAGTGCAGCCATTGCACTCAGCTCATCATCACCACCGTCTCTGTCTGTGTATTCCTTTTCTGGTCTGACGCCACCCACTCTGGCTGTCTTTGTGACACCCGGTTTATAAAAGACTTTGAAAATGCCCCCCTCCTCAACCCTGCAGAGTCTGACGACGTTGACGGTCCTTTAGGCATCTCTTTTGAAAAAGTATTAAAGATCTCTATGGGTCTCCTGGCTTCTCTATTGGAAGTGATCATTGACCGTGATATGGTGAAAAATTGATCACCCAAGCCAGCTGAGACACAGTTGCCTTTATGAAGCGGACCCCGATTATTTTGATCAACATTTTGAAGAAATACTAGAAAAAATACACGTCCCGTGGCTGAAGCTTCTGGTGGCTAAAGCTCTAGCTTGTTTCAATTTCCATCCATCTTTGACAAAACTTCAGAAACTGGTGGAAGATATTTTAACAGAGCTAACACCTGAACACAGCATTAGACATAAACTGAGCCATCTACAAGAAACCCTGGATGACAAACCCTGAGACATTGTTAACAAAATAACCAAAGCTTTTTACCATCGCAGTTTTACTAACCCCCAAGCTCCTTTAGCTTATTACTGAGCCTGTGACTTTGAAAATGGAGAACGTCCAGACTCCAGCAAAACTGAGGAAAACCATGGAGGGGCTGTTTGAGTTAATAGCTGAGAAAGTGGCTTGTAAGAGACTCTTTCAAAACCTGATCCCCGTAAATGTAAAAATGTTCAACAAGTGTAACTGATTTAATCCATAGAGATGTTGATGCTCAAGAATGGTTAGAGTTGGTAGATACGCATGTAAAACACTGTAACCCCTTAAATGCATTTTTAATGAATATATTACCTAAAATGTTTGATGAAATAGAAGACTGCAAATGTATACATATCATTGTTTTGTATGCTTATGTGACTGATGTCTGTTTTTATAACCTGGCTAGGTTTTTAAGAGATGAAGATATATCAGAAGTTGTACAAAATGTCGTGGATTACTTAGTGACTAATCATGAATGTTTGTGTAAAAACTTTATATGTCTTCTAAAATGTCCTAATCTTCTTGATAAACTTTGAATAAAAACATTTTGAACTACATGTCGCAATTGTGTTATATTGGTTAAAGATGGCACATCAGGGTATGAAAAAAATATACTACGATCCCTCAAATCCTGGGGTTTTAGGGGGTTACAAACTCTTCAAAGGGCTTTGGGGTCAGATGGGCCTAAAGTCTCTGAGAGGGCCTTAACAGACTTTTTATCAGAGCAAGACTCATATACGTTGCATAAGCCCTCTAAAATAAACTTTAAACGAAACACCGTATTTGTATCTAATATCGATACACAGTGGCAAGCTGATTTAGTGGACATGTCTAGCTTGTCAAAAGAAAATGGAGGTTTCAAGTACATGCTAACCTGTATAGATATCTTATCAAAATATGCCTGGGTAATACCATTGAAAAATAAGTCATCTAAGACGGTGACAGAGGCGTTCAAGAGGATCCTCAGCACGGGCAGGAAACCTAAAAAACTACAAACTGATAAAGGGACAGAATTTCTAAACAAAGCATTTCAGCACATGCTAAAAAAACATAATATTCTACACTTTACCACGGGGAATGAACTAAAAGCATCTATTGTTGAGAGATACAACAGGACTCTGAAAACAAAAATGAGGAAATATTTCACCGCTTTTAACACTCACAAGTATATTGATAAACTACAAGAAATGGTTCAGGCTTATAATAACTCCTTTCACTGTAGTATTCAAATGAAACCTTCAGAAGTTAATGAAGACAATTCATTTAAAGTGTTTAAAACTTTATACTCCAAGAAGAAAAGCCCTAAACATGTAAAGTTTAAGTTTACAGTCGGTGACAACGTTAGAATTTCAAAGTTAAGTGCTCCCTTTATAAAAGGCTATGAACAGACGTTTACAGCAGAGATTTTTACTATAACAGAATGTATACCAAGATTTCCACCGGTGTATAAACTATGTGATTATGATGGAGAGGCTATAAGGGGCACCTTTTATGAACCAGAATTGCAGAAAATAAATGTCAAGACTGATAGGTTGTTTAGGATAGAGAAGATAGTTGCTGAGAAAAAGGAAAACGGTAAAAAGTCTTATCTCATAAAATGGGCCGGTTGGCCTGAAAAATAAAACAGTTGGGTCGCTGGGCATCAGGTGGGGGATCTAAAGAGTTAACAAGTCCGGGGTGTATTTAATTACACTTAAAACATTATTCAAGATGTCTCAAGACTCTTTTTATGTGACTCTGCCTAGTAACGCTTCACAGAATGTTTTCCCTATAAACGCTATATCCAATTTTACTACCAAGTTGGTTAAAATAATGAATCTACCGGGAAAATGGGAAGTTTGCTTAGCAGAGATTCAATATCCCCATACCTGGAATAATATAAACCTTAATGACAGCACTTCTATTACTTTTGATATAGAAAAGGCGATAAAACGTGATTATACTATACCAAAAGGATATTATGAGACCCTTCAGGATGTAATAACGACCATGAACGATGTCCTGCTCGGAAAAGGACTAGATCAGAAAGGTGACAAGGCTCCCGATGAACAATATAAAAATGATTTGAAATTAGTCTATAAACCTATAGAAAGAAGAATTTATATAAAAAGTACTACTCCATTTGTGATTTTTGCCAAAGAACAACTCGAACAAATGTTGGGATTTCATGAGACTATAAAGGGTGAAACAATTGGACTATTGGGACCTATTGAGGCTAAACTGTATAGTTTTCATTTGAGGACCATCTACCCCGCCGATATCCGAGCGGGTTTTTATACCATGTATGTCTATACAGATATCAGTACACATCAAGCTGTTGGAGATAGTTACGTGCCTCTTCTAAGGTGTGTCCCTATTAAAGGCAAAAACAACGATATAATCACGGTAACTTATGACAGACCTCATTACGTACCCCTCAGCAAGACCAGCTTAGATACGATAACTATACAAATTAAGACGGATCAAAACAAGTTAGTGCCTTTCCGTTTTGGGAAGGTTGTAGTGAAGTTGCATTTCCGACCTGTAAAGCTTCTTTTTTACACCTAATTGAAAAGAAAAATGAGGCCTCATGGACATGTCAATCCTTATATTAATTATTACAAAAATCAAGCTGGTAATGGTTTGCCTGGATTTTCTGGAGCTCCTGTAATGTACGGAGGGGTTATTTTTCGAAGTCTTTTCAGAAAAGCTTTACCGTTACTTAGAAGGGGTTTTGAAATAGTTAAACCTCATTTTAAATCAGCCGCTAAAAATATTGTTAGTGACGTAGTGTCAAATGTCCTAACAAGTCATAACCCTCATAGCCACAACAAGAGCCAGTCAGGGAAGGGATTGATGGTGATGTCCGGAGGATACAAGAGAAAGCGTAGCAAACCCCCGGGATCTCGCTATCATCATCACAAAAAGGCTAAACCCTCTACATTCAGGTCATTTAGTAGCGGTAACCGGAGAAGGAGCAAGAAACCAAAGACTCACTGAACAAAGAAAAACAGAAACATCTTTTAAATCATGACTCTGGTACATCATATGTCTCAAGAATGTGTGAAATCAGAATTGGATCTGTTTACTATCCCCTATACCTAAACAAGTATTGAAAAAAACCTTTATGTTGAAATCCCCCCCCCCCCCCCCCGTCTGCCTTGTCTGACACGGCTCCGTTCGAATTTTACATAGCGGGGAATGGGGAAGATTATCTTGATTTGAATAATACTCTTTTAAGACTTTCATGCAAAATTACTAAGGCTGATGGCACCGATTTAGTTGGGGGCAGTATAGTTGGTATTATCAATTACCCTGTAGCTACCATGTTTTCACAAGTGGATGTAACTTTAGGAGACCGCCTAATTAGTCAAAGCAGTAATACCTATCCTTAGCGTAGCATTGTAGAAGCAATGCTAAACTTTCGTAAGGACACCCTAGAATCTCAATTCACAGCCGGCTTGTTTTTCAAAAATACCCCAGGACACATGGATGAGACTGATGCTTCAAGAAAAACTCATGCTAAATGGAATTGACCTGAAAATTAAAATGGTGAGGGCCAGTGACACTTTTTGTTTAATGTCTGATGCCGCAGAGGCGTTCAAACTTAAAATTTTAGAAGCCTCTCTCTATATTAAAAAAGTAAAAATAGCCCCAGAGGTACGAATAGGTCACACTCAAGCCTTGATGACCTCTAATGCCAAATATCCTATTGATAGAGTGGCTATGAAAATTTTTAGTGTTCCTAGAGGGCGCAGGGTATGTAATCAGGAGAATTTGTTTCTGGGGCAGTTACCAAAGTTTGTGGTTATTGGTTTAACAGATAACGACACTTTTAGTGGGTCCTACGCTAAAAACCCTTTTAACTTTAAACACTTTGCCGGGAACTTTATAGCTATGTACGTCGATGGTGAACAAGTCCCCTCAAAACCTTTACAACCCGACTATACAGCAAGACACAACCCCGTCCGGGAATATTACAGTCTAATACAAGCCACGGGTAGACATCTCAAAGACAAACCGCTGATAATTGATCGGTCAGACTTTATTAGAGGCTATGTGCTCTATGCCTTTGATTTGACCCCTGACCAAGAATGTGGAGATCATTTTTCCTTAGTAAAAAATGGTGATATGTGTCTTGAAATGCGTTTTGCCAATGCTCTGCCAGAGACTGTGAATATGATTATTTATGCTGTTTTTGAGAACGTGATTGAGGTTTCCCACCAAAGAACAGTTCTCTTTGATTACTGAAAAGTTTGATACAACTTTGATCCTTTAAAATGAATACCACCCAGCTTACAGCGCTGCTATCCAGCAACCCCTTGACTAAAAAGTATTTTTATGGGGTCCTAGCTAGTGATCAACTACCTAAAGGAAAAATAAAAAAAACTTCCGGCGATGCTTATTGTCAACACCGACCCCCAAAATTATCCTGGAGAACACTGGCTGGGGATTTATCTAAAAGAAGAGGGTCAGGGAGAGTTTTTTGATTCTTACGGTAACCCTCAAGGTTTTACTTATTTTCCTAAGACTATCTCAAACTTTTTAGACACCAACTCTAAACAAACAGTGTACAATAATCAACCTCTACAAGGTCTTATGACCACTACCTGTGGCCATCACTGTGTTTTCTTCTTACATCATTGAGCCAAAGGACTTACTTACCCCGAGGTTATGGCTCTCTACAGCTCTGATTTAAACAAAAATGATCTGATGGTGTCCCGATTTATACATTGTATGTCTAACCCTAAAAAACAGAACTGTATAAATATATTTTCATGCGTGCAGTGTGTCAAGACTCACCATGATTTAAAAAAATGTTATGAATGTTAGTCTTCAAAAAACTTATGACAATATAGATGTTGAATAAATATTTTTATTGTTTGTAAAGACTTATACAGACATATATATCAGACATTGATTATACACCATTTGCATGAATATACAACAAAGGTATCTGTGACAGAAATACAATGAATTCTGGTGATAAATCTTCCTCCCGACCTGTGAGGGCGCTAAAGAACGGGAGGAGAAGTATCTGGAAGGGCTGGCCTGACAGTTCGTTTCCGGGACCGGGAAGTGGGTCAGCCTGGAAGGAAGCGAGACTCTGTTGTAAGACCGTATTGATTTGACAGGTAAACGAGGGGCAGCTGCAAGTAATAAGGCAGCTGCAACCGTTTACCTAGATATCATGCGGGATTACATATAGGGGCCAGGGTAACGCTGTTCTTTTCCTTCGTTTGGGTTAAGCCAAGGACCGAGAAGGACGAAACAGTAACGTACTGTGATACTCTGTAAAGAGTTGCGTGTGTGTGTGTTTGTGTTTTGTTTAAATCACTGTAAAAAAATAACTGTCTGTGTTTTTGCAACCACCAGACAGCTAAAGCACATCCGGAGCTGTCGCCTTGGGCCAGCACAAGCCGGATCACCACTTCACGAACTGTCACCGAATAAAAAGTGTATTCGCTCACCACCAGCACGACTGCACGCACCCGAGACGGGTGAACGTGTTTTTGTTTTCTTTATTTCAGGACTGTAACCTGTCTTTTTCATCCCCGCGCTCTACACATCGTTGTGTATTGCCGGGGTTTATTATTTACGGTCGCTAGACCAGAAAACAAAATAAATAAAAACATTTGTCACTGGATTACCGTTGTCTGCCTGTCACTCCTGCACCGCATCACCGCTACACCTGTTCCCCTTACTAACCACTTTGCCACAGTATCAGACAATGCTTATACAACATTTGCATGAATATACAACAAAATGTAAAGATGTGTGTGAAACTCAATAAAAAACAGTAACATCTTAATAAGTTTCCCATAACTGTTGTCTTTTTTCTGCTTCTTATTCATAGGGGTCTCTAAGGGTCGTTTTTTATAGGCTTCTATGAGTTGTCGTGTTTGAGAATTAGGTACTGTAGAATAAGGGACATTTATCACAGCCAAACCTTTGATGAATTCAACCCATCCTACAGGTAGCCTATGTTCAGGGATATTGGTATTCCCAGTAGCAGCCCTGATTAAATCAACCACATGCGACCCTCTAATGTTCTTACCCCTAAGAATGAATTCCCCTTGATCATTCCATGAGGTAACCAAAGCATTCTGAGACATTGCGTTTAAAATAAAATCAGCATTTTTCTTAGATCTGGAGGGGACGCTACTCATAACATCAGTCACTACCTTAGATTCAGATTCTGCATCAGTTTGTGCCATTTCCTCAGAGGGGGGTGTAATCAAAGTCAGGGTATTAAGCTCTTTTTCACTCTGTTTAATCAGGGCTAGATATCTCTGTAAGGAGCTGGTGTATAGCTTAACTTTCTCATGGTCACTGATGTCAGTTCTAAGTAGAATGCTTTTCATTTCAGAGTCAAGTCTGCTTTCAACTGCTTTTTTAATAGGTTCGGGGTGCTGTGGCTCAGGCTGTCGAAGTCTATCGAGTTGATGTTGTGGTACCAGAAACATTTTCTGGGAGTGAGTCATTTTTTTTTTTTTTACAAATTAACTTTGACGTGTTAAGAATCCTGATAAAAAAGGCAGAGCAATCCTTATTAAAGCGCCAATAAAACCACCACTCTGATTCAGTTTTTTTCTTCTTTTTAATTGAATGGTTCTTATTACATAGGCTCTTTATAACACGCCGCTGCTTTTTGAGGGTGTTTAACTGACTCGAGGTCAAGGGGATGTTACCCTTTAAGGCGTTTAAGGCAATTTCCACAATAGATTTGAGGCGTCTCGTAAAACTGCTCTTCTCTGATGAGCAGAGCTGCGAACTATGCTCTTTAAGAGATGGAGGTTACGTTTTATTCTAGCCGACATGCTGCACTGTTGATGAGTCTAGATAAATAAAAGTTTTAGCGCTGTAACAGGCCGATTATAAGTGTTTTGTCTTGGTATTTCTCATGATATAAGCAACTGGCCAATCAGGAGTAAATAAACCAGTTCTTAGACGGTATGCTTCGGGGGTTTGGGCTTTTAAGTCTATTAAAAGATAACACTATGTAACACAATTTTTGTTCCTGGGTAGTAAGTGTTATTTCCTAATTGCTTATGCCTCAAAAGTATAGAAAATGGCTATTATTCCCCACAAACTTTGCTTTTGTGACAAGGACAGTGATATTTTGAAATTTACCTATTTCCAATGAGAAAACGGGCGAATTTGTGTCTTTTCGTTCACATAAAGTCAGAAAAAAACAACATATGAATCCAAATTAACATGTATTTATACTAAAGTAATACAAAAATGACTACAAAAGATTTAGAAGTGAGTAGTTTTTCGAGATTTACGATTATACTGTAAATCACTTTCACGAATCAGCCCCCAAATGTAGTCTCCCATCATGTTCTCGTTATACTGTCCTTGGTAGCGGCGTTCAAAGTCCAGTATATCCTGGTGGAAGCGCTCGCCTTGCTCCTCCGAGTACGCTCCCATGTTCTCCTTGAATTTATCAAGATGAGCATCAAGGATATGGACTTTAAGGGACATCCTACAGCCCATTGTGCCGTAGTTCTTCACCAGAGTCTCAACCAGCTCCACATAGTTTTCGGCCTTGTGATTGCCCAGGAAGCCCTGAACCACTGCGACAAAGCTGTTCCAAGCCGCTTTCTCCTTACTAGTGAGCTTCTTGGGGAATTCATTGCACTCCAGGATCTTCTTTATCTGTGGTCCGACGAAGACACCGGCTTTGACCTAGCCGTACTCATCATACTTCAAGGCGTCCAGCAAGGTCTTGATGCTGTTGTAATCCTCTTTGAGGTGCACCGAGTGAGCCAGGGGAAGAGACGGGTACTTGTTACCATTATGGAGCAGCACGGCTTTGAGGCTCCTGGATGAGCTGTCAATGAAGGACAGTATAACGAGAACATGATGGGAGACTACATTTGGGGGCTGATTCATGAAAGTGATTTACAGTATAATCGTAAATCTCGAAAAACTACTCACTTCTAAATCTTTTGTAGTCATTTTTGTATTACTTTAGTATAAATACATGTTAATTTGGATTCATATGTTGTTTTTTTCTGACTTTATGTGAACGAAAAGACACAAATTCGCCCGTTTTCTCATTGGAAATAGGTAAATTTCAAAATTATCATCGGTTAATGAAGCCGGTATGCCTTCAATAAATTTTACATTTTTAAATTTAAGGGCCAATTCGTTGTATAATGGCTGCCAACAGCTATAGCACCATATGATATTCTCAGGGGTTTGGGAAAAGATCTGTTGAGAGTTTTCTAAAAGCTGCTTCACAAAATAACTTTTGCCTGAATTGGAGGGCCCCGATATTATAGCAGCAAAAGGTACGGTTAGTCTAATATCAAAACCATCTTCAGTAGCCATAAGGAAGAGATGTGTAATCAGACAGCAAGACTCTCTTATTGTAGACTATTTGAAAAGTTTTCTGGAGTGGTTTGTTTTCCAATTGAAATTATTTTTTATTATGGTGAATCTGGGAGCCTCGAATCATGATATGCTCTGCGGGGGTGTTTCTATCAGGATTCACAAAGTTTTGAACTAGGTCTTTTAATGAAGCAAGGTTAATTAATTTGGAATTCTCATAGTATAGGGTAATACCCTTTACTTTGAGACATGTTTTTCCACTGTTTGTGATGTACCCATACGTTTTAGGCCCCCCTGACACAAACTCTGTAATGTATTCCCCCGGCTTCAACTCGCTAGTTAAATCTCCAAGATAATCGCCAAGTTCTGGACGCCAAGCATGGGGCCTACTGACAAAGATCACAGAGTCCATATCATGATACAGACAGCGACCCTGCAGACAATCCATGAGGTTATAAAGGTCTAGCCTGGCGTAAGCGGTTGTAAACGCTGCTATGAATATGTTTACATTACCTGGGGGTGTATAGGTTTCAGAAGCATAACGCCACTGAACCTGTGCCACCGTATCACTTACAAAACAAAAATGAGAAACCTGATATCTTTTTGAAAAGAGATAATGGAAAAACTGGTCAGGATCTTTAACCAAGCTTGTAGAGAGTTGGTTAGTTTTTTGTCCAAATTTCCCCCAGAGCGAATTCAAAGATAATTTGGAGATTTGTCTTTTAGCAGGGTTAACATTAATGTTTTGAACCCCCTCTTTCTGAAAATATTCAACAATATAACGCTCTTTACACACCTCGTCGGTGCAATGAGAGGGGTAACCTGAACTTTCCTGTTTCCCCTTGAGATGACTATTAATGTAACCTGTAAAGACAGTGTCAGATTTCTGAGGAAAATGCCAAACTTCGTGTATTTTAGACACTTTGTAACCTTTCTCAAGAGCTTTGACTACCTCTACACTGCACCATGTTCCTGTCAAGGCTCTTTCTCCAGAGGTCTAGTTTAGTGTTTCTGTGCAAGAATGGCAGAGGGTAAACATTAATTTACCACAGATTCTGGCAGGCAGTACGGGGAAAAAAAGACCCCTAGGAGGCAGAACAGTCAATTTGAACAAGCCAAAGTACTGTCTCAAGTCTTGATTATGGTAAATTATGGTAGGATGGTCTACAGGGTATGCCTTTGTTGTGTTGACAAAGGGGTACAAGCTAGTGAAATCAAAGTATTCCAACCTTTCATTTTCCTGGGCCACATAATGTAATGTAATGGCATTTGTACGACCCCCAAACAGAGCCTCACGAGGATTGATACGTTCTGGAAAATCAGAGCAAACCAAAAAATCGTGAACTTGAGGCTGTTTTTTCAGGGTGTTCCATTCATGCTCCCAAATAACTCGGACTTCCAACCCGTAAACCTTTTGCAATGTTTCAATCTTTTAATCAAAGTGATGATACATCGTACCGCAGGATACTTTGCTCAAGGGGTTTACATCGGCGGAATCATAGCATTGGGGGCAACCATGAAAAAAGCACCCGGCAAATTCAAAAGCTGTACGCTTACCATTAATCACAGCATACCCGTCCAAGAAAAAGGGCCCTATTTTTAACTCTCCATAGTTTAAAGCATGTTGAATTAAAACATTTTCAGTTTCAGATACATACATTAACCATTGTATCGAGGCATTTGAAAAGCTTTTTTGCTGGTCACTGTAATTGTCGGGAGGAATGATAGTTATTGTGTCTTTAGGCATGAATTTACTTCTATACACAGCCATGCACAGTGAAGCAATGGTAGTACATTGGAAGGGGTCTATTTGCCCTATAGCATAAACCTCTGTACGGAATCTGATACAGGCCTCTTTCAAAATTTCAACATCATTTTTGCAGTAGAACACCATTTCTTCTCTGAAATTAAAAATGCCATTCTTAATTGAATCGTACCATTTGTAAAAGTCATCACGTTCTTTAGACATCATTTGCTGAACACCGTAGTAACGTGGTTCAGGATAGGGCCCAACGTAATTCTGGTTTTTAACAGTATTGAAAAAATGAGGAAAATATCCTTTTCTGGCTTCAAATCCCATAGCTGAAGGCATTGCACTTAACTTCATGGGCATAAAGTTAAAGGAATCAATGTAGCGCATCTTAAAAGCCTTGTCTGTAAAACACATTAACTTGCTACCCTGAGCTATGATATGAGGGTTAACACCGTGGTAACTAAATAATTCATCAGTAAATAGCTGTCATACGATTTCGTGTTGTGTGCCAAGAAAGTATAGCCTGCGTAACAGGGTCTGCGATACCTTTCAAAAAACTTTTTCACACAATCCTCGCCCTCCCAAAACCATGATTCCCCATCCATGTGCATGCAGAACAAATAATTTGGAATGTGCAAGCCATCTTCCTGCCGGCATTCAAAATCATAAAACACATATTTATCTGTGGGCTCATAGGGTTTTGGCACTTGAATGAAGCATTTGTGATCAGTGTGAGGTAACAACACAGCCTTACATATCTTACAGTAGGGACTAGGACATTTATGAGCCGGAGGTTTAGTAGGGTCGCATTTATAGAGAGAATAGCAAATTGTACACAGTTTTAAGATGTCACACATAGAGACATGTTTTTCACTGTTGGCTTTATCTCGGAGAATCTTATGCTCATCATAACAGAGCTGTGATCGACAATAACGATTGCAATCGTTACATTTTACCTTTACAGAGGCATCGCTTTTGCAGGCTGGTGAAAAACACACATTACAGTGTCCCTCACAGCGATGTCCAGATCGGTTACTGTAGGCTGTGTAACAGTAATTACACCCAGAAAACCTTTCAAGTTAACAATACCGTAGAAATGATTCTCATGAAGAAACAGAAATACAGTTTTGCTTTTTGGTCGAGTATCTGTCTGGTGTTTCAGGAACACGTCCTTTTGAGGACATCTGTACCACACCACAATTTTAACATCTAGAGCCTGTTCAAATTTATCTATGTCAGCAAACGAAACCCTCTGATGTTCACTTAACCCCACACTCTGTTGAAGTTTTAAAGCCTCAGCCATACACACATCATAGGCACCCCTGAATTCTGGAAATAACAAGCTCAGAACGCTGTAAGCAAAACATAATTGATTGTCTCTGTTGTAACATATAATCAGATGCTTGGCATTTTTTCTAATAAGCTCACTAGACCCCCTCCTTCAGGACGCCTAATAACTTGTACAATCAACATCAAAGAGTCATCAGCCAAAATTTCACTATGACTTTGAAGGAGAGCTTCAATCTGACTGAGAAAATCGTCTAGACTTAAATTGTCTCCAGTCATTTTCACACATGCTGGTATATCTAAGGATCCTTCTCGTAATTCAAGTTGCACAATATCTGCGGGTCTTAATGTTCTAGAAACCTCACTCAACATATTCTCTAACGTTTCATGCAGTACGGTAAAAACTTCAGCGTAGGAATCCAAATCATACAGGTGTATAAAGTTAAGAGGTTGCTTCAATTCGACATTGTTAAACCTAGGTCTATGTCTAAGCTGTACACCTTCCCCACCAATTCTAGCCCCATCACTAACCCTATTGGGGTTCTGTAAACCAGAGGGACCAGCCACTTGGTCATCATGTACTACACCATCCCTCTGGACTTTTATGTTAAAAGAGTTATCCTGACAAGGCCCCCCGTTTAAGCCTTCCCCTATTTGGTTTTCCATATCATCTACACTCTCTGTATTAACATGATTTTCTCTAGACATTTCTTGTAAAAGCTTATCCAAAAAGTCAAAATTGATCTGAGTCAATTTAGCATCATTAATACCCCCTGAGTGCATGGGGTTATTGTTGATTTGACTTTACCTAGATTGCTCCAGTAAAAACCCAACTGTATAAATGGGTAATTGTATGTAAAAATAATGTGATATCTTGTAACAATTGTAAGTCGCCCTGGATAAGGGCGTCTGCTAAGAAATAAATGATAATAAATAATAAATTAAGAAATTAATATTAACTAATGTTTGTATGTTACCAATTTATTGAGTGGGGGTGGGGGGATGGTGTCCTAGGATATTGAGGTATTAATGTTAAATATTATATCTTCATAAATATGCACTACACACCAGTACACACTGCCAATGCGAGGGAATCGCATCACAAAAAATTAAACATGTTTAAACTTTGCGAGCTGACTGAAATCGATCGGCTGACCCTGTGAAATCACATCTCAAAGTACAATATGAAAAGTGTTTTCCAACAGTCTAAAACTCTCTGGCTCCGTTTGGTTAACCCACAATTCCCTAAATCATGTGAGAAGTGGGTTTGCAGTGGTGTCAGTCTGTGAAGAGTTTTCTAAAATGCAGAATGTTGTTGCTGCACTACTTTAGTGCACATTTTCATGCAGCCCATTTTTCTGATCACATAGGTTAGGCCAGATCTTTTCAACCTTTAGTGTGTCCGGACCTCTAGAGACAAAACAGCAGAAGTTGCAGATTTCAAGTTAACTGCAACATTTAATAAGTAACTTGTAATCTGCAACTTTTTAGGAGCTGAGAACAATTAAAAAGGTCTAATTAAGCAAATTATTAGTTCAATTAAGGGTCTAGTTAAGTAATTGAGAGCTCAGTTGGAATGAAAACCAGCAGACGCAGGGGGTCCCACTGAAGTAGAGCCTGATACAGAACGGGTTGTCCTTTGAAAACAAGTAGGCCGAGCACTTTCATGTAAATGTTTTTTTGTTTTTTTTTAATTAATCATACATCCAGTATTGACAGAAGTGCAAGGTCCAGAAAAGTTTAAATAATGATTTGGAAATCCCAGTTCCCGAAAATACACCCCCGCCACCCCCTCCCCCCTTAATACCAACATAAAAGCAGCCGCCCGTGAGCTTGCGCTACTCGGGTCGAGAGGAGCAGGAAGGGAACATGAGCAAATCTGCGGTACTTCTGGTGCTGGTGGCATTAACTGTGAATGTCAACGGTGAGTCCTCTATATAATGATATTACTTTCTTGGTTGATTTGCATTTGAAAACTTTTTTTTACAATTGCTTTCAGAAAATGGAGAGCAAATTTTCGTTTAAAGCTTTGCCACGTCTAAACTGTAGTAAAGTTACAGCTATAATAATATTAAAATGTAAAAATACGACCTTGTCCTACTATTATGATGGATGCAGCATGTCATCAGATTATATTACTGAAACATTTTAATTTTGATTAAAGATTGACAACATTTTGACGTGTAAAATAATTTAATATATAAATAAATCGCCGCGATCACACATAAACTACATCAGATTGACAACGACGTTATAGAAACATAAAAAGACAGGGATTTAAAACATTTTACCGTATAAAGAGCCGTCGATCACACATTTTAAAGTTCATACGAAAAGACAGTGACACGAACACGCACCAGCATACACAGTCTAGTAAATAAAACGGCCAGATAAAAATAAAAAGTCATGCAGTGAACCTCCCCTTTAATCAAACTGTAGCCCCGCCTTACTTTTGTCTACTTTTGCCTTACTGCGCTTGCGCGATCAACTTTTTCCTGGTCAACTTGTTTCCTACAACACCGGCCCATTTTCATCCTCCTGAAATCTACAGTGATGCTGTCTGCTGTGTTAGCAATGAAATAGGAGTGGTGTGCTGGCACGCAGACGCAGAGGAAAGTAAATCTCTTCCAGCTGCCAGAAAGTGCATAAAAACAATGAGGAGGGTGTCGGTAAACATAGCCGCTCCACTCCCAGACACCTATCTAGTACTGAGTGCAGAAGGATTTAGACATGTTTAAAGAAACTACATAACGTCTGAAGTATGTAGTATCTGTAAAAGAACAGGAAAGAATCTCTTATTGGTGATGATGATAGTGATGAAAGTTGTTCAATTGACCCAAGTTTTAAATCATGACGTATACAGCCATTTCTGAACCCTACCTGCCACTAGCCTCCGTGGGAAAGCAGGATGAATGGAGTACAGGTGGGTAGGAAGGCAAAACTGCACATGTTCTCTGTTAGCAAACCCTATACATCAATGGGGTACACTGGTCCCCAAAATATCAGATACAGTAGCCCCTAGATTTTCTTATACATTCATTTGTAATTATTGCAAGTCAATACCAAGTTGTGATCAAGCAGAATAAAGAGAACAGGTATTTATTAAATATACTGTAGTTGCACCAATGAAACCATCGGTTACTTACTGTACAGATGTATTTGCAGTGTAGAGAAGGACAATCATAGTGTTACCATCACCCCAGTAGTCAATTAGATGGGCATTTGCACAATGGGAAAATCTGGGGCGGATAAGGCGTTCTTTAATTAAAAGTTGAAATAAAGACCTTTAACTTGCTAATATATGATGTGATCGAAGATCATTTAAAAAATGTTTTGGACACATTAAGTTTTGTGTACTACAGTACATTAGCATATCTGACTGTACCAATGGAATATTATGACAAGAATAAGGGGAGGGGAGGGGGTCCCCCTTGAGAGTTTAACTCGTAAGCACGGAATCAAAATAGCTACGGAAGGTTTTGTTCCTATAGAGAAGTGCATGTTAGCGAGTGGGAAAGCAGTCGGTCATGAAAATATAAAGTCTGCGTCTAGAATGAATGGATCAGTCGTGGCGTTTTTAAGTCAAACTGATCTAGTAAATAAAATAGTAGACAATTGAATTATTTTGAACGATTCTCTTGTTGCAGTTACGCCATTAGTGACACCAGCGAGAAAAATAATTCTATCAAATGTTCCACCTTTCCTTAAAAATGCTTTTATTGTAAATGAATTGTCTCGACATGGGCAAATTGTCTCAGCCCCAAAAAGAACCCCGATGGGCTGTAAAGCTCCACTGTTACAACATGTAGTCTCCTTCAGGAGACAGTTGTTTATGGTTTTGAATAAAGTGAGCAAGGAACTTGACATTGTTTTAAAGTTTAAAGCGGATGGCTGTGATTACGTGATTTTTGCTACTTCAGAAACAATGAAATGTTTCAATTGTGGGGCTGATGGACATTTAGTTAAAAATTGTCCGAAAGCAAAAGAAAGAGGAGAGAGAAGGGGGAGATGTGAGCGAGAAAGTAGAGGTGAACTTGAAATCCACAGAGCCGAGTAAAGTTGATGTTGAAACAGAGAGTGGGGGTATGGAGAAAGAGAATGTGAACGCTGAAAATGATGGAGAGGTGGCTGGGACGAGTGTTGGTGTGGAGGTGAACAGAACAGAGGGTAAAACTGGAGAGCAGGAAATTAAAAATACCAGTAGTGATGGTAACGAAAAGCAACAGATTGAAAGTAATACTGTTAATGATACGAATAGTACGAGAGAAGCAGAGAGTGGAAAAGTAAGAGAGGACAAGCAGGGTGCAGGTGAAAATAAAACTGAGTGTCTGGGGAGAATGTATCGGAGAAAGTTTCTGAAATGAGCAATTTGGCAATGGGATGAGTGAGAATGTGAATGATAATGGTGGATTTAAGACTCCAGGAAAAAGGACTGTGTTAACCGACTCGTCTCAATGCTCTGAATCTACTTTGTTAAAGAGCGGGTATGGTGAGCAAGATATAAGAGAGTTTTTACTGTTGACAAAGGGAAAGAGAAAAATTGATGTGGAGGATTTTTTTCCTGATTTTAAATGTGTTTGTGAACTCAGCGGCTTATCTGGTAAAGAAGTCCTCTGGGTCAAACTTTACAGACCAAGAGCGCTAGTGTTTAAAGAATTGTTTGATTTAGAGTTCGTAGTAAGCTTAATCAAAAATAAAAATGTTAAACTCAGTGTTTTTTTTTCAAATATTGTTTGTTTTTTGTACTCTGAGCTTTCTTTCTATCCCAATGACGACTTTTCTGTTAGGGACTATTAATATAAACGGTTGTAGAGACAGTCTTAAGAGGGCTTCTGATTTTGAATATTTGAACCAGAAAAAAATGGATGTCATTTTCTTAGAAGAAACTCAGTGTGATTTCAAAACCCAATCAGAGTGGGGAAAAGGAATGGAGAGGGGAAATAGTTTTTAGTCAGTGTGAGTGCTGGGGTGGCAGTTTTGTTTTAAGGAACATTTTAAACCTGAGTCAATGGACTTTACTGAACTGGTAAAAGGTTGGATGCTTAAAATAAAAGCTGTAGTAGAAGGACAATCCTTTGTATTTATTAATATTTATGCCCCCAATGATAGAAAAGAGAGGATGGAATTTTTCAAAATTCTGGACCAGGTTTTAGTAAAATGTACTTCTGATGAGGTTTTGTTTTTAGCAGGGAATTTTAATTGTACTGCTAATTGTAAAATGGACAGAAATCATCCTGAGCCACACCTTAAGTCTGCAAGAGAATTATCAGTTATATTAAAAAAAGATTGATTTAATTGGTGTGTGGAAAAGTGTGCATCCTAATAAAAGACAATATACTTGGGTTAAGTACAGTAAGAGTAACATCTCAATGGCTAGATTAGATCAAATGTATGTTTTCAAAGAGCATTTCAATTTGATAAAACAATGTAGCATTTCTCCTACTACCTTTTCTGATCACAACCTTGTATTCCTTTCTGTTTTATTGCCTACTGTTAAACACAGTCGTTCCTATTGGAAATTCAATACTAATCTGTTAAATGATTTGCATTTTATCAAATGTTTTAATTTATTTTGGAAAAAATGGAGGGATGATAAAGGTTCCTTTTCGAATCTTAGACAATGGTGGGACGTAGGTAAAGTTCAAATAAAAACATTCTATCAACAGTACAATGAAAACGTTACAAAGAGGGTAAATGAGTCTCTGCAAGAGCTGGAGGGGGAGGTCTTAAAACTCCAGAGAGCTCTAGACTCCAAGCAAAATGATAATCTAATTAAAAATTTAAAATATAAAAAGAAATGAATTGCGAATCTTTTGGATGTAAAAGTAAAAGGAGCACTGGTGAGATCTAGGGTGCAGGGGCTGACGAAGATGGACGCACCTACTCAGTTTTTTTTCAGTTTGGAGAAAAAAAGTAGCCAAAGGAAGGCAATTCATTGTCTAAGGAGGCCGGACGGAGTGGAGCTGAGAGAGCCGGAGGAGATCAGGAGGTACGCTGTCCATTTGCAGCGGAGGCTGGGGCTGAGCCTGAGGAGGTGCAGGGTTTCCTGCAGGACATGACGTGTTTGCCTGAGGAGGCTAATGAAGGGCTGGGGAGTGCCCTGTCTATAGAATAACTTACTGTTGCTCTACAAGGGCTGAATCAGGGCAAAGCTCCTGGTATTGATGGCTTGCTGTGGCAAAGTGGCTGCTGATTAAGACCAGATGCAGAGGTGATGCAGTGCAGAAACAATCACACGTGAAAACTGTAATCCAATTTGGAAAATGTTCTTTTTATTTTTACACAAATCCTGGTCTGACGACCAAACAATAATCCTCCGGCAATACATCCCTGGTGTAAAGCTCGGCAGGAAAATAATAACGATTTGTAAACACAAACAAATAATAACACGTATACAATACTACTAACACAAATCACCAGTCCGGGTGCATGCAGTAGTGCTCAAGGTGGGTGATAACAAATGACAGTGACTGTGGTGTTGTTGTTCCGGGTAGTGCTGGCCCAAGGCGACAGCTCCGGAGACGTGTTAGCTGTCTAGTGAATTCACAAAACAAAAGACAATTACTAACAGTGCTACAAACAAACAAAACACTCACGAATATTTATTATTTAGTTTTGGGAACTCTCCCGGTCCTTCCAGTTCCGTACGTCTCTGAAACCAAGCGAAGGAAAAAGATTTACAATACTCCAGCCCCTTTTATGCGATTATGCATGACCCCTTGGTAAACGACTGCAGCTGATTCTATTGCCTGCAGCTGCTACCTCGTTTACCTTCCAGGTCAATACATTCTCGCACTGGAGTCTCGTCTTTTTCCAGGCTGATTGACTTCCCGACCCAGGGAATGAACTGTCAGGACAACCTGTCTAAAGCCTTTCCCTTTCGCTACTTTGTATCCTCACAGGTCGAGAGGGAGATTTACAACCAGAACTCATTATATTTCCGTCACACTTGCCCATAGAGTTTTTAAAAAGTTTGTTGGCAACTGTTGAAATATGATCTTGCTGAAGTTTTTGAAGAGAGCTTTGAGCAAGGAGAGCTGCCGCTAAGCTGCAGGAGAGCAGTTTTCACGCTCCTTCCGACATAAAAAATTGGAGACCTGTGTCACTGTTGTACTCCGAATATAAAATTCTTTCTAGAGCTCTAGTCAACAGACTGAGTACAGTGATCGAGTCTGTGGTGCACCCTGATCAAACTTATTGCATCCCAAATAGATCAATTTTTGATAATATATTTTTAGTCAGAGACATATTGGCAGCCTCAAAATTGTTTGGCTTTAGTACTGGTCTTTTTTCATTAGATCAGGAAAAGGCCTTTGACAGAGTAGACCACCAGTATTTATGGAAGGTCCTTGCTGCTTTTGGTCTTAATTCTGATTTCATTAGTAAAATAAGATCGCTCTATTGTAACGTTTTCAGTCTGATTAAAATAAACTGACTTACTGCACCTTTTAACATTCAGAGAGGAATAGACAAGGATGCCCTCTATCTGGTATGCTATACGCACTATCAATTGAACTGTTCTTGAGTAGGTTAAGGAGTGTTTTGACTGGTTTATATATTCCAAACTGTAATCAGTCAATAAAGCTGTCAGCTTATGTTGACGATATAATAGTGTTCATAAATAGTCAAGAAGACATAAAGGTGTTAGTTGAGACCCAGAAAATCTTTGAAAAGGTTTCATCTGCACAAGTAAATTGGAGTAAGAGCAATGCTGTGCATATTGGGAAAGAAAAAAGATGCAAGTCACTGGTATTGCCTGATGGACTGTAGTGGACTCAGGAAGGTTTTAAATATTTGGGAATTTTTATGGGCAATGAGAAAATGGAACAGCGAAATTGGGAGGGGGTTTTGGAAAATATAAAAGGACGTTTGCAGAGGTGGAGGTGGCTGCTTCCTCAAAGGTCTTTTAGAGGCAGAGTTTTAGTGGTAAATAATTTAGTTGCCTCCAGTCTTTGGCATGAGTTAATTTGTGTAGAGCCTCCAAAAATGTTGTTTAAACCGATCCAATCCCTGCTTTTGGAGTTTTTTTGGAATGGATATTACTGGTTGAGGCAGGGTGTGCTGCATTTGCCATTGGATGAAGGTGGGCAAGGATTAATTAATATTGAGTGCAGGACAGCTGCTTTCAGACTGTTGCAAAAATTGTTTTATTCACCGGTAGAGTTGCCTTGGAGAGGACTGGCGTTGTCTTTCTTTCGTCAGGTTGGAGGGCTTGGTTTTGATTTCAGTTTATTTATGGATGTTGGTCAAATTAATTTGATGTGTCTTCCTCTGTTTTACAAGAGTGTGCTGAGGGCTTGGAGTGTACTAAAGGCAGAGTGTGAGTTTTCTTTAGACCCCTTTTGGGTTCTACAACAGCCTTTGGTGTTAAATCCACAATTTAGTTTTATTTATAAGTTCAAATCGGTTAATGATTCCCTTATTAGGGCTAAAGTTGTGAAGATCTACGATCTAATAGACACAGAAAAATGCGCTTGGAAGGACCCAGAATGTTTAGCTAATACTCTAGACATGTGGTCTGTGCGTGTGGCAGGTGTTTACCTGTCACAGCTGACTGAAGCTCTGTTCCCAGAGTGGCGAGAGGTACTGGAGAGTGTTTTTAGTGAGCATCGAATCCCTCAGCAGACTCTGTTTCCTTCTTTGCTAATCTCTCCTGCAATTAGTAATTTTGAAGAAGAGAGTGGCAAGATTTGAAAAGTGAAGGACTTGTGTAAACGCCAATTTTCCCTATTGGAGGGAAAAAAAGCATATCAAATGTGTGTGAAAGTAAAGTTTCAAGATGTGCTTAAAGTTCTACCGGACACACATTGGAAGGAGCTGCTGGGAGCTGGAGAGGAGGACAAGCCAGCCTGGAGAGCTTTATATCAACCCCCCCTTTGTAAAAGATCTGGTGACTTACAATGGAGACTCTTGCATACTATTTTGGCTGTTAATGCTTTTGTAACAATAATAAATCCGGAATGACAAGTGCCCTTTCTGCAGTAAAGGACTGTCCTTTTTTCAAAAGATTTTAAACCAGTTTCTTATGATGTCACTGAGGTAGTGAAGGGGAGGTTACTTAAAGTGCAAGCGATAGTCGGTGAAATCTCGCTTGTCTTTATTAATATTTACGCACCAAATGAGGGCAGAGAACGGATTGCTTTCTTTCAGATTTTAGATACAGTTCTGAACGGTTGTGGAAGTGAGGAAGTCCTGTTTTTAGCCGGTGATTTTAACTGCACTGTACATTGCTTAGATGATTGAAATCACCCTGAGCCGCAACAACAGTCTGCCAAAGAGCTTTTAATGATTTCAAATAAGCACGACTTGTCCGACGTGTGGAAAGCATTCAATGGCACTGTGGCAGGATGACAGAGTTTTGAGGCTCAGAGACAGTGGAAGGGGCAAAATAATGATCTTTATTAAACAAAAATAATCAAATAAATAAGCACAAGGGCCCAAACAAAAGGTTTAAACAAAATACAGAAATGTAGGCTGGGCATTAGCCTTCACTACAGTTTCTTTTCTCAAAACTAAACAGCACACCACACCACACCACACCACACCACACCACACCACACCACACCACACCACACCACACCACACCACACCAACAAACAACCTCACCCAAAAACTCCTCTCCCACAAAGGCTTTCACCTGCCCTTTTATAGTCTGTGGCTGGAGCCCAATTAACTAATAATTAACAATTAAACACTTAAGGCTCCAGCCACATTCTCACATGTATTTTGCAGGGAGGAATTTAACCCCCTCCCTGCCAATCCAAAATAAAACAAGAATCACAAAAACATAATGAAAACAGTAAAAATAACAACAATAACAAAACACAAATTTATAGGGGCGAGCTAGCACCCCATCACATTTCCCCCCCCCTTGTGCGCAGCACACTTGGCCCCAACGGCCACCTCCCCCCTTTGTCCCAAAGTCCCGGACGAGGGGAAGCAAGTGGCCCATGGGGGCGGCCATGGTGGGAGGTCTTCCTTCTCCCATTGCTGAGGATGGGTTAGTCCATAGCCCGGCGCCCTCTTGGCGGGACCGAGACCTGGCGAAAGGGGACCCAGGTGCATTGGATGGGGCGTCGGGAGCACAGGCAGGCGACCAGTCGGCTGCAGCCCCAGGCAGAGGTGCGAGCCCAGGCGACAGTGCAGCGACGTCTGGGCAACCAGGGGGAGCGGAGCAGGAGACCAGGCGACCTCCTGTGCCTGGTGGTGCTGCGACCTGGGAGTCAGGCCCAGCGACCAAAGGTCCAGACATGGAGCCTGGGTGTCCGGGAGCCCAGGCCGAGGGATCCAACCCCCAGGCGCCGGGCAGTGGCACAGGGGTGGTGGTCGGGGCTGTGGTGGAGGTGGTCTCCTCACCTCCCCCCCTTCTTCGTGGCCGGCAGTTCCCCTTTGTGAGGCTCCGGCCACAGTACTTCCTGCTGCCATACAGGACTGGCAGCGACTCCAGGCGAAGCAGGACCCTCGGCGTCCCCAGGCGAAGCAGGACCTTCGGCGACCCTAGGAGGAACAAAAGCAGAGCAGCAGGCAACCCCAGGCGATGCGAGGCAGGCATCCTTGGGCGTGGCCAACATTGCAGGAACCTCCGGCCAGGGTGGCAGTAGCCAAAGTTCCTCTTCCCTGTAGGCAGCAGGAGGTAGAGCCCGCTCCAGCTCCTCTGGTGGCGGACGCGGGAACAGCAGCTCGTCTCCCTCTGATGGCGGAGGCGAGAACAGCAGCTCGTCTCCCTCTGGTGGCGGAGGCGGGAACAGCAGCTCGTCTCCCTCTGGTGGCGGAGGCGGGAACGGCGAGGCTGGTCCTTCCGGCGACGCTGGACCCTCTGGCAACGCGGGACCCCCTGGCCCCTCTGGCGACGCGGGACCCCCTGGCCCCTCTGGCGACACGGGACCCCCTGGCCCCTCTGGCGACGCGGGACCCTCTGGACCCCCTGGCGCTCGGGACAGTAGCTCCACCCCAGGCGACGGCGGACCAGCATCCCTAGGAGAAAGCACACTGAGAGTTTCTCTAGACGATGCGGGCAGGCAGGCAACCCCAGGCGATGCGGACAGGCAGGCAACCCCAGGCGATGCGGACAGGCAGGCAACCCCAGGCGATGCGGACAGGCAGGCATCCTTGGGTGGTGCTGTGCCTCTTAGCCGCCGGGCAGTTTGTCCCCGCACTCCCTTCAGCAGCTGGTACAGAGGCTGGGAGGGACCTCCAGCATCTTCTGCTGGCGGTGGAGGGAGAGACAGCTCCGGCTGTTCCCCCTCTGCTGGCGGTGGAGGGAGAGACAGCTCCGGCTGTTCCCCCTCTGCTGGCGGTGGAGGGAGAGACAGCTCCGGCTCCTCCTGCTCTGCTGGCGGTGGAGGGAGAGACAGCTCCGGCTGTTCCCCCTCTGCTGGCGGTGGAGGGAGAGACAGCTCCGGCTCCTCCTGCTCGGGCCGTGGACGCACCGACTCCTCCCGCTCGGGCCATGGACGCACCGACTCCTCCCGCTCGGGCCGTGGACGCACCGACTCCTCCCGCTCGGGCTCCTCCCTCTCGGGCTGTGGACGTTCGGGCTCCTCCCTCTCGGGCTGTGGACGTTCGGGCTCCTCCCTCTCGGGCTGTGGACGTTCGGGCTCCCCCCTCTCGGGCTGTGGACGTTCGGGCTCCTCCCTCTCGGGCTGCGGACATTCGGGCTTCTCCCTCTCGGGCGACGGCAGCGGCTCCCCCACTCTGGGCGACGGCAGCGGCTCCACCCCCTTTTCTTCAAGGAGGGGGATCTCCCCCATGTCTATCGCCAGGTATGCCAGGACCATGATGGCTATCTCCTGGAGGGACCCCGGGTGGTGCTCTCTCTCCCACTCCTCCCACCTCTCCCCATCTCGATGCCACAGCATGCTGAGGGCTGTGGGGAGGTCGTGGAAGAGGTCTGCTTCGGGGTGCACCAACCACTCCCAGATCTCCCGTGATGGTGGTGAAGGCGGTGTTGGTGGGGTGGCTGCCGAGGACGGGGTTGGTAGCTGCTCCTGGTCCATATTGTAGGGGCATCCTGCCCAGCTGTGGCCATCCAGCTCACAGCGCCCACACCAGTCAGCTGGTGGCCCATCCGGACAGGACCTCCACCGGTGGTCCTCCTTCCCGCACCAGGAGCACCACGGGAACAAGCTCGCTGGGTCCTCCCACAGGGTTTGGGTGGGTGGTGGCGGCCGCTGCTGCTGCTGCTTTCTTCGCTGCCTTTGGTTTTTCCCCATTCTGCGCACCGCCAAACCTCCAAAATCCAAAAATTCAAAAAAATTCTAAATTCAAAAAAAATACTGCTCTGAGCCTCAAGGTGGCGCTATCCCGCTTCTGACACCACGTGTGGCAGGATGACAGAGGTTTGAGGCTCAGAGACAGTGGAAGGGGCAAAATAATGATCTTTATTAAACAAAAATAATCAAATAAATAGGCACAAGGGCCCAAACAAAAGGTTTAAACAAAATACAGAAATGTAGGCTGGGCATTAGCCTTCACTACAGTTTCTTTTCTCAAAACTAAACAGCACAGCACAGCACAGCACAGCACAGCACACCACACCACACCACACCACACCACACCACACCACACCACACCAACAAACAACCTGTGACAGGGTCTTCCTCGTGTCACGCGTGTGGGTAGCCGCTGTTCAAGCATACAGAGAGACAGTGGTGGTGGTGTTGAAAACGCCGGCACAGGCGCGCAGGTTTTATTCACAAACAAACAAACACAAAACGAAAGTAAAATAAAGATGGTCATGTGACGCTACCAGCGATGGTAACGCACAGAGGACTAGTACATCAAGCTGTACAAAAAGTGCAAAATAAAACACAATCCCACAAACTATAAATCAAAGGTGCCGTGAAAACGGCAGGCCTTGCAGCAGCCCTGAACCATCTCCCGCGGATGTTTTTAACCTGACGGACACTCGATCAAGACCCGCCCACCTGCTGATTGAGGTCCAGCCCAGCCAATCACCTGCTGCCCTTCCCCTCAACCAAGCCTAGCAGGCAGCAAGTCTCAATCGAGCGTCCGTCTGTAAACAATAATTCAATTAAACAAATCAGCTCCCAAAATGACAAAATAAACCCATTCCCCATACAAATTATATAACCAACACTAAATACACACGTGCAGGGCACTCGCCCTGCTACATACCTCCCTCCTTAGGATGAACCCTAAGGGTTCATCCGACAACACCATTTAATATCACTATCATTACATATACATTAGCAGACATCTTACAAAACCCACACAGTCTAAACAAAACCAAAAAAAAAATTACTTTTTATATCTACTCCCCATCCCCCCAATTTATTTATTTATTTATTTTTTAATATACTATTCTAACACATATGGGCGGGTGGGAGGGAACATTAGAGCCCAGCTTAACCAACCACCAGACAGCTAACTGGCTCCAATGTTAAATCACAATTATAACTATACTTTATCATTCACTATTATTTACCATCATTATTATTTATCAGTATTCCCATCACCATAAGTATCACTATAAATTTAACCATAATCCTTATCACTATCACCTTCACCATACACATCACCAGTTCACTTCTTAGTATAATTTATCATCATTATTATCACTATTTAACTATTATTATTTAACCTTAATTTATCATTCCTATAATTACTAATTATCACTACACTAATCATTTCACGTTGCTAATAACTATCATTCATATCATAAATCATTTACCAATAATCAACTAACATTTACCAACAATTAATTTACAACTTATCACCAACACTTATTCTCACCCCTGGGCTTCTATGCGGGGGCGCCCATTCAACCCCGCTTACCCCCTAAACCCAGTGTCCCTTCACGGGGCTCCACTTCGAAGGATTGCCCCGCCTCCTTCTGAGACGATCTCCCACGAACGACAGGTCCTCCTTCGCTGACGCTCGGCAGGCAGTTCCTCCCGCTGGCTTCCCGGGCAGGCAGTCTCTCCGGCTCCTCCCTCGCCAGCTTCCAGGACCGGAACTCCTCCTTCTGCAGCTCTCGGGGACGGACCCTCCTTGGCCTCTCTGGCGTTCGGGATCTCTCGGCTCCATCCATCTCCTTCAGCAGCCCCTCAGGGTTACCTGCGGTCTGCCCTTGTCCCCCCCAAAAAATTTCAGGGGTTTGCTCCTCCTGTCTCTCCGTAGCCATCTAGCCTTGCTTCGGCAGGATGCAGCGAAATCCCCTTCCGACACCATATGTGACAGGGTCTTCCTCGTGTCACGCGTGTGGGTAGCCGCTGTTCAAGCATACAGAGAGACAGTGGTGGTGGTGTTGAAAACGCCGGCACAGGCGCGCAGGTTTTATTCACAAACAAACAAACACAAAACGAAAGTAAAATAAAGATGGTCATGTGACGCTACCAGCGATGGTAACGCACAGAGGACTAGTACATCAAGCTGTACAAAAAGTGCAAAATAAAACACAATCCCACAAACTATAAATCAAAGGTGCCGTGAAAACGGCAGGCCTTGCAGCAGCCCTGAACCATCTCCCGCGGATGTTTTTAACCTGACGGACACTCGATCAAGACCCGCCCACCTGCTGATTGAGGTCCAGCCCAGCCAATCACCTGCTGCCCTTCCCCTCAACCAAGCCTAGCAGGCAGCAAGTCTCAATCGAGCGTCCGTCTGTAAACAATAATTCAATTAAACAAATCAGCTCCCAAAATGACAAAATAAACCCATTCCCCATACAAATTATATAACCAACACTAAATACACACGTGCAGGGCACTCGCCCTGCTACACAACCTCACCCAAAAACTCCTCTCCCACAAAGGGTTTCACCTGCCCTTTTATAGTCTGTGGCTGGAGCCCAATTAACTAATAATTAACAATTAAACACTTAAGGCTCCAGCCACATTCTCACATGTATTTTGCAGGGAGGAATTTAACCCCCTCCCTGCCAATCCAAAATAAAAAAAGAATCACAAAAACATAATGAAAACAGTAAAAATAACAACAATAACAAAACACAAATTTATAGGGGCGAGCTAGCACCCCATCACAGGCACAAATAGATGGTGCACATGGGTCAAAGTGTGTGAAAAAACAGTCTCTTTAACGAGATTAGACTGTTTTTATACTTTTAAGGAGCATTTTAGCCTGTTTACCAATTGTTTTATTTCTCCCACCGGTCTTTCTGATCACAGTCTTTTAACAGTTCATGTTTTCTTGCCTTCCCAAATGACAAAACGTTCTTACTGGCATTTTAACATTCAGCTACTGAAAGATACACATTTTAAGGAATGCCTAACTTTTTATGGAACAGGTGGAGAGAGCAGAAATCTCATTTTACTTCTCTGGCTCAGTGGAGGGATGTGGGGGAGGTGCAGGTCAGGTTGTTCTGTCAGCAGTACACTGCTAATGCCACAAAGAGGATGACTGAGACTCTGGAAGAGCTGGAGAGAGACATGTTAGAGCTTCAGGGAGCGCTACAGTCTAATCCCAATAGTAGGACGATTCAAGACCTCAAAAATAAAAAAAAGCAGCTGGCTGAGCTGCTGAATGTCAAAGTGCAGGGGGTGCTGGTGAGGTCTAGAGTGCAATACCTTGCAGAGGTGGATGCACCAACACAGTTTTTCTTTGGCATGGAGAAAAAGAGTGCGCAGCACAAAGTAATTCACTGCCTGAAGACACTGTCAGGGGACGAGTTGAGGGAGCCCAGAGATATCCGGCGATGTGCTGTGGACTTCTACACAAAGCTTGGGAAAGATCTACATGCAGTCTATGCATGTCTATGCAAGTCTGGAGAAAGGGTAGCTGCCATTGAGTTGTAGAAGGGCAATGATAACTTTGCTGCCAAAAAAAGGGGACTTGTGCCATATCAAAAACTGGAGGCCTGTGTCGTTGTTGGCCTCTGATTACAAAATAATATCAAAAGCCCTCTAATCGGTTGAGCACTGTAATGGGAAATATTGCGTGCCCAGTAGATGCATTTTTGACAGTATTTTTAATTCGAGACACATTTGGCTGCCTCTGAGCTCTTAGGTTTCCCTGCCGGGATTATCTCTCTTGATCAGGAGAAAGCCTTTGACAGAGTCGATCACAAGTACTTACGGAAGGTATTTGAAGCCTTTGGATTTGGCCTGGGATTTCTATCCCACATACAGTTCCTGTACTGTGACATTTTCAGTCTGCTGAAGATCAACAGGGAGCTGAGTGCACCTTTCCCAGTTCACAGGGGTATCAGACAAGGCTGCCCTCTTTTGGGAATGCTCTATTCCCTGTCTATCAAACCCCTTATTTGCAGGTTCAGGCATGTTCTAACAGGGCTCTCTATCCCAGGTAGTCCAGCTCAGCCCATAAAAGTACCTGCCTATGCAGATGACATCACAATTTTTATAACCAGCCAAGCAGATGTTGATAAACTCTGTGACAGTCAACAGCTTTTTGAAAGAGTCTAATCTGCTAATGATTTCCATTACACGAGAGTAGATGTTAAAACTTCATGCTGATTTGAACTCGGCTCTCGCCAAGATAAGCACCAACTAAGATGTAGCTTTACAGTAAACTAATGTGATCCATCTGTGTCTCCATCCATTTGTGCTTCCTTCCATATGATGATGTAGATATCCTTCTGTCTGGTGTTGATGGCTGAAGTGTAATGCTGGCTCCAGGGATCAGCTTATTGCCTCCCTAGCGCATCAGCACACACAACGGCTGCGATGCTGGCTCCGGGGATCAACCACAGTGCGGTCTCCCCAGCGCATCAGCATGACAACCGTCTGGATTGAGCTAAGTAGGGTACATCTCTAGGGTGTTCAAGTGGGCGCTTTCCATGCTCTGTGTTTCGTCGACTAGCCCACGACACCTCAAGAGGGCTCGACGGTGATTCTGGCGTCTCAGCATCACCCCCCTCCATCCCCCCACTCAACTCAGCCCAGCTTACTTACCCGTACATCAGCATTTCTTTCTTTCTATTGTGCTTGAGATCCCCAGCCAGAATCTTTCCGTCTCAACCACAGCCAGTTGCTGCTCCACTCTGCTGCTTCAGATAAGTTCTTCACTGTGTGACGCAACTCTTGGCCACTGAATCCGACGTCTCTGAGAAACCGGGTTGTAGAGTGTGCCACAAATCCTCGGCAACCCACCTCCACTGAGTAAACCCGGACTCTCCATCCTCGCTGTTCCGCTTCAGTGACAAGTTGAGCATACCACAGTTTCATCCTCTCATACGCCTCATCTACAGCATCCTCCCATGGCACTGTTAACTCTACCAGGTGAACAAGGCGTGCTGATCCAGACCACAATACAATATCTGGTCGAAGGTTAGTGGTGGCAATCTCAGGTGGAAAAATAAGAATTAATTGGTTGAAGAGTGGGGCTTTCTTACTTGGGAAATGGACGAAGCCTGGGCCTCCAGTGTTGCCCAGTGGATTGCTGTGGAGCCGGGAAGAGTTTAAACACCTAGGGGTATTTTTGGGAGGTGCGAGAGCAGCTAAGAGGAATTGGGAGGGAGTGTTGGAGGCAATACGGGGGCGTTTGCAGAGGTGGCGCTGGGTTTTGCCACAGCTCTCGTATAGGGGCAGAGTTTTAATAATAAACAACTTGGCTGCTTCCATGCTCTGGCACAAGTGCATATGTGTAGAACCTGACCAGGCATTTTTAAAAAAAAATCCAGAGTGAATTTTTAATTATTTTTTTGGGATGGACTGCACTGGCTAAGGCAAAGCATACTGTACCTACCTCTGGATGAAGGGGGTCAGGGACTGATGGACCTGTCCAGCAGGATTGCTGCTTTTAGACTGCAGGCTGTCCAAAAAATACTCTATAGCAGTGAAAAGCCTCCCTGGGTTGATGTGGCTTTACTCTTCGTGCGTTGTTGGAGGGCTGGGTCTTGGGAAGCATATTTTCTTTTTAGACACTACTATTTGTTTGTTCCAAACTACCAGCCTACTATCAGAGTGTGTTGAAAGCATGACAGAGTCTGAGGGTGGGTTTGGATGAAGAGGCTTTAGATTTTTACTGTCTTTTGGAGAGACCTCTGGTTTTTAATCCTCTTTTTATAGTGGAAATGTTAAAATCACAGGCTTTTACAAATGTAATGATAAAGGCTGGGGTCATCAAGTTACGCCATGTTTTAGATCTGGAGAGTTTTAATTAGAAAAGTCCACAGAGCTTGTCTTTAAACTTGGGGTTGCGGTCTGTGAGGGTAGCTGGGTTGCTGCTTTCCCAGATTCAAGAAAGGGCTTTACTAACTGTATCTCTTCTCCCTGTGAAACACCTTTCCCCCTCATACAGACCTCCCCAGCTATCAGCCGAGACACAGGAGACAAAGGGCATTTGTTTAATATTAAGAACCTAACAGATCTCCCCCTGTGTGAAGACCCGAGTTGAGCGAGACAAAATGCATGACGGCCGTTCGTGAGCCGACGAAATAACAAACGGCCACACCTGTTTAAAGATTTCACTTCCACAGGAAACGTTTCTGTTTATTCTGTTTAGCCATATTTTTGTTGCTTGAGACACACCATGAGCCAGATTGCAGCAGGGATGTAGAAACATTTTCTCTAATCAACATTTGGGCCGACGGTTCAATCCAGAGAAGCTTGGATAGAAGCGTCTGTAACAAGCTGCTTCCGGGGCATTGATACGCGCATTGTGTACTTGAATCTGTCACCCAGATCAACCCTGCTTTATCAAACGCAGTGTGAAATCACGTACCCGACCTGCATGACACCAGGTTCTGACCTGGGTAGAGCATGCCAGTGTGAAAGGGGTTTAGGAGATATAGGCTAAAGGAGGTGCCTGTCCATTCTTATTCACACATGCGTTTGTCATAGTTGTAGTTTTACAGTTTTGTGATCAAATGCTTGTAGTTTTACACATACAGTACATACCCTCAAGGTGAAATGACATCGGAATTGCAAGTCAGATAACTTTAAGATCCCTTGGGTTGTTTAAAACAGCAAAATAAAGACAAGTTGTAGTGGTGAAATCACTCAACTGGATTGCTTGCTCTTTTTAGGAGAATGTGACTATCCTCCAGAATATCAGACTGCCCTAATGAAAGATGAACATCTAACTCAAGGGCCACCTGACTTTGTCGAGGGATTTACAATCGATTATAAATGTCAGAGTGGGTATGTACAGAAGTCTGGATCTCCAAGAATCACCTGTACCAGTTCACAGTGGTCACATCTGACCTTGGTGTGTGAACGTAAGTATGATTTTGATATTTGTTTTAATGATGTCTTATTGTATTGCTAGACTACTTAATCACAAAAATAGGTATTAACCATTTGATTATGCCTCTGACTGTTTATTAACCATCTAAAGGTTATTTTTACTAAGAATTTGTACTGTCTGCAAGGGGTGTTTGTTCTCTTAAACAATTCTATTTGTCTTAATGATATTATGTAAGTGGACATTTAATAAAATAAATCAGGAATTCAGTTCAGTCTAAGTATTTATAAGTATGGAGATACGGTACTAAAGTGCAGGTGTTGCTGAATACTAACATTTACTGAAATACACATTTGTGTGCAATGTAGGGAACAATTAAACTACTGTTTTTCAGCTTTTAGAGAATGTTATTTAGTTTTCAGGGATGGAAACTTCCAATGGAAAGTGCACCGCCATGCTGTCGTGTAAAATAATCATTTCAGATTTTGATTGTATTCTTTCTTTCAGGCCGATCATGTGGAAGTCCAGGAGAGATACTTAATGGACACTTTAATACTGATGACGGTGTTCTTTTTGGAGACAAGGCTTATGCAGTTTGTGATGAAGGGTGAGTATATTGTGGTTGATGCTCAAGATTATTAAGGTTGGGGTAGTATGTGCATATAATCCAGTAATGAGATGTATTATTACTATAATAATATTACTGTTCTTGTCCTGGGGAAGCATGTCCCTGTCATCAGTGATATAGTGCAGGTGCTCATATATAAATTACACATTAAGATTTGCATCTTCTCCAGTTGTGATCAAAATGGATCAGTGTGCTGGTCTACATTTTAGTGATACTCATGGTTCTAATCTTGTATTTACATCCTCGATGGGTTATATGTTTCTGTTTTTCGGGTTTTATTAATTGTATTTTTCATTGCTTATTTTTAGCTATTTTCAAGTTTTATGTAAATCGTTTTTTTCGGGCTTTCATTTTTGATATACTGTATGAAATTAGTGTTTTAAGTTACTTTCCAAAATGCTTGAGCGTTTTTTTTTTTCTGTCAAAATATGTATAGTAGTAACTCGACAGTACTTGCTATCTGAACTGTAATACAGTTTGAAATCCTGCTAACAAGCCTCCATCCTGATTGTAATCTTGTTTTAAATCTCGCAAGCAGAGTTTCCAATAGAAATGTAGGAATGTGCTGTCATTCAGGGGCAGATTTTAAAGTATTGAGAATGAATCAATGATAGATGCAAGTCAGGAAGGCGGGACATTGCCCAGCAGCACTGGGAAATGTATTTATTATTATTTTTGTAGTAGGTTTTATTTTTTAATGGGAATAGGGTAAAGTCAATGTGAATTGATTAACCATTTACACAGTTTTTTCCGGTGTTTTCCGATGTTTATTGGCTGTCCACCGATTTTCATTTTTTTTGTATCAGGTGTTTTATCGGTTAAAACCGCAAATCAGAAGCCCTAGTTATATGTTAACCATATTTTTTGTCGATTCTTAAACCAGGCTGCAGTCATTTTTCTGATTCTAATTGACTGGAGAGACAAATGTGCATGCTGCACTGCCTAACCTCAGGGCTTTCATGTGAAAATCTTATGTTTTTGATAGTAATAATCTTTATTTTTATATAGGGCCTTTCACAGTGGACCACCAACACAAAGCACTTTACAGGTGTAGGCTGTGAATTGTGCATTATATGCAGAGTCACTTACAATAGGACATTGATTTAACATCTCATCTGCAGGATGGAGCACAAGGAGGTTCAGTGACTTGCTCAGGGTCACACAGTGAGTCAGTCAGTGGCAGAGGTGGGATGAAGGAAAGTGATTGTGCAAACCAGAAAAGGACAACACACATTGGACAGATTATATGGACAGCACTCGTGGAACCTTGTGGTTTTTCAGCTTTATGAATTACCATGGGCTCTATTTTTAGTTACATTTCTGAAAGCAACAATGGTTTAAAAGCTGGCGATGAACAACTTGGTTGCAGCTAGATAAAGAAATAATTATAACATTGGAGATTCTGAGGGTTTCTGTGTTTTAGATTCCAGATGGCAGGCAATGGTGTCAGAAGCTGTCGCGCTGCTGGCTGGGACGGTGCCATTCCTATATGTGATAGTAAGTAGGCTTGTGTGTTTTTATTTAAAAAAAAAAAAAAAGTTTTTAAACATAATTTTGTTTTATGTATAGGGTGCTGTACAATGCAAGCTGATAGGCACTCCACGAGAGGTCAGAGTGGCTACTGGCTGCTCTCACCTTGAAGGGGTGAAATTCAGCTTGTATTTAACACAACACCCAATTCTATATTGTTTTTAATGTAGAGTTAAATAAGAATAGTTTAACGGTAGGCCTGTGTATATATGTTTATCAATGTCATTGTTTTCCTGTATTGAAATTAACTTTTATTATTTTTACATGGATATTCGAATATGAATAGGTTCAGTGCCATTTATTATTATTATTATTATTATTATTATTATTATTATTATTATTATTATTATTATTATTAATTTCTTAGCAGACGCCATTATCCAGGGCGACTTACAATATATCACATTATACACATTATACATTATTTCACATTATACAGATATCACATTATTTTTTACATACAAATACTCATTTATCTCATTTATATAGTTGGGTTTTTACTGGAGCAATCTTGGTAAAGTACCTTGCTCAAGGGTACGGCAGCAGTGTCCCCCACCTGGGATTGAACCCACGACCCTCCGGTCAAGAGTCCAGAGCCCTAACCTACTGAAATAATTATAATGCCTATACCTGTATACAGCTCAGAAATGTTGAGAGTTAAGATGTATTTGCACAACGTGCAGACATAAGGATGTTGAATTAGAATTATCCTAACAAAATAAAACAACCTATTACCTCTCTATCTATCTATCTATCTGTCTATCTGTCTGTCTATCTATCTATCTGTCGACTGGTTGTGTCTGTCTTAGTGTGAGCAGGGGTTGGTGGATCTGTTGGGAACAAAAGTGCAGGGGGCAGTAGTCAGGTCCCACTTTAAGAATATGGTGGAAATGGATGCACCAACCACATTTTTTGGGGGGGCTAGAAAAGAGAAGTGCCCAGGGTAAAATGATTCATTGCCTGGAGACAGCAGATAGGCAAGAGTTGAGGGAACCTGTGGAGATTAGGAGAGTGGCTATGGACTTTTATAAATAATTGTTTTCAGCGGATATTGTGAAGAAAACTGGGGAGCCACAGTGCCTTCTGCAGAATCTTCCTCAACTGTCTGAAGAGGAGGCTAAAGGTTAGGCAGCCCTTTGACTTTGGGAGAATTGACTGATGCCCTCCAAGGGGTGAATAATGGCAAAGTACCTGGACTCAATGGTCTCCCAGTGGAGTTTTATAAAGCTTTTTGGCCTTTGTTGGGAGAGGATTTGTGGGAGTTGTTTGGAGAGAGTGCACAAGAAGGAGTGTTACCTCAAAGTTGCAGGAGGGCTGTCCTTACTCTTCTTCCTAAGAAAGCTGATCTGTGTGATATAAAAAACTGGAGACCTGTATCAGTTATTGGTGTGGATTCTAAAATATTTTCTAAAGCCCTGTGTGGCAATGTGCCCCGCCCCTGTGTGCTTATTATGTGTTGTATGTTGCGTGTGTTAATGTTGGTGTATAGATTGGTACACGGGATATAAACGGGTCTGTGTTTCACGTGTGATTTAAAAAGGTAGATTTGTATTTAGGCACGAGGAGGGCACAAATCACTTCACGTGCTGGTTAAATGTAATATGTGAGCACGGGGTTGCACAGAATTAATTCACGTGCTGGGATTCAAGTGAATAATTAATTAGTAATTGAATCCCAGCACAATAGTATATATAGACGCACATTTCTTGCAGTCGGGGTTGGGTGTTCGGTGAGTGGAGAACGGGATTGGAGACGGAGGTAGTAATTGTTAGAATAATAATAGTAAAAATAGTGTTTTCACTCACCGTGTTTTGTTTGTCTGTCTGTGCACTGTCTAGTCCGTTTTGTTCGTCTATTTATTTTGGCCTCAAGTGCCGTGTGCTGTGTTTTGTTGTTTCAAACCTTTTATTTTCTGTTCTGTTCATTAAATGCTGAGCGAAAGCATTCGCTCAGCTTCACCAAACCACACATCTCTGTCTGTTTATTTCCTGCATCTGGTCTGACGCCACCCACTCCGGCCGTCTTTGTGACACGTGGTGTCCTGCGTGGGATCTACAGCGCCTCCAGGACTCAGGCCAGAGCAGGAACCGCATTTTTGGATTAAAAAAAAAAAAAAAAGAGGAAAAAAAAAAAATGGCAGAAGACGCCATCAAAGTGCGGGACTGGATGCTGGAAAATGCTGGGCTGGAGGCCCAGTCTATCCCAGTAGCCGTCCGGTTCCTGCGGTTTATGGATAGGGAGCGATGGGAGGCATATGCGAGGGAACAGACCCTAAGCACCTGGGAGGAAGGTGTGGGGTTGGTCCTCAGCTACCTGGAGGCAATTATAAGTGGAACAGCAGCCCAGGTAGCAGGTCCACCAGCAGAGGAAGAATGCCTGCTGTCCCCGTCTCCACCAGCAGAGGAAGAATGCCTGCTGGTTTTGCCTCCACAGCCCGAGTGGGAGGAGCCAGAGCGTCCACAGCCCGAGTGGGAGGAGCCAGAGCGTCCACAGCCCGAGTGGGAGGAGCCAGAGCGTCCACAGCCCAAGCGGGAGGAGCCTGAACGTCCTACGCCTGAGTGGGAGGAGCCCGAACGTCCTACGCCTGAAGCCCGAACGTCCTACGCCTGAGTGGGGGGAGCCCGAACGTCCACAGCCCAAGAGGGGGGAGTCGGTGCGTCCACAGCCCAAAAGGGAGGAGTCGGTGCGTCCACAGCCCAAAAGGGAGGAGTCGGTGCGTCCACAGCCCGAAGAGAGGGAAGTCGGGGCTTCCACAGCCCCAGGACCCAAGCACAACCAGCAGAGGGAGAATGCCTGCTGGTTCCACCTCCACCAGCAGAGGGAGAATGCCTGCTGGTTTCCCCGTCAAAGGCGGAGACGCACCAGTTCCCTGCAAGAGAGGCAGAGCAGCACCAGTCCCCTGGAAAAGGGGGAGACTACACGCTGCTCCCACCTCCATCGGCAGGAGACTACACGCTGCTCCCACCTTCACCGGCAGGAGCAGAGCAGCCGGAGCTGCCTCTGCCTCCGCCACCTCCACCGGCAGGAACAGAGCAGCAGGAGCTGCCTCTGCCTCCGCCACCTCCACCGGAAGGAGCAGAGCAGCAGGAGCTGCCTCTGCCTTCGCCACCACCACCGCCAGGAGCAGAGGAGCAGGAGCTGCCTCTGCCACTTCCAGGAGCAGAGGAGCAGGAGCTGCCTCTGCCTCCGCCACTGCCAGAAGCAGAACAGCAGGAGCTGTCTCTGCTTTCCGTACCTCCACCACAGGGAGTACGGTGGCCGGAGCCCCAGAAAGGGGAGCTGTCGGCCACGAAGAAGGGGGAGGAGGTCTGGAGACCACCAACCCCAGCAGCAGTTTCGCTGCCGGAGATCGTGGGGGAGGTCCGGAGATCTGCTCCCACTGCAGCTTCTTCACTGCCGGCAGTACTGTGGTCGGAGCCCCACCAAGGGGAGCTACCGGCTACGAAGGAAGGGGGAGAGGTCAGGAGACCAGCATCCCCCGCAGCAATTTCGCTGCAAGCATGGACCAGCAGGCTGTCAGCCGTGCCACTACCGGCAGGGGTGCTGACAGCACTGCCAGCCATGGGCCCACTGAAGCCTCCCTTCCCAGCCCGAGACTTTGTCCTGGACTGCTGGATTTTTAAGGGGGGAGGTGGCCGTTGAGGCCATGTGTGCTTTGCACAGGGGGGGGTATATGTGGCAATGTGCCCCGCCCCTGTGTGCTTATTATGTGTTGTATGTTGCGTGTGTTAATGTTGGTGTATAGATTGGTACACGGGATATAAACGGGTCTGTGTTTCACGTGTGATTTAAAAAGGTAGATTTGTATTTAGGCACGAGGAGGGCACAAATCACTTCACGTGTTGGTTAAATGTAATATGTGAGCACGGGGTTGCACAGAATTAATTCACATGCTGGGATTCAAGTGAATAATTAATTAGTAATTGAATCCCAGCACAATAGTATATATAGACGCACATTTCTTGCAGTCGGGGTTGGGTGTTCGGTGAGTGGAGAACGGGATTGGAGACGGAGGTAGTAATTGTTAGAATAATAATAGTAAAAATAGTGTTTTCACTCACCGTGTTTTGTTCGTCTGTCTGTGCACTGTCTAGTCCGTTTTGTTCGTCTATTTATTTTGGCCTCAAGTGCCGTGTGCTGTGTTTTGTTGTTTCAAACCTTTTATTTTCTGTTCTGTTCATTAAATGCTGAGCGAAAGCATTCGCTCAGCTTCACCAAACCACACATCTCTGTCTGTTTATTTCCTGCATCTGGTCTGACGCCACCCACTCCGGCCGTCTTTGTGACACCCTGGCAAATCGTTTACGGACTGTGATAGGAAAGGTGGTGCATTCAGATCAAACTTATTGTGTACCTGACAGATCCATTTTTAATAATATTTTTTTGATTCGAGACATTGTGGCAGCCTCCAAATTATTTGGTAAGACACTGCCTCAGCCTGACCCTGATTTAGATATTTCCCCTGAGCTCAGTCTGGACTCTGATGTGCCTGGGAAGCTACTGACTGTTAAAGCTATTAAAGATATTTCCCTGGCTACAGTAGATGGGAAGAAGCTGTATAGAATTAGTCTGAAAACACAGCATCAGAAACAGCTTGAGTCATTACCTGATACTCCTTGGAGAGAGAGGTTGGGGGTGGAAGAGCATGTACAGCCAGCCTGGGCTTCCTTATACAAGCCACCATTACCAGAAAGATCAGGTGATCTGCAGTGGATAATTTTACACGCTATTCTTGCTGTTAATTCTTTTGTGTGTATTAGTAATCCGGAAGTTAAAGATAGCTTCCCTTTCTGCTATCAAAGACAGACTGTTTTTCATTGTTTTCTTTTTTGTAAAAGATTCAAACCAATGTTCAGTGTGCTGGGAAATATGAATTTTTGATATTGTGTTTTGTTTTTTTTCTGCTTGAATTTTCATATAACTGGCTTTTCTAATATTAATATTTTATCAATGAAATGTTTTTTTTATGTTTTTGACTTTTTTAAATAAATATTTAATAAAGTATTTTAAAAAATACAAATATCTATCTAGCTCTATCTATCCATCTATCTGTCTATCTATCGGTTTGTTTATTGATTATGTGAATTAATGTATTAAAGACGCATTTGATATAAACCATTGTTTTAGCACATATTTTGATTAGGCTGATATTTGGAATAAGGTTTTTTTTTCTTTCTCCTAGTTGTTAAGTGTCCAAACCCTCCAGAGATTGTAAACGGTGAAATCACAAACCCACCTCAGGGAACTGTCACGTTTGGCACATCTATTACCTACAAGTGTAATGAAGGGGTTCTGGTGGGTAATAGGGAGCTTGTTTGCACCAAATATGGAAACTACAGTAGTGACCCTCCAGCATGTAAAGGTATGTATTGCTTTGTTTAATGATGTAACTGTGTGATTTTGAGGGATGTGACATTCTAGAAGGGGTAGATTGATCTCTGATGGACCCCCGGCTGTCACCTCATCACACACTCCCCATTAAAATATAATGAACTGTTTAATAAAACAAACACACAAAAAAAAACAACCTCAGTTTAAAACAATGATGCCACTGTACCTCTTGCAGACATATTTGTAAGTTTGCTGAAATGTTTACAAATAAAATAATATTGTAGTAGTGTTCACAGTACAGTGTTCACAAAGGCGCATACATACTTATGCAGATAATGGGTTATTAATCAATTTCTTCATTGAAAATGTTGCTTTAATTTCAAACTGTAGCGGACTCAGCTTTAAATATTTTCTAGATCTATACTTCAGCTATTTAATGGTAATCTGTTTGACCATTGCTTGTTTGTTATTAAAGGCTGCCGTTCTGTTCAAGTGGAAAATGGCTATAAGACAGCTGGATTTGGACCAGTTTATAACTATGGGGATTTCATTACCTTTGCTTGTAATCCTGGGTATATTCTCCATGGCACTGACACTGTTACATGTGGAATAAATGAAATTTGGGAACCTGAACTTCCGACTTGCCAAAAAGGTAAGTACCATTCACGCTTTGAGATAAAACACTAACTTGAAATACAGTAAACATCATGCTGACCAGCAAACCTTCAAGAGAGTTCTTATTGTCTGTTGTGAACTATTAAAGGTAATATAGGAATTATGTATTTATTGATAACATCTACGTTACATTATTTGTTAAATCAGTATTATTATTATTATTATTATTATTATTATTATTATTTTTTATTTCTTTGATACCCTTATCCAGGGCGACTTACAATTGTTACAAGTTATCACATTATTTTTACATACAATTACCCATTTATACAGTTGGGTTTTTACTGGAGCAATCTAGGTAAAGTACCTTGCTCAAGGGTACAGCAGCAGTGTCCCCCCCCCACCTGGGATTGAACCCACGACCCTCCAGTCAAGAGTCCAGAGCCCTAACCACTACTCCACACTGCTGCCCATATTAGCCTTGTATAAACCTGAATTAAGTTGGTTAGTACTGTACACGTGGTGCTTGCTGTGTAGTTTTAACAATACCTTCCTATAGATCTGTAATACTATTTTTGACATTGCTAAAATTGTCCTTTTTGATAAGTTTTAAATATTCATTACAGGTAAGATAATTATGATCTGAATGAGACTGCACCAAAGAGATGAGTTAAAACCCAATCCTTGTTTCAGACACAACATTTAACCTATAAGCAGTTCCACTGTTTGTTTTCAAACACATGCTCATGTGAAATGCTTGGGTCTTGGTTTGAGGAACACTGTTCAGTAGCACATTCAGTGTGAGATTCAATATATAAATGCAGTGGTTCTCAAACTTTTTTGTTTGCAGACTGCCTGAATTTAGTTTTTTTTTTTGTTTTTTTTTGGATCTCGGTGGACCACTCAATACAGTATAGCTTACTGAAAAGTAAGCTATAAAATAAGCTATAATAAGAATAACCATACTTACATGTCTTTGTTTTAATGTGATGGATGGGCCTGTTTCTGTGAGCAAAGTTATTTTAAAATTGGAGTACTTTTTCATTAACACAAATTTACCGAGAGGACCTGCTTCCACCCCGGACCCGCTACAGGACCCGACCCGAACCCGCAACCCGCTGCATCACCGTCTTCTTACCCCCGACCCGACCCGCTTAATAAGACCTGCAACCTGACCCAAACCCGCAAGTGTTTGTCCTTTACCTACTGCCTGCGCCGACAGACTCACACATTGACAAACCAAGAAACACTGCTTAGTCAGCTGACTCCTCCCTGATCACCTCCTGCTTGGTGCAGGAAATACATTTACCTTATAATACGTTATTTGGGAAAGGGTTATAGACAAGTACGCTGAAAGGATATAAAACGTTTTTGGTGATTCAAATCCAGACCCGAGTCTTACCCTCTTTTTTTGTTTGTTTTATCCGAATCACAAACCGCGAAAGTTCACATTCCAACCAGAACACAACCTGCATTTGCGGGTCACCCGCAGGCACCAGACGCGATGCAGGATTCTTCTCCAGCTGTAATCTTTATTTATAAAATGTTTAAATACTGCATGCTGATTGCATGTTGGGGATTTATTTATTTTTTTACAGTGGAGTTAAATAGTACGTAGAAGCACAGTTCGATTAATAAATTATCATTACACAACATATATTAAACTCGCAATAAATGTACGCATTGCTGTGAGAGGTCTTTTTAAAGTTTTTAAAAAATGAGTGACATTCATTTCATCACTAGAAGTAGAAGGAAAACCTACATTGGGGGGAAAAAACGTAATGAAATCGAATAAAACACAAATGCTTGGGAATTATATTTTTCAGTGCATAATTGGGCTGGTCAAGAGTACTCAATTTACGAAAGAAATGTACACCAGAACTGGATTGTGAATTCATTTAAGACTAACCCTGAATCAAAGCTAATGTATTTTTTTACTCTCCCCAGGAAAACTTTTTTTTTTAAAATATATATTTGCATAGTCCAGCTGTTTAAACATTACCTACAGCCTACAGTTTAAACTATCAGGAATAGACGAGTATTCTCAAAAATGTGTTTTAATGTTAGCCTTTAATAAAGGTAAACGACTGCTTTAATGAAAAAAAAAAAAACATTTAAATTTGATTTCTGTTTCTTCGCAAAAAATATGTTTTCTGGGGAGAGTAAAAAAATACATTAACTTTGATTCAGGGTTACTCTTAAATGAATTCATGATCCAGTCTGGCTGTTATCTGTCACAGCAGAACATCCCAAAAACTAGTCTGAATTCAGAAACGCATAGCAGTCCAGAATTTGGGACGTCATCTGAAAAGTAAAGCAGCCTAGAATTTGGGATGTAGCCTCTGAGAACAGGGCAGTCCCAAACTGAGCTTTTATTCCGAATCATCCCGACATGAAAAGTTCATAAGATCCTCCAAGTTGTTTTTTTGTTTTGTTTTGTTTTGTTTTGTTGTTGTTTTTTTTTTAATCAATTTTGCTTTGCCGCATTGTTACTGAACAAGCCAAAAAAGTGCTTTTTGACAACCTATATTCACGACAGAGATATGCCTGCGTTACTACTTATTTCAAACGATCAATATAGTTTTCAGCTTTGTTGCAACATAAAATGATTTTCGTTTTGGATGTTTAGTTACACAGCGCGCGCTTCGTAAGACAAAAGAGTTGACTTCACTGTGGAGGTGGCATCCCGTGCACACAGACCGGGATGTTGACAGTATGTGTTTGTATTATCATTTTTTTATTATTTACTTGGGGTCCAGGGGCCAGGTTCATTATAGTGAAGGTCATTATAGCGAGGGTGTACTGTATTTGCAATTAAAATAAATCGTGCAAATGATTAGATATATGCTCTCTGAAAGAAAAAAGTACATCACCACAAAAGCCAATTCTTACGTTCGTGCATAACATGATAATTTATATCAAGTAATAGCCACCAATAGTTTGTTATATTTGTACAGCAAAATACCATATTATATTTTAATTGAAAGGTTCTGGAAAGCAGGTCTATCTGTGTCTCCGATGACAATGTTAAAATGCCTCCAAGCTTTCCCACTCGTGTTTGATGTAATATTCCTCCAACAAACAAGGACCAATCAAACGACTGTTATGCTGTTCCATCTCAAAAACCGGGCCTGTGTCATACCTCCAAATACAGCCGTATGTTCATGCAATGCAACGACGGAGAGTTTAGACCTTTTTTTTTAGCTTTGAGATATTCTCCATGTATGCATTTCCTTCCTGTACTGTAGCTGAGTTTTTAAGGTCTCAAATTTTGGGTTTGCAATGGGATCTGTAAACTGCTGCCGCATCCTTTCTGTAATTATGTAACCTTTCCACGGACCACCTGAAGGGAGCCGGCGGACCACCAGTGGTTCCGCGGACCACAGATTGAGAACCGCTGTATTAATATATTCAATTTAAACATTCAAACATCAATCTAATTGTTCCTGAAGGCAGGGTAGATTACTGCTATACTTAAAAAAAACAATAATAACTAATGTTGAGTTCAGATTTGTGAGACCGCTAGAATCGTGTTTTGTTTTGATATTTAGTTACATAGACGATGTCATTTTTAAACGTTGCTCTGGTAACTACAATATACAATTTCTGGGGGTTCCAGTGGGATTGTTCAAGTACAAGGCTTTCCTTTTTATCAGTGGAAACAACAGAACTTAATTTTATGAAGCAATATGCAGTGGTAAAGTCGCCTCCAAGCACTGTGCAACGAAACAGTACACTGTGCACAGAAAATAAAGACAATAATAATAATAATAATGGGGATGAGAGTTTTTTTTTCTTGCAAAGCACAAGAATGGCTACCCCCACTTGGGCAATGACTCAGTAAAATGCCAAACTTAAGCTTTATTAATCGTTGTATGGTCTACCCATGTACAGTTCATATAATGATCACAGATGGTATGGGGGGTATGCAGCTATCACTGACAGGCCTATACGTTGCTGTCTGGCAGGAGGATCATTAGTGCCACCTCTTCTAACTCTTCTGACTCTTCTGGCTTCTAACTTCTTGATACATGCCAGATTTCCATATAAGTTTAGCTGCCGCTCGTAGTTTTAAATTGCCCTGTAATTGCCAGTTAACAACAGTATGTCAGGTGGGTTTCTGGGGTTTCAAAGTCTGATCCTCTGCTGTTTGAAAACGAAGGGCTACAACTAAATCGGGGGGATATAGGCTGACCATTTCTTTTTATACATGCGTTTGTCATACTTGTATTTTTACACATACAGTGCGTACCCTCAAGGTGAATGACACCGGAAGGGCAAGGCAGTCTAAAAGCAGGAGAGTTGTAAGATCCCTTGGCTTGTTTATCACAGCAACTTAAAAAATAAAGACAAGTTGTAGTGGTGAAATCACTAAACTGGATTGCTTGATGTTTTTAGCACCATGTGGCAATCCTCCAATTTATCCCAATGCCGTACTGGAAGGTGAACCAAAAGGACCTTTTGTTGACGGATTTACAATCAGTTATACGTGTCAGAGTGGGTATGTACGGAAGTCTGGATCTCCAAGAATCACCTGTACCAGTTCACAGTGGTCACATCTGACCTTGGTGTGTGATCGTAAGTATGATTTTGATATTTGTTTTAATGATGTCTTATTATATTGCTAGACTACTTAATCACAGAAAATAGCTATTAACCATTTGATTATGCCTCTGACTGTTTATTAACCATCTAAAGGTTATTTTTACTAAGAATTTGTACTGTCTGCAAGGGGTGTTTGTTCTCTTAAACAATTCCATTTGTCTTAATGATATTATGTAAGTGGACATTTAATAAAATAAATCAGGAATTCAGTTCAGTCTAAGTATTTATAAGTATGGAGATACGGTACTAAAGTGCAGGTGTTGCTGAATACTAACATTTACTGAAATACACATTTGTGTGCAATGTAGGGAACAATTAAACTACTGTTTTTCAGCTTTTAGAGAATGTTATTATTTATGTTTCATCAGGGATGGAAACTTCCAATGGAAAGTGCATCGCCATGCTGTCGTGTAAAATAATCATTTCAGATTTTGATTGTATTTTTTCTTTTAGGCCGATCATGTGGAAGTCCAGGAGAGATACTTAATGGACACTTTAATACTGATGACGGTGTTCTTTTTGGAGACAAGGCTTATGCAGTTTGTGATGAAGGGTGAGTATATTGTGGTTGATGCTCAAGATTATTAAGGTTGGGGTAGTATGTGCATATAATCCAGTAATGAGATGTATTATTACTATAATAATATTACTGTTCTTGTCCTGGGGAAGCATGTCCCTGTCATCAGTGATATAGTGCAGGTGCTCATATATAAATTACACATTAAGATTTGCATCTTCTCCAGTTGTGATCAAAATGGATCAGTGTGCTGGTCTACATTTTAGTGATACTCATGGTTCTAATCTTGTATTTACATCCTCGATGGGTTATATGTTTCTGTTTTTCGGGTTTTATTAATTGTATTTTTCATTGCTTATTTTTAGCTATTTTCGAGTTTTATGTAAATCGTTGTTTTCGGGGCTTTTGTTTTTGATATACTGTATGAAATTAGTGTTTTAAGTTACTTTCCAAAATGCTTGAGCGTTTTTTTTCTGTCAAAATATGTATAGTCGTAACTCGACAGTACTTGCTATCTGAACTGTAATACAGTTTGAAATCCTGCTAACAAGCCTCCATCCTGATTGTAATCTTGTTTTAAATCTCGCAAGCGGAGTTTCCAATAGAAATGTAGGAATGTGCTGTCATTCAGGGGCGGGTTTTAAAGTATTGAGAATGAATCAATGACAGATGCAAGTCAGGAAGGCGGGACATTGCCCAGCAGCACTGGGAAATGTATTTATTATTATTTTTGTAGTAGGTTTTATTTTTTAATGGGAATAGGGTAAAGTCAATGTGAATTGATTAACCATTTACACAGTTTTTTCCGGTGTTTTCCGATGTTTATTGGCTGTCCACCGATTTTCATTTTTTTTGTATCAGGTGTTTTATCGGTTAAAACCGCAAATCAGAAGCCCTAGTTATATGTTAACCATATTTCTTGTCGATTCTTAAACCAGGCTGCAGTCATTTTTCTGATTTCTAATTGACTGGAGAGACAAATGTGCATGCAGCACTGCCTAACCTCTGGGCTTTCATGTGAAAATCTTATGTTTTTGATAGTAATAATCTTTATTTTAATATAGGGCCTTTCACAGTGGACCACCAACACAAAGCACTTTACAGGTGTAGGCTGTGAACTGTGCATTATATGCAGAGTCACTTATAATAGGACATTGATTTAACATCTCATCCGCAGTATGGAGCACAAGGAGGTTCAGTGACTTGCTCAGGGTCACACAGTGAGTCAGTCAGTGGCAGAGGTGGGATGAAGGAAAGTGATTGTGCAAACCAGAAAAGGACAACACACATTGGACAGATTATATGGACAGCACTCGTGGAACCTTGTGGTTTTTCAGCTTTATGAATTACCATGGGCTCTATTTTTAGTTACATTTCTGAAAGCAACAATGGTTTAAAAGCTGGCGATGAACAACTTGGTTGCAGCTAGATAAAGAAATAATTATAACATTGGAGATTCTGAGGGTTTCTGTGTTTTAGATTCCAGATGGCAGGCAATGGTGTCAGAAGCTGTCGCGCTGCTGGCTGGGACGGTGCCATTCCTATATGCGAAAGTAAGTAGGCTTGTGTGTTTTTATTAAAAAAAAAAAAAAAAAAGTTTTTAAACATAATTTTGTTTTATGTATAGGATGTTGTACAATGCAAGCTGATAGGCACTCCACGAGAGGTCAGAGTGGCTACTGGCCGCTCTCACCTTGAAGGGGTGAAATTCAGCTTGTATTTAACACAACACCCAATTCTATATTGTTTTTAATGTAGAGTTAAATAAGAATAGTTTAACGGTAGGCCTGTGTATATATGTTTATCAATGTCATTGTTTTCCTGTATTGAAATTAACTTTTATTCTTTTTACATGGATATTCGAATATGAATAGGTTCAGTGCCATTTATTATTATTATTATTATTATTATTATTATTAATTTCTTAGCAGACGCCATTATCCAGGGCGACTTACAATATATCACATTATACACATTATACATTATTTCACATTATACAGATATCACATTATTTTTTACATACAAATACTCATTTATACAGTTGGGTTTTTACTGGAGCAATCTTGGTAAAGTACCTTGCTCAAGGGTACGGCAGCAGTGTCCCCCACCTGGGATTGAACCCACGACCCTCCGGTCAAGAGTCCAGAGCCCTAACCACTACTCCACACTGCTGCCCGTATACTGAAATAATTATAATGCCTATACCTGTATACAGCTCAGAAATGTTGAGAGTTAAGATGTATTTGCACAACGTGCAGACATAAGGATGTTGAATTAGAATTATCCTAACAAAATAAAACAACCTGTTACCTCTATCTATCTATCTATCTATCTATCTATCTATCTATCTATCTATCTATCTATCTGTCTATCTATCTATCTGTCGACTGGTTGTGTCTGTCTTAGTGTGAGCAGGGGTTGGTGGATCTGTTGGGAACAAAAGTGCAGGGGGCAGTAGTCAGATCCCACTTTAAGAATATGGTGGAAATGGATGCACCAACCACATTTTGGGGGGGGGCTAGAAAAGAGAAGTGCCCAGGGTAAAATGATTCATTGCCTGGAGACAGCAGATAGGCAAGAGTTGAGGGAACCTGTGGAGATTAGGAGAGTGGCTATGGACTTTTATAAATAATTGTTTTCAGCAGATATTGTGAAGAAAACTGGGGAGCCACAGTGCCTCCTGCAGAATCTTCCTCAATTGTCTGAAGAGGAGGCTAAAGGTTAGGCAGCCCTTTGACTTTGGGAGAATTGACTGATGCCCTCCAAGGGGTGAATAATGGCAAAGTACCTGGACTCAATGGTCTCCCAGTGGAGTTTTATAAAGCTTTTTGGCCTTTGTTGGGAGAGGATTTGTGGGAGTTGTTTGGAGAGAGTGCACAAGAAGGAGTGTTACCTCAAAGTTGTAGGAGGGCTGTCCTTACTCTTCTTCCTAAGAAAGCTGATCTGTGTGATATAAAAAACTGGAGACCTGTATCAGTTATTGGTGTGGATTCTAAAATATTTTCTAAAGCCCTGGCAAATCGTTTACGGACTGTGATAGGAAAGGTGGTGCATTCAGATCAAACTTATTGTGTACCTGACCATTTTTAATAATATTTTTTTTGATTCGAGACATTCTGGCAGCCTCCAAATTATCTGGTAAGACACTGCCTCAGCCTGACCCTGATTTAGATATTTCCCCTGAGCTCAGTCTGGACTCTGATGTGCCTGGGAAGCTATTGACTGTTAAAGCTCTTAAAGATATTTCCCTGGCTACAGTAGATGGGAAGAAGCTGTATAGAATTAGTCTGAAAACACAGCATCAGAAACAGCTTGAGTCATTACCTGATACTCCTTGGAGAGAGAGGTTGGGGGTGGAAGAGCATGTATAGCCAGCCTGGGCTTCCTTATACAAGCCACCATTACCAGAAAGATCAGGTGATCTGCAGTGGAGAATTTTACATGCTATTCTTGCTGTTAATTCTTTTGTGTGTATTAGTAATCCGGAAGTTAAAGATAGCTTCCCTTTCTGCTATCAAAGACAGACTGTTTTTCATTGTTTTCTTTTTTGTAAAAGATTCAAACCAATGTTCAGTGTGCTGGGAAATATGAATTTTTGATATTGTGGTTTGTTTTTTTTCTGCTTGAATTTTCATATAACTGGCTTTTCTAATATTAATATTTTATCAATGAAATGTTTTTTTTATGTTTTTGACTTTTTTAAATAAATATTTAATAAAGTATTTTAAAAAATAGTTGTTACGTGTCCAAACCCTCCAGAGATTGTAAACGGTGAAATCACAAACCCACCTCAGGGAACTGTCACGTTTGGCACAATTATTATCTACAAGTGTAATAAAGGGGTTCTGGTGGGTAATAGGGAGCTTGTTTGCACCAAATATGGAAACTACAGTAGTGCTCCTCCAGCATGTAAAGGTATGTATTGCTTTGTTTAATGATGTAACTGTGTGATTTTGAGGGATGTGTCATTCTAGAAGGGGTAGATTGATCTCTGATGGACCCCCGGCTGCCACCTCATCACACAAACGTAACACATCACTCCCCACTGAGATATAATGAACTGTTTAAAAAAACAAACACAAAAAAAAACAACCTCAGTCTGAAACGATGATGTCACTGTACCTCTTGCAGACGTATTTGTAAGTTTGCTGAAATGTTTACAAATAAAATAATATTGTAGTAGTGTTCACAGTACAGTGTTCACAAAGGCGCATACATACTTATGCAGATAATGGGTTATTAATCAATTTCTTCATTGAAAATGTTGCTTTAATTTCAAACTGTAGCGGACTCAGCTTTAAATATTTTCTAGATCTATACTTCAGCTATTTAATGGTAATCTGTTTGACCATTGCTTGTTTGTTATTACAGATCATAAAGGCTGCTGTTCTGTTCAAGTGGAAAATGGCCATAAAACAGCTGGATTTGTACCAGTTTGTAGCGCTGTGCCCTATAATTCCGTGTTGTGTAAATCCTTACTGTCACTTTAAATATTAATTGGAAAACAAGGAGGGATGTGGTTGGAGGATTTCTTTGCGGTGCAGAGGTTAAAAAGGGGGAATGGGGTTTAGAGGAAAAAAAGAGAAACATGGAGACGTGCTGATTTGGGAACTGCAAGTGGATGATCAACCAGTGGTTTTAAGTTCTGTTGTTTTTTCGTTTAACCCAAGAGGAAAGGTGCACTGATGGTTCGAGTTACGAGACTGCTATTGTTGCTGTGTTGGTATCGTGGTTGATGGCGTCCAGGCGAATCGGAGCTGCAAGCTTCAAGCGGGTTTGACTCTGAAAAGCTATTATCAGTATTGCTGGATTTTGTTGTGTTTGGGCAACTAACCGTGTGCGATTAATTCTGTACTGTGTGCTGTTATCTTGGGACTGTTGCTATTTTGGACGGCGTGGGGACTTATCTGGTTGGTTATTGCGGTTTCCCGGGATGTAGGAGTTTGTTATTGTTTTGGCCGAAATAAGGACAGATTCTGGTATATAGTTCGGGACGGTTTCTTTTTCCTTTTTTACTCGGCAGAAGAAATATTATACGTACTCCTTCCCGTTTGGCAAAGATATTACTTTGTTTGTTTTTCCTGTTGTGAGGTTGGGGGAGATAGTTTAAGGAACATTAATACGTTTTGAAACATTTATGCATTTGTCTTGTTGTCAGTACTTTTATTTTGCAGTGCACTGCAACGTCCTAGGTGCTTTATGGTTTTGTTTATATATATATATATGTACATACTTAGTTACCGGGTTCTTGACCCATTAATTGCGCTAATGTAGAATCATTGGGGTAGCTGTAGTTAGGTACATTTTAAATGAATTGTAAACCATAGAGCATAATGGATGTGTTTTTCTTTTTTGGGTTTGTCAATATGTATTTAAATGTGTGCAAATTGATTAACAACTCTGCTTATTAATTGAAGGTGTTGCTATTGGTCATGTGCAATATGTATTTAAATGTGTGCAAATTGATTAACAACTCTGCTTATTAATTGAAGGTGTTGCTATTGGTCATGTGCAATATGTATTTAAATGTGTGCAAATTGATTAACAACTCTGCTTATTAATTGAAGGTGTTGCTATTGGTCATGTGCAATATGTATTTAAATGTGTGCAAATTGATTAACAACTCTGCTTATTAATTGAAGGTGTTGCTATTGGTCATGTGCAATATGTATTTAAATGTGTGCAAATTGATTAACAACTCTGCTTATTAATTGAAGGTGTTGCTATTGGTCATGTGCAATATGTATTTAAATGTGTGCAAATTGATTAACAACTCTGCTTATTAATTGAAGGTGTTGCTATTGGTCATGTGCAATATGTATTTAAATGTGTGCAAATTGATTAACAACTCTGCTTATTAATTGAAGGTGTTGCTATTGGTCATGTGCAATATGTATTTAAATGTGTGCAAATTGATTAACAACTCTGCTTATTAATTGAAGGTGTTGCTATTGGTCATGTGCAATATGTATTTAAATGTGTGCAAATTGATTAACAACTCTGCTTATTAATTGAAGGTGTTGCTATTGGTCATGTGCAATATGTATTTAAATGTGTGCAAATTGATTAACAACTCTGCTTATTAATTGAAGGTGTTGCTATTGGTCATGTGCAATATGTATTTAAATGTGTGCAAATTGATTAACAACTCTGCTTATTAATTGAAGGTGTTGCTATTGGTCATGTGCAATATGTATTTATAACTACTACCTCTGAATAAGTGCTTCTGTTATTTGGATGTGCAATATTTACTTAAGGGTGTGCAATAGTTGGCGCTCTTAATTGTATGAAATGACTATTTAAATACTAATATTTTGTAACTATCGAATTGACTCTTGTTAATTTGTGGAATGTTATTCATTGCCTTTTAAACCCTTGTTTCTGGTATTTTCCTTTCTTTAGTTAACATAATAAATTCAATCTATTTTCCCCTGGATATATAGGGTGTAGTGGAATTTTCTAGTATGTCCTAGTAGCGGGTTGGTGAGAATTAATAAATGGTAAAATTGTAGGTTTACCTGGCACCCCAGATCGCCAAGCGTTACAAGTTTATAACTATGGGGATTTCATTGCCTTTGCTTGTAATCCTGGGTATATTCTCAATGGCACTGACACTGTTACATGTGGAATAAATGGAATTTGGGAACCTGAACTTCCGACTTGCCAAAAAGGAAAGTACCATTCACGCTTTGAGATAAAACACTAACTTGAAATACAGTAAACATCATGCTAACCAGCAAACCTTCAAGAGAGTTCTTATTGTCTGTTGTAAACTATTAAAGGTAATATAGGAATTATGTATTTATTGATAACATCTATGTTACATTATTTGTTAAATCATTATTAGCCTTGTATAAACCTGCATTAACTCGGTCTATACTGTACATGTGGTGCTTGCCATGTAATTTTTACAATATCTTCCTGTAGATCTGTAATAGTGAACCACAACAACAACTTCCCCAGTGCCTGAGCTTTGACACAGGCCCGGTTTTTGGGATGGAACCGCTAACAGTCTCACGTTTTGATTGGTCCATGTCTGTCACATGAATACGTCGTCACACGAGTGGAAAAGCGTGCAGGCATTTTTAACATTGTGATCAGATAGAGAGAGTGATCTGCTTTCCACAACCTTACCATTAAAATATAATGTGGTATTACACTGTACTGATATAACAAACTATGAGGAATTACTTTATATAAATTATCATGTTATGCACGAATGTAAGAATTGGCTTTCTGTGGTGGTGTACTTTTTTCTTTCAAGTAGCATATATCTATAATCGTTTTTGCGATATATTTTAATATAAAACATATACGCTATTGCAGTTTTGTTACAAAAGATACATTAGTTTATCTCTAATGTAATCACAGTTTTACATATAGACTGCCCGTTTTCATTTACGTCGCAAATTCTGGGCCGCTTTACTTTTCAGATAATGTCCCAAATTCTGGGCCGATTTGGTTTGCAGATAACATCCCAAATTCTGGGCCGCTTTGGTTTTTAGATAACGTCCCAATTTCTGGGCTGCTCTGGTTTTCAGATAACGTTCCGAATTCTGCATTTTCGAATTCAGGACAGTTTTTGAGATATTCTGCTTAGCTGACAGCCGAGTTTCTAAGTCATGCATGCACAGTTTACCATAAACTGGACCGTTAATTCATTTAAGAGTACATGAATCAAAGTTAATGTATTTTTTACTCTCCTCAGAAAACATTTAGGAACATGGTATACCAAAAAAAAAAAAAAAGGTCATCTCATTTGCTTATGTAATGTCCATCAATATATAATGAGGCATAGGGGTTTATCAGAACTTCTGGGTTTAAGAGACCAGTGCCCTTCAACAACTTCAAATAAATCCTATTGTATTGTATTAGTCAGCATTTCCCTTGTCTATTCCTGATCATTTATACTGTAGGTCAGGGGTTTTCAACCTTTTTTTGAAACTGTACCCCTTCTATCTGGAGGTTTCAGCTCGAGTACCCCTTTACAATTTTCGCTCAACTGAACGGTACCTCAGTTACAATAAAATGGAGAATAATCTGATGCCCAGCATACACTGCAATACCCAGCAAAGTTATACACTGATATTCTGATAGCACAGCAATTCAAATGAAGTTTGTAATTGGTTGTGTTCCTCAAATACACAATAAAAAGTGATATTTATAAGGTATACAGTTATACAGCGATACAGTGGTTTCGGACATCTAAGAACAGGTACTGCGAGCATCTGGATTCATACTCAGAGGTACTCTGTAGCCTCCTGGGACATTCACAGCTTGTTTGACACCCTCTTGTAGTTGCCCGTTTCTGCATATAAAGCAAAATGCTGTTTGTCAATCTCTCTTTTTTCTTATAAATCAGTCTTTGCAAGAATCATTCCAAAAACACTTGAATCAGTTAGGCACTACCAGTCTGACACTACAGGCCTTTAAATTGCAGTACCAATTTGCAAGTTGCTAAGTGGTTGCATTCCTCAAATTTGCACTGCAAAGTGATATTTTAAAGAATAGGGTATATAGTGCTTTTTTTCGCCTCTGCTCGCTTTTGGTGCAAAACTATGCTCCGATACACTCAGGCTGATACTGTGATCACAAAACACTTGGAATGGACTTAAATTGGTGCTTCTGTACTCTTTTTAGATGCACAACAATCTTAGTTAAAGAAAATGGGTTCCTTTGAGTTCGTAAGACCCACGACCGCCATTAGCTGAGCCTTACCCCGATGGTGTTTTTATAATGGGATTTGCCATAGGGAAGGGGGTGGTCTCTTTTCGTACCCGTATCTCCACGACCCCTGGGCCAACAAACTCAGAAGGACATTCTTTGCGTGCACAAGAGTCTTAGCTAAAGAAAGACATCAGCCACGGGTTCAAACGCCACACCACCGCCAGATGGTGGGCGTTGCCCCAAAGGGGTTTTATAATGGGATTTCCCATAGACATTTTTCAGGGTGCTGTATCTCGGGTTCCGGGGGTCCCCAAGACTTGAAAATCGGTATGGAGGTCCACCTCGGGGCCCCTGTCGATCCCTCCAAGTGACGTGTCCCCAGCTAGAAAGGACACCAGTTTAGACTTTTTTGCCAACCTGGAGCTCAAAAGCTATTGGAAATGCAACCTTGACATGCCATCATGCTGAAAATGTGAAAATTTGTTGAAAATGTAGCATTTGAAAACAGGTGGCTCCCTGTGAAAGAGGGCCCCCAGACATGACCCTAGGAAGTTCAACCCGGTTTCTAGGCCCCGGGGTCATGGAGATATGACCCCGAAACGGGTAGCTTTTGGACATTTTTGACAGGGCGTATCTCGGGTTCTGTTAGGGTTAGGAACTTGATTTTTTTTTGCGTTGGGGCCCCATGGGGCCCCGCACAAGCAGTCACCATTTTCATGGTTCAAATGCCAGGACGGCTTGGCAAAGTGAATTTTTTCGTCATGACATGAGTTTTTGGGTGAACCACCACACCTTTTTAGGGGGTGGTTTGGGGTGCTCCCCTGAGTTTATATCACTTTGAATGGTGGTTCTACGTGCTCGGGTTCGAGAGATATGCCTGAAAATGTGTTTTATAACACTGCCATAGACATGAATGGGGCTGAATACCCGAAAATATATTTTGCAAAGAATTGCTACGGTGGGTGTATGCGTGCAGGGGTTGCATGGTGGTGTGTGCGTGCCAGGGTTGCATGGTGGTACACGTGTGTGGAGGGGAATTGGAGTTCAGGTTTTGTGCACAAGAGGGGCGGGGAAAAGACTGGGAAGGGTAGGGTAAAAGAAAAATTACTACAATCATTTATTTTCACTTTCGACTCCCAGTCTCCTTTCCCTCACTTTATGATTTTATTTTGTGATTATTTAATTATTGTCAAAGTAAACGGCCTTCATCTACTCACAGTTGCAGTCTCATTTCTGTCCAAAAAGAACCTGAAACACAACAATATATACCATGTTCCTTCCCAAAAATGTGTTTTAATATTAGCCTTTAATAAAGGAAAACGACTGCTTAAATTAATTTTCATGTATCTATTTCAGTGCAATGTAGTTTCTTCATGTAATAAGAAATACGTTTTTTAACATTTACATTTTTGTTTTTTTCATTAAAAAAAAAAAAAAAAAAAGATTTCTGGGGAGAGTAAAAAATACATGAACTTTGATTAATGTACTAAGGGTTACTCTCAAATTAATTCACGATCCAGTTTATGGTAAACTGTGCATGCATGACTTAGAAACTCGGCTGTCAGCTGATTCCCCAAAACTGGGCTGAATTCGGAAATGCAAAGCGGCCCAGAATTTGGGATGTTATCTAAAAACCAAGGCTGCCCAGAATTTGGGACGTTATCTAAAAACCAAAGCGGCCCAGAATTTGGGACGTTATCTAAAAACCAAAGCGGCCCAGAATTTGGGACGTTATCTAAAAACCAAAGCGGCCCAGAATTTGGGACGTTATCTAAAAACCAAGGCGGCCCAGAATTTGGGACATTATCTGAAAAGCAAAGCGGCCCACAATTTGGGACGTAAATGAAAACAGGGGCAGTCTATATGTAAAACTGTGATTACATTAGAGATAAACTAATGTATCCTGTAACAAAACTGCAATAGCGTATATGTTTTATATTAAAATATATCGCAAAAACGATTATAGATATATGCTACTTGAAAGAAAAAAGTACACCACCACAGAAAGCCAATTCTTACATTCGTGCATAACATGATAATTTATATAAAGTAATTCCTCATAGTTTGTTATATCAGTATAGTGTAATACCACATTATATTTTAATGGTAAGGTTGTGGAAAGCAGATCACTCTCTCTATCTGATCACAATGTTAAAATGCCTGCACGCTTTTTCACTCGTGTGACGACGTATTCATGTGACAGACATGGACCAATCAAAACGCGAGACTGTTATGCGGTTCCATCCCAAAAACCGGGCCTGTGTCATACCTCCAGTGCCTTTAACACCGGTGTCCCAGGAAATAAGTTGATCAAGCTCTAGAATTTAAAGGCGAGGTTCCATTGTTTCTAATGTAAACGAGCCTAGGCTGTTAACTAGCAAAATGTGTTACGTATTGACGTTATTTTGCATTTCTGGAGGTGTTTTTGTTTTGGGAAGCACTACAGTATGGACAGCAGGTATGCGAGCGATTGTCCAAAAGTTAAACTTAGTTTCAATCATGGAAAAAATTCAAAGCTCCATGCTGCGGTTACTAACTAGGCCACGGTGCACATCAATTACACGATGTACTTGAAAAACGTTGCTTATACAGTATTATTATTTTATATTTGTTCTTTAATTTATTTTTACATACAGTACTTTGTATAATTAGGACAGAAAACGAACAGGAGACTGGTTATCATAGTGCATATATTTCAATTACAAGTGTGGGAAGAAACAATACATTCATTAATTAAAAACTAAAGAGTTAACGTCTTTGCTAAACCGTGGTAAATACCTGTAGTTCAACACCAACCAAGATTTTGTGTTGTGAGAGAGATCATACAGTATATGCAGGATACTGTATATCAGCATCATTTTAAAATGGTAAATCCCTGTAGTGCAACAACCAGTAAGACATATAACGAGAAAGATACAGTATATTGAATTAAAGTGAATTATCACGATTTAAAATCATGTAGATATACACATAGATATGGTATCTCTCTTCCTCATTATATATGTCTTTTTTATATATCTCTATCTTGTTATAAATTCCTGTAGTGCAACAACCATGTAAGACATAACGAGCAATCATATCTACCATGGCATACGTTTTTCATTTCTGTATTTGTCCTACAAGAGAATTTGACAGGGTCCTTTTTTTTTTTTTTTTTTTTTTTTTACATAGTACAAATCTTATCCCTTAGTAATACTATATATTACTGCAAGGAATTCAATTGTCACGTTTACGAAGAATATGGCATTTATGTTCATGTATTGTGTGCAAACAACATGAGATATTTTTTTTCCCAATTCCCAACCTGAGTACACGACACAATTCCTTTCTAAAAAAAAAAAAAAAACTTTCGTCTGGCTATTTGTGGTTAATTTAATTCACCCTATCCCAATTTAAAAACCACAACCCTAAACCTAGAACCTTTTTTAAATAAACAAACATAGGACATGCAGACAAATCAAGGTCCTCTATGTACTATTCAATTTCTTTATCTGGCGGTTTTGCCACGTCTAAACTGTAGTAAAGTTACAGCTATACTCATATTAAAATGTAAAAATACGACCTTGTCATACTAATATGATGGATGCAGCATGTCTTCAGATTATATTACTGAAACATTTTAATTTTGATTAAAGATTGACAACATTTTGACGTGTAAAATAATTTAATATATAAATAAATCGCCGCGATCACACATAAACTACATCAGATTGACAACGACGTTATAGAAACATAACAAGACAGGGATAAAACATTTTACCGTATAAAGAGCCGTCGATCACACATTTTAAAGTTCATACGAAAATACAGTGGCACGAACACGCAACAGCATACAGTCTAGTAAATAAAACGGCCAGATAAAAATAAAGCCATGCAGTGAACCTCCCCTTTAATCAAACTGTAGCCCCGTCTTACTTTTGTCTACTCTTGCCTTACTGCGCTTGCGCGATCAACTTTTTTCCTGGTCAACTTATTTACTACGACACAGGCCCTTGTTGATGCAGTCTGAAATAAACGGGCACGCTCTTGCAACAACTTGCAACAGTAGGTGGTTATAAGGGAACCTCCCAACGTCCATCTTTATTAGACATTCACACCCCCAGGATCGCAAATATTATTTCACCCTATCAACCCTGCTGTCCCACTATCAACAGAACAGCAACACTGCTTTCCAGGGACACAGTGCTGGTGCATAACTTTATTTTGATAATAAATCCTGAAACAAGAAATCGATAAGGGAGTTCAGGGGGAAAACATGTTTTAAATCCCTCTTTCACTCTTTTTTTATTTTCTAGATGTGAAACGCACCTTCTGGAACAGATTTAAAAATGCTGTTAAAGAAACCGTTTCCGAGGTCATCCACTGGTGGAATTGACACGCCTAATAACGCTTTAGAACGGATTACTATTTCACTGATGAAGGTACTTGCCTTCATACTGTTGTATATATACAGTGGACTCCCGTTAATTTGTGTTTCAGTAACTTGTGTTTTTGATCATCCGTGCGGTTTAATACAGTAAATTATCAAAATGCATTAGTGCAGAAATCAGCGTATCTGTGCAGAAGCCAAGTCATCATTTAATTTAATTCAATTCAGTTGAGTACAGTATAGTGCATGGCAATGGACAGCACTGTATTGTAGTTATTGAACAGTGACAAGCGAGCAGAAAGCAGATTTAAGACTCTCTTAGCCTGGTAGTCTGAATATGAAGAGCAGTTACGACACTTAAAGACTCGGAGCAAGATCAGTGACTTTTTAAACCAGCTCTCTCCATCTCTGAGCAACGCTGATTATGCACAGTGTATCTTTTGTTGGGACATTATAGTATATTTTATTTGTATTATTGCATTATTGCAAGTTTTCAATTAATAGCTGTAGATTTCCTAAACAGTAAACTCAATTTCGGCTAATCCATGTTTTTAACTAATTCAGGCTCAAGACGGATTAATGTGGGTCTTCTGTGTGTGTATGTATGTATGTATGTATGTACTGTATATAATATTCATACAGTTGTAATCAAAAGTTTACATACCCTCATGGAAATTAGGAATTAGAAATTAGAAATTAGAAATTTGAAATTTCTCGAAAACAAATAATTATTGAAAAACTCTTTTGGAGCAAAAGTTTTGCTTTTGTGGATGAGGAAAAAAGTTACAAGAAATAGATGACTACAGTTATTTATTTCAGCATTTTTCTTTTTTTTTTTTTTTTGCAAAACTCAAAAAATGCTAATTCAAAAGTATTCATATCCTGACAAGGAAAATGAAATTAATAGCTAGTTGAGGCACCTTTAGCAATAATAACCTCTTTTAAACAATTAGGATATTTGTCAATGAGTTTTTGGCATGATTTTTTTGTGTTTTTGACCATCTTCAAAGCAAAATTGTTCCAGTTCATTCAAATTCCAAGGACTTCTCTTGTGCACAATACCAAAGATTCTCAATCAGATTTAGACCGGGACTTTGACTAGGCCATTCCAGAACCTTCATTTTATTCTTCTTTAAATTGCTGAAATAATTGTAGAAATCTATTTCTTGTAACTTTTCTTCCTCATCCACAAAAGCAAAACTTTTGCTACAAAAGATTTTTCCTATATGTTTTTGAGAAATTTCTGGAAATTATACCATTGGGATATGTAAATTTTTGACTACAACTCTGTGTGTGTATGTATATGTATGTATATGTATATATATATATATATATATATATATAATATATATATATATATATATATATATATATATATATATATATATATACAGTGATGGAGTATATGTTTCTAACCTTAAATTGCAGGCTTTAGGACCCTGGGTTTAGAGACATGCACTCCACCTCAAAAAAGGCTTATTATTTAATTGTAAAATTGAAATTGATAATTGTGGAGGCTTTGAAGGAGGCGTTGTGCTTGAGTGTTGGGGAGAGAGGTGAAAATGAGCCAGTATGGAAGAAAACTATTGAAAGAAAAAGTAACATATGTGTTTACAGGTGTAAATGGGTTCAGCCTGTCCCTGTTTAGACAGCATTCTGTCTGTTTAGTTTAGTGTTGTAAACAAATATACACTACACTGTTTTTCGGCATTCTGGTGTCTTGAGTATTATTTGAAAAAGCACAACATCTACGAAGGGCTGGGCTTCATTACAATATATACATATAACGAATTATATATAGGGGTAATTGACAATCATTCATTCAATTACCCCTGGCCACATTATATAAATGGAACAAAGGGATGAATGTTTAGAGAAAGAGAGAGAATATTAATTCATTCATTGATAGAAGGACAAAATGTAGCAAGTATGAAAATGTTTAATGGAGAAGGAAATATAAACAGGCATACAGTTTTAGTTATGTAAATGTTAATTGTCAAACTTGTATCGTCTTTCTCTACATCTTCTTTGCCATAAATGCATTTAAGCCTTAAAAAAATAGAATGCTCTGTACTTTGTAAAATAACATGTGATTATATTTCTACATGATATTTCCATGCAGAAAAACAGTGGACATGCTTTTTATTTCTGTGTAATCTTGAAGCTTGAGTCATCCATTCGGAGGAAATCGGTTCTTTAGCGTTCTACAGACCAACATTGGCAATTTTCAGTTCTGTGTAAATGACTGCCTTTATCCTTGTCATTAAAAAAAAAGAAACAGAGGTTATTACAGCATTAAGACAAGCAATTTATGTAAATCCATGTTAAAAAAAAAAAATGAAAATACAGTACTAGACCAACAATTAGAATCACATGCCATAACACTGTGGGAGTTAAGTGTGAGGGGCACAACTATAGACAACCCTTATTCAACATAGGTAAGGCTTTGAAAAGTGTCCTGGAGGGATCCGTGCAGTGGTGAATGAGGACGCACCGGCACACTTGTGCTCTGCGTCACTTCCCCTTTCTAGAGCATCAACATTCGCAGGCACCGAGATTAAAAGCAAACGAGAAGCAGACTTACCTGTATGGCGGCAAACCAGCGTGGGTCCAGTCCATTTGGAATTGTTACAAGTCACATAGGCCAGGGTGGAGATGTCTCTTGTGTACCCTGGTTCACACTCGTAGTGCAGTCTGTCCCCCTCCTGAAAGACCTTTTTTGACATCTGTGGCTTTGCATTCAGGACGGCAGGTGGAGGCTTTCTGCACCACTCTGAAAGAAAAAAAATACAGCATTCTGTCTGGCTTAAAAAGTGAATCCATAATCACTCAGTGATAGAATATGTAGAAAACCGCCCCTTCACCCATTAATAGTGATGCACTGCTTGGATGGGAGTGACAGCTGGTAAAAAAAATATAGCAGCAGAGGAAAATGATTAATACAGTTTTTAAAAGTGACGAATACCTTGGCACTGGGAAGGTTTGCTCCACTTCCCAGAGTCTTCGCATTGTATGTATTTAGACTTTTTCTTGTCATCACAGCTGTAGAACATACAGTGCCTTGCGAAAGTATTCGGCCCCCTTGAACTTTGCGACCTTTTGCCACATTTCAGGCTTCAAACATAAAGATATGAAACTGTAATTTTTTGTGAAGAATCAACAACAAGTGGGACACAATCATGAAGTGGAACGAAATTTATTGGATATTTCAAACTTTTTTAACAAATAAACTGAAAAATTGGGCGTGCAAAATTATTCAGCCCCCTTAAGTTAATACTTTGTAGCGCCACCTTTTGCTGCGATTACAGCTGTAAGTCGCTTGGGGTATGTCTCTATCAGTTTTGCACATCGAGAGGCAAATTTTTGCCCATTCCTCCTTGCAAAACAGCTCGAGCTCAGTGAGGTTGGATGGAGAGCATTTGTGAACAGCAGTTTTCAGTTCTTTCCACAGATTCTCGATTGGATTCAGGTCTGGACTTTGACTTGGCCATTCTAACACCTGGATATGTTTATTTGTGAACCATTCCATTGTAGATTTTGCTTTATGTTTTGGATCATTGTCTTGTTGGAAGACAAATCTCTGTCCCAGTCTCAGGTCTTTTGCAGACTCCATCAGGTTTTCTTCCAGAATGGTCCTGTATTTGGCTCCATCCATCTTCCCATCAATTTTAACCATCTTCCCTGTCCCTGCTGAAGAAAAGCAGGCCCAAACCATGATGCTGCCACCACCATGTTTGACAGTGGGGATGGTGTGTTCAGGGTGATGAGCTGTGTTGCTTTTACGCCAAACATAACGTTTTGCATTGTTGCCAAAAAGTTCGATTTTGGTTTCATCTGACCAGAGCACCTTCTTCCACATGTTTGGTGTGTCTCCCAGGTGGCTTGTGGCAAACTGTAAACGACACTTTTTATGGATATCTTTAAGAAATGGCTTTCTTCTTGCCACTCTTCCATAAAGGCCAGATTTGTGGAGTATACGACTGATTGTTGTCCTATGGACAGAGTCTCCCACCTCAGCTGTAGATCTCTGCAGTTCATCCAGAGTGATCATGGGCCTCTTGGCTGCATCTCTGATCAGTCTTCTCCTTGTATGAGCTGAAAGTTTAGAGGGACGGCCAGGTCTTGGTAGATTTGCAGTGGTCTGATACTCCTTCCATTTCAATATTATCGCTTGCACAGTGCTCCTTGGGATGTTTAAAGCTTGGGAAATCTTTTTGTATCCAAATCCGGCTTTAAACTTCTCCACAACAGTATCTCGGACCTGCCTGGTGTGTTCCTTGTTCTTCATGATGCTCTCTGCGCTTTAAACGGACCTCTGAGACTATCACAGTGCAGGTGCATTTATACGGAGACTTGATTACACACAGGTGGATTCTATTTATCATCATTAGTCATTTAGGTCAACATTGGATCATTCAGAGATCCTCACTGAACTTCTGGAGAGAGTTTGCTGCACTGAAAGTAAAGGGGCTGAATAATTTTGCACGCCCAATTTTTCAGTTTTTTATTTGTTAAAAAAGTTTGAAATATCCAATAAATTTCGTTCCACTTCATGATTGTGTCCCACTTGTTGTTGATTCTTCACAAAAAATTACAGTTTCATATCTTTATGTTTGAAGCATGAAATGTGGCAAAAGGTCGCAAAGTTCAAGGGGGCTGAATACTTTCGCAAGGCACTGTAAGGTCTCCCACATTTTCTCTGATCTTCCCTATTATACTGTTCCTAATCTGTGCAGGAATCTTACATGACACACCTGGAGAAAAATCATCATAAATGATTCCTACATTGAGTTAAATATGAGGATGTTACAGCATCAGATAGTCTTCATCTCACTGCAGATCATTAAAAATGAGATTCATTTATACAACATGTTCTAAGACACTTTCCATACCTACACAGTCCAAAATGTTGCAGTACATATTTTTTTTACTTACACTTATTGTTATATTTTAAACAATAAAAACTTGATTACATGAATTGATCATTTATTATTTCTGGTGGACAATGCCATAATATAAATAATCAAAACAAATCAATCCACTTGCTGTAATACCCTGGACCGGACACATATTATAAATAAATAAATACATATCGCTCTGCAGTTGCTATAAACTACAGCACTAATACAGAATGCACAAGCGAGAGCAAGCGTTTGAAATCACAATTCAATCAATAAAGAAGAAAACTCCTTACGTGTGCAGCGCAATTTGAGTGAGGTCCAAGTCAGATCTTTTTTACACACGATATAGTCCCGCTTCGATAAATCTTTTCTGAATCCGTGTTTGCAATTGTAGTACACACGATCACCTGGTTGATATTCTGACTTTGCAATGTACCCCGGCTGTAATGTAGCAATCTTTTTGGTAGGAGGAGGAGGTGCATCACATGTCCCTTAAAAGAAACAGTTGAGTTAACAAATAATACTTGGCAGCGAGACGTTTGAATACTCCATTCAAATGAATTAAGCATGTGGGATTTCATAAGGTATGCTGACATTTTAGACAAAAGCACCTGGCAGGTTAAAAGTGTCAAAGATTAGACCTCTATAATAACAGTAAAGGTTTTCCACAATTATATATTGTAAGAAACACACTTGCTTTATCCACAGGTGACAAATAGTGGGGAGGTGCTCCACACATCCCTGTATGTCAAGACAAAAATCACATCTGTGTGCACCACAGCAATAATAATCAGGTCACAAAATGGCCCTGATGGGTTACTTTAAATGGCACGGTCTAGAACATAAAGCACATTATTGGTGTTGGGGAGGTTACTTACTTTTAAGGGGAATGCATGTTGGGATTTTTGGGTGCCATTCACTATTTTCTTCACAGGTAACAGCGTTTTCTCCAAGGAGTTCAAATCCCTCACTGCAAGCAAAACTAACATCATCTTTGTATTTATAATCTGGGCCAAATCCTGCCGTCTTCCTGCCATTTGGCAGTGTTGGGTTCTGGCAGCTGATCTCTGCAAAGATAAGAGATACATTGCATGTGTCTAACAGAGGGGACAGCAGCATTTCAGCTTTCTTTATGATGCATTTGGAACAACTCAGCGTTACGACTGTTTTTCTCATCGTGCATTCAGTAAAATGTCTTTAGCTGGAAACACTAGGACAAATCTGTATTAAAGCTGCAGTTGTGTTAAAACTGCAAAATATAGGGCAACTGTCTAACAATGGGATTGGTTGATAGCGCCCATACTATACCTTTACACTGGGGTGGCGAGCTGCTGTAGTTCCCATGCAAGGTGCAAACAAGCTCCCTGCTTCCAATCAAGAAACCCTTTGTACACTGGTAGACTACAACTGTGTTATACTCCACATCTCCTGAACGCTGGTTCCTGATTTCACCATCTGCAATCTCTGGAGGGTCTGGACACTTAACAACTATCAGAAAAAAGGGACAGATTCAGCTGTTTGGTACTTATCTAATAAGTGAGGTCATCAAACATACCCTCCAACATGCAAGCAACATGAGTGGTATGATTAGACATGTCTCAAATGAAATTGGCATTTACCATTTACTCGTGACATTTCTGCACACTCATACAGCCTGTGTTTAGGAATAACCTAACGAAGTTTCATCACAATCGGATAAGAGACTCTTTAGGTGTATGTATCCCTGGCCACAGGGTTGGACATCTGCAACCTTCTTACCTTCACATACGCGACCTTCTTACCTTCACATACAGGAATTTGTCCATCCCAGCCCTTGTCTAGACACACTCTGTAGTCCCTGCCTGCCACCAGGTACCTAAAACCACACAGAACATGCAATCACTACAAACAAAACATTCCCCACACTTGTACTATGCATTTACTGGGGTCTATTCAATTTACCTTAAAGGTGTGTAAATATCGACATTGCTTAATTCATTTTACAAAAAAAAAAAAAATACATTGAGAATTTAAAAACAGAGGGGGTAATGGCTTATCCTTTTCTGGCTTAGCTGGGATACTCACCCCTCATCGCAAACAACGCTGGCCTTATCTCCAAAGTGGACGCCCTCAAACACAAAGTGCCCATTCAGTACCTCCCCCGGACTACCACAGGACTTAGCTAAAACAGAGTGTGAAAACAAAGCTTCAGAACAATCACGTGACAGTGACAATACAGCAGCCTCACCCAAGCTCTCTGGGATTATGGGCTTTGTAATAGGGGGGCTTTGCGGGTTCATACTGATGGAAAATATTGTGCAGCCCTCCATAGGTTTGGAACAGAAAAGGACAGGGCCATTCCACTTCAGATTTAACAGACGGGCTAACTCTCTGCAAAGAAGAATCTCTTCTTCTACATATGGTGTGGTCACACTATGAGAAACCAAGTCCAGTTATGAACTTAAACTTATAGTTTCACCTTAGAGTTTTGACTGATCCATATTATATGCGACCAGCTAAGCAGCAGCTAACTGTCCACTCTTTATATATACTGGTGGCCAAGGATCCTCATATTTCCTTTATTAACAAAATGCAGAGGACACTTAATATCCTGACAAAGCCTTGTGATGCCCTATGCTTGTATGATTCCGATCCCCCAAAGCCAAAGATTCAATAAAGGTTTTGTACTGTGTCTGTCAAACAAGGGATATGCAATTTTTGATTGCAGCATGTGGTGGAGCAGTGATTGCATTAAGCACTGGCATCTGCATCTGAATACATTCAGAAGAAAGGTTATATGTTGTACTTAGGTTCACACTCCAGCGTCAGTTCTGACCACACATTCTTGCGACAGGTAATCGAAGGCAGTCCAGCTGTTCTTCGATAGCCATGCGCACATGCGTACACTACTTTAGCTCTGCTGGGGAATTCATTTAGTTTTTCATATGCGTTTTTCAGGACGACATTGGGCTTTGAAGGAGGTGAATAACATTGTCCTGAAACATGAGCAAATGGACCAGATTTAAAGCAGCTCTCTCTGTCTCTGAGCAACGCTGATTATGCACAGTGTATCTTTTGTTGGGACATTATAGTATATTTTATTTGTATTATTGCATTATTGCAAGTTTTCAATTAATAGATGTAGATTTCCTAAACAGTAAACTCAATTTCGGCTAATCCATGTTTTTAACTAATTCAGGCTCAAGACGGATTAATGTGGGTCTACTGTGTATGTATGTATGTATGTATGTACTGTATATAATATTCATACAGTTGTAATCAAAAGTTTACAGGAATTCGAAATTTGAAATTTGAAATTTCTCGAAAACAAATAATTATTGAAAAACTCTTTTGGAGCAAAAGTTTTGCTTTTGTGGATGAGGAAAAAAGTTACAAGAAATAGATACAGTCTACAGTTATTTATTTCAGCATTTATTTTTTTTTGCAAAACTCAAAAAATGCTAATTCAAAAGTATTCATACCGACAAGGACATTTTAATTAATAGCTAGTTGAGGCACCTTTAGCAATAATAACCTATTTTAAACAATTAGGATATTTGTCAATGAGTTTTTGGCATGATTTTTTTGTGTTTTTGATCATCTTCAAAGAAAAACTGTTCCAGTTCATTCAAATTCCAAGGACTTCTCTTGTGCACAATACCAAAGATTCTCAATCAGATTTAGACCGGGACTTTGACTAGGCCATTCCAGAACCTTCATTTTATTCTTCTTTAAATTGCTGAAATAAATAATTGTAGAAATCTATTTCTTGTAACTTCTCTTCCTCATCCACAAAAGCAAAACTTTTGCTACAAAAGATTTTTCCTATATGTTTTTGAGAAATTTCTGGAAATTATACCATTGGGATATGTAAACTTTTGACTACAACTGTGTGTGTGTATGTATATGTATGTACAGTGCCTTGCGAAAGTATTCGGCCCCCTTGAACTTTGCGACCTTTTGCCACATTTCAGGCTTCAAACAGAAAGATATGAAACTGTAATTTTTTGTGAAGAATCAACAACAAGTGGGACACAATCATGAAGTGGAACGAAATTTATTGGATATTTCAAACTTTTTTAACAAATAAAAAACTGAAAAATTGGGCGTGCAAAATTATTCAGCCCCCTTAAGTTAATACTTTGTAGCGCCACCTTTTGCTGCGATTACAGCTGTAAGTCGCTTGGGGTATGTCTCTATCAGTTTTGCACATCGAGAGACTGAAATTTTTGCCCATTCCTCCTTGCAAAACAGCTCGAGCTCAGTGAGGTTGGATGGAGAGCATTTGTGAACAGCAGTTTTCAGTTCTTTCCACAGATTCTCAATTGGATTCAGGTCTGGACTTTGACTTGGCCATTCTAACACCTGGATATGTTTATTTGTGAACCATTCCATTGTAGATTTTGCTTTATGTTTTGGATCATTGTCTTGTTGGAAGACAAATCTCCGTCCCAGTCTCAGGTCTTTTGCAGACTCCATCAGGTTTTCTTCCAGAATGGTCCTGTATTTGGCTCCATCCATCTTCCCATCAATTTTAACCATCTTCCCTGTCCCTGCTGAAGAAAAGCAGGCCCAAACCATGATGCTGCCACCACCATGTTTGACAGTGGGGATGGTGTGTTCAGGTTGATGAGCTGTGTTGCTTTTACGCCAAACATAACGTTTTGCATTGTTGCCAAAAAGTTCGATTTTGGTTTCATCTGACCAGAGCACCTTCTTCCACATGTTTGGTGTGTCTCCCAGGTGGCTTGTGGCAAACTGTAAACGACACTTTTTATTGATATCTTTAAGAAATGGCTTTCTTCTTGCCACTCTTCCATAAAGGCCAGATTTGTGGAGTATACGACTGATTGTTGTCCTATGGACAGAGTCTCCCACCTCAGCTGTAGATCTCTGCAGTTCATCCAGAGTGATCATGGGCCTCTTGGCTGCATCTCTGATCAGTCTTCTCCTTGTATGAGCTGAAAGTTTAGAGGGACGGCCAGGTCTTGGTAGATTTGCAGTGGTCTGATACTCCTTCCATTTCAATATTATCGCTTGCACAGTGCTCCTTGGGATGTTTAAAGCTTGGGAAATCTTTTTGTATCCAAATCCGGCTTTAAACTTCTCCACAACAGTATCTCGGACCTGCCTGGTGTGTTCCTTGTTCTTCATGATGCTCTCTGCGCTTTAAACGGACCTCTGAGACTATCACAGTGCAGGTGCATTTATACGGAGACTTGATTACACACAGGTGGATTCTATTTATCATCATTAGTCATTTAGGTCAACATTGGATCATTCAGAGATCCTCACTGAACTTCTGGAGAGAGTTTGCTGCACTGAAAGTAAAGGGGCTGAATAATTTTGCACGCCCAATTTTTCAGTTTTTTATTTGTTAAAAAAGTTTGAAATATCCAATAAATTTCGTTCCACTTCATGATTGTGTCCCACTTGTTGTTGATTCTTCACAAAAAATTACAGTTTCATATCTTTATGTTTGAAGCCTGAAATGTGGCAAAAGGTCGCAAAGTTCAAGGGGGCCGAATACTTTCGCAAGGCACTGTAAGGTCTCCCACATTTTCTCTGATCTTCCCTATTATACTGTTCCTAATCTGTGCAGGAATCTTACATGACACACCTGGAGAAAAATCATCATAAATGATTCCTACATTGAGTTAAATATGAGGATGTTACAGTATCAGATAGTCTTCATCTCACTGCAGATCATTAAAAATGAGATTCATTTATACAACATGTTCTAAGACACTTTCCATACCTACACAGTCCAAAATGTTGCAGTACATATTTTTTTTTACTTACACTTATTGTTATATTTTAAACAATAAAAACTTGATTACATGAATTGATCATTGATTATTTCTGGTGGACAATGCCATAATATAAATGATCAAAACAAATCAATCCACTTGCTGTAATACCCTGGACTGGACACATATTATAAATAAATAAATACATATCGCTCTGCAGTTGCTATAAACTACAGCACTAATACAGAATGCACAAGCGAGAGCAAGCGTTTGAAATCACAATTCAATCAATAAAGAAGAAAACTCCTTACGTGTGCAGCGCAATTTGAGTGAGGTCCAAGTCAGATCTTTTTTACACACGATATAGTCCCGCTTGGATAAATCTTTTCTGAATCCGTGTTTGCAATTGTAGTACACACGATCACCTGGTTGATATTCCGACTTTGCAATGTACCCCGGCTGTAATGTAGCAATCTTTTTGGTAGGAGGAGGTGCATCACACGTCCCTTAAAAGAAACAGTTGAGTTAACAAATAATACTTGGCAGCGAGACGTTTGAATACTCCATTCAAATGAATTAAGCATGTGGGATTTCATAAGGTATGCTGACATTTTAGACAAAAGCACCTGGCAGGTTAAAAGTGTCAAAGATTAGACCTCTATAATAACAGTAAAGGTTTTCCACAATTATATATTGTAAGAAACACACTTGCTTTATCCACAGGTGACAAATAGTGGGGAGGTGCTCCACACATCCCTGTATGTCAAGACAAAAATCACATCTGTGTGCATCACAGCAATAATAATCAGGTCACAAAATGGCCCTGATGGGTTACTTTAAATGGCACGGTCTAGAACATAAAGCACATTATTGGTGTTGGGGAGGTTACTTACTTTTAAGGGGAATGCATGTTGGGATTTTTGGGTGCCATTCACTATTTTCTTCACAGGTAACAGCGTTTTCTCCAAGGAGTTCAAATCCCTCACTGCAAGCAAAACTAACATCATCTTTGTATTTATAATCTGGGCCAAATCCTGCCGTCTTCCTGCCATTTGGCAGTGTTGGGTTCTGGCAGCTGATCTCTGCAAAGATAAGAGATACATTGCATGTGTCTAACAGAGGGGACAGCAGCATTTCAGCTTTCTTTATGATGCATTTGGAACAACTCAGCGTTACGACTGTTTTTCTCATCGTGCATTCAGTAAAATGTCTTTAGCTGGAAACACTAGGACAAATCTGTATTAAAGCTGCAGTTGTGTTAAAACTGCAAAATATAGGGCAACTGTCTAACAATGGGATTGGTTGATAGCGCCCATACTATACCTTTACACTGGGGTGGCGAGCTGCTGTAGTTCCCATGCAAGGTGCAAACAAGCTCCCTGCTTCCAATCAAGAAACCCTTTGTACACTGGTAGACTACAACTGTGTTATACTCCACATCTCCTGAACGCTGGTTCCTGATTTCACCATCTGCAATCTCTGGAGGGTCTGGACACTTAACAACTATCAGAAAAAAGGGACAGATTCAGCTGTTTGGTACTTATCTAATAAGTGAGGTCATCAAACATACCCTCCAACATGCAAGCAACATGAGTGGTATGATTAGACATGTCTCAAATGAAATTAGCATTTACCATTTACTCGTGACATTTCTGCACACTCATACAGCCTGTGTTTAGGAATAACCTAACGAAGTTTCATCACAATCGGATAAGAGACTCTTTAGGTGTATGTATCCCTGGCCACAGGGTTGGACATCTGCAACCTTCTTACCTTCACATACGCGACCTTCTTACCTTCACATACAGGAATTTGTCCATCCCAGCCCTTGTCTAGACACACTCTGTAGTCCCTGCCTGCCACCAGGTACCTAAAACCACACAGAACATGCAATCACTACAAACAAAACATTCCCCACACTTGTACTATGCATTTACTGGGGTCTATTCAATTTACCTTAAAGGTATGTAAATATCGACATTGCTTAATTCATTTTACAAAAAAAAAAAAATACTTTGAGAATTGGCTTATCCTTTTCTGGCTTAGCTGGGATACTCACCCCTCATCGCAAACAACGCTGGCCTTATCTCCAAAGTAGACGCCCTCAAACACAAAGTGCCCATTCAGTACCTCCCCCGGACTACCACAGGATTTAGCTAAAACAGAGTGCGAAAACAAAGCTTCAGAACAATCACGTGACAGTGACAATACAGCAGCCTCACCCAAGCTCTCTGGGATTATGGGCTTTGTAATAGGGGGGCTTTGCGGGTTCATACTGATGGAAAATATTGGGCAGCCCTCCATAGGTTTGGAACAGAAAAGGACAGGGCCATTCCACTTCAGATTTAACAGGTGGGCTAACTCACTGCAAAGAAGAATCTCTTCTTCTACATATGGTGTGGTCACACTATGAGAAACCAAGTCCAGTTATGAACTTAAACTTATAGTTTCACCTTAGAGTTTTGACTGATCCATATTATATGCGACCAGCTAAGCAGCAGCTAACTGTCCACTCTTTATATATACTGGTGGCCAAGGATCCTCATATTTCCTTTATTAACAAAATGCAGAGGACACTTAATATCCTGACAAAGCCTTGTGATGCCCTATGCTTGTATGATTCCGATCCCCCAAAGCCAAAGATTCAATAAAGGTTTTGTACTGTGTCTGTCAAACAAGGGATATGCAATTTTTGATTGCAGCATGTGGTGGAGCAGTGATTGCATTAAGCACTGGCATCTGCATCTGAATACATTCAGAAGAAAGGTTATATGTTGTACTTAGGTTCACACTCCAGCGTCAGTTCTGACCACACATTCTTGCGACACGTAATCGAAGGCAGTCCAGCTGTTCTTCGATAGCCATGCGCACTACACTACTTTAGCTCTGCTGGGGAATTCATTTAGTTTTTCATATGCGTTTTTCAGGACGACATTGGGCTTTGAAGGAGGTGAATAACATTGTCCTGAAACATGAGCAAATGGACCAGATTACACTTCTGGCTTCGAAAATTCATAAGGCCATATTTTCAAAGTGTTTAATCCACTCTTTAATGAACTCTATTATTATTATTATTATTATTATTATTATTATTATTATTATTATTATTATTATTATTATTATTATTATTATGCATAAAACTAGAACTAAACGGCCAAGTACTATACTGCCAGTTCTCTGCAGCATTAACATGATTTAATGGAGTTAATGAGTTAATTAAAGAAGAGAGGAAACGCTTCGTAATAAACCCCTCTTCGCTTGCTTTGATTAACGCGGCAGTGTAAAGACTGGGTGGTTGCACACGATCTGATGCACACAGTGTATCTACAGTACAGCGTTTAGTGAGAGGACGAATGGGCTTCTCCAGAAAAAAATAATGTCTAAAGAAAAACAAATCTCTGAAATGGTTATGCCGTTAGACATTATCCCTTTGAACAAGTGTATTGCAGTTGAGCTATATAGGCAGATGATGCTACCGCAGTGTGTAACATATTTACTAGTGCCACTACTAAGTAGCTGATTTCGCTACTGTGTTTGAACACATTTATTTTTATTTAAACTTAAGGCCAATAAAATAAAATTTAAAAAATACATGAATCTTTCCCTCCTGTTAAACTACTGACAGAAGTCACTTTTTTTTTTTTTTTTTTTTTTTGGCGGATGTAGAATTTGTACTGGTATTAATAAATGTCAAAAACTTGGCTGTGTACTGTATGTTATGCTTTAGGATACGCTGTCTAGAGGCCACGTACACAAATCACAGTAGCAAAGTTTTGAATGCATCAAAAACAGATCTCACCCGAGTTCCCTGGAACCTATGACGTTTTTCTTTCTTTCAACGTTAATGTTAAGGTTATATACTTAAAAGCTATTTATTTGTTTGTTTGTTTTTAATAATTAAAAATGTGCCTGAAGAAAAAGCATATCTCACTGGCCTTAAGACTAGTTAAAGGGGAAGGAGGAAACTGTAAGATTTGCTATATCTTTTTTTAAGGGTTGGGGTCCGGGTTGTAATGAGAAAAACCGGGTCCAAATCCGAAACGTATTTCATACCCACCCAACAAAAACGCCATTGTTTGTTATTATTATTATTATTATTATTATTATTATTATTATTATTATTATTATTATTATTATTATTATTATTATTATTATTATTATTTATTTCTTAGCAGACACCCTTATCCAGGGCGATTTACAATCGTAAGCAAATACATTTCAAGTGTTACAATACAAGTAATACAATAAGAGCAAGAAATACAATAACTTTTGTTCAAGCAAAGTACAAGTGTGACAAACCACAATTCAATAATACAGCAGATAATAGTGATAGTTACATCAGGATATGATTAAATAGTGATAGTTACATCAGGATGTGATTAAATACAAAGTACTACAGGTTAAACACTTGGCAGATTACAGTATTCTGAAGTACAGGATTAAATGCAGTAACATAGGGGGCAGATAAGAGCAAAATAAAGCACATTTACATGAAGGGTGACCCAGGATACAAACAGTGGATTGTGAAGAGGATTCCGTTACTTTATCTACTTGGCGTGGATCTCTGACGCGCTATAATCACCAGAGAAGTGTTTTCTTTGTACAGAAAAACACACAGAACAGAGTGGAATCTTCAAACAAGCACAGGTAAATATGACTTTGTGGGAGACGTTGGTTGCTGCCAGTCTCTTTATCCAAACAGTACTACGTGTTATTCTGTGTGTGCTGCCTTTGTTCTTTATCAAACGTCTTTAGCCCAAATTAAAATCTATGTAAAACAAATGCAAAGCAATATCATTACACAGATCATCATTACATAAACATGCAAACCCGAACATGTCGGTAACAATTTAAAGTAGTATATTTGTTATCATTCCCATAAGAAAACATAACTCGTTTTTAAAATACTAACTAACCCCTCTTTAAAAAGCAAGGTAAAGCTTGTCTCAGTATTGACAGTAGATAATCAAAGTCCTTTTCTTACCCCAGACGCTTGCGATGAACAAGTAATACACCAAAAATACAGCTTTGTTGATAATTTTGCATACTGACATTTTTTTCCACTAGTGGTCTGGCCCACAAGCGACTGGTTATATCCTAGAATTTAGAGTACTGTACGATGGGTTGCTAAAGTATACGCTAATCGAAATATTGAAATATTACTAAGTCAGTCTCCGCATTAGCTTGTCTTGCTGTTTTTATACAGCGTTGAATGCCTCACTCTATGGGAGGGTTTGGCGACTGTGTTGTTTTGTTTTGTTTTGTTTTGTTTGGTTTTTTGTTTGGTAATTGTAGTGACTGTCTAGTCTGCGCCCACTTTCCTGTGTGGTGATGGTCATGATTTATATCATTCTGCAGGACTAGACAGAACTCCAGTACACAGGAGCTGTGAAAAGGGTTATTTGGAGGATTTGTAATTTTTACAGGAGCACTCTGTTGAATTACACCGTGTAACATTTTTTTTTTTTTTTTGGTTCCTGGGTAGTAAGTGTTATTTCCTAATTGCTTATGCCTCAAAAGTATAGAAAGTGGCTATTATTCCCCACAAACTTTGCTTTTGTGACGAGGACAGTGATATTTTGAAATTTACCTATTTTCCAGAACATTCCAGATAGATTCAGTGCTGAGTAAACTTGGAGTAACTTCTAGAACTTTCTAGAACTTTCCAGTAATATAAATAGTAGTATAAATACAGGGGCCTTAAGCCCACCAGTTCAGTTTAGTTCCAGCTGCCTAAGTGGATACATATCTGCATTTTTCTGAGATGGCATCAAGAGGCTGCAAGCATCCGGCAGACGCATTTTGCTATGTCTGCGGCCAATTTATCAAGACAAGAGCGAAAAAGTACTCCGTGGCCTCACACATCTGCTAAGATGTGTGAGGCCTACAAGGCATATTTCAGCATGCCTGTCAGGGATCAAGACAAACCCTGGGCACCTCATTTCACCTGCGAGCACTGCAAAAAAACTCTGGAAGGTAAGATGGACAATTGTTGCTCGGAATTTTATGTTATAAAATTTGTTAATATTTTTTAAATTGTAAAAGTTTTTAATTTTAAAATGTTTACAATTTTCAATGTTATTGAAAAAATATATCATATATGAAAAATGTTGAGAGAATCTCTTACACATTAGTCATGGGTGAAATAAATGTATTTTTGTAGGATGGTACAGAGGGGAAAAGAGAGCCATGAAGTTCGCTATCCCAAGAATTTGGCGGGAACCCACTGACCACTCAAGCAACTGCTACTTCTGCATGGTGGACCCTTCCAAACGTCGGACTGGCAAGAATGCACCTGCTATCACGTATCCGGACCTTCCTTCATCCATCGCCCCAGTGCCACACTGCCATGAGCTCCCCGTACCCACTCCTTCAGAGAGAGAGCATCCGTCTTTAGATGAGAGCAGCAAGTCAGGGAGCGAGGAAGACGTTGTAGATCCAGATGACAATTTCAGAGGTGGAGCTGAGGAGAGAAACCCATACTACCCCAACCAAAAAGACCTCAACGACTTGATTAGAGAGCTTGGTCTCACCAAGTCCAATGCCGAGCTTTTGACGTCTAGGCTCAAGCAGTGGAACTTGTTGGATGAAAGTGTGCAAGTCGCAGATCAGAGGAAGCGTCACCAACCTTTTTCCAGCTTCTTCACCCGTCAAGATGGGCTCTGCTTCTGCCACAATGTGACCAGTCTGTTCGAGGCAATCGGAATCACCTGTAACCAGAATGAGTGGCGCCTCTTCATTGACAGCTCATCCAGGAGCCTCAAAGCCGTGCTGCTCCATAATGGTAACAAGTACCCGTCTCTTCCCCTGGCTCACTCGGTGCACCTCAAAGAGGATTACAACAGCATCAAGACCTTGCTGGACGCCTTGAAGTTTGATGAGTACGGCTGGGAGGTCATAGGAGACTTCAAAATGGTGGCATTCCTGATGGGTCTCCAAGGCGGTTTTACCAAGTTTCCCTGCTATCTTTGCCTTTGGGACAGCAGGGACACCAAGGCGCACTACCACAGGCGGGACTGGCCACAGCGGACCGAGTTCTGTGTGGGGAGGAACAACGTCAAGTGGGAGCCACTGGTGGACCCCCGGAAGGTGCTGATGCCACCACTGCACATCACATTGGGCCTTATGAAACAATTTGTCAGAGCTCTAGATAAGGAGTCGGCCAGCCTTCAAGTACCTTCAAGACTTCTTCCCTAAGCTGTCTGAGGCAAAGGTCAAAGCCGGTGTCTTCATCTGACCACAGATAAAGAAGATCCTGGAGTGCAATGAATTCCCCAAGAAGCTCACTAGTAAGGAGAAAGCGGCTTGGAACAGCTTTGTCGCAGTGGTTCGGGGCTTCCTGGGCAATCACAAGGCCGAAAACTATGTAGAGCTGGTTGAGACTCTGGTGAAGAACTACGGCACAATGGGCTGTAGGATGTCCCTCAAAGGCCATATCCTTGATGCTCATCTTGATAAATTCAAGGAGAACATGGGAGCGTATTCGGAGGAGCAAGGCGAGCGCTTCCACCAGGATACACTGGACTTTGAACGCCGCTACCAAGGACAGTATAACGAGAACATGATGGGAGACTACATTTGGGGGCTGATTCGTGAAAGTGATTTACAGTATAATCGTAAATCTCGAAAAACTACTCACTTCTAAATCTTTTGTAGTCATTTTTGTATTACTTTAGTATAAATACATGTTAATTTGGATTCACATGTTGTTTTTTTCTGACTTTATGTGAACGAAAAGACACAAATTCGCCCGTTTTCTCATTGGAAATAGGTAAATTTCAAAATAGCACTGTCCTGGTCACAAAAGCAAAGTTTGTAGGGAATAATAGCCATTTTCTATACTTTTGAGGCATAAGCAATTAGGAAATAACACTTACTACCCAGGAACAAAAATTGTGTTACATAGTGTTACTTACTGGATACTTAGCACATGGTTCTGTTTATAGAACAGCCACAGACATTGTTTTTTGTTTCTGTGAAACGCACTACATCTCTGACCAGGGTGAACCAAGGCCAGGGGGTGAAGGGCAATCACAAATAATCAGAAAACAATGGAACAATTTAAAGGTCATAATCAACAACAGTCCTTGCATTGAGAACACTCTATTCTTCAAAAGCAAGCAAAAGCCGTTACACACATGGGAATCAATCAATCAGTTCGTTGTTGCACGTGTAGCTATGCCTGTACGTTTAATTGCATTAAACATTTATTATGGTTCCACTTCAGCCCTGGCGAAGGGTTCTATCGTTGAGATCACATTCAGAACAAAAGGGTAATATACACATTGTTAGCATTGTTCTAGAATATAACAGTAATAGAATTACTAAGTTGTGTCAGCTTCCAGAACAACATATGAATAATTAACCGAGTGATTTTTTTCACCACAACCTTGTGCTTCTGACCACAAAGCGATAGCAAGTCTTGTAAGAACATGCAACAGCCCGCTGGATATTTAAGCAATTGCACACTCGGGTATCTCAGAGGGGCAATTAGAGGGAACAGAAGCTGAATTCCAGTAAGCTACTGTAATTTGCTTTAACCACATGACGAGTGTAAACCACAATTTAACATGATGAGTGTAAACTACGATTTAACATGCCATTATTATTATTATTATTATTATTATTTATTTCTTAGCAGACGCCCTTATCCAGGGCGACTTACAATCGTAAGCAAATACATTTCAAGTGTTACAATACAAGTAATACAATAAGAGCAAGAAATACAATAACTTTTGTTCAAGCAAAGTACAAGTGTGACAAACCACAATTCAATAATACAGCAGATAATAGTGATAGTTACATCATGATATGATAAAATAGTGATAGTTACATCAGGATGTGATTAAATACAAAGTACTACAGGTTAAACACTTGGCAGATTACAGTATTCTGAAGTACAGGATTAAATGCAGTAAAATAGGGGGCAGATAAGAGCAAAATAAAGCACATTTACATGAAGGGTGATAGTGTCCCAGGATACAAACAGAGGAGTTCTACAGGTGCTCTTTGAAGAGGTGAGTCTTAAGGAGGCGCCGGAATGTGGTCAGGGACTGGGCAGTCCTGACATCTGTAGGAAGGTCATTCCACCACTGCGGAGCAAGGGTGGAGAAGGAGCGGGCTCTGGAGGTAGGGGAGCTAGTCTTCTAGTGCAGGCAGAGCGGAGAGGTCGAGTGGGGGTGTAAGGAGAGATGAGGGTCTGGAGGTAGCTGGGTGCAGTCTGGTCAAGGCATCTGTAGGCTAGTACAAGAGTCTTGAACTGGATGCGAGCGGTGATCGGGAGCCAGTGGAGCGAGCAGAGTAGTGGAGTAGCGTGGGCGAAGCGAGGCAGAGAGAACACCAGGCGGGCAGCAGAGTTCTGGATGAGCTGGAGCGGACGGGTGGCGGACGCAGGGAGGCCAGCCAGGAGGGAGTTGCAGTAGTCTAGGCGGGAGAGTACCAGGGCCTGGACCAGGAGCTGGGTAGCATAGTTGGTGAGGAAGGGTCGGATTCTTCGGATGTTGCTCAGGAAGAATCGGCAAGTGCGTGCCAGAGTGGAGATGTGCTGGGAATAAGAGAGGCAGGGGTCCAGGGTGACTCCAAGGTTCTTAGCTGAGGAAGAGGGAGAGAGTGTGGTAGATTCCAGAGGAACAGAGATAGAGAGATCAGAGGAGGGGGAGGAGGAGGGAAAGAAAAGGAGGTCAGATTTAGAGAGGTTTAGTTTGAGGTGATGCGAGTGCATCCAGGAGGAAATAGCAGACAGACAGGTAGAGATACGGGAGGAGATGGTGGAGTCAGAGGTGGGGAAGGAGAGGAAAATCTGAGCATCATCAGCATAGAAACCATAGGATGCGATGAGGGGGCCCAGGGAGCGGGTGTAGAGAGAGAACAGGAGAGGACCCAAGACTGACCCTTGGGGGACTCCAGTTAAGAGAGGGTGAGGTGTGGATGTTGCTCTACGCCAGGTTACCTGGTAAGTATGGATGGAGAGGTAGGAGGAGAACCAGGCCAGAGCAGTGCCAGAGATCCCCAGGTCAGCAAGAGATGATAGTAGAATAGAGTGATCAACAGTGTCAAAGGCAGCAGAGAGGTCGAGGAGAATTAGGACAGAGGAGAGAGAGGCAGCTCGGGCACACTTAAGTGAGTTGGTGACAGACAGGAGGGTGGTTTCAGTGGAGTGAGCAGAGCGGAAGCCAGATTGGAGAGGGTCAAGCAGAGAGTGGTTGGACAGGAAAGCAGAGAGCTGGCGGTGTACAGTCCGCTCGAGGGTTTTGGAGAGGAAGGGTAGGAGGGAGACAGGACGGTAGCTCTGGAGGGAGGTGGGGTCGAGGGTAGGTTTTTTGAGGAGGGGAGTGATAGAGGCTTTTTTGAAGGCAGAGGGAAAGATACCAGAAAGTAGAGAGGTGTTGAGGAGGGAGGAGATGAAGGGGAGTAGAGCAGGAGCAGCAGCTTGAAAGAGGTGAGTGGGGAGGGGGTCCAAGGCACACGTGGTGGGTTTGTGACCCTGGAGCAGGGAGGAGAGGTCAGAGTCTGAGAGGGGCAAGAAGGTGGAGAAGGAGGGTGAGTTAGTAGGGGTTGCAGTGGGTGTAGGAGTTGGAGTGGAAGGGGTTCGGGGGAGGGAGAGGTGTTAAAGAGTTTGCGGATATCTGAGAAGGAGGCAAAGTCATCAGGGGAGATAGAGGAGGGAGGAGGAGGAGGGGGGGAGGGTTTAGGAGGGAGGAGAAGGTAGAGAATAGTTTACGTGGGTTGTTAGTGGAGGCTTGGATTACAGATTGGAAATAAGCACATTTAGCAGAGGAGAGAGTAGAGGAGAAGGAGGAGAGGAGAGTGCGGTAAAGGTCTAGGGCAGCAGGGAGTTTGGTTCTCTTCCATTTCTTTTCAGCAGATCGCAGTGTGATTCTTGCCGAGCGGAGCGCAGAGGAGAGCCAGGGATGGGGAGGGGAGGGGCGAGCAGGACGGGAGGTGAGGGGACAGAGGGAGTCGAGGGAGGAGGTGAGTGAGGAGAAGAGGGTGGAGGTAGCAGAGTCTACGGAGAGTTGTGAAAAGGAGTCGATAGGAGGGAGGTGAGAGAGAGCAGTGGAGGCAAGGACAGAGGGGGAGAGAGAGCGGAGGTTACGACGAGAGGTGACAGTGGGGGTAGGAGGATAGTGATCAGAGAGGTCCAGGGGGGTGACAGAGAGGGTGGAGGGGCAGCAGGCCCTGGAGAAGGTGAGGTCCAGTTGACGGCCAGCTTTGTGGGTAGGAGGGGACGGAGAGAGACAGAAGTCGAAGGAGTGCAGGAGAGGGAGGAATCCAGCAGAGTGGCTGGGGTTGGAGAGATGGATGTTGAATTCACCCAACAGGACAGTCGGGGTAGACAGAGAGGGGAGGGAGGAGAGTAGATAGTCGAGTTCATCCAGAAAGTGAGTGAGAGGCCCAGGGGGGCGGTACAGAACAATGAGCAGGAGTTGACAGGGAAAGGTTAGTTGGACTGCATGAAATTCAAAGGTATTGACAGAGAGTGAGATGAGATCGGAGGGGACAGAAAAGAGTAAGGAGGGAGAGAGGAGAAGACCCGTCCCACCTCCCCGTCCAGTGAGACGCGGGGTATGGGACAGGACGTAGAGAGAGGACAGGGCAGCAGGAGTAACAGTGTTATCAGGGGACAGCCAGGTTTCAGTGAGAGCAAGGAAATCGAGCGAGAGGTGGGAGGCAAAGGCAGAGATGAAATCAGCTTTGTTAGCAGAAGAGTGACAGTTCCAGAGTGCACCAGAGAGTGTGCGGGAGGGGGGGAGAGGCAGAGAAATGAGGTTAGAGGGGTTGGAGGAGCAGCAGCGGAGGGAGGGCAGAGGACGAGGACGGGAGGACAGAACAGGGATGTGAGAGACAGTCATAGCAGGACAAGCAGGACAAAAGGCACAGTAGGAGCAGTAGGGTGGAGGGTACAGACCTGACTAGTAGATAGCTTCTTCTAGAGCCCCGTTAGGTTTGGATCTATTGGAACAGCGTCTCAGCGCAGGCCTCCCCTCGCTGGACTCCCACAGCTAGACTCCCGGCTCTTTTGTTGAGGCTCTTCGGTTTGCTGGCGCTTCTTGCTGGCGCAGAAATAGGCTGGTACTAATCACACACCAACTCAGCTAATTCAAACACCACCTTACAAAGTTACCAAATGTAGTTAATTAAAAATTACTTGAAGCAGGAACTTGCCTATCTGCCTCAGTCCCTCAGCGTGTTTCTGTGTATCTCTTCATGTAGACCAAGTTTGAAGATCCATGTAAGAATAGTTGAATCACACTCAAGACTAAAAAAGAAAAAGCTCTCTTTAGTCAGTGTTGTCTATCTGTCGGGGGTCTGAATAGGATAATAAATGGATCCATACTTTGCTAGAAGTTCTACAATAGCTGCCGGTTGACAGGGAGTGGTTACCTGCAATGAGTTACCTGTCCAGATTCTGTGCTGTGTGCATGTTGACTCAGGCAAAGGGAACTTTAGGTGAAGCATGCAATACCATTCATTCTCCAAATAGCTTGGTGTGACGTACACTAGAACAGCATGACGCTTTCAGGGTTGCAGTGCCAAATTCCAGAATTCACAGGAACTGTGCCTTTAAATGGAGATGTAGGTTGGATTGGAGATTTGAATTCTTTTTTATGGAGTCAGTGGCTGGCACCGGGGGAAACATACCCCTCCTCTTTAACAGAATACTTTGAGGATCTTAGCTAGAAACGTGTGGACACCCAGACCCGCCACTTTAATGCAGATTAAATACTGCTATGCACCTTTTGTCCAGTAGTAGGTGACGGTGGGTATACTTATGGTTAGTTCCTGGTGTAACCAAGCACTGAGGTTGGGGTCCTGACATGCCCAGTGAGCTGGTGAATGGTAGTGCTGTGTTGAGCACAGCAGCGTTTCAGTCACTCCAGTTCAAAAGACCTGTCTCTTCTATCTCATCCGCTTTCAAATCCGACCACCTAATTCACAGCATGTGATAATGACTTTGTTACAGCGAAGGTGTGTTTGCATGTACATGAAGTAATGGCTGTCCTGCCCCTTAACACAAGGCAGAATAATGTACTTGACTCATGGCAGGAAACATTTAGCAATGCTCATGATGGATACTTATAAATAATACCATTGTTAGATTAAATGCCTATTTAAAGAAGCTAATGGCTCCCAGTATTCCCGTTCCACCAACGCCCATCTTCCTGAAAATACCACAGCTGTTAAATCTGATCAGTCCTCCAAATGAGGGAGACTCTTTGCTTGCTTACATAGTATATTTTTACATTGATTTCAGTGAGAGGCAGATGTGAAGCTTCCAGACGGTTTGAAACAGCTTTCTGACATTCAGTCAAACATGCTTATGAAGAGCATCCAGTAGAGGAAAGCTGGTCCCTGTGTACGACTGGTCTGTGTTCCAGGTTTGAGAAGGAGCTGGCAATTAGCCTTGCCAGGGATGATAGGTACTGTGGTTATGTATACTATACACGTATCAGAAAATGGAAAGGCAGTTCAAAATAAAAAAAACACTTCACGACATTCACCTTGAATTGTAATTTTTATTTTTTTATTACTGGAAAGGCACCGCTTAACATAACCCCATAAACTAAACTTGGAAGACATTTGTTGATTTAAGGAGCAATACACGTCTGAAGATTATTTTTTTTTTTTTATTAGCAGTCATAAAAAATGAAATGTGTATACATGCTGTTAAAATAAATGATACTCATATAATGCAGACAGCAGGTACAGGATTGATCGTGGTTATGTCAGTCTAAATGTCAACAAGAAAAACATTATTACCAGTGAATTAAAGTAGCAATTCACAGCTTGTTTTTTTATTTTTTTTGTGACAAATAACCACGACCTAGCCAGCGACACTGTGCAAAACAAGTCTATTAAAGTCCATTTAAAAAACAGGCACATACTGAATGTTTTTTGTTTTAAAAGAAAGAACAGTACAAACGTCTTTATGAACAGCTTCAGTTCTTCAATTCTGTAAAGACATGAGCTCTAGTCAGCGGAGAATCTAAATACCACCACGATTTAGATCATTAAAATAGGACCCATCCTGAGTTTACTATAGACTAGCCTGCCTGTGGGATGTTTCATTTTTGAACCTCAGGCCATGTATTCATTATTTAAACAGTGGTGGCACTCGGATCCAGGGTTGGGGGTCAATTCCTGTTGTTCAAAATTGGGAATTGATTTTAAAAAGGAATTGGAAACAGAATCAGACCCCAACCCTGCTTGCATCTGCCATGGTTTAGATCAACTGAATATACCACAATGGAGTGTTTTATAATTTTATAAAATGATAAAACAAAATAAATCATTCAAATGTTCACAACTTTCTAGTAAAATATAAAGTATTAGTAGACTCATACACTGTAGAAACACATTCAGTTTGTGTAGTTACAATGCTATAAAACTTTTTGTATTTGCACAGAAAGCTGTGTGTTTTTACAGTGTAATTAGCATGCAGTTACAGTGCAATTAGTCTGCTGAACAGTGTGCTAATTCTTAAATGTTCTGGTCAGGTTGTGGCAGAGAAGTTGACCTACAGCACACGAGTTGCCCAGTTGATTACTGGCATAGAATGTGTGAATAAATAAAACAAACAACCCTGAAGATGTTTTAAAAGAGATTGGAACGATATGTAGATCACAGAGACAGTGTCGCCAGTCTTCCACAACACTTTTATTAGCTATACAGTGGAGCTTTAAATTACGATGGTTTTAGTTCAAATGCTGTTTTGTCAGCACAACCTTGATCGGAATAAGACGCACAAACATACCGCTAACAGTGGGACAGTGTGTAATTAAAAACAGTAGCTGTTTAAAAATGATAAAATTGCTATGTCTGCATGTACAGGTTTTGTTTTTTTTCCACAGATTTCCTTGTCCTTGCACCACAAACAAAACACAAAGCGATGACGTCTCTACTGCTACACACAAGCACACACAAAATTCATCCAGCACACATCCCCCTGAGTGTTTGTTCTTTGGGCAAGTGTTCTTCCTCTCCTCGGTTACTCACAGGAGCAGGGGGGCAGTTTCCAGGGCTTCTTTCCGGCTGCGGCTGACCGACGTGTTCTGGAAATGAAAGACACACAGGAATGAAGCTAGGACAAGTCAGTACAGGGTATATACAGTGCGGAGGCCACGAGAAAGCATCACACATGGCAGAGGGCTGAAATTCTTCAAGAAAATACATGTGTCCAAGGAGGCCAGTTAATCATTAAAGTCATGGGAAGAAAATATTAGAAATAATGTACATAGGTGCTATAAAGTATGCACCTTCATTTACTTCTTCAACAAGTACAAGACTTCTTCACAGATTTTCTCACTGCCCGTTTCTCTTGGTCTATGACAGCTATTGCAGTCTATTCAATTGGTGTAAATGGTGGCTGATCTAAATATCACCACCGTCTAAATTATTAAAATAGGGAGCTCCCTGGCGTGTTACACTAAAGAGACATGTCTTTATGAACAGAAGAACCTATATTCCCTTGAAGGATTCTGTATTATAGTGGTTTTCAACCCCAGTCCTCAGGAACCTGTGTCTTCTGGTTTTCATTCCAACTGAGCTCTTAATTACTTAACTAAACCCTTAATTGAACTACTCATTAGCTTAATTAGGACTTTTTAATTGTTTTCAGCTCTTAAACAGTTGGGGATTTCAACCTAACTCTAAAATGTTATACATAACTGAAATCAGCAACTTTCTAGGAGCTGAGAACTAAAAAGGTCTAATTAAGCTAATTTGTGTTTCAATTAAGGGTTTAGTTAAGTAATTGAGAGCACAGTTGGAATGAAAACCAGAAGACGCAGGGGGCTGCCGCCCCCCCCCCCCCCCCCCCCGAGGACCGGGTTGAAAACCACTGCTGTATTAGATAGATTAGATCAAGGATGTGCAATCCCAGTCCTGGAGGGTCATTCCACTCCAGGTTTAACACGTAACATATAATTAACTACTTCATGGTCTGGGTGGGGGTTTAATTGGTTCAAGTAAACAATTTAGAACAGGGCTGGAACAAAGACCAGGAATGGAAAAGCCAACTTTGGCCACCTCTGATTTAGATCAACTGAATAAATTGACACCATGAATTCTGTTTTTACATAGGAGTTTCAGGGCTAAATGATCAAAGCTACAATATATATATATATATATATATATATATATATATATATATATATATATATATATATATATATATATATATATATCAAATCGTCATTAGCACCAAATAAAGTTACCAACCCAGAAATAAACACTGGTAATATAACGCTTTCGAGTAAATAGCTTTGAGAATCTGGCACTTAGTGTCTAGATCAGGGGTGAGCAATTCCAGTCCTGGAGGGCTGGTGTCCCTCCTGGCTTTTGTTCCAGCTGTGCTCTAAATTACTTCATTAGACCAATAATTGGTCCAATTAAGTAATTTAGGGCAAAGTTGAAACAAAAGCCAGGAGGGACACCGACCCTCCAGGACCGGAATTGCTCACCCCTGGTGTAGGTCTGTTCAGACATCTCAAAATAACAGGATTCTAGCAATGGGCACAGCTTCGATTTTCTAAAAAGTTTGGTCCCATCTATAGCAGTGAAAAAAAGTCTGCTTTCACTCTGTACCTTTTAATGAATGTGCTGTTTGAACTGTGAGTGATTATGTATTTCTGGTCACAGAACAGTGCTTTACTGAACATAAGCTAGAAAAACAACTCCCACATCGTCAGACATAAACAACCCTAAAGCCAGTAAAAGTTCACAAAAAGATCATTGTCAGTACTTCTGAAATTCCACCTCAGAATTTAGCTGATGAAAAACAAATCAAGCATGTACTTCCAGCAGTATACACTACTGCGAACATTTAGTACTATTTTTTTAATCAAAGTGCCAACTCTCGACATGGTGTATTTTAGATCTGGAGTTCCAGTCTGTAGTTCACATTCCCCTTAAAGAGAAACATTGAAATCCCTTTGGAAGACCATTCCAGTTAGGGACTGTTTTGTTAAGCCTTGTGAGCAAGACCCAAAGGCTCTATTCACAAAACTTTAACTGATAACTTACTTAAAGTTGTATTTATTTATTTCTGAAGTCTTTTCATGAATACAATACCTTTAAATTCCTGCTGTCTAAATACCCTTAGCTGCTAAAGAAGCCAGCGACAGTCTGGATCAGAATAGAGAATATAGAACTGTATTTTATTAATAGAAACAGATTTTGAGACAACATGATTTACCATTTCCAAGGAAGTGACTACGACAATACTAATTAGTCTGATTTTGCAACTCCTTAATAACACACCAGCACGAGTCCCAAAAAAAAGTTTTTTTATTGAATGCGTAATCTTACTGCTGCATTATTTCAACATCATCATGATTTGCAACATACAGAAGAACGTTAACAAACTAAACACATCAGGTTTTTATACAATCAGAAATATTGTGCGTTTCCACAGCTGTTTAAAATGAAAATGTAATTCAGTCCTGATCACACGCTGCCAATAAATAACATTGAATATATCGGACACAGAAATACATAATCTAACTATTAAATATTAAGAACTTGTCTATATTAAAGCCAAATGTTTGGTTCCGCTATAGTTATACTTTTTAAAAGCTAGGGCGGAAGCAGATTTGTAATTTAATGCACGCCTTTAAAATACATCTCTTTAAATACCTATGCAAAACTATCTAGTGGTATTACAAAATTTTTCATTGTTAGTTCAGTTAAAAGCAAGGATTACAAATATTATTTTAAAATATTAAACTAATCAGCCACTTTGACTAGATAATGATTGCGTTCACAGAAACCTAAAACAAATAAATCTTCCCTAGCATGAATTTCATTTCTTATACCCTGGTTCCACTTATCTTTTAAAGAGAAAAATAAATTGTAAGACTGTAGTATAGTGTTTGGCAAATAACAAAAAAAAGTGTACTTTTTTTAACTTTTACTGGTAATAAGGATTTTATTAAAAGCTTTCAACCAATATACAAATACTGGTAAAGCATTCCGCAGAATACTAACAGCTTGCAGTGCACAGACTCATTCCTTGTATGGATGTTAGGATATATCTTTCTGTGATGCTCAAACCTTATGAATGACTCACCGATTTGAAAACCTGCATACACCTTCACAACGGAGCAGAAGGAGACATGCGTGACTGCAGACTGTTAGAACCAATCATTCCCCCAAAACCATTAACAGATCAATGGGCATTATCATGTCTGAGCACACAGGGGGTGAGTTGCTGTGTTAGGCAAACTCTCACTGAGTTGTCCAAAGAATTTAGTACGCTAAAATATTTTCCATTTGGGAGTGCCAAAAAAAAAAAAAAATCCTGTGCGTTTCAGTGCAATCCATCCAAGTGAATCTAGTGTTGAGATCAATGAAACACAGAGATTAGCTGTTCCTTGGTGGGCAAGGCCAGCATGCCCTTGCACACAATTCAACTACAGAAAGCTGAAGTCATGACAGCATTGCTCAGGCTCAGGGTTTTTGCATGATAATGTTTTGACAATAAACAAGAAAATCTGCAGATAGAAAAAAAAAAACATTCTGTAGTTTTAACCAAATACCAGCTAATGGTATTTGAATGCACCCACAACAAATATGCCACCGTAATGCATTTAATATACTAGCTTGCCAGGTCAATGATATACAGCACTGTGCTGTACATACATTCATCCAGAATACATTGCATATATGGACCGTAAGGCTAATATGAGTTAATCAGTAGGTTTTGAGTTAGTTTGTTATTGATTGTTACAGTACAGGTATATTATGTGTGCAGTATGCGTTATACCTACTCACAAACTTACAAATACGTATCTGATATATACATACATACATACTGTATATATTGTTTACTTTGTAAGGCAGGTGAATGAGTCAAATTCAGAACGTTAAGGACATGTTATTTAACCTGGTTACAATATAGTTCACATCAAGTTTGCCACTATGTTTTGTATCTGAAAACCCCATGATGTGCAGTTTTATACTGAATGCCAGTGTTTAAAGTTATAGGTAAACAGCTGTGGTTGTCACAGTCAACTTGAATAAGGAGAACACTGTACTGCACGTGTTAAAACAAATCCCAAATCTTCATTTCTGTTTAAGGAACCCTTTTTTTTAACAGAAGAAAGTCTCTTCAGCGTATACTACTATGGAGTGACACCCAGCAGCCAAACTAGTGTAAAGTGTCAGGGATTTTCTTTATCCATTTCTCAGTCACACATCCCTCCCTTTACAGACAAATCGACATTCCCTTAAAAGAAACGAGAATCTTTAAGAACAGTACAATTACAGTTATCAATTGATGCTTAACCATAACATACAAAACAGGACATTTTTGCACAATTACTATTGCGAAATGTACATTCCTTAAACCAAGATCTACAAAAATGTAGATTCCACTCACACAATGACATTCTGTAATGGGCTATCAATGGCCATTGTCTCTCAACGATCACAAAACAAAATAAAGGGAGCGCTTACTACAGAAATACAAATAGATATGCATTACAAAGTCCATGTTGGTGTATATCTCATCAGGAAGGCATGATCAGCCTGTCACTGTTATTATAACAGTAAGACTAATACAGAACTAATCAGCAGTCTCGGGCAAAAGTGAATAAACACAATCACAGGAATTAAAAAAAATAATAATTAAAAAAAAATAATAATGTCCCAGCATCTTTCCCCAGATTTGTGCAATGGATTACTTACTAAACATATAGCTATAATTAAAAGTAAAAGGATAATATCAGGGAATATATATTTCTAGGCAGTCTGATCATAACATTTGAAGCCATCAGTGCAAGTACTTCATACGTTTTTTAACTTTTTTGAAACCGAGAAAAACACATTCAAATGTACTGGTGGTCCGTTATTGTACTAGAAGCAGGCCGATTAACAAATAAAAAAGCTTGGCTGTGTTTACAACTTGACACATGCAACTTCAGTTGCAAGCCTGCTACAGTATTGAAGCTACTTATTTACAAAAACAGCATGTGCTTGCACCGATAGCCTCCTTCCACATTGCTTACTGTATTTATTACAAAAAATAGACATGTTTGCCGCTGAAGCCATCAAGAGCAGGAGTTTGAACAGCCGTTAGAAGCAGGTGGGAGCAATGCAAGGGTATCCTTGAGGCTCTACTCAGAAGCAGAGACAGCGACTAGAGACTCACAGGCAGCCAGGCTGGAACGACTCCTTGAAAAGAAGAACACAGGGAAAGCTTTCATCCACACCTGCTCCCAGGTAAGGGTTTACATTATAGGAAACTACACTGCAGAAGCCACTAGATGAAATGTTTCTCTACTCGGCTTGGTTAGAATTCTGATTAAGTGTTTGCAAGTTATGCATAAGGTTTTACATTCAAATGCATACAGTAGGTTCACGATTAATACAATGAATGAGTGAATTGCATTATTGGGAGATTAACACAAATATTCTTTTAATTAATTATTGTTATTATTGGTCATGAAATTGTTAAGCTGTTTCTTACACAACTTACTTTTTAATGCACAATTTCATTGATTATTGGCCAGTATATTTTATATATATATGGTATGAATGTTTAAAATGGTCCAACTAAAATTTTGATGCAATTAGTTTTTAATCAGTGAAGACAATTTACCAGCCTTCTGAAAGTACTCACATGCAGGCATTCCCCAAACGATGCTGTGAAAATAAAGAAAGAAGGGGGAAGAGAAAGAGAGAAGACTGAGGCACAGATGAAGAGCAAGCACAGCCGTGCACAGGGACTCTTTAAGCTGGGAGGAGGACCTGGGGTGTACTGATTCATTGTGCTCTGATGACTGCTGATACTTTCAGATGATACACCACAGTGTAATAGAGGTGTGAAAGTGTACTACAGGTGTGATAATGTAATACAGGTGTGACAGTGTAATACAGGTGTGTATCATTTGAATTGTGATACCTGACCAGAAGTACTACCTAGCTATATGTAGTCCAAAAATGGTCTAACTAAAATGATCATTTTATCTTGTTATACATCACACAAAGTAGCCCATCAGGACCAGAACATGTACCTACAGACTGTGATGCATTTCATATATCAGGTAGAGAAACGTACTGTATCATGAACTAAGTGCATCGTTATTCAATTGATAGCCCTTCAAGTGGTGGGGTTGCCTTTCCCTTGCTTACAAGGGTTGAACTCTTTGAATGGGTTTCAAGCTCTAACCCTGAGTACACTGAAGAGGTTTTTTATCAGTTAATGCTGAGAGTTTTGATTGAGCTGTTTTGAAATTATGGGTGAGTTTTTAGGTTTTCTAACAAGCTGGTTTTCTCATTCCAGATCACCACGTTCTATTGTATAGCAGACTGGTATTTCAAAAGCACAGGGGAATTCAGTGTATCCCATAGTATAGCAGAGTATTTCAAAAGCACAGGGGAAGCCTGTTATAAATGAATCCAGTAATGTTGGAGCAACAGAACCCAGAACCACGCAGAACAATTGCAAACAATAAACTGTAGACACGAGGCATATGAAGGAATTTTTACATGCATGCTGGGTTAAGGAACAGGAGAGGAGCTACAGAGGAATTAGTCAACAAAACAGCTGGGCAGCAGGTTAATCAGATATTATCCAGGGCATTGCCTTGCGTTCTAACCACGAGTAAAGACATGGCGCTAATTGACTTATCCAGTCTTGGTTTCTTCCAGTTTTATCTCAGCGTACATGACTGAGTCACATGATCCGCTAAACCCGAGGAAAGAAAAACACAAACTGCGCGGTTCAAACTACAAAAGAAGGTGATCAATAGTCAGTGTCAGTTCGGTGATTTGCCTAGCGGTTGCAGCACAAATCGATGAATACCTTAACTGGTGCAGAAGCATGGTGTTGATTAATGAAATGCATGTTGTGATTGAGGATGGGGGGGGGGGATGCGATGTAGTGAGTGACACTAACTTGGGTTTGCTGATGCAGCGCCCCCTGCTGCGGCTCAGGGAAGTGCAGCGCCCCCGGTGACGTGGTCAGGGGCAGGCGTGGCCGGTTGCCAGCGCTGTAGAGCCGTGGCCGCTTGACCTGGTCATGACTAGCCAGAGGGGTGAAACTATTCCGCCGCTGTAGGGTCGGGGCTGGATCCGTCCCGCTTTTATCCTGATTGGAGACGGGAGAAACCGGGAGGGTTAAACAGCACCTCCTATAGCTTCATTCAGCATCCACTGCTTTCCCGTGCTTGAAGAGGAGCTACAGTGATCAGGGTTGACGTCAATTCAGCTCCAATTCCTTTTTTAAAATAAACCCCCAATTCCTGTTCCCTTTTAATCAATTCCAACACATCGTTGCTCAAAATTGCAATAAGCAGTATTCAGTTAAAATGAGCTTCTCACAGTGTTATCAAGTTACTTAAATGGAAGTCGTCGTTAGTGAATTACATTGGCTTCAAATGAAAGCAGTTGAACAATCGCAACAATTATTATGTCTCTAAAATAACAATTCCTTCAAAGACAATGAATTGGGAATTGATTGTAAAAAGGAATCGGAACTGAAAAACAGGAACTGCCCCCGACCCTGCCAGTGATCCAGGTACACCCCTTGACAAAAGCCTGTTTGGAAGGAGTCAGTTGCATTTTTTGATAAAACTGCAATAGAAATTACAAAATGCAAATGTTCCCTTTTCTGTGAAGTAGCACAGACAGCGCATTGTTGATATAAAAAGGTGTAAGACTGAATTAACACACGATTAAACAAAACAACACCAATCAGAAATGACCATACACATCCCATCATTCACTCTCACAGCATGCAAGTCTGCAGTGCTGAAGAGTTAAAAACTGCCATGGGGTGAATGAACTCCAGGTAATTCTTCAGAGAGAGATGCAAACCCTGCCATCTCTACCACAGCAAACCCACAAACTCCACGTGAACAACATATAATCAGCTTCAAAATAATCCTTCGATTCAAAGCACTGCTGAACAGCATTTAAAAGAATACATTAAAATAAACGCAGTGCACAACTACATACAAACTTCCTTCTCTCAGATGATTTCGATCTCGGAATCAAACAGTTTAAAAAAACAACTCAACAACACTGTTGAAAATGCTTCACACACATTTATAACATTCATACAATATAAATGTGTGTGAAGCATTTGTGAAAGAGGAAGTGTGTGGAATGAACTAACACCACAAAAACACCACAGATGTCACAATCCTGACACTTTTAACTGTAAGTCTCAAAATGGAACACACGACTTGGCTCTAGGTATTGATGTCCCTCTCCTACTACAGTTTTAAGTGCTATATTACAGGTCAGAAGAGGTCTAAATCTGGAGGTGGATGCCTTTATACCTGCCATTCAAATACAACATTCAGGATAGTAACAAAAACATGCATGGTATATATAAAAAATAAAAGCATATGAAAAGTTGCTTACTGGAGGTCTGTCTCTGTGAGTGTTCACTGCTTCAATGTTCAAGTAAAACGTTTCCACTTTGCAGCCTAAAAGGAAGGGAATAGTGTTTCAGAAAGCCTGCTGTGAGATTCTGCAGCCAAGGCTTTGTGACTTTAGGAATGCACACTGGCATAGACTGGCTGGGTACAGGTGCATAAACAAGGTCTGTCTGCATACGTATTAATATGATTATCCATCTTAGCAATTGTTCAAACCACGTCATCTTGCATAGTCACCTGAGCGATCAGTGAGTCACATGCTCCCGTTTTGCTAAAGGTTTGTTTCAAACAGTAGAAGCCAGGTCTACTCCATGATAAATTCTTCCCAATGCATAATAGAGAACTTTATTCCATAATATACAGACCAGTGTATATACTTTCTATCAGGGACATGATGCCTTACCATAAGCAACAGGGGTCAGTTTGAGAACAGTATGCAGTGGGCACTTCAGGTAAGGAAGTTCATCTGAAAATTTTTTAAAAAGATACAAAACTGAATTAAAACTTAGCTTAACTTTTTTTTTTTCATTAATATGGTACGAATCAGACTTTTATTTTCCAGCTAATTCCAAATGAAAAAATATTTGAATATTATGTTTTCAAAGACGGTTTGAACATGAAAAAATCCATGTTGTGTGACACACTACCATTCTGAATCCCCTGTCGGTGAGATGAGGTAACAGGCTCTAGAACCACGAAAGCAGATGAGCCTGGCTCTTTTGCATTGTGGTTACGATGCCGGTTCAAGCCCAGCCTCTGTTACAGCAGCATTAAAGAAGTATCCGGGCTGGGAGTGAGCCCTGGCTTTGCCCCGCTGCTGCTCGTTCTGTACCTGCGCTCTTGTCCAGGAAGTAGGCGAGCAGACAGCGCATGACGGCCTGGTGTGAGATGACCAGCACGTTCCCCTGCCTCTCCAGCTCCATGATCACGGGCTCCAGACGCTGCACCATGTCCTGGTAGGACTGCACACAGAAACCAGGATCCAAGTTAGAGCAGGGCAGGGCTGTCCCCTTCCTAATCATCCTGGCCTCAATCCCACAGGGGGCTAACAGGGTAATCTCTCTAAGCACAGCCCTTTGTTCAGGCTGAATCCCATTGCTCACAGCCCACTGCTCTAGTCCTAACACGTTGTGTCCTGTAACCTGGGGTTTAGTTTCACACATCAGTGGTGTAGAGAACACAGGAATTATACAGTCATTGAAAAGACAAAAAATAATGTTGAGGGATGTCTAACCAAATTATTTAAAAACACTTTACTGTATGTGCTATATTGTATATGTTTTGGAAACAATTTGAAAGGTTATATAATGTCAATAAACAAGCACTGATTCAGAAGTATATGCAGAAATTCCTATTTGCCTGCAGGTGTGGGTGGCATGTGTTATATTAGTCACTCATGCATGTATGAGCACATATCTGTATGCAGTCAAGAGTCTCTAAAAGCATACCTTTGTGTGTACACAGCACGTGTAAATTTGCATTTTTGATTAGCGTTGCCGCACCTTGGTGACGGCTATTACTTTAATGTATCATTTGTATCATTTTCTGTCGCAGTCACTAATTCTTGGTGACTTCTTAAAAACTATGACCCTGTCCCCTTGCAACGCCCCAGTGCACGTACGCAATACTGTATCACATCCCTTCGGTTTGTCACCAATCTGTTTTTTGACAAGCTCAGGAAGTGGTGACAGCAACAGGAAATGACAAAGTGAATCCGAACAAAAGAAAGATTAGTGTCTGAACCTTCCTTGGATGTTAGACAATGCTGCCACCCAAAGGACAAGCCCTGAACAACACACTGCACACTCTGTAACCTCCTCCTCTCTCTCGCTCTCTCTCTCAGTGCAATACCGTACCTCTCCTCCTGGGTAGCGGTAGTGATATTTGTCCTGGTCTCGCAGGGCAAATTCCTCTGGGTAAGAATCCTGGATCATCTCGTAGGTCATCTCTTCACACACCCCCTGTGCCCGGCAAATAATCACAACATATTTCAATATTAATCCTGAAGAACTGGAGAAGGCAGACCTTTGTGATAAGAACTCTTACATCCCGGCCATCTTTCTGTTCCCTTACAGTCCTGTCTGCAATGAAGTTCACATGCTGACAGCGCCTAGTTAACTGGCATTTGTAGGAGCTGGCACACTGTGCTTACTGAAAATGGTGTCATCTGAAATGGTTAGCTCACGTTTACAGTAAACGCTCTAGGCACCCCTCACCGCGTCAATCTCATTCAGGATCTTCCACTGCTCGTACGGGGAGCCTAGCTCCTCGGCGGTCTGGATCGTCCTCCGCAGCTGGCTCGTCCACACCTTCAGATCAGCCAGCTTCTGCTGCTTGATGAACTCCCGCAGGGCATGGGCGAACTGCGGGGGAGAGAGCGAGACTGAGCAGCGGGATAAAGCAAAGACGTTCCCATAGCCTCGCCTGCTCCAGGATTCTTCTGATGCCCTGATTTCAATCGGTGTGGTCCTTTACTTGTAACCCTTAACTCACAGTTTTTATTTATTAATAAAAGTTCGAAAAACACTCTTTAGAGAAGTTGCCCTGCCAAAACTGTGAAAAAAAAACGACATCATGCATTATAAAACAGACACATAGATTGGTAGGAAACGTATAGTAGTGCAATTATACACGCTGTGACTGAAGGGGTTACTCTGCATTAATATATGTTACTCTGCAAGGATATATTTTCAAATAAAAATGCAGTCATTACTTAAAGAACTCTTACAGAAGGAAGGGCCAGTGATCTATAATGTACCCCAATTCATGCCTCCTGATACATTTGAGAGATGTGGATACAGCCGTTGAATGTATCATTAAATATAATATTGAATGCATCATTAAGTAATGAATAGGAAAACGCGAAAGGTGCTGTATTTAATGTATCGGAAGACCAACGCAGGCAGCAGTCAAAACATTTGTCAGCATGGAGCCATTTAGAAACAGGGTGTGCATTTGGCTGATGAAGATCCTTGTCTTGCTGTGTCTGGCTTAGCTTGGCGGGTCCCTGTGAGTGGACAGCTGTCTTTGATATTGCTGTCAGTTAGATTAGTGCTTGGCGCCAGTGACTGCATTAGAATGTACTGTATCTATTTTTCATGGCTGCAGTAATGGGCAGTTTGTATTTATTTTGTCATCTCTGTTGACATCACTGTTAATTTGTGTCCTTGTAATCCAATAAAAGAGTGAAGAAGTAAAAAGGCTCAAGACCCGCCACATCACAGACCGATAATGAATCTGCTAACGTCTTTAACTAAAACCATTCAAGGACCAAAAATAACTAAAATACAATGCAATCAAATCAAAGCTAATCCTAAAAAAAAGTTTCCCATAGTAGAAGCACAGCAAAGTGTAATACAGCATATATAAGCACTGTAAAACCCAGAGAAGTATGGGGAAGGATACTAAAAAAACATGGTAAACCACGGCAGACTATGGTAAATACATAGTAAAAGCTGGGGAAAGCACGGGAAAACTGCACAATCGCTGTGCAAAAGTAGCATGATCAATTTTTACAAGGGAAAGCAGCACCACCACTATTTAAATCACTATTTTACATATCCTTTACCAGACAAAAATACACTAAGCATAATTGAATCGTGTGGCCGTCGCTGAGGAAGACTGTCTGGTGATCCAAGGGTGACTGGTCTCCACAGTTGAAGATTTCACCGTGCAGCTAGTGGTGTTACACAAGCATTTCGTGTATGAAATAGCCACAAGGGATGCTAGTTGGGAAATAGCCACAAGGGATGCTGACTCAAAGTTCTTTTTAAACGTATACAGCAGTGTTTAGATCTGCTAGATGGCTTGGACCCCTAAATCACGGGTTACTCACTCTCACTCTCACTCTCTCTCACTCTCTCTCTCTCTCCTCTCTCGCTCTCTCTCTCTCTGACCTGCTTGCCGCGTGCTGACAGCTCTGAGTCGCCCCCGATCTTGCCCAGGACGTTGTGCTGGCTCTCTCCGTGGCGGCAGAGGTAGATGGTGCGTGGGTGAACGTGGATGTTCATGAGATAGTAGACGATCCTGCTTTGGATGTAATCCTGGACTCTGTTCACGAGGAAGCGCCGGCCCACGTTGATCACTTTAATGAAGGACAAGTCTCTGTCGGAAACACAGACCAAGTGCAATGGACACCTCTGTTAGACAAGCACAACCAGGCCAGACATAAACCCAACTACAAACTGTACAGCTTTCACATGTACCTGTCAGTTTATCTGGGAAAAATCCTTCTCTATTCTTATAGATTAATTCAAATTACAACCCTGTAATGCCCAAGCTATGCATTGTATCACATGTGATAGGCATTATAGGGTTAAAATAAGGACAACTCCTCTTCTGGCCACTGGGTGTCCCAACTGCCTTCTCTACAAGTGAAATTCTTCTGCAGCAATCTCCTTGCAGAACTACCTGATACACTGTATTAAGGCTTCCTTGTCTCATACAAGGGAGTCCTTCTTACTTGTCATCGTGATCTGGATCCAGGGGCTGGTATGTAACCTCGTAGCACGCGATTCTCTTCAGGAAGTCGTCCATGACCCGTTCCCTGTGCCTTTCAGGATAGTCCGGGCTGGACACCTTCACTTCCTGTTGAAGAATAACATTAGTGTTGTATATCATTAGAATGGAGGATAATGCAATGCTTTTCCACTGGGTTTAACAGCATACAGTACATACCAATATATTAGCAGCAATGACATCAGGATCGTCACACACAGACTCCACGAAGAAGACCTTGAAAGAGACACATGGGGAAAATGATTCATAATGTGGTATGTGTGTGCACAGTACAGTCCTTTATAATGGCAAGGCATTTACCTTGTACGAGTTTTCCTTTGCGAAACTAAGGATCAGATCTCTTCTTTCCCTGGTTGTGTTTGTGGCATCAAATACCTGCAGTGGAAATGCAGTCACAGCACCATGAGATGAGATTTCATGAAAAATAATAAGAGTGTATTGCAAATGGGAGGGGAAAAAGCAACATGATCAGCTTACAGCGATTTGCCCCCCTTCCTCCGTCAAATAGGCTTGCACATCTTCTAAAGCTACCAAGGCACACTGTCTGTGGATGACAAGAGGAACCTTAAAAAGGAGTCTGAACCTTACCATTCATTCTACATGGAAAACACATTCGGGGCTTTAGCAGTTTCACCCATGCCAGGTTGTGCTTGGAGTTTAGCAGCTACAGTTTATAAATCATCACTTCAGTGAACTTTATACAGACTGCACTGCAATGCATTGACTGCAATGCAATGGCAGTGCGAATGGCATCCTGGTAAGATGTTTCACTGATAAAAGAAACTTCTGCTTTCTGCTCAGACAACTATTGGTATTTATGTGTGAGATACACAGTAATAGTCCAGGGATGGAAATAAGACTCTTATTGCATAGCGGTTTCACCCATTCCATGTTTTGCTACGAGCTTGATTAGCCCCAGTGTGTATAGGCAACAAGCTCAGGGGCGTCTGATTAAACTCAGGAATAGATCACAATGCTATGCAATGTGAGAGTCTTATTGCCATCCCTGTAGTAAGTGACCCAAGTGTTATGTACACACAGAAGCTGGTTTGTGTTTTACACAGTTTGGGCATGCGGGATGGCTTCCAGTTCTGCTTATCTCTAGTACAGAGTACAGTAACACCCTTTCCCCTTCAAAACAGTGTGTTTTTAATAGCACTCTGACAACTTGTTCCCGTGACAACGCCTCAGCAGCACACTGCACCCTTCATAATGCCATCCCTACTGTGTCCTCTAGGGACTGCTGTTGAGCTGAAACTCAGTATTCACTCTCGTCTTTAATTAACTCCCAAGGAGAAAACGCCTAATGTTTCTAAACCGAGTACTAAAAACCCTTTTAAGAAAATCACACAATCAAAATGAATAAGTAGCAGGACAGGTCTAGTAGTGGTGTTTGAAGGGTATTTGGTCATTTGAAGATTTATAATACAGTAGGTTGTAAGTACAGTATAGTGCTGCATTTGTGTTTTTATCTGGATTGGGAGGAAGTACCAGGTACTTCTCTAATCTTTCTTAAGGATATTACCTTCATACGCTGGTAAAGACTGACACACTATATATATCTTTATGACTTTCACCTGCAGTAGTGCTTCCTGCAGTAGAGATTAACCAATTGGTAAGATCCCACAGCATGCATAATAAGCACAGCATCGACCAGCACATTTTTTTTTTAACAGTGAATTAATCACTGCAATAATTCTGTGCTGTGCAGGTCTGATAAAGATTTTAAATATGGCATGCAAGTATTTTATTTCCACACTGCAGATCGCTACTGCAGGCAGATGACTCAACCGTATTCATCATTAAGATACTGAAACTATTCCAGCACAGCATGTAAGAGTCTCTTTCATGGATATCTTAGTGTTAAAAGGGTTAATCCCAGCTTGCTATTGCTACGGGGACTATCAGCTCTACCAGTGCAGCAGGCTATGCTTATACCCTTGCATGTTGCAACAGATGTGTTAGCGTGCATGTGTTTGCATGTCTGTTAGTGTCTGCGTGTGCGTGAGAGCAGGATGCAACCTCTTACTTTCTGATTTCCATGGCTTCTTTATTGTCGTGTCGAAAGAAGTCGTAGGACTTGTACATTTTGACAGCCTCTCGACGATACACACCCAGGTTGAAAACTAAAAAAAAAAGATTAGGAAGAATTATTACAATCAATCATCAGCTTTCTGATCATTTTACAATTTGTGCACTCCATTAAAAAAAAAAAAAATCACTATCAAATAAAATAATAAATACAGATACCTATCCTAAATCACAGTAAACATTTACCAGGACTTTGGGGGAATCAAAGCCTAGAACAAACTAGAAGGCAGAGTTGATTATTTCAAGTACATTAGACAGAATTGGAGCTATATGAAATGGGTGCTAGCTCTGCTATAGAAGTGTCCTATTGCAGTCATCAGTTTATATTCACAAAGCATTACCTTCACTTCATTCCTTGCATTCAGTTCCTATTCAGGAAGAGATACTTAATATTCTGGAATGGAACTAAGAATGCCACTGCATAGCTGTTGGGTCTATTCCAGGTTTCACTGTGGGTTTAATTAGACGCTGTGTGTAGATAGCAAGATCAGGCATGTCTAATAATAAAGTATGGTATGGATCAAACTGCTGTGCAAATGGATCACACATGACACGGTAGTAAATATAAGTAAGTTTTTAGTTACAGTACCATGAGGATTATTATTCTAGCAGCATGGGCCCCCCCAGTCCCGTGCAGTCTGAAAGCACTCACCCTTGGTGGGCACTCCGATCCAGTTGAGGTAGCGCGTGAGCTTCTTGGACATGTAGGTCTTCCCTCGCGCCGGGAGGCCGGTCATCACAATCACAGTGGGGGAGTTGGTCATGTAGGAGGCCCATGCTGGACAGACAGACACACCTAGCCGTTAATAACACCCCCCAGAACAATCTTCTGAAAACCCACAGAGGCACCGCTGTTTATATGGTCTACGGCAGTTCATTCCTGCCCCTGCAAACTTCATGAAAATCCTCAATCAATCAATCCAGATAGCCAGGCTTGTGTGTGCACTGTGTCAATGCAGTGGTGATGCCAGAGGGATTATTCTGCGCAGCTGGGTGTGAAACACAAACCTGAGCATCTGTCTTGAGTAAAACTAGGCCACGCTGTGACAGCAGGGTCCTGACAGAATGGGGTCTGTTCAGTAGATCAAAGCTGCTGCTGCTGCTGCTGCTGTTCAAATCATACCCCTACAGTCCCAATATAAATCCATTACCTGGAGGAAAAGCACTGAAGGCTTATATATTACAACAAAGCTAAGTCTTGGGTGGTCCTCACCACTGTTATTTTATCTTGGCGAGAGCAGAGTATAATATTAGATTGAAGTAAATAACTGCTGCTCTCATGTAATAATATATATTATATGCTAAATAAACTTGTTATTTTGAGCTACTTGTATTCCAGTAAATCACCCCCAAGAGAAACCAGTAAGAATATAAAGGACATGGTGTTTCCTCATTGAGCCATTTTTTCTTTATTTAGTTGGTTTGTTAGATAAGCCTTGGAAAGCAGTGCAAAGAGCTGAATGATAATGAAATGACAAATTAAACAGGAAAAGACAGAATTACAAACATCTCGGTAGCAGTGGCACTTATCATTTTTAGATCTAGACAGAAAACATGTTTACCGCTGATAACACTGTTATCAATGATCATTTTCCAATAAAATCAACCCTTGAATTTTTTTCCATTGCTTTATATACAGGGAAAATGGCATCCTCATATGAGGCTATTTGCATCTTACATATAAAAACTAGAAGAGATTTTTATTTTTATTTTTTTTATTTTTTTTTTTAAATCGGGGTCAGCGTGCATGAAAGGTTTAGCGAGACACAAATAAATTGATGATAACTGCTTATTGTTCCAAACTCCTGTCAGGAATGAACAGAATTCAGCAGTGATCCTCTCGCTCTCACTCACTCATTCACTCGTTCTCTCTCGCTCTCTACAGGCTGCCAGTCCTGGCCTCCTAACTGAGTGTGATGCCAGTTTCCATCATGTGAGCTCCACATGACATTCACACAGCACCGTGACCACAGCATGACCTGCTGTGCTGCAGAGACGCACACTACACATCCTGCCATCTTTACATGAGGCGGGAATGGGACTGCCTTTACATATTTATTATGTGTGCTTAATTAGACACACCTGAGACTGTGAAGGCGTGTGGCTGCTGACTGAACCTGGCTGACATGGAACCGGCTGGGCTAATGGAGCTGCTGTTTTGGCTCACCTGGTCCTGTAGAGAAGTTCGACTCACAAGACCTCAAAATAACCTCCCAGAATGGGATCCACTTGAAACGACTCCTTGAAAACTGCTTTAACACGGTCCTTCAATGAAATGTCCAAGACTGAGTAATATGGGATGAACTTTGCATGCTCCCCTTTCGTTCATATTCATTTTCCAGCCCTGTTTCTGTTTCTAGCCCCCTCAACAACTTTTCTGAATCACTGCGGAGTACAAACTCTCAGACAGTGTCCTGTGCAGGATCATCTTCCCTGGACGGACTGCAGATAGCTCTTCTGTGCTGCACTATCGAGGGATGGCCTCCTTGAGAACAATCCCCAACCTCCACTGTACAGAGGGTTAAACGCTGCATCAAAGCAGCTCTCCCACTGCACTTGCACACACTTGTTAAACAGCCTTGCACCAATCTGCAGCCTGACCATTATCTGATGACTTTGAATTGCTACTCTTTCTTCAGCCCTGCCCTGGAAAGTGAATGAACACCCAGTTAAAGCTAAACAAATATTGACATTGAAACACTGGTGGTACATAGAGCTGTCCTCAGAACTCTACTGACAGTGTGCATCATCCCTTTTATTATACAGTACGTCTCACTGACGAGCTTACCATTTATAAAACTACTGTTCAGGTTGCAATAGGTATTTTCACTTAAATTAATTAAATGAATAGCTAAAGGCACAAGGTCACATACAGTTTTTAACATAACAAGGTGGTAATCATCATTATCTTGTGTTAAGAACAATCCAAGTGATGTGTTTAGCAGGTTTCAAGTAAGAGCTTACAGTGAAAGCAACCTTTGGATGATGTAAGCAAAACGGACTATTAATAAGGTCTGCTTTCCAAGTGTACAAAAATCATACTTACAGGATTTTTTCTCACAGGATCTCAAGTGACTTTTCCTGGTCTTTCCAGCCTCTTGCCATGAATCCGTGGCCATGTCTCTACTCTAATGGCACTGTCCACGCTGACAGCTAGCTGGACGGACAGACAGACAACCCCACGGAACACTTGGGGACCGAGCTCTAGAAGCAAGGAGTCTTCATAACTCTAACAAGAATCGACAGCTAGACTTAGTTTGGCACAGTATTAACCGAAGGCTTTTCAACAGCAACCAGCAAGTTATTATTGAAGGTGTTTAAATCAGTTATTATTAGCACAGCTAAAATAGGTATCCTAATAAAGAAATCATTCATTGTAACATAGTTTTTCCTATAATTCTTTACTACTTGCATTTGAGGAGGATGTTTGGCAGAATTAGTACAGTAGCTTTTTTTTAAATATATTGCAGGGGGTCCTGGCTTAAATAAAGTAGCCCACATCATCCTGGCTGTTAAAATGACCAGTATCGGGAGCATTCATGGTCATAGACACACAAAAATTCTTTTTAAATTTCAGCTTATGCAGATAGAAACCGTGGATGATGTGGGTGTCTCTATTCAAGCAGGGTCTCCACCAAACTCTGTCTATCTGAAGATCAATGAAATCAAGAACGACATACGCTGTGACATTCATTCGGTCACTATGCTCCAGTGCGGTACTCTGAGATGAAAAGATACCTCGCAGGTAAATTGAATTGCTCTCTCCCTGTTTGTGTGTGGTTACTGCAGCAGTCTTCAGCTCCCTTTGTACTCTCTTCTCTCCTCTCAAGCCTTCCTCAAGCCCCCCTGTAGACCTCAGTCAGTCACTCGCACTGCAACAGATAGTCCAATGTGCCGGTAACAGGGTCTAGAGTAAGGAAGCTGTTTCTGTGCTGCAACATGACCTTCCCTGTTCACGTTGCACAAGGAGGTACAGTGAAGGTGCCGTCCCAACGTCACTGCCTTTTACCGTAAACCTGCTAATACTGGCTCCAGCTGGTTATGCTCCTGCTCAGCCAGCCATGTTATATAAATACCAGTGTGTATTTGTTTGTTTGTTTGAAATTTGCACTAAGAGACACATCTGAATGGGCCATCTCTTCTGAAAGGGCTCCCTGGAGCACACATTGAGAAGTGCAGCAGAACGTGCCTCAACACATTTTGACATGCAACTATGTCTGCGGTAACCCTTTAAAGTTAAGGAATGGGTTTCCTGTAAAAATGGCAATGTTACACCAATAAGAAATGATGCACACATAAAAACCAGTTTGTACAGACTGCTTAATGCACTTCAAAATGGCTAAACATGTGCTAATTTAGTACAGTATCTGTGTTTGGGTGCACTCTGCTGTCTCAAGAGCTGAATTACATATCAGTCTATTGCATGAGCTGGAGAGTCTTACTGTATTGCCCGTCCTAAATGATCATTTCATTTTCCTGTCCAGCAGAAAGCCTCCACATTTATTCTAATTAGCATTTTGCATTTATTCTGTCAACTATATATAAAAAAAAAAAAAAGCACAGCACCAACACAAAACAAGACGCCCCGCTCGCTGTTTCTGAAACAATTCCTGCAGCAAATGGAGCGAAATGATGGCCGAGTCATGCTGCCTACGTGTGCAAAAGCAAAATGTGACCTGGTGTGTACACACTACTCCATGCAAACACAGTGACTCACACTATCACAGCACCACACAGAGGGCTGATTCAGCATCTGGACCAGCCTCACGTATTATAAGCATCAGCACCCTGTGTGCATATTGTGGCCATATGGTGCAAGCTCAAGGAGTGTTGCTAGTCAGCATTTTCAGATTGCTGGGTAAGTATATAGTTAGCTGTTAATTAGCAGCATGAATCCCTACACTTAAAGTGACAGACACAATGGTTGTCTGGGTGCTGCAAATGTATTTTAAAGCCCCCTCCCTTCTCCTCTCCTACTCTGTTTTATTTATTGCTATTGACTTAACCAGGAAGTACGCACTGAGGCAGAAGGCTCGTTTACAAGGGGGTCCTGACACAAAAACACAGATCACATCATCTGAACACAGAATTTCAACACATTAAAATAAGAGACCACTGGGGTACAAACAAGGAGTAATAACAGCTCCACCAGCAATAAAGTGGTATGAGGAACATACTCTACTTACTGCAAGCAGTAACCTGCCCTGAATTCCAGCTTTGCACAGTTATTTAAAAGAATGGCCCACATCACAGGAAACTCATCTGCACCTCTCACAGCATCCAAGAACACAGAACATGCTTTTACTTGAATCAGCTTTAAATGTTTATGTGCCGTTAAATTTGATTCACAAGAGTGCTGTCGTGTCAGATGCTAACATCTCATTCAGTTCTCAACCAGCACTGAAACAATTGAAGCATTGTTAAAACAAACTGACTGTAAGCTCAAGCACCTGTCAGTGTAGTGTGCGACCATAATCAGATCTGAATTCCAGATTCATTGGGCAACTCAGTGCGTGAAATTATAGAATCGTCAAGATTGTCATTTGTACACAACATGTACACTGTTAGTTGCACTATAAAATCTTTAGTATAATCTTTATCTTTATACTTCCTATTAATTTAAAATTATTCATAAATGTGTATCTGTTACAGGAAACACAGAATGCACAGCGAAATACACTGTGCAATGTACTGTGCAATGACAGTTTACTGTATGGAGCATTACAACAGGTTCATTCTTATGTCAGAGTACCAGCTGACATCACTAAGACAGCATCACTAGGATGCTGGGATGAGTCGAAATACCTGAAGTCAGTGGAGGGCATAACCTTGAAAAGGTGAGCATGCAAAATATTGTATGATAGCTATCTGTAACCGAACCGACATTTTAAATGCATTAAGAAAAGCTCATATGTAAGAGACAAGCACAAAGCTAAGGTCACCGAGCTCGATGCTAGGGTATACCAATAACCACTAGTGTCAAATTAATCGGCTAACACAGAGCGCATATATACGATTCCTTATATAGTCAGACAGCATATACTGTATATATATATATATATATACACACACACACACACACACACACACACACTGCTGTGCAAAAGTCTCAGACATGCTGCATTGTTCTACTCTGATGCATTATGAGCATCAACAGTTTACTCAAAGCCTCCACTAGTGTTTTCTACTATTATAACAACCTTGACTTGCATAAAGAAGGAAAAACAGTGAATGAAATAGCTCGCATCACTTGATTTTCAAGGTGTGGTATCCGAAGCATAGTCAACAAACATCATCTGTAATTGACAAACCCAGGACTGGAAGACCCCAAAACGCTGTCTAACAAGGATGAGCAATACTTGAGATAATATCCTTAAGGAATAGAAAGACAAGTGTTGAATTGACAACAGAACTGGCAGAAGGCACAGGTGTCGTTGTCCATCCATCAACAGTCCAAAGCACCTTTGACCATTGTTCCATAGTCCAATGTCTGTAAGTGTAAGTCCTGATTTCAAGAGTGACCTTCGTACTGTTGATTTGATGGACAACGACACCTGTGCCTTCTGCCAGTACTGTTGTCAATTCAACGCTTGTCTTCTTTCTATTCCTTAAGGATATTATCTCAAGTATTGCTCATCCTTGTTAGACAGCTTTTTGGGTCTTCCAGTCGTGGGTTTGTCAATTACATATTACGTTTCTCTGTGCTTGTTGACTATGCTTCGGATACCACATCTTGAAAATCGAGTGATGCGAGCTATTTCACTCAATGTTTTCCTTCTTTATGCAAGTCAAGGTTGTTATATTAATAGTAGAAAACACTATTGGAGGCTTTGAGTAAATTGTTGATGTTCATAATTCATCAGAGTAGAAAAGCGCAACATGTCTAAGACTTTTTATACATTTTACAAAAGCACTAATACAAATTGTGTTTGGTTTTGCAAGCGGTATGAGAATCGATGCCGCTCCAATGAATAGGGTGTTTTTTCAGCTGCTCCTCGACTGCGTAGTTGGTTTAACAACACCAATTAGTAGGTTATGTGTGTGTTGTTCATTGTTAACCGAGAATATTCGTAATTAAAACCGAAGCTCACCTTTTTTCCTTGCAGGGACTGACATCTTCAACAGACAGCCACAGGTTTACAACCGCCCATTTTCAAGACGTCACAAGTGACGTTGATTCAAACACTTCTTGAGTTCAACGTCATTTGATTATGAAGGATACTCATAATCTCGACGTTTATATAACCGCAATAACTGGGGCTATAAAAACACAGTCGCGATTGACAAATAACACAGTCTGGATAGAACTGCAGCTGTAATTATGCATTATGACTTTGTGTCAAGCATTATGTTTCAACATACCATTTTCATATAAAGAAGCAGCATACTGTATACTGTACCGTACAGAAATTAAAGCTACAGCAACACGTGCTAATCTCTACACTAAAATACACTTGGTAATAAGCATACCTCGCTGGCTGTCCAGTTTGTATACAACAACCCAAATACTGGCTACAGTATTATTTAATATGTAGTGTATTGTGTATTTTTTTCAGCCAATAAGAACTATGCGTAGACGTCACATGCCGGCGCACTCACTGTGCCGGTGACGAGGCACACATCATGGTCTGCGTAGACGGAGCTGGGACAGTTTTGAGCAAACATGGAGACCGGCTTGATTGATTTTCTGATTGCAGAAGACTATAGTTTTTTTTTTTCTTCACTGTTCCCATACAGCTCCATCATAACTAGACTGGTAAATAAATTATGCAAAGACTTATTTCAGTCACCCCCAAGACCATCTTTTATTAGGAATCTGTTTAAGCAATTACATTTATGTACATCAGTTTTATATGGAGGATATTCCATGCCAAAATTATAAATAAATACATGCATACAGGAATAAATAAATACATGGAGAGTTATTTATGTATTTATTTATTTATTCATTCATTTATTTATTCCAGTATTTATTTATTTTTAATTTTGACATGGAATATCCTCCATAGTTTTACTAGTTTCGTTTGAAAATTAAATGCATAATATGCGTACCGATATTTGTCATTCATGTGATATCTTGTAAGAAATGTAAGTCGCCCTGGATAAGGGCGTCTGCTAAGAAATAAATAATAATTCACAATACAATAGTTGTAATTTATGCAAGCTCTTTCTCTGTGTTATTCACACCCCCATTGTAGGTGGCGCTACCACGATCATTAACCCTGCATGTGGTTCTGTACGCCCCTCTTGCACTGGTGGCGCTCTTCCATTGTTTTGCAGACGGGTTCTGCTCCAGCGCAGCACGTTTTTAAATCTGCAGGGGATGCGCAGACTTTGCGTCAGAGTATGCGTGACCTCTGTTGTCAGTTCCGGCTGCGGTCAAGCAGTTTGCCTTACTCGGACAGGGCTTGCGTGCAGACTCACGTAATCTGACGCAAAGTCTACGCGTTGCAGACGCACCCATTGTCTCGGGTAGACGGATTTGAGAGGTTGCAGGTGAAAACAAACTTCAATTATATTTTAATCCTAAATATAACGTGTATTAAATAACCGGTGGCGGAGATACGGGTTCACATTGCCAGTGTCTGTGAAATTTTGCACTTGTATGTTTATACAACAAGTGACAACGCCGGGTTTACAAACAACAGCAGCGAAACGGGGCTTTGTGTACGCTGTCAATTTAGTGAATATCGCTTTGCTTATCAATATTTATTTATTTAAGTACTGGTTATTTAAGGATGAATTATATCGTGCACAAAAATTGCACCTGCCTGTGTGACATAACATAACTTGAATGTAAGTTAGCCTGTTTTTGAATATTGTTTTATAAATGTAGTCTACGTGTCATTGCTAATGAATGTACCACGCAGTACTACTCCCCTATATATTAGTATATGTTTTGCACAATTCATAATTTGTGAATTAACTGCCATGATGTTTTCAAGATTAAATACCGTGTTTAAAAACGTGTGAAACAAATTAATGTACTGTAGTAATAATAATAATAATAATAATAATAATTACTAGGCAGATGTCACAACCAGTAATTTATAGGATTTTTTGGAGGCAGCAAAGTAGTTGATTTTTCCGAGTGCGAGAAGCACATAATTATGTAACTCTTATGTAACTTAAGGTCAATAAACCATGAATACTTCTCTTTATGTCGTGGTTCGTCATGGCAGTATAATTTCTACTGGTAATAACTGAGAAACCCCCAAAAGGTCTCTAGTCACTTTGATAATGTTGATAATAATAAAGTATCCTAGACCATGCGCAATAGATAGTATTAGTAACTAGTAATGGTAAGATTGTTTTTTGAAGCAGGGTGTATCCCACCCTGTGTAATTGTATTGTGATAGTTTCGTGTAGAGCGACTTGTGGCGCTTCTGAAACGTACACCAGTTCGATTTTCTGCATCAGCAGCAAAACCCCGAGTTCTTTGTTCTCGGGTTCTAATCAGCAGATGCCTCTGTCTGTTCAGTTTCCCGGTACAGGCTAAGCACTTGCTAGGACAGCTAGACTAATATCAGTAGAATGTAACCCACATTGTGTATGTACAGCACTTTTCAGTTACTGGGTGGAGCGGAGGAGGTGTGCTGAAATAGTAAAACCATGCTTGCTGTTGTAAAGAGTAATCACGTTTAGATGTTTCCATGGTAAAAAAAATAAATAAAATAAAACATTGTGTAGTTAAATTCAGTTGGTAGAGAGTTATTGTTTTTCAGATAAACAGCCTTGGTACTAGTTCACAAAATAGAGATACTCACTGTGAATTCTTATTTTTGGGGGATTGGGGTTAGTGTTAACTTTTAAATGTAGTCCAGTTCAATTGACTGGTGTAGGTACAGGAAATGTTAAAAACCACTCGAATTGCCTAATAGACCCAAACTTTACCTGCTTGTTATCAGAATATTCACACCTAACAATGGTCAATATCATATTAGCAGGATTTAATTACCAAGGCATTTTCACTTCTTCATTTTATGAAAGTACTGTTTGTAAGCCCTATAAAGCAGAATGCAGTGTAGCTTATGGTATTTGTTTTTGTAAAAAAACAATTAAAAAAAAAAAGTGTCGCAGTTTGTGTAATTGGTGGTGATGACAATGCAAAACCCTTGAGTCTGTTTTTTGGGTAGTTTGTCAATGAACGTAGAAGAGGCAATTGGGTGGTGCACGTTTGTCACAGGGTTTGCCTGTTGTGTGGCTCAGTTTGTATTGCTCATCTCTGAAGTTCTTTTCTTACGAAATCGCTGCTGTGGTTATAGCTTTAACTTGTCTGTGTATGTTGTTTAGTTGCCATGGTGCAGCGTAAACATTTAAATACCCGTTCTGCCTTCAAAGACTTACTTGACTGTTACAAAACCCACTGGAGGACCAGTGAAAGCAGACCATTCGTATAGCAGAGGCAAAAAAAACTCAAGCCACAGTTACGCAGACAATGTTAACACAAAAGTCTTGAAAAAACAATTGCATTGGTAGTAAAAAAAATATATATATATATATTTTAAATAAAACAATTGCATCTATTGGCGGTATCCTGATTACTTGTTTATTTTTGCCTGGTAGAATTGCGTGTGTCCAGGATGCTGCGTCTGCGTTGCAAGGCCAAGAACGGGACTCACCTCATGCAGGGGCTGACCAGCCTGTCCTGTGTCCAGGAGCTGAAGGACAAGGTGGCTGAGCTGACGGGAATCCCCTGCGAGGTGCAGAAGATCATGGCCGGCTACCCTCCATCAAGCCTGGACCTCAGCAACGGAGATGTACATCTGCAGGACTTCCCCATCAAGTCAGGTAACCAGCTGCTGCTGCTGCCCTAGTAAACATATGGAGTCTGCATTTCAGCGAAGTGCTGCCCCCTGTTTAATTTGTTACATAGCGGATTATAGAGACACTGAAAGGTTTCCTAAGCCCTCTCTGGTTTTCATTTCCAATAGTAATGATTAAGTTCACGACAATGCCTAGTACACTGTAGCCAGCCTCTATTCTGTATGAAGATCATCCAGACATTCCAAATGGGGGGAAAAATATCTAAAAATAATAATTGATCACTCTAAATTATTATTTTTTTAAAATAATTTAATCATCCACAACCTTCATTAAAAAGATGTTTAATAATACTGAAAAGAAACTTGGAGAAACATTTCCACATAAAAATGTCATTTCGTTTCAGTACTACTGCGTACAGAATTAGAAAACCATCTGCAAATGATGTAAATGTATACGCTTTTGTTGGAATTGTGAACTGTGTTGCAGGAGACACTTTGATCGTCGAAGAAGAAAAGAATAAACCGAAGCCCCAGCCTCCTCTGGGAGTTTCGAAGTCCAACGCCTCCCCCAGCCTGCCAAAGGATTCCTCTCCTGTGCTGGCGAGGCGCGTGGTCCCCGCGGACAACTCCTGTCTCTTCACCAGCGTGTTCTTCGTGGTGGAAGGGGGCGTCTATGACCCCTCCTGTGCCCCGGAGATGCGGGGTCTGATTGCGCAGATCGTGGCCAGCGATCCCAGCTCCTACTCGGAGGCAGTGCTGGGGAAATCCAACCAGGAGTACTGCGACTGGATCAGGAGGGATGACACCTGGGGGGGTGCCATAGAGGTGTCCATCCTGTCCAAGTTCTACCAGTGTGAGATCTGCGTGGTGGACACCCAGACGGTCAGGGTGGACCGCTTTGGGGAGGATGCAGGCTTCTCCAAGAGGGTCTTGTTGATTTACAATGGGATCCATTACGACCCCCTTCAAAGGGCGGTGCCCGGTTCGGACGCACCGGCCCAGACCATCTTCTCCACCAGCGACGATATCATCCTGGCACAGGCTTTGGAACTGGCCGACGAGGCGCGGAGGAAGCGTCAGTTCACAGACGTCAACCGCTTCTCCCTGCACTGCATGGTGTGCCAGAAAGGCTTGGTGGGACAGGCAGAGGCCCGCGATCATGCCAAGGAGACCGGACACACTAACTTCGGAGAAGTGTGACGATCCCTGCCCTGGAGGCCCCTTCCTCTACCTCACAGTCCCAGCAGCACTCTGGGCTTATAATTAAGCTAAACAAAGATATTAGTCAGTGTTAAGGAAACTAAATCCACCATGGTTACAAAGCCAGGAGAGCCTCTTTAAAAGATATTATTGCTGTTTTTATTCTTCTTATTATTACCATTGTTATTCTGATTATTATTACAGTATTGGCTGGTTTCAAAGACCACAATTAGCATGAATTTTGGGTTATCTAACCCAAGATAACATAAGGTTGTACATTATTAGGAGGCTGTGTGGTCCAGTGGTTAAAGAAAAGGGCTTGTAACAGGAGGTCCCCGGTTCAAATCCCAGCTCACTCACTGACTCATTGTGTGACCCTGAGCAAGTGACTTAACCTCCTTGTGCTCCGTCTTTCGGGTGAGACGTAGTTGTGACTCTGCAGCTGATGCATAGTTCACACACCCTAGTCTCTGTAAGTCGCCTTGGATAAAGGCGTCTGCTAAATAAACAAATAATAATAATAATAATAATAATTATGCTAGTCAGGGTCTGTGAAACCAGCCATGTTGTGTTTTAAACCATGTTAGGATTTTATCACAAAAACAATGTACCTCTGCTTAGTCACTGACACTTTGATAACCTTCTGAGGTTAACAAGCTCTCTCTGGGAAGTTTGTCCTCTGAGTTGGATTGGTGTTGGACACTTAAATGCATGTCTGCTGTAATTTATTCAGAAAAGTTTTTACAAGATAGTTATATTTGCAACTCTTGCAAAATAATGGGAGGTTACCATATTGAAACCAAACTTACTGTAACAGTTTCGCTGCCATACTTTACATTCTCTTTTCAGGGGGCACGACAATTCTAAACTGGGCGCTGAAGCATACACTTTATTACCAAGCTTATTTTAACACATGTTCCGATCACTAGACTTCAGTCATTGCAAAATGTTGTATTTTATTGTTAGTTTTTTTTCAAGACAGCTGCTAGTTTGGCATATTGTGAACTGTGTTGTATTACATAGCCATAATATTTGAGGGCAAAATAAGAGCAAGGCTGCTGGAGTTTTCATAGCATTATTTTAACTAGTACTGGATTTACTTGATTTTTCAGTTTACATTTTTTTTTTTTTTGGTTTGGTCTTTGAAACAGTACATTATGGACAATGGGGTTAGATGATTATTTTAAAAAAAAAAGTTGCAAACCTGAACCACACCTTTCTGCAACTGGGCAATGTAGTGCCGTAGAAACATCAATCATCAAAGGTACAGAAATGTGCTTAAACATACTTTACCACCGTGATAACACGGGTACAGGTCATCTACATGTAGAACAAGAGGTTTGCAAGAGGTCAGTCAGCATCTTTCCAATAGATCTCTAAAACTAAAACAAACCCAACTGCGAGTAACTGCAGCAAGTTCATGAAGAATCTGGTCTTGTTCACTGTAATGATTTCAGCAGCTTGTGTGGGTTGCCCGAATGCTAATCAGTTCAGCATTAAATCAAGAGTCGTTTTTACAGAAATGAATCCAGGTTCTCCCTTGCTTGCTGCATAAGAAACCGTTTTGTCATTGCTTTGCACCTGCAGTTTGAGAAGCCATTCGTTTACAGTAACATGAACTAGTACAAACACAGGTGCTTTTTAATTTATTTAATTTTTTTTTCTAAATCTATATATATACACTCTGATTGCTGTGGCCTATTTTTGTGAGTGTCTGGTTTGGTTCAAGTATTGCAAAGTAAGTAAATTGGAATACTTCACAGAAGTTCTGACAGATCAGTTCCTGGTAGAACGCTAGTGTTTTGAAACCCTTGCTGATTGTGTGTGCTACAATCTGGAACAGGGTTAGAGAATGCAAAACAAAAACACAATGACTGTTTAGAAAACAGTTCTCTTTTCCTCAGGTTTATCTGCACTTTGAGACTATGGAAGGACTCTGTTACGGCACAGTGAACCTGTACTTGAAAGAAAGCATTTCTAATTCAGTGTCTGGAGAAGCCTTTTTTTGATTCTGAACTTTTTGAATATAATAGTATTTAGAGGGGTCTATCTTGGCTGATTTTGTTTTAGCAATGGTAGCATAAGGAATGGATGAATTTTGCATAGAATTAAATAAAATGTTGAAGTTATTCATTGTGAAGATCATATTTCCCCTCCTTTCCTGAAACTGGCACGTGAATCTTCATATATGAATGTGTACTGTACATAACACTGCATATTGTGAACTGTGTTGTATTACATAGCCATAATATTTGAGGGCAAAATAAGAGCAAGGTTGCTGGAGTTTTCATTTTATTTATTTTTTTAAATACTGACTTGATAGCTTTTATAACACACACATTGATGTAGTGACCTATATTGTACCAGCTTTTTGAAATTCAGAGTGAGTGTCCCCCCAGCCCCTAATCCAGGGGTACTCTACTCTGGATCCTCAAGGGTAATGCCTTTGTTCCAGGGGGGGCTACATTATGAACTGGAATGATATGCAAATAGGTCAGCTTCCAGGCGTGCAAGGTGTCTGGTGCTAATCTGGATTTAGATCAGGGATCACCTTAGGATGTAAATCCAGAAGCCCTGCATTTCAACTCACTGCACCATGACAGAGAGACAGCATGCATGTGATTGAGCAGTGTGTGGTTTTAAAGGCATCTTGAGTTTGTTTCTCAGGTTCTTACGCAGATTTTGGTACTCTTGTAACTGACCAGTACTGATTCTGATAACGCCTGGCCTAGTCTTTGTTTTATTTATTTTCTACTTGTATTACATCAGTAAAAAAAAAAAATAAAATCAGTAATTGCCCTTTGAATAAAACACATACACCGCTGCAAACACACACTCTGCAAAAAATCCGGAGTACAGTGCCTTGACACAGGACTAACTGAAGCCGAACTGGAAGACCTTTTTGGTGTTCCTTTATTTTGTATGAGGTACACTATATTGGGGCACCACTGATTTGCAATGGTAAGTGGTTTTGTTGTTGACACACAATAGTTTCTGTGTACTTTAAAAACTGGCTCAAGCACTTATCAGTGAAGCATTCCACCGCGTGTTAAAAATAGCTTGTAAAAAGGTAGTGCCACCTGCTTTCAATATTACTACTATAATTACTAAGTGCTGTAACCTCACATGCTACAATTTAAGCTGTATCATACTGACTCTCCAAAACTATTTTTATCCAGCAGCTTTTCTTTATTTACTGTCTTAGTTCCAATGGTAGCCTTCGTTTTTCAGTCTGGGTTGCTATAAATAGGCTAAAGCGACTGGTGATCGACGTGGATTAGCCTTTAAGTTATTATAACTAAGCTGCTGCGTTTTTAAATAGGATTGCAAGGTGCTGATGATGTTCTGCCACTGAATAGTTGGTTTTAGGTATAGGATTTTGACTGCTGGGTTTATTGTACTGTATGAAAAATGATTTATTGCACATGTAATGTGTGTATAATTGGCAATGTATCCTGGTGTAGCAAATATTTTAGAAAACTTGTGGTTTTAGAGTTACAGTAACAGCAGATGGAATTTGCTACGATAAACCGTTTGGGCCTATAAATACATCCTGCATGAACACGGACATGTCGATGTGCAGAAGATTGACAACATGCCATATTTGCATGAACCAGTATCTGGGAAATACTGGGAGAAAAACACCAAACCAATCATGGGAATTTAGAACCAAGGGGCTGCAACATAGGGGTTGATTTAGTCCACAGCCACCAGGTGTCAGTTAGTGACTGGGCTGGTGCAAAAATCAATCTCATCGGCATTTACCCTGGAGAAAATATTGTACCTCTAGAACCACACTGCCGTCGTTGCCATGTTGTCAAGGACAATCAAGCGACAGCATTTCATGAGTAGGTCGGCCGCTGTGCTGTTTGCAGAGTACAACATTTGTGTGCACGTATGTTGTGTGGATTTTGTATCTTGTAATTAAACTCACAATAGCCACCCATGCCTTTAAGACTCACTGAACCCATGCCTGATGATATTTATGATATTAATAAAATAAGACTGAACCGTGCTGGGTAGTTTGCTTGCTTACTGCTTTAAATACATAGCAGGTGTGAACTGATGATGTGTGCATTTATTACTCTAACAACAGGTAAAAGTGGGGCAGCTGAAAAAAAAAAAACAGGTCATCCTTGCTGGATCACACCCTTCTTCACAAATCTTAACAGGAACCCTGCTTCATTCAGGGTTTGTTGTCTCAGATCAGAGGGGGTTGTGCTGGAACAGCTAAAGAGGATTTCATGGATACCAAAGCTTATTTAATTAACGAAACAGGCTTTATATAAGAGTGAAGGTTTGGTGAGCCTGTTACTAATGAGAACCAGTCACAGCATAAAGACACATGTAAGGCTGCTGCATTTTAATTGTAAGATGATTTGAATTTCACAAACACCTGGTTTCACAGTCTCCGATTAACACTAATCTAACACCACGAACTGTCGCTGAATTAATGTAGCTCAAGATTAGTGCTATCATTACCGGCATATATACAATTGGTAATTGAAGTACTTACAGTTTTATTTTACCACATTATCTATACATTTTGGTTAATGAAATGAGGGTATGAAGAATGTGGGATTATTCCTGTGTCTATCATAAGAGAAAGTTAAAACAAACAAACAAAAAATGTTTTTTAAAAAAAAAGCTTAAATGGTCATTTTCAAAATTACCACAAGGGGGCGCTGAGAAAAGCAAAGGGTTTACAATGAGCGTGAAAATAGTATGAAGGGAATAATAATAATAAACATTATTTAACAGATTGCAGCATATTGATTCACAATAACACCCTTTACTTCTTACATTGTTCTTTTACTGTACTGCGGGGTTCGTAGTATTATTTCCTTTAAACTGTTCATTTGTTTATTGAACACCCGACTTTTGATAAAGAAATATGTGGTGTACTATTATCAGTCTATCGGCTGTGCTCATGTAAATGTACGTGTGTGTGCTTCTTTGTTATAGACCAGATCTGGACCAGATTTAAATCTAAACGGGACTTTCCTGGATAAATAAAGGGTTAAATAAAAAAAATCTAATAAAAGGAACCGTATAATTCCATGCTCTGGGCAATCTCAAGTTAACATCTATGTAAAGTGCTTGATTTCAATTGACGCAAGAGTATCAGTTGCAAACCGTGTGGCTTGATATGGAACCGCTGACGGTTATGTTAAAAATGCGTTGTGCTTCCTCTTTCACACAATAAAAATAAAAACAGAAATATAGCTGATACACTGTAGGGCAAAATCTAAAAGCAGCTGAAAAGCTCGATCGTAAAGATCATCAAGGTGTGTGTGTGTGTGTGTGTGTGTCTATATATATATATATATATATATATATATATATATATATATATATATATATATATATATAATTTGTTTTTTAATGTGTGTTAGGCTACTGTATATAGGGGTATGATATTCCTTAAAACCATGAATCCTATATATAGAGAATTACTTATGTAAGAAGAGATAACGCTTATATAAAGAATGCACCTGTAATAAAAGATTGACGTCTTTACTATATTAATCATAGTTTAAAACAAGCCCTTCTGTCGTATATGATGATAGTTATTATTAGTAGTCGTAGTAGTCGTAGTATTGGTGTTGATGTCATTGCTATTTATTTTCAGTAACGGTGGAAGGGTATGACTCTGCTTAATGTATCTGTCTGGTTTAGGGGTCTCCCTGTACTAATCCCCATTGACACTAAATAGCACGCTGCAATATAATCTATTCTGTTAGACTCGGTGCGACCTAATTTGCTTTTAAGTTTTATTTTACTTAGTGAGTCAATGTATGCCACTATTCATGTGAGACAGAAAATACGTGCATTGTTAATGTGAATGCCTCTAATAGGTTGAAAAAACCCATGAAGTTGATATATACCTGTCTACCTGCGAGGCCCCGAAGTGTTGAGTCAGGCATTCTTGTGATAGGCTGCACCTGTTCGAGTGGGCGTGGTCACAACAGTGTCACGGGAGGACGTGCAGAAACAGACAGGCTTGAGTTAGTGGTATGCAGTATTACCTGCTCAGGTGAATCAGAGTCACATCAGAAACTGAGAAACCGAGAAAGGTGCTCCACGCAAAGGCGAGGGTTGCTTTTAAAGGACGTCGTGTTTTGGACGTTTTGTGGAATACAGTATACAATCAGTAGAGTCTTTGGGGTTATCTGGAACTGCGTCCAGGTAGGTAAACAACAAACTTTTATCAGCAGACTTTCAACATGAGCATGAAAAAATGGAGCCAGTTTTAAACAAGCGAGATTATATATATATTGAGTAACCGGTACATTGTATCCACGCGTATTACCGTAATTTAAAACCAGTTAAATTAACTGGGCGCCTTGGGAAACTAAACCCAAGCGAAAGTTACTTAAAACAAATAAAATATATACAATTCACACCTAAAGAAAAAAAAAAACTACCTTTTTGAACCAAGAATATAGGCTACGCTATTGCCTAATATAATGATATGAAATGGTTGTGAAATGCTTATTATTATTATTATTATTATTATTATGAAAGTAAAGTAAAATACAGTTTTAAAAATATTTCATTAATGCTATGCACTATACGAATTTCAGAATTAAAGAGCGCAGATGGCGTCATTATTATTATATTTCAGAAATCATTGAGAATGAGCATATATGCGTTTAATTGTGATCTATACTCATATTTATTTTTTATTTAATTAATTTATTTAATTTACTATTTTTTACTTTTTTAATTAGGGGGATTATTTACAAAAAATCCGTGGTGAAAAAATAAACGGTACGCGATGTATTTTATTTTTTCAAAATCTCACACTTGACATTTTCCGGTTTAAGGGAAATTAATTGGGAATGGAAATATTCCAGATGATTCCCAGTGATCAATTTATTGCACCACATCAAAAACCCTTTTGTTTTCAAAATGTTTGCAATACTTTGCTAATTTAGAAATATAAACTGCCATGTCCACGTTGAAGATATAAACCCTTGGTATCTGTGATGTTACTTTGTTTCTGTAGCTGGTCTACCAATACATTTTGCTAGCATTACATATTAAGGGATGGCAATAAGACTCCCATTGCACGGCAGTTTGATCCACTCCTGGTTTTACTATGAGTTTAATCACACTCTCCTGAGCTTGCTAGGTAAGCACTGTCTAATCATGCTTGCAGTAAAACCTGGAATGGATGAAACGGTTATGCCTTAATTCCGTCCCTGGATGCAAAGATCGCTATGTTTAAAGCGCAGTCCGCTGCAAAAGATGTGCTGTACCTTCACTCTCTGTAGGTCTTCCTTTACCTGTTAGGAACCGCTAGTTTGTGCTCCTGTGGGGTTCTAGCATTTATTGTTCATTTTACCCTCCAGCAGAACAAGAATGGAAATAAGACTCCTATTTCCCTTTGTTTGCTCTCAAGAGTGGAACCAATATTCTTGGTAATGGGAACTCTTTGAAAGGAGGTAGGAAGGGATTTATCCCTGCACACTGTAGGTAAAGATTAATGAAAGTGAGCGTCTGAGGTATTTACATGACAGGGTGGTGCAAAGGTTCATTGTGCCTGTTTCTTTAGAGTCTGTTTTTTTATGAATGATTAACCTTTCCCCCTAATGCTGTTGTAAATAGAAATCCTCCTGCTTGCTGTTGTAGAGTTTTAACCCTTAGTGAGAAAACACAATAGCAATTATTTCCCAAAGCCTTTTATTGTTAGTGTTTTTCCCCCCTGAAAAACATTATGCTCTTGATTCCCAGGGTGGTTCTTAAACAACCTCATCTCTCGATACAAAAAAGCAAACACAAACAACTTTTCTGTTCATTTATTATACGCTCTCTTAAGCTTTTATGCATTTCTGTTACTCACTGTGAAACCACTGTTCTGTACATGCAAACCACCATCAGAAATATTGGATCTCGCTTTCTGGAATTTCATCAAGTCACTAAATTAGAATCCGCCTCCTCGGGAATGTAATGTGCCTTTTCAGACTATATTTAAAAACGTGCAGTTGTTTTTCTCTAATTTTAGTTAGATTTCTGTTAAACCTTCCCCCCTCCACTGTTCTTGTTATATTCTAAGTTGAAACCACTTAACAAAAGATTTTGTTATTCAAGTACGTGATTTGTTAGGCATGGTGACCATCAGGGGAAGCTGTAGTCTTGCCTCTTTTAATAATTTAGAGTGTTCATGTAGTCTTGGTGTCATGTAAACGGCTTGTTTTATATTTGAAACTTTCCATGATGTTTAAATCTTAATGCTGAGTTGTCTCTGACTAACTAACCTGATCCATTCACTTCTGGTGGTAACATTCCAGAATTAGTATGGTGCTGTTCTTTTGTCTAAACAGTGCTCTACTATGCTATAGACCTGGAATTCTAGGTATGCTTCCTCAGTGCTCCTCAAGGCTTGGGCAGACTATTCTGTCATTTTAAAGCAAGACCGATATCCTAATAATAGGTTTCCGCTGTTTGACAGCCTAGTTTGCTATCATGTAAAGTGACAATAACTGGAAAATATTGGGTACAAACCTTGAGGCTTTTTTTTTTAATGTCAGAAGTACTGAAAGATGGGACACAATACCTCCTTCTTAATTTGAGGCACACCCAGTCATTTTCCATTCAACTGGTTTCACGAAACAGTTGTCGTGATTTATTGCAAGTGTAAACACACAGTCCTGTGTACATACACACAGCCATGCTGCTGTGTCTTTGTCTATTTTCCCTACATCAGATGATGTGGCTTCCAGTTACACTTTTAAAGCTTTGACTTGCTATTGTCCTTTTGCACTTTCATGGTGTTTGCATTCTGCGTGGTTCTTTACAGGCAATAGGTTATTGCAGTTATTCAAATGCTATGATTTGTGTGTTGAGATTCTTTTGATCCCAGTTTCGTAATTACTTTTCAGTTCAGTTGATCTGTAACCCAAGCTAGATCAGTGTGTTTAATCCATTCAGTCCTGAAGGTCCTGCCTTATCTTAATACTGTATGTTAACATATACCATGGGAACCTCATGGAACTCCTGTAGTCCCAGTCTGAGTTAGCATATAAATATAAAAAAGACGCTTTTAGTCCTGTTCACATGTAGTTCCTTCTTTAATTTAATTTCGCATTCTTCAGTGCAACAAAAATAATTCGAGACTAGAAAGGGTTAAAGCATTAAGAATTAGTGCCATCTAGTGCACAGCTGAGCATCGCCAACAATACAAAAATAAACTTGATCCTTAAACTGCTCCCTCAATGCAGCTGGCTCTGGCTGATCTAGCCTGGGTTACACATGTCTGACAGGAAGCCAGAACTAAAGACAAGCAACTCGGGTGAAAGCATCATTCACTACAGAAAACAAGCAAGACATGAGCTATTGAAAACGCCATCGAAAGATAAGAGGAACAAAAAAAAAACTCGAAACCTGAAAATGTAATTTGAAGACAATCTTTAACGACACGGCAATTCTAATACAATGTGTTTGCTATCAGTGAATGATGCATGTAAAGTATACAGAAGAACTATGATGTCGTTGTAGGGATGATTTCTGGATGTTAACCTAACCCCAAACAATTCAATCCGTAGGCGCGTTGAGTTAGATCAAGTCAATTTATTTGAAGGTTAACACAGAGCGCTCCGGAGACCCACTCAACCGGCACTTTATCAGTACTCGGAAGAATGCGATCTGCCTGAATTCCCTTTTACATCAGTATAAAGGATTCTCTATTCTAAACATTGCACCAATAATATTCTAACACACAGCCACGTCTAACTCTTATCTTCTCTTTTCAACCCTATATCGAGAAAAACAACCATATATGGTCATACCACCAAATGGTGTCTACTGAAGCAGTTAAAACTGGTCCCGCTATCCTACATTCCCTACCCATCCTTACACCACTTCACCCCAATTATTATCTGAGGCACTCAAAACTTAGCCAACTGCATGAAGTTATAGTTCACATAAAACTTAATATATTTATTCCTTCAGTCATACACTGCTGAATATTCTTTGTTTGTTCTGTGTATTGTACATCATTTATTATCATTTGATTACCCGCTTACTCCAAAACTCTGGTGTTGCAACACTAAGATTAGATTGTGTTTGCTGACTAACTAGGTCGTTTGTTTAAACGTATTAGATCCTGAAGTATGATGGTAAAGTGCAGTACAGTAAACTTGAAAAGATTTCTAAGACTTTCATTATACAGTTTCTGGTGTGAATTTTATCAGGGGAAGCTGCCAAGGACCCTTGTGTAGTGTTTGTTTCGGGGTGGGCTTGGTTTGTCATAGGCAGTTAAACAACTAAGGGCTGAATTCATAAAGTCATGAATATGAACCTGTGTTTCAGAAATGTACAGAAGTGGAACTGCAGGATTTTATATGTAGCCTCAACTTGCTAATATTCTGGGTGCATTTGACACTTTTGCTTTTAAAAAGGAGGCGTCCATCTTTAGAGGGTGTTGGGTACTGTGTTCACAAAAAGTCAAGTTGTTGCTTAATACGTGTAAGTTTATAAGGTTTTTATGATCTGATACAGATGGGCTAGTCTGTAAAATTGAGAGCTCTGCTGTTGTAATACACATAACAGCATGCTGATGTCATAATGAGCTAAAGTGTAATTAGCGTAGGCATGCTATGACTGGACACATGCAATACCTGGCAGCTGTTTATAGGTTTGAGGTAATCTGGTCTAGGGCTTTTGTTCAAGTGCAAGCATTGTATTGCCATGCTTGTGCAGGAGGTAGCCAGGGAGTGAAAAAACACACACACATGCAATCCAGAGATCAGCTTTCTTTTGAAGCAGTTCTTCGCTTGTGGATTGGAAACTCATACCCACGATGTAATTGAGCTCCCTGACAGTGTCATAAGTCTGAACAGGACAACACTGCACCTTCGCAACGGCTCTGATGCAAAGTGATAATTGTACACTGCCTCACACAGCACTTTGAAATAAAGTGAAAAGAAAAAGGACGGCCTTGGAGAGAGGTCCACTGGTGGCCCCTGAATAATGAGGCTACCCATTTATTTAACTATGAAGTCATGACCGGCCATCTACTCACAAGTTTTTGGAACTTGTTCCAGATTCATATCAGGAATGCTAGCACAATTGAATCTTTTTAAACCTGTTTGAATACTTATTTGTTTGGGTCAGTTTATTAGATTATATATTAGACACAGTCTTTTTATTTCTTTTGTAAAGTGCCCTGGAATGCTTGCATGAAGAGCGCTATATCAGTGCAATTTGTTTATTATTATTATTATTATTATTATTATTATTATTATTATTATTATCCAAAAAACAACCCAGCATAAAAAAAAACAATTGTCCCTTCTTTATAGTTTTATACTTATTTACACAGAATTATACAGAAAGAAAGATTCCAGCATTTGCTGTTAAATTGTTTGAACCAACTGCTAAATTACAATGGAGTCAGTTTATTACTTCTCTTAATTCATTTCAAATTATACTGTATTTTCTTAATCAGTTTTCTTTAAAGGGTGTCCTTTACTAATGTTTTTCATTGCCGTTTAAAAAATTAAAAAGTATTCCCTTTTATTAATAACTCTTAAAATTGTCTAAATAAAACAAAGCATTGCCTTAATTGTGAATACTAATATAGATAGATAGATAGATAGATAGATAGATATGTATGTATATGTTATATTATCATACTTGGCTTGATTCATGGGATTGCAGCGATCCTGAATTTCTAAAAGCGTACTCTGTCGAAACTGACAGGTTTCATTTGTTCTTGTGTTGTTGCTAGAAAGTGTATTTTGAGAAGTGAAAGCGTGTTTAGCATGCAGGTGGTGCTTCAGATTAGATGTAGCCTATGTTTGTAATACTGACAATTTCAATTTGATTGTAAATAAACTTCCCATTTACAAGTCCTTCAATTTTAGTACTTTGCTCCATAATACAGTTATATGACTAACTTCCTATGCAAACGCGGACATGCACTCGAGTGTATTAAAATGGTGCCGCAGGGAATGAGTTACGGTGTGGTAAGAGGGACAAGACAGAGAAGTGTGATTAACGTGGGTTAAAAAAAAAATGAATCTCCAAAGAAATTAACGTGTTAATCGCAGAGGTTAACTGTGATTTATTGACAGCCCTAATAAATTATATATATATATATATATATATATATATATATAGGTAAGTATGTATAAATAAGTAGGCTTCCATTTAGATGTACTGTAGTTGGTTTTTGTTGGTACAGTACTATATTTTCATCAGAAGTATTTTAATTCAGAAAGATTCTGAAAATATCACTTGCCAAAAGACCAATATGTAAAATTCCACATTAACGAAACAACAGTAAAATTAAATCAAGCTATTACCCATGCACAGAACTGCATAAAAGGCAATGCAGTTTAGCAATATATATATAAAATGTTTCCAGAATTAAAACAGTATCCAAAGTCGGTATTCAAAATTGCAGAATATAGAGCTTGATAAGGCCTTAATGTCACAGTTCACTTGCAAATGAAAATGCACAACAGCAACTAAAGATCACAGATTTTAAAAAAAAATACATTGCAGTATCTAAAACTGTTTAATGATAAACTGTTTTACATGTAGCTGGTCTCGTTTGCTGTGTTCGTGCTGGAGGAAGCGCTGTGTAACTGCACAATGTGCATGCGAGAAGAAAAAAAACAAAAATAAAACACGGGGTGTGACGGTTAATCAAATACATGTATAATATGAATAACACGTTTACTGCACTGTGTTTTCTTTCTACACAGTTGAAGAAGGTCCTTTGTCCGAAATCCCCATTAAATATTTTTTATTTTAACTTTTTTATTTGTGTACATCCAAAAAGAAATATATATATATATATATATATATATATATATATATATATATATATATATATATATATATACACATATATATATATATATATATATATATATATATATATATATATATATATATATATACACAGACATGCTCAAATTTGTTGGTACCCCTCCACAAAAAACGAAGAATGCACAATTTTCTCTGAAATAACTTGAAAGTGTCAAAAGTAATTGGCATCCACCATTGTTTATTCCATATTTAATAGAAATCAGACTTTGCTTTTCATTTTTTATTCAACATAATATTGTAAATAAGAAAACAAATGAAAATGGCATGGACAAAAATGATGGGACCGCTAACCTAATATTTTGTTGCACAACCTTTAGAGGCAATCACTGCAATCAAACGTTTTCTGTAGCTCTCAATGAGACTTCTGCACCTGTTAACAGGTAGTTTGGCCCACTCTTCCTGAGCAAAGTGCTCTAGCTGTCTCAGGTTTGATGGGTGCCTTCTCCAGACTGCAAGTTTCAGCTCTTTCCATAGATGTTCGATAGATCAGGACTCATAGAAGGCCACTTCAGAATAGTCTAATGTTTTGTTCTCATCCATTCTTGGGTGCTTTTAGCTGTGTGTTTTGGGTCATTATCCTGTTGGAGGACCCATGACCTGCGACTGAGACAGAGCTTTCTGACACTGGGCAGTACGTTTCGATCCAGAATGCCTTGATAGTCTTGAGATTTCATTGTGCCCTGCACAGATTCAAGGCACCCTGTGCCAGGCGCAGCAAAGCAGCCCCAAAACATAACTGAGCCTCCTCCATGTTTCACTGTAGGTATGGTGTTCTTTTCTTTGAAAGCTTCATTTTTTCATCTGTGAACATAGAGCTGATGTGACTTGCCAAAAAGCTCCAGTTTTGACTCATTTGTCTAAAGGACATCCTCCCAGAAGGATTGTGGCTTGTCAATATGCATTTTAGCAAATTCCAGTCTGGCTTTTTTATGTTTTTCTTTCAAAAGTGGAGTCCTCCTGGGTCTTCTTCCATGGAGCCCACTTTCGCTCAAAAAGTGACGGATGGTGCGATCAGAAACTGACGTACCTTCACCTTGGAGTTCAGTTCAGTTGTATCTCTTTGGCAGTTATCCTTGGTTCTTTTTCTACCATTCGCACTATCCTTCTGTTCACTCTGGGGTTGATTTTCCTCTTGCGGCCGTGCCCTGGGAGGTTGGCTACAGTTCCATGGACCTTAAACTTCTTAATAATATTTGCAACTGTTGTCACAGGAACATCAAGCTGCTTGGAGATGGTCTTGTAGCCTTTACCTTTACCATGCTTGTCTATTATTTTCTTTCTGATCTCCTCAGATAACTCTCTCCTTTGCTTCCTCTGGTCCATGTTCAGTGTGGTGCACACAATGATACCAAATAGCACAGTGACTACTTTTCTCCATTTAAATAGACTGAATGATTACAAGATTGGAGGCATGTGTGATACTAATTAAAGAAACTAATTAGTTTGAAATATCACTATAATCCAATTATTTATTATCTTTTCTAAGGGGTACCAACAAATGTGTCCAGGCCATTTTAGAATATCTTTGTAGAATAAGCAATAATTCATCTCTTTTCACAGCTTCTTTGCTTTATTCTATGACATACCAAAGGCACGCAAGTATACATGATAAAATAGCTTCTAATTTCATCACTTTTCAGGTGGAATGAAGCATTATTTCAATGAGCTGTAAGGGTACCAACAAATTTTGAGCACGTCTGTGTGTGTAATATATATATATATATATATATATATATATATATATATATATATATATATATATATATATATATAAATGAGTGTGTGTATTTGTATTCATAACGATAAATACATCTGTACTTTGTAATTTGGGTGTGATTATGGTAAACACAAGTGGTTTAGAAACCCTGATCTATATATTTCCTTGGTTTACCATTTTAAAAAAATGTTTTTAAGTTCTTGTGTTTTGCTCTGTGAAGTACAATCGAAATGTTTGCTTCTGTATCTCTCCAGAGTGTGTCAGTGAAGCTCTCCTCCAATCCGCACAGGCCGCTGGTTCGGAGCCGCCCCCTTCCCTCCTTCATTTCCTCTCTGTGAGATGCCGAAGAGTGACACGTGGCCCGGCGTGGATGCCATGGAGTCCATCACGAGCGTGGGCAGCGCAGGGAGCCGTGACAGCGTGGTCAGCCTCAACTCCAGCCACTCCACCTTGGTGAGAGGGGGGGCAAATTAAATGTTTCGATCAGAAGCCGTTTTCAGTCTATAGGGTACGAGAAGTTTGCCCAGATGAGATAAATAATATATGCATTCAAATATGATTTCTGAAATCTAGTGATCTACAATGCATTGGCTCAGCATTGGAATTTTAACTTTTTGCCATTAGCAGCTGTTGCTAATATTAAACTCAGCCAAATAAACCGTCGGGGAACCTGCTTTTAATATAACTCCATTCTTCCACCCCACCAGAGTGATGACAGTCTGGAGTACCTCTCTGCCGAGGAGCGAGCCTGTCTCATGTTCCTGGAAGAAACTATAGACTCGTTGGACACGGAGGCAAATGACAGTGGGCTGTCCTACTATGAGACGACCAGAGCTGACAAACTGTCCACCAGCAACCTGGCGTCCAAGCAAGAGTACCTGTCCTCCTCTATAGGGAGCTGTAGACTGGAGGGTGTGTATTGAGTCAACAAGCTAGCATTAATAAAAAGACTAGTCATGGGTAACTTATTGAATTTCTGTATTGAAATGGCAAAGAAGAGCAAATGTCCTTAGTGATCTGTGAAACATTAACATTTTACTGAACTGTACTATTTAAATGTTTCTCTGCAAACGTAGAGTGTGGTTAAACATTACACAGTGCAAATATTGAGTTTAACAACCAGTTTTTTTTTAAAGAACGGCTGTTACCACTCAAGCTCTCTAACCAAACCGAAATTGTTGTAGGTGGAAAATATCCATATGTATTAGCCAGAATGTTTTAAAATTCTTTTTTTTTTTTCTTCTAGATGAATATAAGTCAGCCATCGACAGACCAGCATCCCAGAGAAGCAAGGGCAGCCACCCCGTGTCACACTTCCTGGTGCCTACTCCTCTGCTGCCTGCAAACAGCGGCTCCAACACTTTACCCAAGGCTGGGCTGAAACAAGCGCCAGAGAGCATTAAGCTGTCTCCCCTCTCCCAGAGCTGCATGTCCGACCCCAGTGGGATTGCTTCAGGAATTCATCCGGAGAAGCTGGGAGAGCAGACGAGCCTGCAAGCGGAGAAGCCAAAGAGCACGCCTTCGGATCCCAAGCCTTCCCGTGGTCACGTCAGGAACCCCTCCAAGACCAACTTGGGTATGATTCCACCACCAGAAGGTTTTCGAGATGGTCTGGAGAAAGCCAGAGCTGAGCACCGAGGATCTGAGAGGTCATCTCCTTTGGGAGGCCAGCATGAGAGGAACAAGATAACTTCAGAATCTTCTACCAGACCAGAGCGCTCACTGACTGGACCAGGGGCACGGCCTGCCAGTCGGCCACATCCTGCAACATCTAGATCTCTTCGCTCAGACTCTTCTCTGTCAACAACAGTACCATCTGACGCAAAGCATGGCCCGCCGACTGCTCCTAAACCCATGAAACTGCCTTCCAACATCGTAATGAAGTCCTTAAAAGGAGGAGGAACTCCTTTTCCCAGTCAGGATTCCCATGGAACCGTGGAGCACGGCAGCCCAAACCTCACAGCTTTCTCTACAGAGAAGATTGTTCACAATCATTCGCACATCAGTGACCCCCAGAGATCCAGAAGGGAGGCCCTTATGAAACTTGGCTTACTTAAAGGTGAGCCTGAACAGGACTGGCACAGCAGTCCTTTCCACTTGCCAGACCACCCCAGGTCCATGGAGCTTCCAGGAGATGACGCTCAAGCCAAACCCTTACCGGCCAAAGTCGAGGACAAGCCCAGGGGCAGCAACATGCGACCACGGGCAGACAGTGACCTGCTCTACATGATTGACAAGCGCTCCACAGCCAGATCTGCAAGTGTCAAAGCAGCAACCCTGGAGCGCTCTGGCATGGGGCTGAGTAGCTACGTGGTCGACACGTCTGTTAAGTCCAACTTGAAGCCCAACACCCTCCTGGCATCGTCTAGCTTAATCAGGAACTTCAGGCCACGCCCCGTCTCTCTGGGGACTGGGAAGGACTTTGCAGACATCCAACAGGAAGAGAAGACTGAGCAGCCCAAAGACATCAGGAGGTCTTTCCCTGCCCCTCACGGCCCCAACAAGCTGCCACGCTCCCAGGGCATCAGTGTGCAGATCACACCCAAGACTGGGGAGGACCGGAGGGAGGCCTTGAAAAAGCTGGGGCTCTTGAAGGATTAGCAATGCCGTCAGTGATGCATTCCGGACAGTTGTGGAAATGGGAATGCTGTATCTTAAACTGTAATGGGCTGACAAGGAATAGATGCCACAATCTTAGGTCTTTTGAAAACGACAAAGGGTTGAGGGTAGAAGTCTGTTTATTATTATTATTACTACTACTACTACTACTACTACTACTACTACTACTACTACTACTACTACTACTACTACTACTACTACTACTACTAATAATAATAATAATAATAATAATAATAATAATACAATTAACTGGATGTTTTTGAGGCAAAGCAATTCCTTTTGCATCGCTGCAAACATTTTGAATAAAAAACTTGTAAGGCAAAACTGGACAAATAACTAAATTTGTTAGAATTATTTTGTTTCTCTGGCAAACAACCTTTACTGAAAACGGATTCTAAAACAAAAAAGACTTCAACTTGAAAGCTCTCCTGATGATGCAAGGGGATTCATATGCTGTATATATGTTTGTGTGTGTGTATATATACTTTCTATCAAGTCAAAAATAAACTGAAAAGTTGCTGCTTAATGTTTTCTATTTCATAATGAATGCCATGTGTATATATTCCTATGCATTCTTTTGGATGAGACGGGATGAGGAAGGATAAGTACTTTTTCCTACTGGGATTAATAGTACCATTCACACGACCGAACCAGGAACTCACAAGAGAACACTGTGTTATGAAAACTCAGTGGAACTATTTGAAATACAGACTTCATATTTGCAAAGTTGGGTACAATTGTCTGTTAACTTGACCTCTGACCTAATGACCTATTCGGTCAAGTGGCTTTTCCATTTCAGGATAATGGAAATCACCATAGTTAAGATTATGACTCCCAGATTGCAACAGAACTCCTATATTCTATAATTCCAAAGGCTCTATCTTGGAATCCTCTCAGCAGTATGGGCATTGTTAGGTATTCCATGCAATCTTCTCATTATAAAACTGAAAACACTAGATAAAGATTAGTATGGTAATTGCCAAAGAAGCTCTCTCTATCGCACATGCATGCACACTTACTTTAGTATTTGAAGTTGTTTGTGTGTGTGTATGAGTTTATTTTTAGTACTAATGTGTACATTATTGAAGTGTTTTGAAATGATGGAGATATGACCCTGCATGTATCTGCACTCATTTAGATTATTTTATCTTTAATAATATTTACACTAACTGTGAAGTCCAGTCTGCAAGGGAGTGGCGCTTTCCTGTGAACAGAAGAAGCAAGTGCAAGTCTGGGGATATCAGCATGTGTAAAATACATGTCCATCTGTGTGTTACAATATGCATGTCGGAATTGTTTTAAGAGATCGGCAATGCCATAGAACCATCAAATCTGGACAGTGTGCAGAGTGTTTTTCGACACACAGTAATAATAATAATAATAATAATTATAATAATAATAGGTAAAATGCCAATTCATCAACCAATATTATTTTTTTATTTTTTTTCATGCGATTCTGAAGAAGCTGCCATTTGAAGTTTCACATGAAGTTGTCTGTGTTTTTGTCACTTTGTCTGTTCCTTCTATCAGTGTTTTAAACTTGACCTTGCAATGGGATTTTAAAACTACAAAACTGTTTATAAATGTGTATAATATGCGTCTAACATAATTTAAATATTTCCCTGAATATATTGAAGGCTGGTGTTATTATAATGTGTGCATTAGTGTTTTATACTATTATTATTTATTTTTTAGCAGACACCCTTATCCAGGGTGACTTACAATTGTTACAAGATATCACATTATACATTATTTCACATTATACAGATATCACATTATTTTTACATACAATTACCCATTTATACAGTTGGGTTTTTACTGGAGCAATCTATGTAAAGTACCTTGCTCAAGGGTACAACAGCAGTGTCCCCCACTGGGGACTGAACCCATAACCCTCCGGTCAGGAGTCCAGAGCCCTAACCACTACTCCACACTGCTGCCCTGGCCCTGGGTTTTTAACTTTAATTTATAATGTTGCTTTTACACAAAATGGTAGAAAAATCTTGTCAAACTTCATATTACTCAACAAGGTTGTAAATCTAGTAAGATGCTACTTTAAGGTGGGACTCTTAAAGTATTTGATGAATCATTGAGTTGTAATGCAGCATCCAGGAGCTGTACAAATGTTGCCTTGAATATTCCATTTTTTTTGGGGGGGGGGGGGGTTGGGCTGAGAACCAAGTGGCATTCCATCGAAGCCCAACCCGTAAAAGCCACAAATAGACAACATCAATCAGTCAAAGGAGCCTGTCATACCAGCAGCTCGCTCAATGGAATAACAAAGTAGGCTGCATGATCCCCTAAGCAAGAGCATGGGGCCGGCACCCTTCCCTCTGGGTTGGCAAAGCTGCCCAACCTGTCGGGTGGCAACGCCTTTTCAGGCATCCGAAACCTGCAACAGCAAGGGACTCTCGACTCTGTGACTGCAGCAACAGGCTGATCCCTGCTGCAACCCGCTCCAGCCCATCTCTGAGAATGAGGGCAAGGAGTTAGAGTTCAAAGAGGGGAATTGTGACTGTATTTGGGCCTTTTACATTTGCAACATAATAAAAGTAAGCACTTAAACTTGTAAAATTCAACTACAAACATTTTGATAGTTTATAATAAGTGCATTTTATCCTCTATAGAAATGCATCAGTGAGTGTTTTATAATCATACCAAACATTCTTCTTGGATAACATCAGGGCGCAGAAGATTGACAATGAACTGTTCCGATGACTAAACCCTAAGATGTACACTGTCATGTTATAGTGGCGTGTTGTTATTAACTACATCATGAACTCTAATTGCAATCACATGATGATGCACTTGTGATGCACAGAAAACAGAACAATCATTCTCGGGAGACACTGCTTCTGGGTTAAGGATCATCAAAAAATAAATAAAGTGAACACTTTACATTAAGTGTCATATGAGCACCTACACATAATTACAGTGTTATTATGCATAGTTACAATGGACTTAATGTGTATATCTTTTTGCATGTTATAACCCTAACCCTAACCATAATCCTAACCCCTTTCTGATACAATTTGTCTACTTGAATAAATTGTGCAAAAATATTTACACATGAAGTAAATAACTGTATCAGAAAAGGGTTAGGGTTAGGGTTGTATCATGCAAAAACATTTACACGAAGTACATTTGTAACTATACATAATAACTTTGTAATTATGTGGAAGCACACGTGTATTTGCTAAGTAACTACTATGTAAATACACAGTAATTAGAGACACTTAAAGTAAAGTGTTACCTAAATAAACCCAAATGACATGGAAGCTAGAATCTATAAACGGTTGCTTTCAGTGCACTGTTCAGACATCCAAGCTGTTCTCTTTGATTATTCTCAGTTATTCAGCTTTCCCCTTTAAATTGGCTTTAGGTTACAGCAAAGGGAAGTTGAAGGATTCATATCAGCGCAGGGCTCAGGTATCAACAAGCAGTCCTGTGTTCTGCTGAAGTCCTGTTTGGATAATGAATATGAGCTATGAGGACCTCGACGTCACACATATACGGAAGGAAAGATGCGTATCTGAGACAGCATCTCTTTCTTTTTATTCTGTTGATGATCTGGGCTGCTAATACCAGGGGAACCGGTTTGGGTTTCTAACTGACCTGTTCACTGCTAACCGCATTCTCCGCGTGTTACTCTGGTAGATGTTTTGTTTGCTGTCAGGTCTTTTACGGACACCCCTCCTGAGTACTGAATGGGGTTACAGTATGTTTGGTAAGTATTGCCCTGCCTTTTCTGATAAGCACGACTTTCTTTTTAACGTGAAACATGTTGCAGAAAGGCAGTTTGAAACAGAGACTGTATTCATCCAATGTCTATATTGTTAAAACAGACCTTTAAAACTATTCTAAATAAATACATACCACTCTGTCTTTTGTTTTTAAATGTGGGACACTGCATTCCCAAGTTAAAGGGATCCGTCATTAGAAATGCTGTTTCATTTCCTTTAACGCTGTGAGCGTCAAGCTTTTACAGTCTCCTGATTTACTGAGAAGAGAAATGGATGCTAGCGATACTACACTCCATATCCTCTAGTCCTGGATTTAAATACAAATCTGATAGGCATCCGAACAATGCTGTGGCTTGTTATCACAGCAGCTAACCACGAATGGCAGAGATTCCACTAGTCATATAACAATCGCTCGTGATAGAACTATACCGTTTTCGCTAATAGTTGCAGAGACTGGCACAGCAGACAATGTCAAGCAATGCGTCACTCCAATGTGTTTATATTGCAGCAAGCTTTTAACAGGAATCAAATTCCCAAATGAAAAGGGTGCATTGTGCAGGACTCAGGTGACAAACAGCGTAGCCTCTGTGATGTCATTTCAATCCGATGCCAGCTAATGGATACAAGCCATCTGATATAAACTGCCTGATACAAAGAAATATCAGATGGCTGTATCGCTTCAGTATCGAGACCTGCCATGCTATAACTGTGATGCTAGCTCCAATCACTCAAAGTGTGACACTATCAAAGAGCCCACACGATTGCCTTCCAGACCTATAAAGCACTACCACTGATATAAATCAACGTTATCTCCTGACCTTTCCACAAGGAACTGCTACTGTATGCATTTTAATATGAGCAGTCTGCAGCAGTGGAATGTTTACTTAGAACCTTTTGGAATTCCAAGCACAATAAACAACAGGGTGGGTGCATTATGATAATGTAATGAACCGCGGTTCCCACAGGCAGGGGCTTATCACAGGCGGAGATGGGACGCGAACCCGCTGTACAAATATCGGACTTTGATCATTTGATTGCGTCACCAACCAGCTCTGACCCCTACCCGCGTGCACGCCACGCTGCATTACAGTACAGCGCTGATAACAAACGTCGTGTTTGCCTAAGGGCTGGAATGCCACATTCCCAAAGTCTGCTTCATGTTTGTATTAGAAGAAAACAGCCTATCATAACACAGCATTAATGAATTAAACAAACTGCATTTCCTCCCTCTACCGTACGAAGAGCAAGCACTGTTTGAGACAGGTAGGAGTGACACAGCGATGCAATTAACAGGTCACTAGTCTGACATCACTTCTGATTCCACACGGGTGAGTTTTAATTAAAAACAGTGTCAGTTGAAGCCCAGATATTTGCTGTTCCTCCCTGGGTGATGAATGACCAAGGGAGCTTCCTTAATCTTCTTCTGTGGGCTAAGAGTAGGATCAATAATAGACCTTAGCTAGGCAAAACCAAACAGCTGTTGTGGGGTGCTAAAATAAAAAATGAAATCGCCATAAAACCGGTCAGGCAGTTAAATATATATATATGTGTGTGTGTGTGTGTGTGTGTGTGTGTGTGTGTGTGTGTGTGTGTGTGTGTGTGTGTGTGTGTGTGTGTGTGTGTGTGTATTCTGTCATAATGGAAGAAGGCTACCTTATCTCCAAGTTTCAAATCTGATTGTTTTGTAGTGCCACGGACACAGTTTTGAGTAAGTCTATCTTCATACTGTTTTGAATATGACATCACGTTCATAGCAACTGAAGTTGATCGATGCACGTGAAGGGAGGAGAGGAATTCTAATTATTGCCTTGGTGACGTAACAGGCATTTTTATGGGATTCGTTCTGCCAAAGTCACCTCAGAAATCCTGGCCAGATCACTCCTCCCTCATGACATTCAACCCTGAGCCTCTCTCCAGCAGCACGTGTGCCGAAGGATTGGTTTCTGGATGCGTGAAGGCTTTTCTGACCTGAACCAGTCCTTCATTCAGAATATGCTACAGCGTGTGCGTTTGAGAAATGCTAACCGCTCCAAGAATTCGCGGTCTCTTTAATTCCAGGTCTGTACAGCACACTATTATTCTTGCGGCGGTGGCAGTGGGTGTTGCAAGTTACACCCAAAACCTGCATTTCAAGAACGTTTGGGCTAAATGTTAAAATAAAACACGAAACGAAAACAAACACTAGCAACGCTCCTGGAATGTGGCTGTGTTATGTATTGCATTAAGGAGAAACAAACAGACGTGTTGCTGAAACCCACCACGCGAGGAACCAGATATAAGACCGTTTACTTAGTATTCATTTTAGTATCAGGTTACAGACAGTCACAGCACAGCTTCGATATGCCGAAAAGACCGTGTACCGTATTTAAAGAGACTTCTGAAAAGTTTTGTATGTTGGATGTGTTTAAAGTTGCATAATTACACAAACATGTTTCAGCAAGACACAGATCACTGGCGCCCTCTGGTGAAACAATACTGAACTGTACAACTGCTCAAACTCCATTTAAATGACCTTGATGGTCCCTATTGGCAATGCTTTAAGGACAGTTTTAATAATGTTTTTTTTAGGTCTGTTTTTTTTTTTTTTATTTTTTTTTTTTTGCTAAACATTCTCTTATGTTAAATAGTTCTTTGGAAAATGTAAATCAACTTCTAACTATCTCTGAAACAGTTGATCAAAGTTGAACTGAAAATCTCATGAGATAACAAAAATGAGATTTAAAAAACTAAAAAAAACTGCCCCAAACAAAACATTCCTTAAAACAGTCGTTAACATTGCCTGAGCCCCAAGCAGACTTGAGGCCAAAGCTTCCATATACAGATTCAGTCAATACTGCAAAGTTATATTTCAAAGTATTTTTATTTGATAATAAATAGCAAATCCAAATTCTATCCTTTCAATCCACATGTGCATTTTTAAATTCCCAACTATATAACAGCTTACATTTTCTTATAAATACCTTAAATAAGTATGTAAAAAAAAGTTAATAAATAGTTTAAGTTAACATGCCATGGCAAAACACCAACAAAAAAGACTTTAAATAACATTAAATTAAAAAAAAGAATCTATCTACCTCTCTCTCTCTCTCTCTCTCTCTCTCTCTCTCTCTCTCTCTCTCTCTCTCTCTCTCTCTCTCTCTCGTTTTCATGGAATAAAACCATTACTGTCCAGATAAGGGCTGTTCATGTGTGTCTTCAGTGGTGATGATGTGTTTCTATCCAGTCCAACAGATAATCCAGCTCACCAATGGCCTTCACAGTGGCAGCATTGACATCCAACTAGAATTATAATAATAAAATGATTGCGTCAAACAGGTTTCTAAAACAGCTTAAAAGGATTATTTATCTTGTCATCAGTTTCCTAATATCGAACGAGGAGGAGTCAGGTGGGGAAGCCTATCAGTGTCGCACAGATTTCAATGCACAGCGCAGCAGTAATCTGCTTCCCAACCTCACTTCCCCACAATCAGCCTTAAAAAGCTTAAAGCTGATTCTAGATTAGCTATTAAGCAAGTATGGCATAGATATTATGGACTTATATAGAGAACCAGTACCTAATAATGTATTGAGGAATGCATGCACTGACACATACAATATAAAGTGAAGTAGGGTGGTGAGTGTTTTGCGTTTTACATGCATACGGTACATGCATACAGACAAAGTGATGTATAGAAATATGCAGTCACAATGTACCTTTTCAAAAGTGCTCTGGATAGCTTCAATTCTCTTCTGGGTTTCTTCGTCACATTGGCAGTGCAGATGTGCATGCTAATCCAAAAATAGAAAAAGAAATAGTGTTTACAAACAGTATGTTACATACATAGGACAACATGTATATTTTGCTTGTTAAAATCCATTTTATTGTGATGCTAGATTTACATTATTTAGATTTTGAAACCATTGCGTTGTAGTTCTGTGCCATCACAGGCAATGCTTTATGAATACAGCCCACAGTGCAAGAATTGAATTCCAAATTCATGGTTTGTCTTTTACTATTGTTTTAACAGGTAATGCCATCAGCGTGCCTTCACTGTTTGGCACTGTGCATTCTACTGGAAGCTGTACAGTTGTATCTGGGTACATACACATTGGCGTAGGTCTCGATTGATGCTGAGGAATGAGTTGGCTAGGCTGCTGGTGCGTCTCCTGATCTGAGAGTCCTTGGGGGTGTAGCGGTTGAACACGCTCTCCACGTAGAACCGCAAGAGTTGACGAAGGAAGCAGCAACTCTCCAAGGGCTGTGTGGAAAACACGTCTCGTTGAATTACACCGCACTTGATTTCTGTACAAGCTCAGTCAACGTGCACTGACAGCATTATTAATAAATACCCCCAAAGTATATTACTATCATGTGGAACCTTCTGTGGCTCTTACAGTAAAATTGACAGTAATGGCACCATGCAATGGCTGTGTGCAGTGTTTAGACTTGGATTATTTAGCACATTACCCCCACCTGCTGGACAGTAAAAACATTACCCCTTTTCTCCAGAAACGTACAGCTATATAATTACAGATAATAAACGTCACGGTTCTTTGACTGTGGGATGCCACAGAACTGTTAAGATGGTGGGTGGGGGGCGTTAGTGTTTAATACACACACACACACTTTTCTTTCAATCAATAAGCAGGGCCACATACCTTAATATTCATCATTGCATGTTCCTTCAGCAGTCGCACACCTGAGTTCCCATCTTCACCAACCTAATGCAACACATACATTCATTAAAGAAACCATTTGAAACAAGCCATAGCAAACAGTCCTTAATCAATCTCATTGCTGTAAACCTGTGCTGAGGGTTTATATACCAGCTGAATATGCAGTAAGGCGCTGGTGGATTTTAATTCCAGTAGCTGCAGTGCTCTGTATGGCACTGTATGGATGAGGTGCCAGCTGGTGATTACAAACAGACTGCTGATTTGTGTTAGAAACCCTGCAGTGGGGAAATCCACCAAGCTTGTCTATGTTGTACACCCCCAGGCAAATCCTTCTGGAAGCTGAGCAGCACGTCACACTGCTGAGCAGGTGCATCAAGGAAGTACAAGACAATTGAGCTTATAACTGGAAGTTAAAAGTGTTTATGCTGGTTCTGTATAGGAGTGGCAATTACACTGAGTGGGCAGAGTGCTGAAATGTAAATACAGAGCCATTCACTTTTTTTTCTGTTCAAAAGCAGATATTTACAGCAGTAGTCTATTTGTTAAACTTTATCTATATGATTTCTTTCCAGTTTTCATGAGAATCTGAGTTTAAAAAAAAATAGATTTAGTTTGGTAAGGTGCACTGTAAATTTGAATCATGACTTACAATTGTTTTTCGTATCTCACTGAAATATTCCCTCAGCTCGTGAATCTGGACGCTGACTACACACTTCCCGAAATGCAGCCTCCGTCCCATTGCAGCTGGCACGCCATGCACCAGCAGTGCCAAGGCAACCAGGTACAAGAAAGAGCCAGAAAACTTCATTGCTGTTATCAGTGTTAGAACCTGGAGGGACACAGACAAATAGCACCGAATGTAATCATGCTTTTTATTTCTAAAACTATTTCACAATCTCAGTGGCCATATCTCACACACAAGTCATTTTACAGCAACACAGTTGAAGTTCCTTCTAATAGATAATATTGTATGTGGATATTCTGTGCGCTATTCTGGTTAGCTCAAGTTATTTCTGTGCCTAGATATTCAACGTGACTATTCTGTGAAACAGGGCAGTCTGGCTCTGTGGGTGTGATGTGCAGGGTTTTTATATGCTATTAGATATTGCTAATATAGTATACCGTTTAAAATAATCTTAATATATGGTATCAGATACATTTAAAAGAAACATACACATATTTACTATGCCAAAAAGTGTATTGCGTATAAATTAACATGTTGTGCTCTACCTGTCTGAATACCTGTTGAATTCCAATTCCAACCACAGCTTTCTTCTATCTATCTATCTATCTATCTATCTATCTATCTATCTATCTATCTATCTATCTATCTATCTATATATCCCCTTCGGTCACGATTTTTCGAAATTAGATACATCAATAGGAAACTTAACAATTAAGCACACAGTGAGTGATACACGTAGCTGTGACAGTATGTATTTGAAGTCCTTACCTCCTGTGTTGAAAGCAGACTGGATGTTGCTTGAGCTTGCCTGGTTCAGCTGTGTTGTGCTTTCTTCTTGCTCCTCATGGTCCTCCTCATCCTTTTAAAGGCTGCCTGCCTGCTGGAATTTTGGAATCCACAGGTTCCTGCTGTCAACACAAGACAATAGGATTGCATCACCAGCATCACTAGCAGGGCTCATTCAGGAAGTGTGACTGCAGGTAACTGTCACGATGACTGATGCTGGCTTTGTTAGAGAAAACCCCAGAGTTAGCAAAATGAAATTTGAAGGACCAAGCATGGCTTTATACATCTTAACTGTATCCTGGCGAAGCATCTATAAATAAGTAGTAAATCCTATAAAAATCAAAAACCACCTGAACTACACCTGTCACATTTTAGGGTTAGGAATAGGGTTTCATTACAATAATTACATATGTGTGTGTGTGTGTATATATATATATATATATATATATATATATATATATAGTAATACATAGTTTATTTAGCATATATATGTGTATATATATATAGTAATACATAGTTTATTTAATATACATATGTGTGTGTGTGTGTGTTTGTTTGTGTTCAAACAATCTATCTATCTATCTATCTATCTATATATATATATATATATATATATATATATATATATATATATATATATATATATAGACACACAGTACATTAAGTTGGTTAGTTAGTTTTAACCATCAGGGAGAAAACAGAGCCCTGAACTCTGTCGTGGTTTAAGGATGCAGTTTATAACATCACACTGCTGCAAGTAGTAGTAGGGAAATGTATATTTGGCTCATGACAAGCAAGTGGCAAGCAAGTTTCAAGATCTTCAGGAGCTTGTCTCCTGATAGTAAAAAATACATTTGAGATGATGTAAATAAACTGGACCATCAACAGGGTGTGTCTTCTGATAGGCTGTGGGATAATGTAGCAGCAGTGTAGATTATATTTTAATATAATATTTACCCTGACTGTGGGATACTGCAACTTTAAAACATTTCACTGGGCTCTTTGTGATACAAGCCTGAAGCAATGGCAAAAACCCAAAGCAATACTGTAAGTGTATTAATCCATTAAATAAGCAATCCTGGAATTTGACTGTATTTCTTCCTTGATTCTCAGGTTAAGCATAGCTAACATGAAGGGATGAAGCAATGACATCAGTACACTAGTTTCCCCAAATTAAAAATATGCAAATACAGAAACAGTTTCCACATATGTTGCCTAAAAATCTGTCAACGTGGTCATGAAAATACTTGAAACATTTATTTTGTAAAGCAACACATATATTTAATGTACTGAAGTGATATTTCATTGTTATGGTACTTACAATGGATGTACATTAAACATGGACTTTTCTTTTAAATGTTTTGTAATTAGCCTTCTGCAGTTTTCAGCGGGAGATCCCAATTCAAAACACGTTTTATTAAAGGGATCCAAACACATGAAGAAGTTTCAGAACTTCTGGTCTAGAGGGAGTCTTTGTACAGTCTGTTTGTCAAAAAAACTTTGCTCTGAATTCAGAACGAGCCCCATTTGAATTCACCCCAAACCTCAAACTTATATTGCTGCTTAATGGTGGTTCTAAATAATTCAAGATTTAGGAACACAATAAACCTAGAAGTAGCCGTTTATTCATGAAAACACTGGTGCTGGTGAACACAGGGAAGAACAATGACAGCTGGTGCCTTGCAATCCTCCCCTCATAACGAGCCCCACCAGTTTACCTGTGATCTGAACCTGATTCGAACCCAAGCCTCCAGAGGTCACAGGTATGGAGGGCTGGTGAATCGGCCTACTGAGCCATGGAGACCGCTGTCTTTATTAATGAACTTGAATCAATTCTCCAGATGAGTCCCATATTGGGTATAAGAAGGATCTTCATATTGCAGCAGTGTGGGTTAAACTGGGTATCTGAAATCAAATAGGGGTGACTATTTTAAAGTCAACCTTTATTACGCTAATGGGTCTGCAATCCCATACTGGTAGATTTGGATGAGAGCTATTGTAAAAATAATTATATTCTAGTACTAGTTGCCATATATACATATAATAGATAATAATAAACCTTATGTGTCTAGTGTTTGGGTTGTAGAACTACATCAACAGTAATAATGACACGTATAACTAGGCTTGTTACTATTCGATTTTTATTTTTTTGCCAAATCGACGATTAATATTTTTCAATTCAAGCAGAAATCGACCTTTATGCTTTAACAAAAAAACAGACTTTTTATTATGCCATTGAGAAGCATCTAATTTAGCAAAGCCCCTTTATCATATTCAACATGCAACAAAACTATACTAACAGACCATGATTGACAGCGACCCCTAGCCATTCAAAGTGGAACTGAGACAGGACAGACAGTAAGTATAAAAAGTAAACAAACCGTAGATGATTTCTAAATTGATATTTTTGGTACAAAAATTTAAACAAAAAGACGTTTAACGAGCTTTAGCGATTAATATCGAAAAGTGGCCAGCCTAATTATAACATCAGTCAAATGCTCAATGGGCTGATGTGAAATTCTGAAATTTTGTTTGGGTTTTCCTGGTCTTTAAAAATGAAAAGAAAAAGTAAAACAGCCCCAAAAATCCCTGTTTACACCCTTCCTGACCCATCCCTCTAAAATGCAAAATGTATGTCAGGAGCCCAGCTGTTATCATACCAGTAAGAAAACCAATTATAGAAAGTTAACAATTATTTTAAACTCTGAAAGTGTTCTCTGTTAAAGCTGAATGAACCACATGCAACAGGAAACCCCTCAGGCTTATACAGGTGTGTCCCAGTTGTTTGACGTTGTCAGTTACAATATAGGAAATTTCACTGAAAAAACAGACAGCTTCCTCATTGGAAAACTTAAAAAGTTTATAATGAGTTGTCAGCATCACAGAGATTGTCAAACTACACTGCCTCCCCCACATGTGTTTCCCTAAAGTATCAGCCAGAGCATAATGATGTCCCACACATCTATTCCCATCAGTCAGGTATTACATTTGCAAACATATCCTTCAATTGAGCTCATCAATTTTAGTTATCACGACTTGAAAACGACAGACCCCTTTTCCCATTTAAAGGTGAGGAAAGACTGCTGGAATGGATGGATAAATATATGTGTGTTTAAACCTAATTACAATGTTATTATGCATAGTTACAATGTATTTAATGTATAAATCTTTTTGCCTGATTTATGTAAGTACACAATTGTATCACAAAATGTTTAGGGATAGGGTTAGGGTTATATCGTGCTCTGTAATTATGTGTAAGCACACATGTATTTACTAAGTAACTACTATGTAAATACACAGTAATTAGAGATACTTCATGTAAAGTGTTACCATCCATTCCAGCAGTCTTTCCTCACCTTTAAATGGGAAAAGGGGTCTATCGTTTTCAAGTTGTGATAACTAAGAATGATGAGCTCAATTGAAGGATATGTTTGCAAATGTAATACCTGACTGATGGGAATAGATGTGTGGGACATCATTATCCTCTGGCTGATTTCTTCAGGGAAACGTGTGTGGGGGAGGCAGTGTAGTTTGACAATCTCTGTGATGCTGACAACTTATTTTAAACTCAGAAGTTTTCAATGAGGAAGCTGTCTGTTTTTTCAGTGAAATTGCCTACATTGTAACTGACAACGCTGAATGGCTGGGACACACCTTTGCATGCCTCAGGGGTTGCCTCTTGTGTGTGGCTCATCCAGCTTTAACAGCGTTTAAAGTGCAATAAAAATCTCTTCCATCATTTGAAACTTTGTATAATTGTTTTTCTTTCTTGTATGGTAACAGTTGCATAGTATAAGGTATAAATCTTTTTCCTCGATATACCCCATACCCGATCCCTAACCCTGAACCCAACCCTAACCCTTTCTGATACAATTGTGTACTTACAGAAAACATGAAAAAAGTACATTGCAATTATGTGTAAATCCACATGTATTTGCTAAGCAGCTCATATATTTAATGTACTGAAGTGATATTTCATTGCTATGGTCAAATGTATATTGCTGCTCAATGTGGGATGCTCTGACTATGCAATACGACATTTCTATCATTTGTCCCTCATTGCTTTTGAGTTTCTTTAAAATCACTAATACAGCACCCATCAGGGGTCTTTTAATTCAATGTATAAGAGAGTAGATAAAACTGAATGTAAACAAAATCGAAACCTTTAGATGCTGAATATCTTTATTCATTTTTGAACGCACATGGTGTAATCCAAGTTTGCTTAAAACAGCAGTAAAATATATAATACCAAATATAAAATGCATATATGGCTTTAAAGACGTGTGTACAATGTGTACTTACTTTACAGCATACAAATACGTGATACAACAGCATGTTTATTTTGCTATTTTAAAATATTAAATAAATAAATAAATACATACATATATAAATATAAGTTAACAATAAATTAATGTTTTACTTAATTTAGTATAAATATAGTTAACCAGTTAAACATCATAGGAATATAAATATATATATTTTTTAATATATTATCGTTCTGAAAAGCTCTAGAGTGTCACTGTGCAAAGAGATGCATTGTTAGTAGTTGTGGGGTTTTTCCATCCAGGATAATAAAATCTGGATTTCACCGATTGCCTTCTCTGCAGCTGCACGAGCATCCAACTGAAAACCAAAAAAAAAACATTTATAACAAGTCATGAAAAGAGAATGTTGCATGTTTATTAGCAAGTGTTCACACAATCCACAATCTTCAACGTGACGCACCTTGTCATAAGTGCTCTGAAGCTCTTTCATTTTCAGCCGGGTTTCTTCTCCACATTGACACATCATGCGTCGGTGCTGATCCCCGGGAAAAGGAAATACAAATAAGAAAGAGAAGTTTTACTTGCGTCTCTATGTGGCATAGCTACTAGACCAATTGATTAGCTTTTAGATTAATGGCATAGCTGTTTGATTGATAGATTAGCTGTTAGATTAATGGCAAAACTGTCAGATCAATAGATTAGCTGTTAGATCAATGGCATAGCTGTCAGATTGATGGAATAGCTGTTAGATTAATGGCAAAACTGTCAGATCAATAGATTAGCTGTAGATCAATGGCATAGCTGTCAGATCAATGGAATAGCTGTTAGATTGATGGAATAGCTGTTAGATCAATGGCATAGCTGACAGATCAATGGAATAGCTGTCAGATCAATGGAATAGTTGTTAGATAATTGGAATAGCCCCATGCTGTGGAGGTGTTGACTGCAAGCTGCACTTACACACTCAGTCAGTGGTTTCTCAATGCTGGAGAAGCTGTTGGCCAGACTGCTGCATCGTCTCCTGACAATGGGGTGTTTGGACGTGTAGTGACCGAAGACGCTTCTCAGGTAGAACACCATCACCTGGCGCAGGAAGCAGCAGCTCTCCACGGGCTGTGGGGGAAACACATGAAATGTGTTGGGTTATGTTGGATATCATTGGCTCAACCTAATAACAGCAATGTTACTGAAATGATCCACTTTTCAGATCCAAAGAATGCAGTACCTTTATATCATTCAAAGCATCTCCATCCAGAAGTGCGATGCTCGAATCACCTTGGGGCTGTTATACAGGGGAAATAGTAGAAAATGAATATTATAGCAAATATTGATTTATTATAGTATTCATTTACATAAAAGCAAACAAGAGAAGCAATTGGGCACATTTTCTGGGAAGAATAATAACACATATATTAACAGTTTAGGTGTTTGGGGTGTAAAAACACACATATTAGCAGTTTAGGTGTTTGGGGTGTAATAACACGCATATTAGCAGTTTAGGTGTTTGGGGTTTAATAACACATGTATTAACAGTTTAGGTGTTTGGGATTGTAATAACACACATATTACTATGTTGTTGTGCATTTACAATGCAAATACCATGTAACCACATGTGCAATTACAGTGTAGTTATACTGTGTGTTATCCAATTAGGTTCTGATATCCATATTTAAATCACATACTTACAATGAAACTGTCCATTTCGTTGAAATGTTCCCTTAAATTGTGCAGGTGAAGGTTCAAGGCACATTTCCCAAAGTGCACCTGCTTGCCTGTGACAGACCCCCCACACATGAAAAGGGTTGCAGCAAGCAGACAGCAAAGGGCACTGACGGTCCTCATTGTTTTCCAGACAGGTGAGTCTGTCAAAGCAATGCATATATTCAGCTTTTCATTATGAACCTTGGGTATGATCTATCTCAGGGCTCAGTCCTTGGATCAATCAATTCTATTTTTCAATTTCAATGTTATTTATATAGAGCCTTTCATATCACAGCATCTGAAATGTCGATTAAAACAGAAAAAAAGGATGCAGCATCTAGAAGTAGTAACAATTATAAAACATCAATAACTTATTATAATAATACTAATAAATAATATCAATGAATAATAACAATAAACAAAATCAAAATAAAACAAGTTAGGAAAACAGGACCTGAATAAGAATGATAGCTTCAACACAAAATTACAAACAAATAAAAGAAATAAAAACAATTCGATTTGTAAGTCAGGTTAAAAAGACTGAACTAGAAAAGTAAGTCTTTAATTTTGACTTAAAAATATTGACTAAAGCAGAATCTAATAGAAAGGGCAATATTTGGTACAATCTGTGTTCCAAAGCAATGATATTCTGTTCTAATAGGAGAAAGGGTAGAAATTAGTCTGTTACAACACTGTTATTATCATTATTACTTACTGACATGGTATAATATCCAGCTTAGGCTTTAAAACAAGGATATTTAGATTCTTCATAAGTCAAACTTTGTAGTTATTTATTTATTTATTTATTTAACTGCCAATAACAAACTGAAGTAATAGGTATCATAATAACCATGTAACATTGTTTGCAATATACCAATAACTCATGAACTTGTACGCTAGCAATCCACCTTACCGGTGCTTGATGAGAGGGGAGCCTTCGTCTCTGTTCTTGATCACAACACTAGCCGATATCTGCCTTATATAGGATCCCCAGTTTTGGGGGGACTTTATCTGGTAAAATGAAGTCACCCTGTACTCACCTGGTACCTTACAGAATTTGCATAATTTCATCAGAGGGCCAGAGTAGTTTTTCTTTCACACATCTGATTTGTAAATTAGGAACTAAAAACCTTAGCTCATCACCGCTGCAAGAGAAAATTCTTGTATTAGGCAAGATGTTACAGGTGTAAATTACAATGATGATATTCATGGAACACTGCCTGAAACTGTCTATGCTTCTAACATCATTGTAATACATTGTAATATTGCATGATGTATGTAAGTACACAATTGTATCAGAAAAGGGTTAGGCTTAGGGTTAGGTTAGGGATAGTGGACCACCATCACAAAGCACTTTATAAGATGCAGTAACAACAAGAAATCCATAATACTTTAAATACAGAGAAATGCATAATGCATGATATACAGTAAGAAAAAAAGCATAATACATTAAATACAGTGGAAAGTGCATAATACATGATAGTAACATAATACATGAAATAGTAGCCGCAACACAGCAGCTAATAGCAGATATCATGCTTAAAGAGCATGGAAAGCAAAAGAGAACAGGTGGGTCTTGAGAGTTGATTTAAAGCGAGCGACGGTGGGAGCATCACACACCAAAGCTGGGAGAGAGTTCCAGAGAGTCGGAGCCATGAAGCTAAATGAGCGTTCTCTGAGTGTGGTGCACTTTTGCTTGGGGATAACAAGCAGTCCAGAGTCGGAGGACCTCAGCTTGCGGGCAGGGACATAGCGGGTCAGCAGGTTGAGGAGGTACTCGGGACCTGTGTGATGAAGGGCATTGTAGGTGAGCAGGAAAGTTTTGAAAATAATCCTGAACTTTACAGGTAGCCAGTGCAGCTGGGCAAGACGGGGGGTGATGTGATCACGTATATAGAGAGCTGCAGTAGTCGAGTCGAGAGGAGACATGACAAAATATCTCTGCATCTGGGAGGGAAAGGTAGGGACGGACTTTGGAGATGTTTCGAAGATGGTAGAAGGAAGATTTGACCACGGAGGAGATTTGGGCATCAAAGGAGAGGTTGCTGTCAAGAAGTACACCAAGGCTTCGTACTGTGGGGGAAGGCAGCAGAAGACAGTTTCTGTGGTTCAGGGCAGCTATATTTAGATTCTTAAGTTGAGTTTTAGATCATACCAGAAGGAGTTCAGATTTGCTAGTGTTCAGCTGAAGAAAATTGGCAGACATCCAGGCCTTGATGTCTTGAATGCAAGCCGAGAGCCGGACCGTGGCAGAGGGGCTACCAGGGTCGAGTTTTAAGTAGAGCTGGCTGTTGTCAGCATAGGAGTGAAACATAAGGCTGTGTTGGTGGATGAGGTGACCCAAGGGAAGCATGTAGATATTGAAGAGAAGGGGCCCCAAGAACAGATCCTTGGGAGACACCACAGGTGACTGGGTTTGCAACACCACGGCTTCCATCATAGAAGACAGACTGCATGCATCCGGATAGGTAAGAGGACATCCAGGAGAGACAGGTTCCAGAGATCCCAGCAACTTCTGAAGGCAGTCAAGAATAATGCCATGATCTATGGTGTCAAAAGCAGCTATTAGGTCAAGGAGGACAAGCAGAGAGGGAGCACCAGCATCAGCATTGAGCAGGAGATCTTTCACAATCCAGAGCACAGCAGTTTCAGTAAGTACTATGACTTAGGAAACCAGACTTAGAGATTCAGCAGATTGTTGTCCGTGAGATGTTTCATCAGCTGACTGGCTACAGCCCTTTCGAGAGTTTTTGGGAGAAAAGGGAGCTTGGAGATGGGACGGAAATTAGATAAGTCAGCCGGGTCAAGGGAGGGTTTTTTGAGTACCGGCATAACTCGGGCAAGCTTGAGGGCAGCAGGAACCGAGCCTGAATCCAGGGACAGGTTGAGAGTGTGCATAATGGAGGGATCAAGATCAGAAGCACAGAGACGGACAAGGTTAGTCGGCCAGGGGTCCAGGGGGCATGTGGCAGTAGTTGATTTCAACAGTAAGCCGGAAACATCAGCAATGGAGAGAGGAGAGAAGAGAGGGCAGGAGGGGCAATCGGAGGAGAGTCAAGGTGGTCAAGTAGTAAACTGGGTTTGTGGTGGGCAAGTGTAGAATAGATGTTGTTGATTTTGTTCCGAAAGAAAGAGGAGAAATCATGACAGGTAAGAGAGGAGGATGGATGGGAGTTGGAGCTGTGGGTGGCTGGATGTAGGATTTGGTCAATGGTCTTAAAGAGAACATCGTATTTACCATGATTTCAGAGAAGTATTTCACCCTGGCCGCAGCGAGCGCATGCCTGTAGCTCGCGAGATGGTTGGTCCAGATATCTCTCTGAACCGTTAGTCCAGACGACCTCCACCTGCGCTCAAGCTTGCGGCAGGCAGATTTAAGCACTCGAAGTTCGAGGGTGTACCATGGGCAGTTACGATCTTTCTTGACGGTTCTGGTTGTAAGCGGGGCAACAGTGTCAATGATATGAGTAAGGATTAAGGTTAGGGTTAGGTGGGTTAGGGCTAGGGTTAGGGTTATGTTGTGCAAAAAGATTTACACATTAAGTAAATTGTCACTATGCATAACAGCATAAAAATCAGTAATAGCAGTTTACAGCCCTATAGATTATAGAGTCTTATTATGTACCACTGTAAGATTATAAGGTTTATTATGTACAGGTCGAGTGGACATCTTAACTGACTTCACCACAGCACACAAACTGGCAGTTTAATAAAAAGGACGACCAGATTTCAAAATATTACTGATGAAGACAGACATGTCCGTTGAGTGATATAAATGCACTACAGTCGGTCTCGTCATTTATCCTTATGTAATTATATGTAAGTACACATGTATTTACTGAGTAACTACTATATTAATACATAATACATTGTTATCATTATTCTAATTCTAATTCATTATTTCTTAACATTGCAAAACAGGTGCAGGTGAATTCCCCTCTGCTTTTTGTATTTCTTAATTTCTTGTATCCTTAGCTGACTGGTAAAGGGTGTACCTGTAGAAAAGTCCTCTTGATGACATCACCACTGTATCTTCCTCAGTGCAGAGATTCAGGTAGGGGCTGAGTCACTACACGTTGTGAAAGAAGATCAAGTTATCTTAATACTAGCCTGAGATGCATACAGATTCAGAACTAAGTACAGTACACCAGCACACCAGGAGGCCACCTTCACTTTTCATATATAGCATTGTTTTTATTCCAAACTAAAGTGTGTGTGTGTGTGTGTGTGTGTGTGTGTGTGTGTGTGTGTGTGTGTGTGTGTGTGTGTGTGTGTGTGTATATTCAGTCACACACTGTTTATTGTAACATGTCAACAGCAGAGGGCAGTGTACCCCTCCTTATTAAATGTTCACTGCTAGAAGGTTGATTCAGAGTGCGGTCTGAAAATTAAACAAGAATATCTAGAATAAAGGTATGAAGTTGAATTAACCCCCTAGGTACCAGAGGCGAGCAGACAGCGCTCTCTTTAACAATGCACCACTGTCTCTCTGTACGTGTCTGTTGAAATTCCCATTGTTAGTGCATTCAATCACACTGTATGATGTTTTTTTTTTATGTTTCCCATTACGAAGGTACCTACACTTTCAATGTGTTTTCTCCCTGCTTTGCATACATAGGCGTGATCTCAATTGAGGAAATGAAAATGACACTTAAAAAGCAATACCTTCGGTTTCAAGATGAGGATGCATTCTCAGAATCAGGAAGATGGCATTCTAAAATTAATTTAAAAAAAAAACATTCAGGAAGGAAGAACAAAGGAAGGAAAGAAAGAAGGACGCCAAACAAGGAATACATCAGTCATAGTATAACATTGTATTGCATTTCACTACATTACATAGATTGCATTACAGAATACCAATTGCTAAGCCACTTTCACTAAGCCTTTACTAGTCATACAGTTCCATGTATTTACAAAGACATTTTATTTTTCAATTTAGAGAATATAAAGCAGACAACCATTAGGGTTCTCATATGACTCCATGTGCACTGGGACAGTTAGTAACAGTTCAGGCTTTTCAGCTCACACCCAATTCTGGTAAGTGTAGTCCTGCTGTGAAAGGTACCTGGGACAGGTCAAATGTACCAGAATGCACTGGGGTGTGAGTTGAAAAGCCTGAACTGTCCCAAACTGTCCTAGTGTACATGGAGTCATATGGGAACCCTAAGAAGAGATTTTGGGGCACATTTCCAAGCATTTATTTTGAGAAAAAGGGACATTTATACAATTTACAAACATGTTACTGGAAACAAAGTGATTGAGCCTAAAGTCACTAATAAAAATATAAAATGTTTTTAGTGTTAACATTTTTTGGCAACACTTTACATTCAGTGTCTCTAATTACTGTGTATTTACATAGTAGTTACTTAGTAAATACATGTGCACTTACACATAATTACAATGTTATTATGCACAGTTACAATGTACTTAATGTGTACATCTTTTTGCACGATATATGTAAGTACACAATTGTATAAGAAAAGGGTTAGCATTTGGATTAGGGTTATGTGGGTTAAGGTTAGGATTAGAGTGGTTAGGGTCAGGGTTCGGGATAGTGTGAGGGTTATATTGTACAAAAACATTTATACATTAAGTACATTGTAACTATGCATACAGCAAGGACACTGTAACTATGCATAAAAACATTGTATTCATTTTTTTTATAAATCACAGAGCTCATATGTTTATTTATATATATATATATATATATATATATATATATATATATATATATATATATATATATATATATATATGTTATTATTTTTATTTTTTATTTTTTTATCATTATTCTAATTCTAATTCATTATTTCCTAACATTGCAAACCAGGTGCAGGTGAATTCCCCTCTGCTTTTTGTATTTCTTAATTTCTTGTATCCTTAGCTGGGTGTACCTGCAGAAAAGTCCTCTTGATGACATCACCACTGTATCTTCCTCAGTGCAGAGATTCAGGCAGGGGCTGAGTCACTACACGTTGTGAAAGAAGATCAGGTTATCTTAATACTGGCCTGAAATAAATATCAATTCAGATGTAGTACACCTGCATCTTTTCATACATAGCATTGTTCATATTAAAAACTGAAGTGTGTGTGTGTGTATAAATATATATATATATAGAACTCACTGAAGAGGCCCATCTATTATTTTTTTATAATACATGGATACCCTTGTGATGCTAGTATTAAAGAAGATGAGGTTCAGCAGTACAGTTTTTTTAAGCATAGTCAGTTCTGTACAGACGTTCTATGTCGTTATCTGTTAGTACTTCAGCTTTATTTGGATGATTGCCTTTACCTTGTTTTAATTTGGAGTTCCACTCTGAGATACGAGATACTGTGGGTGTTGCTGAGTGATTGAAAACGAGACATTTTGTGTTTGAATTGAAAGTGATGGTCTCCAGGAGTCGAATGAGTTAAAGTTCAAGTATATTTTCCTCTAGAGGAATTATATATATATATATATATATATATATATATATATATATATATATATATATATATATATATATATATATATTTGATTACCTTGCAGGAACTGACAGAGCTAGTTCAACATATGAGAGCTACTACATGCTCTCTTGATCCTATTCCTACAAAACTATTAAAATATGTTCTTGGTGTTATTAATACCCACATTTTAAAAATTATAAATGGTTCACTTTCCTCCAGTATAGTTCCCTCAGCACTTAAGGTAGCTGTGGTAAAGCCTATGCTTAAGAAACACAATTTGGACCCTAAAGTCCTCAATAACTATAGGCCAATCTCCAACCTACCATTCTTAGATAAGATTCTAGAGAGAGTTCTTGCAATTCAATTACAAACAATTCTAACTCTAAATGGTATATTTGAGAAGTTTCAGTCTGGTTTTCGTGCTGCTCATAGCACAGAGATGGCCCTTGTCAGAGTTGTGAATGATCTGCTGATAAGCTCTGACTCTGGCTTTCCATCAGTATTAATTCTTCTTGATTGGAGTGCTGCCTTTGATACTGCAGACCATTCCATCCTACTGAATCGTATTGAAAGCACAGTGGGGCTGTCTGGCCTTGTCCTGTCCTGGTTCAAATATTATCTTTCTGATAGGTTTCAGTGTGTCTCTATTGGGGAGGTAAAATCTGCATTATCAGAAGTTGTCTGTGGTGTTCCACAGGGCTCTATTCCAGGTCCCTTGCTGTTTTCATTACATATTTTACCATTGGGTGACATTATCCGCAGACACAGAGTGAACTTCCATTGCTATGCTGATGATACCCAGCTATATTTGTCCCTAAAGCCAGGAATTTCTTTTGCCGGTGTTATTAGCTATTTGCCTTACAGACATCAAGCATTGGATGTGACAGAATTTTCTAATGTTGAATTCAGATAAAACAGAGGTCATGCTAGTGGGATCACAGAACCAACTAAAAGGAAATGTGGGATTACATGAGCTCGACCCTTGCAGCCTCTTATCAAAACAAACTAGAAATTAAGTGTTTGGGGGTCATCTTTGATCCTGATCTATCATTTGAGACTCATATTAGGGAAGTTACTAAAGTATCTTTTTACCATTTGAGAAATATAACTTAGACCAATTATTTCCGTATCTGATGCCGAGACTAATGCATGCCTTTGTTTTACCTAGAATTGATTATTGTAAAGCACTTTTTTATGGTGTCCCAAAATATGGATACCGCCGCTAGAATTCTGACTAAAACCAGGAAAAGTGAACATATTGCCCCTGTTTTGGCCTCTTTACACTGACTCCCTGTGCAGTACAGAATTGATTTTGCTGTTAACTTACAAGGCCCTGAATGGATTAGCACCTAGTTATTTGCAGGAGTTACTGACTCTGTATCTTCCAAACCGCACTCTGAGATCACAGGATTAGGGGCTGCTGGTTATTCCTAGGGTCAACAAAAGCAACACTGGAGGAAGGGCTTCTTTCTTGTACAGCTCCTAAATTATGGAATTATGTCAGGGAAGCTGGGACCGTTACAGTTTTCAAGTCAAGACTAAAAACGCACTTTTATAAAATGGCTTACTTATCTTAGTGGGTTTTAATGTAATTTTAAAATTGCTGCTTTTGTATTATTATGTGTATCTGTTATTTAAATGGTCTGACTGTAGCAGTCGTATGTGTGACATGCTATACAAATGTATTGTTGTATGTTCTTTTTTTCTGCAATGTAATGTACAGTGCTTTGCAATACTTTTGTATAAAAAAGCACTATATAATTGCAATAAATAAATAAATAAATAAATAAATAAGTGGTGAGATTTTTTGTTTTAAAACTTTGGTGAGCACTCCTTTAATCGGCTTGTTGTAACATGTCAACAGCAGAGGGCAGTGTACCCCTCCTTATTAAATGTTCACTGCTAGAAGGTTGATTCAGAGTGCGGTCTGATAATTAAACAAGAATCTCTAGAATAAAGGTATGACGTTGAATTATATATATATATATATATATATATATATATATATATATATATATATATCCCATTACTGATATCTATAGGTACTGATATCTTCAATGTGTTTTCTTCCTCCTGAAAAAGGGACTTTATACAATTTACAAGAATGTTACTGAAAACAAAGTGATTGTACCTAAAATGACTAATACAAATATAAAATGCTCTTAGTGTTAACATATTTTGCATGACGTGTCTCTAATAACTGTGTATTTACATTGTAGTTACTTAGTAAATACATGTATACTTACATATACAATGTTAATACGCAGTTACAAAGTTCTTAATGTGTCAATCTTTTTAAACAATAATAAAATGTGATTGCATTTTAAGATGTTATTTAAATATTTGAAAAACAATAAAAAGTTAACCAAAAAAAAGAAACAATCCTTTTTTTTTTTGGAGGGGAGGGGGCAAAAAAGGGTCTGGTGTTTAATGTCTCTTATTTATAACTTTGTCCCGTTTTGGCTAATCCGGTGTTTTTAAAGTATCAGCCCATGTTTCAAAGAGAAAGACTGCATACAGATTTTGCAAAACTAACTTCCATCTTACAAATTGGCGAAACATACGTGGTAGAACTGTCCTGAAGCGAGCTTTTAAAAAGACTTCTACTGTCCATTACAGAGCTGCGTCATGGCAAGGCGTGGTCTTGGAGGGGGGTGTTTTCATTTCCTAAAAAGCAGCCCAAGGAACTTCCACGAATGAGAAGTCTCAGGCAAGCACTGCGTTGTCATGAGTCTCATCTCGTCTGCAGCTCCACAAAGTGTATGGATGTTCCCTCATAAAGGTCCACCTCAGCGAGGCTATTCAATCATAAAATATTAATCTTTCAAGCTTGTCAAAATCTTGTATTGCCCCTTTTTTATATATCTTTATACGTATGGTAGCTATGTAATAAAGTCGTGAGCTTTTAATCAAAGGAGAGAAATCCGAGGTGTGTTTGTATATTTTCTATGTAAAGGATACGCCATGATCACGAATGTGGATGGCTTGTGAGAGAAATAAACACATCACTTTATAAAGGGTCATGCCGTTTTGGGTTTATTTAAGAAGTATAGAAAGAAAGTATGACATAGTAAATGTATGATAACGCTTCACTTCGGACATTTCCCGGTAAATCTTAAGAATAACCAAGTGAATTTGGCTAATGACCAAGTGTCTTTCTAATCGCCTTCACACATTTATGTAGTTACCATATATTCTTCGACATGAATGATTATTTTGTTAATTGATCATTTATACGCAGGAATAAATAATCCATTGGATGATATACCTGCATTTACCAATAAGCTTTGGTAAATCATAAGATTCACTGGTAAATGTTCGGAACACACGATATATCTTCATATTCTGGGCATTTAACATCTTACTTGGTAAATGTTGACAGTTACCGGTAAAAAGATGTATCAGATTCGAACTTTTACCGTAACATATAGTACCGTAAATTCAAGGCCTTTGTCATTTTTTTTTTTCAAATTACGAACATGTCAATATTCTTTCAACTGTTTCTTCTAAATTACCATACTGTAAACAAAAGATAAACAACAGCGAAACAGGAAGCCTTTGAACCTAGAAGTTACTGCCCACTACAGGATATCAGCGGGACATTCTTATAAGAATCTGATACCATAAACTATACCAAACAACCACAGCAAAGCCTTTCTTTTGATGAGGTGTGTTTACAGGAACTTTTCATTTGGCACTTTGCTTAACACCTGCGATGTCAACTCTAGGTTTGGTTATCTTGTGTATCATGAAAATAATGCAACAATGTACAAAATCTGACTTTTAAGGTTTCCGCTACTGCTAATACTGTACGTAACTCAGGGCAAGAGATTAGAAGCTGCTGTTGTAAGCTTTTAACCCAAGGACATGTTTGCATTTCTTTAGGTGAAGGAGCACTTCTGTATGTGATGGTGTGCAATTGATTGTCTTACTCTTACTGTAGCAGTGTGGCATAGTGGTTAGGGCTCTGGACTCTTGACTGGAGGGTCGTGGGTTCAATCCCAGGTGGTGGACACTGCTGCTGTACCCTTGAGCAAGGTACTTTACCTAGATTGCTCCAATAAAAACCCAACTGTATAAATGGGTCATTGTATTTAAAAATAATGTGATCTCTTGTAACAATTGTAAGTCGCCCTGGATAAGGGCGTCTGTTAAGAAATAAAATAAATAAATAAAATATATGCTCCCTGCGAAAATCTACCAATTTCCACACACACAACCTTACACCTGCTGCACATCTCAATATACGAGCGCAGTGCCTCACAGACAACATCCTAATTTATCCATGTATCAAAGCACGTGTGTTTGTAATCTACAGAGGTGCAGGGGATGAAGAGTGTGTGGGCTACATGATAATCTGTTTTTTTTATATGCATGGCGAATATATGTTTTCTGTATTTAGTGCACATTTTGAAATGGAAGATTTATTTGGATACAAAAAGTGTACCCTTATACTTTGATCGCATCCCTCTATTTTGGTATTATCTGATAAAATGTTCATTTTAAACAATGTATATACCCCTCCCACCCCCCCACCCCCCCCCCCCCCCAATTTCCAATAGCGAGAATGGGTGTGTGCATTGTAACACAGCACAAACGTTCCAGAAGAGCATGGGCAAATGGGCCATGTGAGGATAGTCTCCATTTGGGCTGAAGAGCAGAATAGCGTGTTTCTCAGGCATTGATGTTTGCTGGCCTCTCATGTGAAAAGTCAAAAAAAAAAAAAGGTGTGAAAATGAGACTGCGGTAAAGTATAATGTGGTGAATGTTACAGTCCATGCAGGTGACTTCTTCTAAAACGCTGCACTTCAAGCAGAAAGCAAAACTAATACTCTGAGCTGTTTGGAGCCCTGCAGTGAAAATGCACGGCCTGGTTGAATGAGTGAGGTTTCTAAAGCCAAGCTTCACGTTTTTTTAGCACCAGATGAGTAAATAGTCATTTTTTGAATGTAGCGGCTTTGACACACATTGCAAAACTGCTAATGCTGCATCCCTAGAAAAGGTCATTAGACTCTGAATAATCAATTTCTGGTACTGAATCACCATCATAAGAACATGCATGCTGATAGCTGAATTTCCAAAGTTACCCAATTTTTTGTTGAACCTGTCTCGTGTTTTTGTCCCTGTTCTAATAACTACAGGTAGAAGACCATCTCCTGTAAACTACCTTCCCTTAAAGATCAGAGATCCTATTCTGTTGCTAAATTGATTCAAGCAGTTTTGTCTGTTCACCACCTTGCCATTCAGGACAGCTCTGACCGGTACTTGACTTCTACTGCTTTTGTGACATGGCAGGATTCTCTATCCCACTCATGCAATTGACTTAAACTGACAACCCAATTTCCAAACCAATAGGGTACTTTATCAGCTAATGTAACAGTTCACAAAGAAGCAACACCAACAAACAGAGAAGGGGGAAATGTTCATTGCCTAACTGGCATAATCTTTGACATTGTCAAAAGCCTGACTTATGGGACACCCTGTAGTAATTGACAACACAGGTAGAAACATGTGACATTAGTGAACAGGAAGGATTGAGGCCTCTACCGTAGATATAAGTACAGTATCTGTTGCCCTGTTCTGGCTGCATTTCAGCAAGCTTCTAACAATGTAATCCAGCTTCTGGAAAACAGCCGTGCAGAGTTGAGGTATTCTGCGATTCACATTTCTCCTGCAAAGGAAATGTAACATCCTCCTCTCATGCTGACACCGTGTAACATATATATATATTTTTTTTTTTGGTTCCTGGGTAGTAAGTGTTATTTCCTAATTGCTTATGCCTCAAAAGTATAGAAAATGGCTATTATTCCCCACAAACTTTGCTTTTGTGACCAGGACAGTGATATTTAGAAATTTACTTATTTTCCAGAACATTCCAGATACATTCAGTGCTGAGTAAACTTGGAGTAACTTCTAGAACTTTCCAGTAATATAAATAGTAGTATAAATACAGGGGCCTTAAGCCCACCAGTTCAGTTCCAGCTGCCTAAGTGAATACATATCTGCATTTTTCTGAGATGGCATCAAGGTCATAGGAGACTTCAAAATGGTGGCATTCCTGATGGGTCTCCAAGGCGGTTTTACCAAGTTTCCCTGCTATCTTTGCCTTTGGGACAGCAGGGACACCAAGGCACACTACCACAGGCGGGACTGGCCACAGCGGACCGAGTTCTCTGTGGGGAGGAACAACGTCAAGTGGAAGCCACTGGTGGACCCCCGGAAGGTGCTGATGCCACCACTGCACATCAAATTGGGCCTTATGAAACAATTTGTCAGAGCTCTAGATAAGGAGTAGGCAGCCTTCAAGTACCTTCAAGACTTCTTCCCTAAGCTGTCTGAGGCAAAGGTCAAAGCCAGTGTCTTCGTCGGACCACAGATAAAGAAGATCCTGGAGTGCAATGAATTCCCCAAGAAGCTCACTAGTAAGGAGAAAGCGGCTTGGAACAGCTTTGTCTCAGTGGTTCGGGGCTTCCTGGGCAATCACAAGGCCGAAAACTATGTGGAGCTGGTTGAGACTCTGGTGAAGAACTACGGCACAATGGGCTGTAGGATGTCCCTCAAAGTCCATATCCTTGATGCTCATCTTGATAAATTCAAGGAGAACATGGGAGCGTACTTGGAGGAGCAAGGCGAGCGCTTCCACCAGGATATACTGGACTTTGAATGCCGCTACCAAGGACAGTATAACGAGAACATGATGGGAGACTACATTTGGGGGCTGATTCATGAAAGTGATTTACAGTATAATCGTAAATCTCGAAAAACTACTCACTTCTAAATCTTTTGTAGTCATTTTTGTATTACTTTAGTATAAATACATGTTAATTTGGATTCATATGTTGTTTTTTTCTGACTTTATGTGAACGAAAAGACACAAATATGCCAGTTTTCTCATTGGAAATAGGTAAATTTCAAAATATCACTGTCCTGGTCACAAAAGCAAAGTTTGTGGGGAATAATAGCCATTTTCTATACTTTTGAGGCATAAGCAATTAGGAAATAACACTTACTACCCAGGAACAAAAATTGTGTTACATAGTGTGATTCTAGGGGAAAACAACAATACAGTACCTTGGCTTCATGTGTCAATGACTGGTTACAGTTTTCAAACACGTTTTTCGTCTCTGAAATAACACCTTTTTTTAGTGTGCTTGCTTGGTTCAAGAGAGATGCTGGAGAGTGCTTATACATATATATATATATATATATATATATATATATATATATATATATATATATATATATATATATATATATATATATATTATGATTTCCTGCCAGAAAGGCACTTTTTTATAAGTATTGATTTCCACTAGTTCATTCCTGCTGACGGTGATTGAACACAGATCAATGAAGTAGGTCAAATAATGAACTGCTTACTCTAATTTAGTCCCATTCCAATTTCTTGAAAGTGTAGCAATAATGCCATTCAGTCCCATTCCAATTCCTTGAAAGTGTAGCAATGTCATATCAACGCGCTTGCAGTTTCAGTGAGTTAGCAATGATAGTACAGGCGTGGACCATGTAATGTTGAAACAGAAACTTGTATTTCAACATTTTCTCAACAGCATGATTTATAGGTACCCTCCTAATCTGTTGCGGTAAGAACATCAGGGGTAATACCAGGATATTGTTCATACTCCACAAGCATCTCTTGAGAGTTCATTTAATTTAAGTAATGCTTTGTTAATTTTATCAACTCTCAAGTAATGCTTAATAGCATGAAACAGCCAGCTGTAAACTGTAGTAATGATGTATAAACAAGAGTTTTTAAAACTGTCGTTAGCATTCACAGTGAATAGTGGTGGTGTTTTTCCATCTGTCTCCCAACATCAATGCCGTCACTCTGAAGAGCGAGAAATGAATTATTTGCATAGATTTCTTTTTTAAAATATAAATAAAGGGGAGCCTCCAGTATGTAATACAAACTAATGTACACACACCTTAGTAAGCAAATTTTATTTTATACTACAGTCCTGAAAGACAAGCCAAGATGAACTACTTACAGCACAGCAGTCCTTAATGATTTTTTTCCCCCAGCAGAGTTCAGTGCCAACATAGCAGGGGATAAAACAAGGGCTGTCTGTTTACATCGTCCTCAGCTTGGATGGTGAAAACTTAAACTCAGAGGAACTTGGAGCTTTGCCGGGCACTCTAAGCACTATCCGAAAGCTGGCTGAAGATATCTTCTTGTAGGCGGTTTAGTTGTTTTGTTTTTTATTCAATTGGAATTTTACTCAGTCCTGTACAAATATTTTTTTTAAAAAATGCTTACTATCTATGAGAAGATTTCATTTTGGTTTCTCTTACAGAGAAATTACAGTGAGAAAAAAAAATAATAACGAGTAGGATATATTTTAGTTTTAACAGAAACCAAACCGATACTCAGAGGTCATATTTTTCGTTAAGAAAAACAAGTGCATCACACTCAACTACCGTTCTCTCTCCTCTTCTTGTCCCGCCCCATAGCAACCAATACACACTCCTGATTTGCTGGTACAGTACTCCCCTGACCTCCCAACTCCCACCTAATAGGCTCTCGTTAACTGTCAGTAAATATACTGTATCCAAAATACTCTCATATAAATTATATCAGTTGGATGTAAAATATTGCATGTATTATATACAAAAAAAGTAATAAAAAATGTCTGAACTGGATGGGTATGAAGACTGGATTGCTCCCTCGTTCCCAGAGATCTGACAAGGGGAAAACGCAATCCCTGCTCCGGTAGATAAAATAAGAAGGGCTTCAGTCTCCTGGGCAGTCAGTCTGGCCTATTTCATATCCTCCTTGACTGACCACAAAGGAACAGAGAGATTTCATTGCCAAAGGAGTGATCAATCGATATCACTGAGAATGCAGTCAGCTGAAAGTTTGGTTTGCAGTGAAACTTCAGCCTTATGGGTCATTCTCTCGTTCTCTAAGAACTCTGAATAACTCACTGCGCAAGAAGCGAAAGAACACTTGCCAGGAAGAATATCGCACAATCAGACTGCTTTTTACTGGTATAACTCACTCGAGAACAGTAATAAGTCATTGAGAAGAAAGTCATGAGTGAAATGGTTTTGGTTGTCCCAATAGTAAACAAGTAGTCATAACAGTTGGTCATATGCCTACATTTCTGAAGTATTTACCAGTTACAGAAATACAGGCAGACACATGATTCATACATCCTTGTATCCCCCAAAATGCAATGAAACATTCAAAGAACTGTAAAATTCAGTGGTTAGTGGGTTTGCATTATTTGTATTAGTGATTTTGTTTATGTGGAGGACATGGGGGGGCAATTCATTCACATTACTAGTATTATTACTAGTAGTATTTGGAGTGTGTCGGTATTACATTGGTTTGTGAAAAATAAGGAAGCCAATACAGTTTGTTTCTACTGATCAAGTGCAATTTATCAAATTTTAACCACCCTCTGCTGGTGTCATGAGGGTATTGCAGATCTACAATGTGTATGTCTGGTCATGTCAAAACCTATTAGGGCAGCCCTTTGGTTTTCCAATTCAAAACCACAATGCTTTTCACAGCCTTCCGATTTTAACCCACAAAATGCTGCCGTGACAGTTTCTGTGCTCACAGTTCACTAGCCACACGTAAGCAATGCTTGACTGACATGTTCTATCACATCAGCTCCAAGCATTTTACTATGTAGTATTTTTACAACGCTAATGATTTCCAGTAAGCAATCACTTGCGCATCACTTCATTATTGTAAAATTTGCCACAGCACCTTTCTGCAAGACAGCATGCAAAAACACTCTGCTAGCATCACGGGTATCTATGCTTTGTCATCAAAAACACGGATTACTGCTTGCGCCTAATTAACCACGCAGTTTCCACACAGATCCGCACAGATGAAGATAAGTGGCACAGGGTGTGGCTGAGGACCTTGTGAACCCTCTAAAATACTGTAGCTAAGAATGCTGCTCATAGGAACCCCAATAGCTCATTTTCTAATGAAAAGCTATTTAACAAGCCATTCATTACATTGCAGTGGTTGCTTCCAGCACCTCCCAATACACTCATGTATGATTATAATAATTTATGTATTTAGGTGATGTGATGTAGCAGCTACTTTCATTTCCTTTATGCACCCATCCGTTATATATTTATATTAATAATAGGAAGAAACAAGAACTATGGAAGACAGTTTTCAAATTCAAATTCAAAGAGATGCAATGCATCACAGCTCATTTCACCCCATTTATACAATAGCTTTCTAACTGCACGGTGCAATATTACACTATTGCATTGCAGTGGATAGGAAAGGGGGTTACACAGCCAGTGGTAAAAGAGAGCAAACACTGGGCCACCTCTGAGCAGAGAAATTGGATATATATATATATATATATATATATATATCTGGCAGTGCTTAATGGCTTCCATTTACTAAACTGTGGGTCACGATTCCAACACTGAAAAGTTTTCTTTAAGACTAGCTTCATTCAGCTCCTGCATTTACTGCATTTTACAGTCTGTTTTTTATTGTGACACTGCAGTGAGTCTGCAAGCAGCAGGCTCTGTGTTAGAGAAGTCCAGTCATTGTGTACCTTGGTGATGTGCCATTTCATATGGCAATCCTGAACCACAGTCAATTCACAGCACTGTTTTCATGTGTGTTTTAGCTTTTTTTTTTTGGCTCAGACTCCTTCGGTGTCTTGTGGTTGCTGCGGTGGTATCCCACACTGTGAAAAGGCATTTTACCATTGCAACTGATGGGATCCCTGCCACTCTTTCATTTGAAATAAAAATGCTTGATTTCGATTTGTAATGCATTCGTTTAATCTTTTCATTTAAAAAGTACAGCCGCCCATCTCTCTCAGGTTAGGAGGGTACTGATTGCTCCAAGAATTCAAGTATTTGTTTTAAGCTGCAAAAAATCAACAGTGATCTAAACTAAAATACCTTTTTCTCCCACATGTGCAAAACAAGTTTGCACATGGTTCAATACAGGAGCATTTCAATACAGCCAAAAACAGAGAAGGGTTCCTGAAAAGCTGCATGAGCTGAAATCTCTTGTGGCTGACTCACAGAAAGTTCAGGGAATGCTTTTCAAGAAGGGAATGCAACATGCTGCAGATTTTGTCCTACAGTTGCAGGTTCTATAGTGTGGGCTTCCAGTACAGGGCTGAGAAGATGCTTCATCCAGTCCAGTGGGAGGAACAAAGAATCAGTTTTCTTGGAAATTCCGGCTTGCTAGAATCAGCTTGCATGCTAAGTATTGTACATGAAGTGTTCCTAACTCAGATAGGAGGGGACCGGCACAGGAAGTATTGCAAAATATACAGGATACAGCAGTAGTGTGAACAGGATATTGTTTCTGGGGAGAGAAGGAGATTTTTGCAGATGGGTAATAATTTATAAAAATGTTTCTGTTAGTAAACTTGCAATGAACTTGAAATCGCCCTGTTAAGAACCATGATGATTCACCTCACAATCACATTTTGAAACACTACTATGCAGTTATTAAACATACAAATGAAACAACATAAAGAACAATCTACCTTACCTGATGTTTAGATCCAAGTCCATCCTCCTGTTTTTCATTGCAAACGTGTCGAGTACTTACAGGTCTCGATTTTACAGCAGCCGTTTAAAGCATGGGGACTAAAAACAGTGTCCTCAGAGATGTGTCCTCAGAGTTGGTCAAAAGCAGAGGACGTCCAGTAACCTCTCGACTTTGACGTCTCATTGCACATGTGTTTGAACAATACGTGCACGCGCAACGCCCAATCAAAGGACTCGAAGGATGAATCTAGTGTAAAAATGACAGGACAGCAAGGTTTACATTGAACACATCACACTATTCATCTTGTCTATGCAAACTATATCTCTGAAAATCTTGTCCTATCTCACTTTGCTCTCTCTCCTTCTCTCTGTTTTTCTTCCTTGTAACTCATATCGAAACTCTTTTGTTTTTACTCCTATCCAGATTGCCCTTGCATATCATAAATATCATTTCAGTTCTCCCTACATACTGAAGCAACGTTACCCCAGAACACTGTACTGATAAAATGTAGTTATACAGATAATCATTAAATGGCTGGCATAGATTTGACAAGTCTGGCAGCTAGATTGATTGATTCATACACAATTGAACTTAAGATACACTGGAAAACCCTGGAAGGAATTACAGTACTCTACTGGGACAGAATGTGCAAACAATCTGGCCACTGACCAAGAACGTAGGGCAGAGACACTGTGCATTTCTCAGTGTGTTCAATACATACATTACTGGAATGAACTACAGTCAATTATAGTTCCTGATATTAGCAGTCGTAAATTTAGCAGTCGTTTATTGTAAATTACTTATAATACAAATTCATTAAACTTGAATATCCTATTAGTGCAAATTATTTTGGAGCCCCCCTCCCCCTCCAGCGAAGAAAAATTTGAATAAAGCCAATCGCACTGGAATAAACTATACTAAAACAGGTCCCCAATTTAGACAAAAGTAAAGTAATCTCTCCTAAACCGCATATGAATCTTTTTTTTTACATGACTGCATATCAATTAATAACTAATATGTGATTATTATTTAGTTGCACAGCTGTTAAGGCATTCGCCAAGAAAGTAGCATCAAGATTTTGTATGCGCATCCATTCACACTGTGTTTTTCTTCCTCTGAATTTAACCCATCTGTGCCAGTAAGTCCGACTGATTTTTTTTGTTTTGTATTTATTTTCACACATGCTCACAAATGTATTTTAGAGTTAGAGGGGTACAAGTTCAAAATAATGTGATGCTTGAGGAGTATTACTCTTTGAAGGGTTTATTTCAGTTATTTAAATAGTGGCAGATCTGAATTCAACTCACTCCGTAGTAATCAATTAATCAATGACTTTTCTTATATATATATATAATCATCTATTTCAGGATCTTTCAGACAAAAGCCCTTCTTCAGCAGTGTAGAAAGGAATTTAAACAGTGTAGTAAATTTCTTATGCAGAATTCTTCACATATGTGTGCATAATGTGTGTGTGTATGCATGTATATATATATATATATATAGACATACACCTTTATGTGAAGAATTATGCAAGTTACAATAAATATAAATATAGCACATCTTGGAAAATACAGCATGTACAAACTGTAGCTATACATTGCAATAGGGAGGGGCAGGTGTGTCAATACTAAAAACCTATGCATATATTCAAATAGTTTTACAAGAACTTTCCCCTTAAACACTCTTTGCATTTCAAACCACAGAACCGCCACGCTGGTAAGATAAACTGTGTGCTTCACAGCTGACGATGACATCGACATTGGGGGACAGGGGAAACCGAGTGCCAGGAAGGACTTGACATTTAGAAAAAGAAATTACTAAGCACTTTTTCTCAATATTAACCAACACAGGAAACAGGATCGGAAATTTAGATATTTTGGAAGTTGGGTTTGACAATATAAAAGGAAGCTGAAGGTATGGGATGTTTGTATGAACCTGCTCTCCAAAGCAATCCGTTTGCAGAGTTAAGAAAGCTACTTAGCAAAGGACTGAAGATGGTTTGTTACAGAATCTGCTTGTGGTCTGTCTCAGTCGTGCTGCTGCTACTGAGTGACTTTGTTCATTGCAGAAAGAAGCCTTGCCAGGATGAATGCTGTCAATATATTGAGAGATTTCCTCTAAAGCTGAGCGAGCTGAGGAGGGCTTTCAAGAACATTAGAGATTATTATGTAAGTTGAACACATGCATTTGTTTTCATGCAACATTTGCCAGGGTTTTAAATGTGATTTTGCCAAGCACACTGCAGTGTGTTATTGGATTAAATTATTCAGATTGAGGAGGGAATACTAGTGTATTCATACAATCCATTCAATTCATAAATATATATCTTATTGTAGACTATGCCAGTTTAAAATGTGCTTGCTAGAATACTATTGCAGCATGTGTTTATTATTATTATTAATAATAATAATAATAATAATAATAATAATAATAATAATAATAATAATAATAATAATAATAATAATGATGACATTTTGCAAATGAATACATTGTGGAGGATTTTGACCACCAAATGAAACTGACTTTATATAAATGTTGTGTATCTATGTATTTAGGAAGCCAAAGATGATCTCATTGAAACTGCTCTACTAGATGAGAATTTGCTCGACGGTTTACAAGTAAGTGTAACTTCAAATTATATATGTGTGTGTGTGTATACAAATATATATATATATATATATATATATATATATATATATATATATATATATATATATATATATATATATATATGATGCTTTTATCCTGTCCCTATAAAATCATTTCCACGTGCAGACTGCAGGGGGCTGTACTGTGCGTTCTTTTTCACTCACCTGAGATGAATACGCTGAACTTCTCAAGAGTTCCACTAACTCTACTAATGGTACTTGCTAGTGAAACTTACGGTATCGGCGATTGATTCTAAAGCAGTACAGCGCAGCCAGAAGAAACAGGCTAGTCTAGCAGACAAAAAAACAAAAACAAACATTTTTTTTTTTTAATTTGGTCCAGCAAACTACATTATTTCACAAAACACTAGAAATGATATCAGCCTTTTTATTTTTTTAGTATTAAATGGTAGTTTTTAACTTTTTTGTTTGATTGTGTTGTGTTATTATTATTATTATTATTATTATTATTATTATTATTATTATTATTATTATTATTAGCATTATTAGCATTAGCGTTGCCTAGCTTGGTGCATTTTTTAACAGCAGTGTCTGTCTCCTACATTACAGAGTCCCTTCGGTTGTCATTTGATGAATCAGGTGCTGCATTTTTACTTGAAGGATGTAATCCCTCCAGCTGTCAATCTGGGTCATAATGACTCCGTGGACATCAACCCTGCAGTCGACATGATTGGAGGAATACTACATGATTTCAAGCACACCCTAAAACGCTGTGTAAGCATCTGTTTTTGTTTAATTTAAAATTCAATTCGACTATGAACGGTTTTCAAAAGAATTCATTTTGAAACTGGGCACTACAATTTAGGAAACGTTTTTTTCTGTAGACTATGCAATGGTAGCAGTACAAGTTAACTGAAAAGTTATTTAAAACACAAACAACATCAATTACTTAGAAACAGCTGTATTTAATGGAGTCTGGTCCTTACCTGGTTCGTTAGCTAAATATCCCGTACATATAATGGAAGTGGTGGAACAGAATTCATAACACGACGTACTGCAGTAAACAATATCGTTGTGTAATGTGCACACGCGCTAGAGAGTATTTGGTTAGCTATCCCTCGCTCATGTTCCAAAACAATATGATTCATTTCGTGATTCAGCGAAACGCATGCTGCAGACAGTGCTGTTCCTCGTCCGTCAAGCAGTTGAAAAAGTTCCCCTCACGGGTTGCAACTGACGCATTTCACGTCGACGTAGTCCTCTGGTTAAGGATTAGCTCTACTAAATGACTTAATATTTTCAAATTTGTTTTTTGTATATACTGTACGATGAAGTTTCAAATGTTTTGGGATATAATGTAAATGCGTTGGGGTTCCTGATACGTTTCTGTGCGTGTTCTTTTTAAACTGTGTGGTTTTGTTTGTCAGGAAAGACACCTAGCATGTACAGTAGCAACAATGTAGTTCCTTTCTAATACGCACACCGGTGTTTGATTGGCAGGATAACCAAGTAATTGTAATACACGTATTGCTGTAAGTGTCAATAATGCCATTCCCCCTGTCATAGCATGTTTTAATTAGTGCATGCAATAATGTGACAATAATGTTTACTACAGTGTAGCAGATTTAGTTCAGGTACTGGTGAGTGGTATATAAAGGATGCATGATTTTGTTTAATGATTGCACGTTAGTAATAATTAATGATTTGTGATATTATCCATAATTAAGTATTAATGGCTGTGAAATATGCACGTTCAAATGCATATTAATTACGAGTCAGTTATGCCAATTTAGATCATATTAAACAGATATTAAATATGAAATCAAGCAGCAATATTTACACACAGCCAGCATTAGTACGCAGAGAGGTATCAGGCTGTCGATTATTTAATGTACGCCTCATTTTGGATATTAATATTTGTTATACTAAGCCCAGGTTTGCAGTAATATTGTGTCGGCAAAATGGTTATGCTAATTTTTGCCCTGACACATTCTGCTCATATGCTATCCATTTGTGTGTGGCTGGTGTTTTGTAATAATGTTGGTCAACTCCTTGAGCTATTACCACAAACGTGAGTCACTGGTGCTGGTGGTTCTCCCTTACAGCGGTTCCTGTGGCAGGTTTTTGAATTTCCAATTGCGCCCTTGTACTGTAGTCTATCTACGCAGAGCAGTGCTCCAGACAGGATTGCTCAACCAACAGAAATATATTGTTTGCAGTTATTTATAACCCAGACCATTGTAAATTTAGTGGGATTTTGGAAGAATTTTTTTTCTTCGCTGTCATCTCTGTCACTGCCTGGCTTGCTGGACAGCCCAGAGGAAGCTGTGATATCCCAGGCCATGCTCTGCACGCTTCTTACTTGAATCTAAACCTGTGTTTTTCTTCTTTTTTCAGAGAAGATTCTTTTCGTGCAACAAGAAAAGCTTCAGTTTAGAGGATTTAAAGAACCAGTTTGGAAATGTAAGTCGCTGACTGTTTGATGTTTGATGTTTTTAGTACCCAGTACCCTTTAATTCCCAATTAGACCAATTCCCTGAAAAATACAATACTTTTTTAAACTAGATTTTGATACCAAGTTAAGAACTGGAAAGCCGTACTGTATGAACTGTGGTGTAAATATGCAGATAATTAATGTTTTTTTTTCTTTACAGATGCAGGAGAAAGGGGTGTATAAAGCGATGGGGGAACTTGGCCTTTTCTTTAACTATATTGAAGAGTATTTGATGGCAAAGAGACATCACTAAGGATCTACCTCAGCTCTCTCTTGACCGTACCAGGGATATGAATTGATGTAGCATCTTCAGGAGCCTCTATTGAATGGCTAAAGCAAAAACCGGCCTTTAGTTAAAAATGTAGAGAATAACAGAAGCTGCTGTAAAACAATGGCTTCTCCATATACTACATGGTTAGATAATGTTTGGTTTTTGCTCCAGGCAATATTAAAAAAAAAAAAAAAACAATGTCCTACTTATTCATTCAACACTACTTGAAACTAAAACATTTCTTTCATTGAAATGTTGCTTATGCAAAGCATCAGGTGTAGTTATTTTTTAATGCAGTATGTATGGTTCTAATAGAACTAGAAAGTGTTCAATATACTCGGCTTTGCATTTTCGTCAGGGTTTTTGTGTGCTGTAAACTGGAGTGTTTGTTTCTGGTTCTGTTTTACAAACTTTTACTCAGTATTTCGTATGGGATACAATGGTAATCATTTTTAGGATTTTATAATGATCTCTTTTCTAAAGTGACTTTTTTTAGTCATTGATGCGTTATAAACAATGGAATATTTGTCTATAAATGTTGTATTAAATATGTGCTAAACAATACTAGACAGTTATTAATTGCAGGTATGAAGCTTTACCTTAGTAATGCATCACTAAGATGTAATTGCAATAGACTTCTTGTTATTAGCATTCAGCACCTGTAATAACACAGTTATAGATGTTTAATAGAGTAATAGATATTTAAATACAGTTGTTGTGTTATTATTTATATAATAATTAAGATAAGAAATATGGCGTGTGTAGGCTGCAATTGATGTATTTATTTAGCTATCGGTCAGTTGTTTTCTAATGTGAAGATGCAGTATTTTAATTTATAAAATAAAGTAAATTCTTAGAATTTTTTTTTTACTTCAGTGTCCAGGTATTTATTTAGTGTTAGATTATTTTAAAAGGTAATCAGGCTTTCATGTATGTTTGTTGTTTGTCTGTTTGCGGTGTGCTGGACTCACACTGTTCTACAGATGGTTAAATGCTCAGGTTGAAAAGTGGACTTGCTCCTCACTGCTTTATATGAAGTCACAACAGTTCTATTGTGACTGAGATTTATTTTTGTTTTTATCGTTAGTCAATATTGAGACAGTATTATGTACATTGTATATCTCTACATCATGCACATTTTCCAATAAAAACATTTTAAACCCATAACTTCTGTTGTGAACTATTTCTCGTCAATCATATTTATTTATTACAGATTTATATCAAACTGTGTGTGTGTGTGTGTGTGTGTATCCTCAAAGATTCAAGCTCCTTTTTTTTGCAACTTAAAGTTGTAAAAAAAAAAAAAAAGAAAAAGGTGAAATAATTTCTGCACAGTCACTGAATATCTGAAACAAGGCTTAGAATTAAAAACTGTATTGTCGGTGGTGTAGTCATACAAAAAGAAACATATACTACCTCCTACTCAATGATTTGAAATTTCCATTATTTCTACATTACAGAAGCTTTGATAACCTACTCCTTTTGTAGGGACACAGCTTTAGCTCAGTGCACTGGGTTTGTAGTCTTTCCAAGGAATAATGGCTATTGAAGCCAAAGCAGAAAGAATTTGAATTGGACTTCAGAACCCACAATGCAGTATGCTTGTGGTTTCTCCAGCAGCATTCTGGGAGCTGTAGTCTTTTGCAGTTAACACCATATGGAATATATAGAAGTTGTTGCAATGTTGGACTACAGTCCCCCAAAATTGTGTTTAAAACCTTGTAGGTCTTCCGTTGTTTCTGTATCACGTTATAGAACATGTAGGGTTTCACATAATGCATTAGTAACATCAGACAAACAACACCAGCATCTCCTCAAGCTACAAAGTCTTGAAGTAGCTTAAACATATCAACAGAATGAACCACATTCAAGTTGCAGTGTTGATGGTACCTGGTCAGAACAAGAACTTGTTAACTCCTATTAAATTCCTAGCCTGAAACTTAAAAAGTATCTGTGCAGATGACGTCAACTGTAGAACCTCAATCTGTCTTGTAAACTGTGTGAGAGTTATAGGAAACCCTGAGATAGTGGAGGTTCTAATTTAGCTCAGTGGTTGAATTCTTCTCTGTCACCTCCATGGTAAGACTTTCTCGCAGTTCTTTAACCCCAAACAGCCCAGAGCAAGGCTGACGAGAGCCCTGACGTGTTAAACCTTTCAGAACAGCATTGCTGGTAAGAGCCCCATGTTGGTCAGTTTCGTGGTTAAAGTACAGAACATGTGCTGATGCCACGGTAGGACGTCAGTGCTTTTTTGTTTGCCATTTTCCGATACCTCCAGATCAGTTTTTAGGGTCCTCATTATGGCCTGATTGGGCCTGCCCATCTGTATGCCTGTCAGACACACTCATGCTGGACACAATAACCACCTTGATTCTGCTCAATTTTGCACCAATCTGAACTAAACTTTTATCATACGTTCCCTGTAATCCTTAAATATTTCTACCCATTGAGGAGCTGTATGATTATTCTACGAACACGCGGACCCTCTTTGAGCACGCACTGGTTTGCTGACCAACAACTTCCATATCCACCGTATCAGAGTGAACTGTCGACCTCCTGATTCCCAAGTGAACGTCTTACCCACTATACAAAAGGAAGGTGTTCTGGTCCAAATACTACATATAGTATCTCCAGTATTGTATCTGCCTGTTACATGCTTTGTGCAACTACATTATACCGCTGAACAAAAACAAATGTTGCAGATCTCACAAATACAGATCTTTAATAGTCTTAACAAGACGCTGCGTTAGGAGCCACTCAGAAGAAGAATTTCTGCAATGCTGCTCTGTGTCATGTGATTTACCAGATATTCTCAATAGCCCTGAGCTGCAGGATGTGGACGTTCGATTTAACTAGGTTACTGTAATCACCAGCATCATCAATGCAAATCTTGAAATAAGTACTTCCTTCCTTGTGCTTAGACGTGCAGAGAGGGAACCCCAAGTGTCAGATTGTGTACAGGGAGCGATTGACAGGACCTCTGCCATGCCGGAGATTACCTGCAAGTACAAAGTCAGTCAGAGACACATACACACACACCGTGTGCTAGCTTACAGCTGCCTTCAGTGCTTTCATCTGGTCTAGGCCAGCTCGGTTTTAAGCCTGCAATGCTCATTGCATACATGTGTACACGGTTTGTGATTATGATTGCTAAAGCAATCAGAACGTACTTCCCTTGACTCTCATTGAGATAGCCTGGACTTGAACCGGCGACATCCAGACTATAGAGCGCACCCTGCACTCCATGGGGAGCGCCTTTACTGGATGCACCACTCTGGAGCCCCCAATAGTTTTAAGAATGGATTATATCTATAGTAGAATTACTGGTCTTAGCAGTGAATGTTTATCGAATACATATTTGAATCCACTTTTACATATCTATTTTCAATACTGACCAAAAAAAAATAAATTATATTCTGATGGGACTGCAGTAAAGGTTCGCTGTCTGCAGCATAATCATCAGTCCTGGGGTTTCATGCTTGCTGTGGATATAGATTGAGAGTTGACAAAAAAAAAAAAAAAAAGAACAGAAATTGAGCACCACAAAAGTAACCCCATTTCAAGGAAGCGGGTAAGCAGCATCTAGGCTTGCTTGTGGTTTTGTGACTTGTTACTTCAGAAAAAAGCCAGAGAAGGTAAAAACTAAACGTTATCTCCTGCCAGTAAACATGAAATCGACGGTCAGCTATTTCATTCAAGCCAGTAAGTGTGTAAGCATCTCAATCTGGGTTCATTTTTGCAATTACATAAGAGTACAAGAAAGAGAAGATTACCCGGTATTACAGCTATCAATGTTACAAAGAAATCCTAATACCCATTCCTAATACCTAACACACCTGTGAGAAAAAGGGTTTTAATCTTGACATTTTCTACTGATCGATTAATCACCCGAATAGATGAATCGATTCCTCACACTAAGCAAGGCTTTTGCAATGTTACTCTGCAGTACACCTTTAGAAGGGTCAGCTTTGTGATGTAGTTTCTCATCTCTCCTTGACTCCCTGTCATCTTGATAGAACAGGGGAATTTATATTGCCTGCTATTTCCAATAAATAAATGCACGCAAGCTGCTGGAACAAAGTCAATATATTTGCATGGCCATCTTTTCCGTAATTCGATAATCGTATTCCTTCTTTTGCAATTTTACTGTAAAGTTAAAAAATAACTCTGCATCTGCAAACAGGATTAAGACTGAAATTAGAAAAAATCTGACTGCTGTGGAATAGAACATGAAATGCTTCCCTTCTTTCATTTTGATTGTTAATGTTAAAGACCTCAACTGCAAGTTCTGTGGCTGCCTGTGTGCTAGAATTCGCTCTCAGTACAGCTCCATTGTATTGCCATTGGCAATCTTTTGGATATACAGAGCATTTAATGGCAGTTTGAGAAAATCAAAACATATTGCTGTAAATGCACTCATGGAAACACTGCTATGTACAGCAATGTTCTTATTTACTGCTTTTGTAATCATAACAAGTTTCTTTCAGAAAGAAACTGTTGCAAATACTGCACCAAAAAAACTGGAAGGCTTTGCTTATCTGTTACCTGTACACCTGCCGTGCCAAAAACAGCTCTGCTTTCACTGAGCGTTTCTTGAAAATGACCTCTGTGTTGAGATGTTGAATGATAAACAAGACCATTTCTGGAACCAGTGTGTTTTGAATTTTACAGGGTCGAGCAGGGTCACCGAACTGACTTCTGACCTTCTCAAACGATCAAGACCTGTTTTAGGCGCTGCCAGACATGTCCTATTCGACTGAACAAAAGAACGCAGTCAAAGAACATAGAATTATGCACTGTAGTAAGCAGAATGCTGCTTGAGCCCTGCTGTGAATGGATGTGTGGGAAAAAAAGCAATCCATCTGTTCTAAAGAAGTGAGTCAAACCATAGCTTGATAAGAGACGTGATGGTGTACCACAATAAAGCAGAGATTAAAAATGTTCTTTAATACCACTTCTTAGAAACCTACTAAAGGATTCTTGTTTTCACTGTGCCCTTGTAGTACGAACCCACTTAGGCGTGCTTTTTATGCTATAGATTGAAAACGAATGCTTCTACCTAGTAAAAGCTAGGCTTTGAAGTGTATCTGATGTTACTTAATATATATATATATATATATATATATATATATATATATATATATATATATATATATATATATATATATATTATCATCCCAGATAACACTGTTTTTTTCTGATATTACTGTATATTCTTTGAATATTCTCATTAGTAATTTACCTGAAAAATGTACCCTAGTCAGTTGGCTTATTTTAGGAGATATTGTGTGAGAAGTTATCTGCTGTTTAACTGCAGTATTTCAACTGGGTATTTTATTATTGTAAAATAAAGAATCATTATGCCTTCTGACACGTGTTTTATAACAAATGTTAGACAAAGGGTAAAATGATTGATAAGAATTTTGCTTCAGTAATAATATAAAAGATTGGACTCAGTAATTGCCATTGTGCTTTTACATTGAAACTTTTAAATTGTTGGAAGGAGATGATGTAGTTCAGGCTCTCTGAACCGTCCTGATTCATGGAATAACTACAGTAGTTTGTGAAACATCACAGAGTCTCCTCTGAGTGTTCTGGCCCTCCATCAAAACACTTCTAGATTTCTGCCAAAGCAGCATAAATAAGGGGTCATTAAGATGCATGAAAAGGGCGAGTCCTGTAGTCTATAATGTAGTTTGTGGTTTTTCAGATGTTTCTGATTCTTGAACCCCAATGTTGTGCGGGTTTATAACATGAATTGCCCCCATTTTTATTTTATACCTGCAACAAAGAGTATCCGCATTCAGAATTTGTTCACCAAAAGTTTTTTTTTTTAAACTTATACAGTGTTTGTGCAACATCAAGATTAAAAAGTGAACATGTTTAAAAGAATTGAGGCATGTGGAGTTCACACTCATTTCTGGTAAATGCTATTTAGGCCATTAATTCTTAATTGCTGACTGTGGTTCTGAATCTTTGACAGGTACAGTGGATTTTCTTTTCCTTTATTTAAATGAAGACATGCACATATATATATATATATATATATATATATATATATATATATATATATATATATATATATATATATATATTGCAGAACATGCAATGTAGGTCAAACTCTTGATGCAATGCATGTTCTGGTAAGCCTAAAGCTGGGGCGTCTCACAAGTACAGTTTTACAATCGCATTCCTTGGTGTTAAGCTCAGCTATGGGTTAAGAAGCTTACAAATAAAAAAAACAGGCATCACATTCTCTTTTATTTTTTTTTTAATCCATTTGCATGGGAGCAAAATGAGCTTAGTAAATCCAGCCCATTGCTTGCACTTGTTGTAGTGTATTACAGATTGGTGGCAGTTTGCGAAACACTATTGTGTGTGGGGTGTGTAACAGGAAGGGGCACCACTTTCATTCTCAACTGTTTCCTTCCTATATTACTGCAAGGGGTCAAGTGTTGCAATGGGAGGGTTGGGTGTGGTTTCTAGGGTGTTGCTGCAGTGCAGAATGTGCTAGTTTATCCTAATTCACTGCTATCTGGATTGTCCCCACTCCTTGGCTGTGCTGTGAAGCATAGATAAATCATGTTAAAGGTGTGTATTCAATTGGTTAAAACAGCAGAGGATCTGAATTCTTAGAGTCTGTGAGGCTCTGTAGTGGATTTCTGCCTACCTAGCTTCCACCATGCCAGACTGTAGCTGCCCCCCACCCCCTTATCTTTAATTAGCACTTGATGCACACCGAGTGAGGAGAAGTAGAAGTAGAAGCAGCAGCATCGTGATGAAAGTACAGTAACAAGTGTTACCGGTACAGCAGACTAAAGCCAGCGCTTTGTAACACATCTTAACATCACGCTAAACTGAAAGATATCTATGCAAATCTGGAAAACAATGTGCAATGAGACTGGTTGCAACAACCCGTTTCTCTGTGAGCCAGACAGAGGAGGGCACATTGCCTGTCTAGCAACTGACACATCAAAGCAGTCTAGTTTCAGGAGTTCACTGTATGTCTGTTCAGCGTTCACCGGGGAATCAAACCCCTAACAAACCTTTCTCAGTCCCTCACTCTCTGCTCCTGCTGGCACTTACAGAATCTTCTGCTTTGAGGATGACCAAACTGATATCATCTTATTTATCCAGCCGACTAGTTTCGTATGACTTAAGTATTTCATGCACACATTTCAGTTAGATAAGGATAAATATGCCCTGTCAAATAATGTTATAAAAAAGTTTGTTACTGGGAAAATGAACAATAATAATAAATGTATTATAGCGCCTGTCACACTTAGGTGTCTCAAGGCGCTGTACTAAACAAAACAATCAAACACAGATCAACATTACAGAAAAGAAATGAATAATAATGAATCCATTAAAAAATTCTATCAATACATAAATAAATGAAATACAATACATATAGAGATAAAAATCAATCATCATAAACATACAGCATATTATAATAAACAGTGCAGGCTGCAGTAGAGTCAAAAAAGCATATACAGAATGTTGCTTAAAATGAACAGAACAATAACAAGCAGAAAAATAATCATATGAGGTGTAACAACCACTTCCAATATTATTAACTACATGTTATTAGATGACTAAACTGTTCCTGCAGGCGACTACATCATATAGTAATTTTCAGGTGTCTTGTCATATCTTCCTGACGCTCATATACGGTAAATAATTTTCAACCCACCTAACAATGCATATACATACCTGACAGGAATTCAATCATAACAGTAAAATCTGAAGCTGCGCTACCCAAACCAGACAGACCTTGTGGTCAAATGAAACCCGAAAACCGTGTGCATTCACCCTCTGATATTAGTAAAGCTCTAAGAAAAATACATGGCCCAGCAGGAATAAACAGCAGGTTGAGAACTGTTATGACGTGGAATACTTGTACAGTAATGTTGTCGGAATCTATTGCATTTGCCACGACATCAGTGTAGCGCTTCTATTGGGCTTCAGAAAACTGTGACGTTAATAAAAAAAACAAAAAAAAAAACATGCCCAAGTTTTGAGATTGTTGTCGTTTCTTTTAAAATCTGTAGCCTTATACGGCACAGTGAAAAATGAAGGGGATTATCTCTGCGGTTCAGGGCTTCTGAAAATTACAAAAATGAGATGCAGAAAAAGGTGTAGTTAAAGCTGCAGTTTAACTGCAGGTGTAGAGAAATGATATGAGTGAATGGCAACAAAACAGTTTGCTGAGGTGGCTTTATCAGAAGTAGAGTTGAATGTTGAGTAATAAGGTGTGTGCAGAAATGTATGGGGAAGGAGAACTATGGTCAACAATCAGCCTTGGAAAATAGAGTAGTTAGTGGTTGGTTGCACCCGAGTGGTGTAGCAGCTGAATAACTCATCATGCTGACAATTATAACTACTAAGATAACAGAAACAAACTGTAGTCACGCCACCTCTCAGCCAACTGGAGTATAAATACTAGGCATAGAGGCAACACAGACTGAAGCTTCAAATACCTCGAGATCATCGGGACCATCTGTGTAGTGTCCCAGGCTCTCTCCCAGTGGAAAGATAACTTGATCAATTGCCTGATCTCTGTTAATGCTAGTGCCTCGTTATTGTATCCAACAATGACGTTCAATGCAGAATGTAATGTGGGTATCTGGAAATAATACAATTTGACACATGGCTTGATCTCACCCTTATTGCATAACAAAGTGGTTAATTCCATGTTTACCTTCGTTTAAACCTTACACAGGTACTTGTCTCAGTTCGCTTCGTTTTTCATTATGTGTATCATATTTGTACATATACATAAGCGATACTTTTAATACCCTTTTTTTGATGCAATTATTTCCTGTTACATCTTTGCACTTAAAAATAAAGTATTTAAATAGAGCTGGGTGAAACGAGCAGTTCATTTACATTCGTTTGTGTTGTAACCAGCAGGAGAGATGACCAAACCCCTTCAAAGAAATTCTGCAATACAGCTTGATTCCCCTTTTACAGATACAGCAAATCTTATACTCATTAATCTGCCCTGTTTAAAGATGTACTGTAAGATTGTGTGCATCCTGTGTTCATATACACTTGTAGGTGTGTACTGCATTCTGCCCATACAGGGTTTAGACATTTGCCACAACATCCCTTTTGCTTTGAGGAAATGGTTTGCAACAGGGAGATAAATCTTTCTGATATATCAAAGGGTACATTTAGCGAACACAGAGCTTACAGGCATTCAATATATGTAAGACACTGATTTATACCTGCAAGGGAGGCTGTTCTCTCCAGGCATATGCAATGCCTCCTCTGGGTATAGCTATTACATACAAGGTCCTTGGATCTTTTTCCTTGTTTTAAAAAGAAAGTCAGAAATCGGTTGTTTAGCTTTGTGTCATGTTACGCCAGGATAATAGGAATCAATTGAATACAATCTGATACTCATTAGAGTGTTCCATCAACTGTGCTGTTAAGAGCCACAGCTTAGACCTCAACATACTGGCTGCAGCACTGCATTCTGTCAGAAGCAGCCCATGCAGCTTGCTGAAATGGTGCCAAACTGTACAGTTTGGTGAACTCAGCGTTGCTTCATTCATCTGTGCTGCGGTTTTGACGTGGTTTAGTCTTTTTCCGCTTACCAAGGTGGATCAAAGCCTACACTTTTGCTGTTTGGCTGCAGCACTTCGTAGTTTATGTGGGAATTGAAAACAAAACTTGGTACAGCATGCCTGGGATAGAAACTCCAGTGAGAATGAAGTCTCTTCCAAAGCAGTGTGTCGTGTGTGTGTGTGTGTGTGTGTGTGTGTGTGTGTGTATAGAGTGTAATACACTATAGATGCCCCTGGTACAAATAAATATTTCAGAATACTCATTGTGTGACCCTGAGCAAGTCACTTAACCTCCTTGTGCTCCATCTTTCGGGTGAGACGTAATTGTAAGTGACTCTGCAGCTGATGCATAGTTCACACACCCTAGTCTCTGTAAGTCACCTTGGATAAAGGCGTCTGCTAAATAAACAAATAATAATAATTAACGTAAGGGATCTTACTTGTTTGTATGATTAGTATTTGAACATTTGAACTCTGTCAACACTAAATAACTTCAAGACAACTTCTACGGTAAGTAATGACATAGTTTCAGTGTCTTATTCGGAAACAAACACAATAGCGATGGCTAAATATCAACAGCAATATTGAGTAACAGAGATCCTGACTAATTGTCAATAGTAGCTGATCATGTGACAGTCAAGATCTTCCTCTTAAATACTGGCAGCTTATTAGAAGCAGGCTGCGTCTTCTTTTACTCATACAGCACAGAACGTAGGACAGAGTCATAGAATTTAGGACATTGCTGTTAACACGTTAATCTGAGGAGTGCTTTGTGATTCAGAGGAATATGACTAATAGTGTAAACACAAATAACACATCAAATCTGATGGCTCTCTCCATGCAGTTTGATGTGGTTCTGTTTTCTCTGTAATAATGATTATTACTGTGCAGTTTTAACAGGAACTAACCAGCTGCAACCTGCCTTCTCCAGAGCCAGACTCAGATTATGTAGTCTACAGATATGGAAAACAGTTTTGCATCACCTTAGAATTTCAGGATTGAGACATAATAAAAATAAACTATAGTAACATAATTTAGATATTTTATTTATCATCATGTAATCAAAGAAGCTACAAAATGATATCGCAAACGTCTACATTGAAATGTCACATTTTTCAATTTTGTAAGTATGTGGAATAATAACATAACATAACATTATTCAGAAGGTTTCATTCGACTTTATGAAGCAAAATGTTTTAATTCTATAGGGTGCTGCAAAAATGTTGTCCATAGATGTATGAGCTTAATAACTCCGCTCTTTAAATCATTAAAAAATGACTTTATTGATCACCTTTTAGATAAATAGGACTGTGGCAGGGCAGAGCCCTGCTTGGAAATAGTTTTTGGTTTGTGTGTTTGTTGTCGGCAGGGATAGGGTTAATTCCTATCCCTGCCAAATACATAAGAACATAAGAAAGTTTACAAACGAGAGGAGGCCATTCAGCCCATCTTGCTCGTTTCGTTGTTAGTACCTTATGGATCCCAGAATATCATCAAGCAGCTTCTTGAAGGGTCCCAGGGTGTCCGCTTCAACAACATTACTGGGGAGTTGGTTCCAGACTCTCACAATTCTGTGTAAAAAAGCGCCTCCTATTTTCTGTTCTGAATGCCCCTTTATCTAATCTCCATGTAAGAATGTGTGCTAGATGGGAACAGCCACATGATATAAAAGGGAGCTAAAAGCAGTGAGGGAGGGAGACATGCTCCTGTGCTGGTTTCCAGTGCACTGTGATAGTTTTTACGTGGGTGAGGATTTTCTTTGGTCATTTGTGTTGCGTGATTGTTTTGTTTAACCCTTGATTGCTCTCTATGAGGAATATTTTGTATGGTGCATAAAACTGCAACCTACTGTCTCTGACTTTCTTGTTTACCATCCACCACTGGCTCCATCTTGTCACAAGGCCCATGGTTTGCTAAATGCCCACTGCTGAGAGCACCATTGCAAACTGTAGATTTCAAAATCGCTCCCAAACCAGTGTTGAAATGCTACCAAGACCAGCAGGTCCTGATAAAGATCCAAGCTTGTCTTCTCTCTCCAAAAAATAAAAATAAATAAAAAAAACCACACACAGTCTTGAGCTCTAGAAATAACACAGTATTGCTTCTTGAAGTTCATTTTCACATTTCAAAACTTTGGGTTTTAATTTGGTCCAACTACTTCTATGTTAAGACCACCTCTGTATTGATGTCACAAGTTACTGGTCCCTTGACTGGCCCGTAATAAAGACTGTACATCATTAAGATTGTAATGAAGACTTCTGGTTAAACTGCTTATCATACATTTGTCAGAAAGTCCATTTTAGTACTTATATATTTTATTCACTTACAACCTTACAGCCGGTCAATTGAATTAACTGAAATGTAGTTGATCTCACCACTCTTGATTTTGAGTTGAAGGCAATCAGCAAAACATGAGGATTATTTTCTTAAAACATAACATATAAACAATAAAAAAGGGACGTTGTCAGACAACCTTTGAACTCCGCTGAAAAGAAACAACACACATTTATTCATAAAACGAAGTCACAGGCCTGCCAGGAATACAAACAAATCTCATCTTCTTAGTACAGTAATTACTTGTAACACAGCAGTGTGCCGCGCAACTCATTTTGAAACGTAAATGTATACACTAATGTATATACTGGTTGTTGACAGAGTGGGTGTTCGAAAGTGGCACAGTAATTTGTAAACACGCTTTTCACAAAGCGCATGGGAAAGCTTGTATGTAGTCACAGGCTAGGAAGGCATTCATAATGCGATCAGATTAATTCATCCTAGAGAAACTGCACAGCCCGTGGAACACCAAGACCTGGGCTGAATCACAATTGTAATGGTGTCATTTGTAATTCATTGCAATTACAATGTGATTGTAAATCGAACCTTGACAATTACAGTTGAATTGCTCACCTTTCCAAGCTTAATCATTCACAGTTCCATGCTGTGTTTTACATTGAGCGAACTTTCTGGTATTTTCAAAAACTTTTAGTTACCCCATTTGTTGAAAAAACGTTGCATATAATGTTTCTGTATTTGTAACTGTGATTACTGCTTGGTAGAATAAACAGAGTAAACCTGTTCATGTCTGTAGCTGTTTATGTAACTTTTTAGTGTCCTTGAAATTATAATTGCAATGACTGCAGCATAATTGTAACCAGCTGCAATTTAACACAATAGCATTGCAATTGCGATTTCAGCAAACAATTCTTCTGTAACAAAAAACACCAGATCCCAGAAGCTAATCAAGACCAGGCCTTCAATGGGAGACATCAAAGAAGATGTCAAAGGAAGTCCATATAGAGCTGATATTGTCAACATGGGTTTATAAGTCAACAACTTTCTGAAATATTCCATTAAGGAAATTCACACCTTTAACTGTTTGACAACAGAGTAATTGCAGAAAAAATAAAACCATTAATGACTGCAGGCAACATCTATATAACCACAGTCAAAACAAATAGGGTTTGTTCTGAAAGTCTGTCAAGGTATTTACTGGCATTGCTACCTGCTCTACTGGGTTTCGGTTTCGGTTTTCTGGTTTTGTTTATTTCAATTAAAAAGCGTTTAGGAACGTTTTTTTTTTTTGCTGTGGAAAAGTATGCGCCTCGTGGAAACAGGACTGTACGCTGAGAGGTGACTTCCTTCGACTTGCTCACGTCACTGATTGTAAACACTAAAACCTTGTTTTTGTAGGTTTCGTTTTGGACAGCTTCCTCCATAGGGCAAAACAACACCCATTCCCTGCACACTTAATGCCTTCAGCATGCACGCTTTTATCAACACACCTACAGTACTGTATGCACCACTTGATGATGAATGACTCAAAGAATTCAAAGCTACACAGCTGATAAATCTCCATGCACATATTAATCATGTAATCTTTCTTAAATGTGCAGCACCGCAACTAAGGTCAGAGTGTTTTATGCAGCCGTTTCAATTCGTTCTCACATCTCTCAAAGCATATCCAGTGACTTTTTGAAACGATCCAGGGGTGCTGTTCTAAGCAAGACGTTTATGGAAAGTCTGTTCAGTCACTGCGTGGTTTCAAGTGTAAAGCACATTGCCTGTTACTCTACAGACATTTTCCTGGGTAGCAACTTTTGTCTGGGGTGTTGCCAAAGAGAACGAGCCATGATTAATAATACATGCTCACAGTCCTAGAACTCCCTCATATCAAAAACTCTCAGGACCAGCAATTGCATAATGTGTGACAAAGAGGAGAGTAAATTTACCCCAAAATGGCAGGGCAGTCCATACTGTCGCTTTCTTTCCTATTACACAAACATAACAGTGAGTAATACTGGCTGGGAAGTGCCCAAACACTTGTTTACCAATACTGATTTATGAGACACATTTTATTCTATATTGGAGAACGTGAATCACTCTGAGGCACCTGTTCCTAATATTAGTCTTTGAAGTACCACGGTAAAGTGTCCAAACCTCAAATCACATGAACCACAACTGGTCACGATGCAACTGTCTACAGGCATCCTGCATCAGCAATTTCAATGCAGAAAACCCCCAGATTACACCATGTAGAAAAACATCTTGGAGAGATATACAGATTAACAGACAGGGAGTGCTGGAGTCATCCCTGTGGGTTTAGTGCTGATATACAGATTAACAGACAGGGAGTGCTGGAGTCATCCCTGTGGGTTTAGTGCTGATATACAGATTAACAGACAGGGAGTGCTGGAGTCATCCCTGTGGGTTTAGCGCTGATATACAGATTAACAGACAGGGAGTGCTGGAGTCATCCCTGTGGGTTTAGCGCTGATATACAGATTAACAGACAGGGAGTGCTGGAGTCATCGCTGTGGGTTTAGTGCTGATATACAGATTAACAGACAGGGAGTGCTGGAGTCATCGCTGTGGGTTTAGTGCTGATATACAGATTAACAGACAGGGAGTGCTGGAGTCATCCCTGTGGGTTTAGCGCTGATATACAGATTAACAGACAGGGAGTGCTGGAGTCATCGCTGTGGGTTTAGCGCTGATATACAGATTAACAGACAGGGAGTGCTGGAGTCATCCCTGTGGGTTTAGCGCTGATATACAGATTAACAGACAGGGAGTGCTAGAGTCATCCCTGTGGGTTTAGCGCTATTGTTTATTTTTGTTTTTTACAGACCTGGGATCAATTATAATTACAAATTGCAGCAGCACTGTTTGCTGAAATGACAATTCTGCTGCAGTAATTACAAATTATAGTAAAAAGTAACAAACAGATTGGGATTTACACCATAGAAAAGAGTGCAATTGATCAATTACATGGTTTCATTACAATTACAATTACTCAGGTGTGTCAAGGTCCAATTAGCGCCATGCAATCATTTACTTTGATCAGAAACCAGCAGAGAGGCACAGAGGGGTTATTTTTGATTTGGATCAGTGTTCACAGAATTGCCCAGTTGAATAAAAGTGATGCCAAGGCTGACGCTGAGGAAATGGGTGTGGGGGGGATTGTGATACTTTCATTATCAATACAAAATCTCCCTTTTAGGTTTTGTTCAAGGTTTCAATCAAAACAGGTGCCGTAACTCGGCACTACGACCCAAAACGAAAGACATTATACCGTCAGGTTCGGTAAGCTTCGTTCATGATGGGAAATGGGTCTAATCCCTGGTAATTCCACGAGCTGGGGGCTGCTATTCATTTCCTAAACTCAATCAGGTTTGGGGTGCCACCTTATGACATAAAAAAATAATTCTGAATGAAGTTGAAATTGTGTGTCAGAAATGCAGTTTATTGCAGCATGTTCCATAAGAACACAGCTGCACTTTCCTTCTTCAGGGTCCATATTAACATCGGTGCAACACATCCCAGCGTAGGTACAGTACGTGGCATCCACAAAGTCTCTGGTGCAGTACACACCACAGGACGGTTCACCCGGTGATTTCATTGGGAGTTTCAAAAGTTGGGGCACACAGTGGTTCTCGTTTGTCTTGGGCCAGGACTGTTGAAAGAGCCCGTCTGTGAATCTCTATTTCTATATCGCGTCGTGCACGAGGCACAGCAGGCTGTAACTAGATCAAGACAGAACTGGAAAGACTTGGAATTCTGGCAAGGCTTGAAGTGAAACAAGTGCAGATAGGTTCTTAGCCCCCCTCAATGAGACCCAATGAGAGAAAAGAATTATAAATCTACTGAATAAAGTGCATGTTTTGTGGATGGAGGCAGTTGACCGCATGTCAATTTTATTATGTAAAACATGTGCGATTTATTAAATACTCTGATGTATACAGGTACACGATATATTTGCACTAATGCTTATTTACTTGCCTAAGACGCACAAATAAATAATGCTGGGCTTTACAACCTACGCCCTCCTCTGGTTACTCATAAGATTACCAATAGCAGTCATTTCCAATGTGTGCATACAAGTGTAGCAAAAGTCAGCTAGAAAAATAAGACACACGTGTCATTTACATTAGGGTTGGGTTTTTTTTGTTGGTTTTTTTAAAAGTGTTTTAATCCAAAGTAGAAGCAGACCTTAACATTAGTACAGCAGTTTGACATAAAACAAAACTGAATATGTGCTTTATACATTTGAAAAACAAACAACAACAAAAAAAAAAATTAAAAAAGTACCAGCAGGTACTCAAAACGGTTTTAATCTACGGCACGAGAATGCAGACGACAAACTGTAGTGGAAATAACCCTCTACAAGAAGTACCGAAATGCCCTCTGGCTCACATTCCACTACAGGACTTAAAAATAGAAAAAGAAGGCGAAAAGAGGACACTGAACATACCCTGTCGCCAGCAGATTTTACACAGGACCTTTAGTAGGATTTTGAAACCAATATGGACAATACACAGACTTAACATGAACGCCCCACCAAGGTCCAATGTCCTTCAGATATCTCGATTTATATTTTTAAATACTACTGTGTGAAGAATGTTTATAATAACTGCAATTAATGCTTAAATACTTATTTTCAGTTGGGAGGGGGGGCTCATTAAAAAAAAAAAAAAAACTACAATTAAAAACGTGATGCTTTGTAGGTTTGTTTTGATCCGAGAGCAACTGGAATATGCGGTATATGTTCGGGAATCCCCTCCAGTTCTATAGATACAAACAAATAGAAATTAAAAACCAAAAAAAAATAAAAAAACAAAAAACAACCCCCGCCCCTTTGAAGGGGTTATTGTTTCCCTTAACATCACAGGGGTGCTAGTATAGATCTGCAGTCCTTCCACCTTGGTCAATAACTCTGGCATAAGCCACTAGGCTTGACAGGCTCAGCTGTGTGGGAGGGGGCTGGTCCAGACTTTGGGGGGGTGGAGGTTAGGGGGGGGGGGGGGTTCCTTGCTGGGACAATAAGTTTCAGCAGGGAGTCGTTGTGAGCTTGGCTTTGGGTGTGGTGGTAGTCAAAGCCTTAAGAGATTTACCACCATTAAATTAAAGAGCGTTTCTACATTCATTGACCATTAAAAAAACACATTAATATCTGGATCTACTTCGCTCTGGAAGGTCTTTTTTGGGTGGGGATTAAGGTTTTTAAAAAAGAAAATACGTTGTAATATTAAATATAAGCAGTGAATTTTTAGGACTGCTTTACAACAGTGCTCTTTAGATTTCCTCGAAGATGATTTTGTTACCTTTTGGAGAGCAGGAAACCATTATATTTCTCTGAAGGAGTTTGCAAAACAAGCACATTATTAAAATAGAATTTTAAAAATAAGGTTGTTTTGTTTGTTTTTTTTTTTTTAAAACTAGGCATTTTGTTTTAGTCGATTTTCTTCTTCAATCCTCCATCCTCCTCTATTTTCTAAAATGTATTTAAATTTTAGTTGTAAGAGTGCTTTCTTTGTTTCTTTTTCTTTGAAGGAGGAAACCAAAAAAAAAAGCTAAAATAAAAAAATAAAATAAAAAACTTTTTTTTTTTTTTTTTTTTTTTTTTTAAATAAAATTTCTTGAGTGAAATCCATCATGCACGCGTTTCCTCTTCCCTGTCAGGGCGCAGTGTTCCCGATCATTATTATTATTGCTTCCTTGGTGTGTCTCTCTCATGGTAGTGGGAGTGGGGGCTCCTCAATGGCTGGGGGATTGCGTCTGGGGGTTGCTCGCCTTCTTGCGTCTCTTCATCAGCAGTGGATTGGAGGAGTCTTCAATTGTCTTGATTTTAATCTGCTCGTAATCAACTCTCATGGTAGCCAAGGCACTTGTCATTTCCTCCTAAAACACAATCCAACAAAGACAGACTTTAAAAACCATCATATCCCTGCGTGTGTAATTGCACCATGTTAAGTTTCCTGTCTAGATCTATTTTATAAGTTTTGGTAGGAAAACTTCTCCATTTCTAAAATTAAAATAAAATCATGATCGGAGGAAATATTAAAAAAAAAAAAAAAAAAAAAAAAATACATCCCATTCAAACTATATTCAACAGTTTCAATGGATGAGTTCTACCCGCCCAAACCAAACCCCCTTTCTTGCATTGCTAAATAAAACCAACCACCAAGCATACGAACACATTATAGGTGACAATACCGGGCAGCAGTGTGGAGTAGTGGTTAGGGTTCTGGACTTGACCAGAGGGTTGTGGGTTCAATCCCAGGTGGGGGACACTGCTGCTGTACCCTTGAGCAAAGTACTTTACCTAGATTGCTCCAGTAAAAACACAACTGTATAAATGGGTAATTGTATGTAAAAATAATGTGATATCTTGTAACAATTGTATGTCACCCTGGATAAGGGCGTCTGCTAATAAATAAATAAATAATAATAGTGTAGTCTACGTAATACTTATGAAGACATTAGATGTGTTTGTTTACTCAAGTTTCCTATAGATTTCTCTTAGAAGGTTGGCATTTGGATGGCTCATATTCACAGCATGCAGATTTATAATGCAAATGTCCATGCAACTTTCTTTCAAAACTGAGGGCAAGCTGTTCAAACAATGGGTGGATCTCAATAGAGCTGGCTGTGTAGGCCTGAGCTCATGCAGTTTGCTGTGATGTGGACTCATAAGCTGGCTGTGTAGGTCTGAGCTCATGCAGTTTGCTGTGATGTGGACTCAGAAGTCTAAACCACCCCATCAGGACCATGCCCAGTAACCAGGCTCCTCCACTCACCTTCACATCCTCCCACAGATCTTTCTCCTCCTTCAGCACTCGGCTGGTGTGCAGCGGGGTCTGTGGTACCTCCATCGATTGCTGAAAACACACAGAACATCAGCCAAGCTTATAAAACACTTTTTTTGTTGGTTTACCTCTTATTGGTATTTGCATATTATAACAAATGCCTGTGCATAGATTCAGCAAAACTGAACTGGACAAAATTGTTTAAAATAGTTCAGCTCATCAGGCATCAGAAGCAGCATTTACAGCATCAGAAATAACATCAATGCAATAAATATTAATGCAAAGTTTCATTAAAATGTAGGGTAGAACTTTTAGACACCAAATCTGCAGAAATACCATGGAAAAATACCATGGTAAACTTGTATAAGGGTGCTTCCCTTAGGAGTGTGTGGCTGCCAGATAGTGCTGAGGACCACTTTAAGGGGCATCTACGGTGTGCAGGGCCTTACATTGATCCAGGGGTGGTTCATGAACTCTGTTATGGTCATCCTCTGTGTCGGTTCCGTCTTCAGCAGATGTCTGATCAGCTGTTTAGCTGGAAAGAAACAAAAAGGTTCTGAAGTTAGCATGTGATTTTTTTTTCATGTAGCGACTGCGTGAACTTGAATGTCTGACCGTGTTAGTTAGTGGTCTAGGAGATGATGCAATCTGTATTGTGCGAGCCGAAGTCAACTACACGTACAAACCATTCCCCCTGCATCTCGGGTACACAACGGTGACCAAATTATTGGTCTCCATCGCAAGCTGATGAGCTGAAGTGCTGGGGGACCTTCACTCACAGGAAACCATGAGACTGACGGAATCCATTTCTAGAATTCACTTCAAAGAATTGAAGTTTACTCCCTATTAGGTTTCTCACGTTAGAAAATGATTTATCAGCTAACAAGAGTTTTACAGAACATTTCCAGTATATTGTTGATGGATTTCAATGATTCAAAGAACCGCCCTATGACACATGACTAAACTTGCAAAAGTAACCTTTAAATAAGTTAAAATCATGTCAGCAATTACATTATAATTAGGGCTTTTGTTTTTTGGCTATTTTTAGCTCAAGCTTTCGTTTTTGATATACTGTATGAAATTTGTGTTTTCGGTTACTTTCCAAAATGCTTGAGCTTTTTTTTTTTTTGTGTGTCAAAATATGTACAGTAACTCAACAGTACTTGCACACTTAAGTTGTACCTTCTTTCCTTTGCTGTCTTCCACAACGAAATCCCTATGGTCACAGGCACATTCTTCTGGGGTTTTTGTGTGTAGGCATTTTTGTACATTTCCCCACAATTCTGTTTTAAATCCGCCGTATCTTAACTGTAATACAGCTTTAAATCCCGCTAACAAGCCTTCATTCCTGATTGTAATCTCGTTTTAAATCTTGCAAGCGGAGTCTCCAATAGAAATACAGGAATGTGCTGTCACTCAGTAGTTGGGGCGGGTTTAAAGTATTCAGAACTAATCAATGATAGACACAAGTCAGGAAGGCGGGACATTGCCCAGCAGCACTGGGAAATGCATATATTATTATTTATTATGAATGTCTCTAAAATAACAATTCCTTCAGAAGGAGTTGGGAATTCATTTTTCAGAAATAAATTTGAATTGAAAAAACAAGGGATAAGATGGTTTTTAACTTGAAAAAAATCAGGTGACTGATCCCACCCTGTTTTGGGCCCTTGCAGTGCAGCTAACAGGATTCATTACCTTCCTCTGACACCTCACACCACTCTGGATTGGGGAACTCATACTGCCCCATGCGGATTCGCTTCTTCATCCCGGGGGAGATTGCCAGGCCGTGGTTGGAGTAGAACGGGGGGTACCCACAGAGCCTGAAAAAGAGAGAGAAAAAAAAAGAAAAAAAATACTAGTTTTATTAACATTTTCAAGTGAATCTAAAACTAACAACAACCACTGGCCAGGATGTAAGCAACAAGAATAGCTGCGTGTTTGGAACACTTTGTGGTGAAAAAGAGTTAACACCTAAAAGGCAGCCGACGACAGCGATGAAGAGATAAGAACACAGCGCAGCTGAGAATCTCAGCTCTGACACACAGCCGTGCATGTCGAGGTGCTGCAGTCTCTGAGCCACAGCACAGCAGCAGAACCCTCCAGCTGAGGCTGGTTCAACATTCCTACACCCTGGGCTTATTCACTGGAGGGCGTAGGTTTTTGGAGACGCAAATATCAAAACATTAAGAAACATGAAGGAGGTTGTAAATTACCTTCAAGCACTTTAACAACCCTCTATCAGGATTTTGCTCTTCTGAAGTGTGTAAGAGGACATTATATAAAATGTGCCACATATATCAAAACTCGCTTTGAATGAGTGATCAAAGACACACTGTTATAAAAGTATGCGCAGGTCATGTTCACTGATCCCTTTGGCAACAGTAGAAGGTAATTCACGCCAAGGCTGCTGAAGAGCCTCACACCCTCCCACTCCCTCCATGCTGTTGCACTTACAGAATATACATGATGACTCCCAGGGACCACATGTCACAGGACTTGTCATACTTCTCTGGCCCAAGAACTTCTGGGGCTAAAAAACAAACAAACAAACAAAAACCAGCATTACAATAATGTGGGGTATATAAAGTTGCACATGTTTGCAAATACTTAAATTATAACACCTTTAAATAAGTTCATTCAATTTGCATCAACAAGAACAGCGGACTACAATTCAATAACACATGGGGGCTTCTATTAATACATCCGGTCTGCACTCAGAGTTGACTTACCCACGTAATAAGGTGTGTAGCACGGAGTAGCCAGGGAATTGTGGGTCGTGGTTTCTTTGGCGAACCCGAAATCGGTGAGTTTTAAAAGTGCGCTTGGCCTTTTTGTGGTATACAACAAGTTTTCTGGCTGCAAGAGAGATACAAGGTGAAGATCAGGAGATTTGCTTAATAAAGATAATTAATTTAATGAGGAGACCGGGGAGGGCGCGAGGGTTACCTTGACGTCTCTGTGTGCAATGTTGATCGAATGCAGGTACTGGATTGCTTCTCCTATACTGTGCATGATCTCTGACGCCTCTGGAAAAAGAGCAAGGAGAAAATTTTTCAGCTAGTTCAGCTTTCACAGGAAAAAAACACTGTGTAGACTGAATTAAATGCACATGTAAAAAGACCAGCAACAGGGTTTTAAACCAAGACATTATCATTTACATACTAACATTCTTACCTCTCTCAGTGAATGCCTGGTCCCCTCTGTCTTGAATTCTGCTGAACAATTCACCACCATCCATACTAAAAGATGAAGAGAGAATCATGCATTTTAAAAGGCAACAAAAAATGTCAAGAAATTAAAAGAAGTCTATTTCTTTTCATGATGAATCACCAACGGACTACATTTGCAAAGATAAAGAAATGCAAGCTGGCACTTTCCAATGCTTCAGAGCTGGTGACGAACACTTTATGAAGCAGACTGGCTTGAAAACTATTGTCATAAAAAAAAGTAGGGTGCAATTGGAGATGGAAAACTAGACATTTCTGTGAACAAAAAAAAATAAAAAATCTACCACTCTACGTATAAACTTCACATTTACCCTTCTGTTTCATTTCCAGAGTTTCCGATAACAAAGTGGGCAGTGTTTTAGCAGCGTGGGAGAGTGACCAACGCGGCTCTAGTGACCAGCATGCGTTTAAAAATATATTCTGGGAATGTGTGGGTAACTTTTGATGCCACTGTACACTGTGAAAATACACGAAAAAAAAAATGTATATATATCACCCACCCCCCACCCCCCATGCAGTTGGAGTGGAATAAAAAAAATATATACAGTATTTATGTATGTATGTATGTATGTATGTATGTATGTATGTATGTATGTATGTATGTATGTATGTATACACACACACACACACACAGGACGTGCTCAAATTTGTTGGTACCCCTCCACAAAAAACGAAGAATGCACAATTTTCTCTGAAATAACTTGAAACTGACAAAAGTAATTGGCATCCACCATTGTTTATTCCATATTTAATAGAAATCAGACTTTGCTTTTCATTTTTTATTCAACATAATATTGTAAATAATAAAACAAATGAAAATGGCATGGACAAAAATGATGGGACCGCTAACCTAATATTTTGTTGCACAACCTTTAGAGGCAATCACTGCAATCAAACGTTTTCTGTAGCTCTCAATGAGACTTCTGCACCTGTTAACAGGTAGTTTGGCCCACTCTTCCTGAGCAAACTGCTCCAGCTGTCTCAGGTTTGATGGGTGCCTTCTGCAGACTGCAAGTTTCAGCTCTTTCCATAGATGTTCGATAGGAGTCAGATCAGGACTCATAGAAGGCCACTTCAGAATAGTCCAATGTTTTGTTCTTACCCATTCTTGGGTGCTTTTAGCTGTGTGTTTTGGGTCATTATCCTGTTGGAGGACCCATGACCTGCGACTGAGACAGAGCTTTCTGACACTGGGCAGTACGTTTCGCTCCAGAATGCCTTGATAGTCTTGAGATTTCATTGTGTCCTGCACAGATTCAAGGCACCCTGTGCCAGGCGCAGCAAAGCAGCCCCAAAACATAACCGAGCCTCCTCCATGTTTCACTGTAGGTATGGTGTTCTTTTCTTTGAAAGCTTCATTTTTTCGTCTGTGAACATAGAGCTGATGTGACTTGCCAAAAAGCTCCAGTTTTGACTCATCTGTCCAAAGGACATTCTCCCAGAAGGATTGTTGGCTTGTCAATATGCATTTTAGCAAATTCCAGTCTGGCTTTTTTATGTTTTTCTGTCAAAAGTGGAGTCCACCTGGGTCTTCTTCCATGGAGCCCACTTTCGCTCAAAAAGCGACGGATGGTGCGATCAGAAACTGACATACCTTCACCTTGGAGTTCAGTTCAGCTTGTATCTCTTTGGCAGTTATCCTTGGTTCTTTTTCTACCATTCGCACTATCCTTCTGTTCAATCTGGGGTCGATTTTCCTCTTGCGGCCGCGCCCAGGGAGGTTGACTACAGTTCCATGGACCTTAAACTTCTTAATAATATTTGCAACTGTTGTCACAGGAACATCAAGCTGCTTGGAGATGGTCTTGTAGCCTTTATCTTTACCATGCTTGTCTATTATTTTCTTTCTGATCTCCTCAGACAACTCTCTCCTTTGCTTTCTCTGGTCCATGTTGAGTATGGTGCATACAATGATACCAAACAGCACAGTGACTACTTTTCTCCATTTAAATAGGCTGAATGACTGATTACAAGATTGGAGACATGTGTGATACTAATTAAAGAAACTAATTAGTTTGAAATATCACTATAATCCAATTATTTATTATCTTTTCTAAGGGGTACCAACAAATGTGTCCAGGCCATTTTAGAATATCTTTGCAGAATAAGCAATAATTCATCTCTTTTCACAGCTTCTTTGCTTTATTCTATGACATAGCAAAGGCATGCAAGTATACATGATAAAATAGCTTTTAATTTCATCACTTTTCAGGAGGAATGAAGCATTATTTCAATGAGCTGTAAGGGTACCAACAAATTTGAGCACGTCTGCATATATATATATATATATATATATATATATATATATATATATATATATAATTTAAACATCCACATACCAAATTGGTATGGACTATATGCTTGTTAGTTTTTTTAGTTTTCTATTTCCTCACTGCTGCATGATCTCAGGTTAGGAATACTGACAGCTAGGTTCTGGTCCATGACGTGCTGAGCAACATCCACCACACAGCTTGACTCTACCTGTCGCTCGTGACTCACTGCTGTCTGTAGTGAGATTTCCACTCACACTTCAGACACTGCCAGTGAGTCACGAGTTAACAGCACATTCCTAACGCAGGCATGAGTTCACCACAGCTCTACTGCACCAGATCCAAATACGCTGTCGCAGTTTCCAATTAGACCACTAAAGATATGTTCACCTTTCCAAGGGTTTTAACTAGAATGTGCACAGAAACAGGACTTTCGATTTATCTGTATGAAATGAAGAAAAGCAACTCAAACAGATGACTCACTATTCTAATAATTCACTATAAACGTTTTGGCTTCTGTTCTGCTTTCTTAAGCTAGCATGGCGGTATTGGGGAAGAACGGTATTGGGGATGTGAATGACCCAATTGCCTTAATGTTTTAGTAAAAAAAAAAAAAAAGTAGATGCTTTAGTGGAACTTTCTGTAGCAACTGTGCCAGCGACCTGGCATCAGGCCCCCTTTCTGTTTCATGTTCAAAGCTGGTTCAGCGAGACAACCACATTAAAACAACTGGGCCAGCAGCGCGCTCATCTCCGCCGCGCCACTGCACGTTTTCAGGACTTTCAGTATTAATCACCAACTCTGCAAACATAGAGCTGTCTGAGAGAAGAAAGTCATTTAAAAAAAATAAACACTGCAATTTTTGACACCTCTTGTGATCCGGTTCTTCTTTTTGTAACTTATACGTACAAAACTCCGCGTCCTATACATACTAAACTAGAAAGGAAAGCTGGCAGTCAAGCGCAAGTGTCTTGTTTAGCCGGCTCCAATGTGCAACATGGCCAGGTCCGGCTGCTCTGTGCGTTTGGGATTATCAAACCCGCTGCATGTCCACACACAATCAACTGAACCTTCTTATTGGTGGAACTAACAAAGACCAGATTGAAAACAAATGGAGAAGACTACCATTAGCTTTACTGATTACTAAGTCACAAAGGTATTGCAATAATTCAGTAAATATGACCTCCAACGTGCAACAGTTCACAAGATTGGTCTCATACATGAATCATTTCTATACAGTAACTATACCTACTAATCATTTTGTCTTCATCTTCTATCTGCTGTGTCTTTATTCCCTGTGCCTCCTGACTGTGAGGATCACTGGAGGGCACATGGCCACTGATGGCTGGGCATCAGCAGGCTACGCACAGGGAAAGCATGGATTGGGTGTTTGGGTCTTCTAGGGGTATGTAGGAAATGTTTTCCCTGTTCTTTTTCAAAATGCAAGGTGGAGGGTTTTAATAAATTCAGTCTTGCAGTTATCAAAAGATCTTCACTCTGAATAATGCTTTTTGCAATTTCCTGTGTTAATGTATTCAAAATTTGTACCCGATTTCAGTCAATTCTGGTAAATTCTTGAATATTCATATTGTGGGGACTTGTACAGTACATGACATTACACCACTATTACATCTGAAAGATTGGCAAAGTTAACCACTGTTCCAGAGAGGTTTACTTAACAAATCTAATGATGTCAAAGGAATAAATGAAACACTGAATTAAAAAAACACTATTTAAATGAAATATCTTCTTCAGTTAGTTATGATAATTATTATAATTATACCTGCTGAATAATGTCACGTTAACATATTGCATTACATACCACTTTGTAGTGTTCCAAATACTTAATGAAAAACGGACAAATTGAAAAATGTGACATTTCGAAATCTAACATAAAATACTGTACTACTATTATGGCTTCTGGTAGACACTTGCAATGTCATTTTGATTACATGATGCTAAATAAAAGATTTTATATATATATATATATATATATATATATATATATATTATACGCACACACACCAGATTTTTCCTATATTTATTTTTCGAGAAATTTCTAGAACTTGCACATTTCCATAGGGGTATGTCAACTTTTGACTACAACTGTGAGTGTGTATGTATATGTATGTATAAATTAGGTTCTGCATTATCATATTGAAATTTCTAGCACATTGTAGACAATACTATCACGGCATCGAAGGGTATGAATACATTTGAATTAGCATTTTTTGAGTTTTGCAAATAATTGTAGACATCTATATATATATATATATATATATATATATATATATATATATATATATATATATATATATATACACACATTATATATATATATATATATATATATATATATATATATATATATATATATATATATATATATATATATATACACATATATATACACACACACACACACACACACACACACAGTACTGTGCAAAAGTTTTAGGCAGGTGTGAAAAAATGCTGTAAAGTAAGAATGCTTTCAAAAAATAGACATGTTAATAGTTTATATTTATCAATTAACAAAATGCAAAGTGAGTGAACAGAAGAAAAATCTACATCAAATCAATATTTGGTGTGACCACCCTTTGCCTTCAAAACAGCATCAATTCTTCTAGGTACACTTGCACACAGTTTTTGAAGGAACTCAGCAGGTAGGTTGGCCCAAACATCTTGGAGAACTAACCACAGTTCTTCTGTGGATTTAGGCACCCTCAGTTGCTTCTCTCTCTTCATGTAATCCCAGACAGACTTGATGATGTTGAGATCAGAGCTCTGTGGGGGCCATACCATCACTTCCAGGACTCCTTGTTCTTTACGCTGAAGATAGTTCTTAATGACTTACGCTGTATGTTTGGGGTCGTTGTCATGCTGCAGAATAAATTTGGGGCCAATCAGATGCCTCCCTGATGGTATTGCATGATGGATAAGTATCTGCCTGTACTTCTCAGCATTGAGGAGACCATTAATTCTGACCAAATCCCCAACTCCATTTGCAGAAATGCAGCCCCAAACTTGCAAGGAACCTCCACCATGCTTCACTGTTGCCTGCAGACACTCATTCGTGTACTGCTCTCCAGCCCTTCGGCGAACAAACTGCCTTCTGCTACAGCCAAATATTTCAAATCTTGACTCATCAGTCCAGAGCACCTGCTGCCATTTTTCTGCACCCCAGTTCCTGAGTTTTCGTGCATAGTTGAGTCGCTTGGCCTTGTTTCCACGTCGGAGGTATGGCTTTTTGGCCGCAAGTCTTCCATGAAGGACACTTCTGACCAGACTTTTCCGGACAGTAGATGGGTGTACCAGGGTCGCACTGTTTTCTGCCAATTCTGAGCTGATGGCACTGCTGGACATCTTCCGATTGCAAAGGGAAGTAAGCATGATGTGTCTTTCATCTGCTGCAGTAAGTTTCCTTGGCCGACCACTGCGTCTACGGTCCTCAACGTTGCCCGTTTCTTTGTGCTTCTTCAAAAGAGCTTGGACAGCTCATCTGGAAACCCCTGTCTGCCTTGAAATTTCTGCCTGGGAGAGACCTTGCTGATGCAGTATAACTACCTTGTGTCTTGTTGCTGTGCTCAGTCTTGCCATGGTGTAGGACTTTTGACAGTAAACTGTCTTCAGCAACCTCACCTTGTTAGCTGAGTTTGGCTGTTCCTCACCCAGTTTTATTCCTCCTACACAGCTGTTTCTGTTTCAGTTAATGATTGTGTTTCAACCTACATATTGAATTGATGATCATTAGCACCTGTTTGGTATAATTGTTTAATCATACACCTGACTATATGCCTACAAAATCCCTGACTTTGTGCAAGTGTACCTAGAAGAATTGATGCTGTTTTGAAGGCAAAGGGTGGTCACACCAAATATGGATTTGATTTAGATTTTTCTTCTGTTCACTCACTTTGCATTTAGTTAATTGATAAATATAATCTATTAACATGTCTATTTTTGAAAGCATTCTTACTTTACAGCATTTTTTCACACCTGCCTAAAACTTTTGCACAGTACTGTATGTACGTACGTATGTATAGAATTTATATCTATCTATCCATTTTTTTTTTATAATGTCTCAATCCTAAAATCGTACGCAATACAAAACTTTTGGCCATAGCTGTAGAAACAGAACATGAAATTTAAACTCAAATCAAGAACTTTCTGTTTTCTCTGGGGCAAGATGCATATTCTCTGAAAATTTTTTCTACTTTACATGTCTGAGGTCTCCAACCAAAAGGGGCTGGAAATAGATCCCCCTTCTGTGTTTTATTACTCACGCTGCTTGTAATTGAAAACATTTTCGCTTTACACCTAAAACCGAGATGCATGCTACATCCCCTTTTCGATGTCTTCCTCAGCCTAATAAAAACTTGAACTCTGCCGCCCACTAAAATAGGTCAGACCAAGTCAAACAGGCAGAGAGGATGGTATTACAATTAAAGTGGTCAAGCTGCACTGAATCAAGAGGTTTTGTATCTCGATCTACGGGTCTTTATTGCAACTCCCTACCTCAATGTGCCTCGTTCACTCTTTTAATAAAATACAAATAGTCTTCATTTCTGTGTCAAATGAAAGTGTGTGTGGGGGGGGGGGGGGGGAGGGGGGTGGTGGAGAAATGAAAAAGGCAGAGAGAAATTATCGTTACTGAGATTAACCACACGGGGAAAGACCAGCGGTTCGCTTTGCATTACCCCAATTTCAATTGATTCAACAGCAGATCTGAAACTGCGTGTTAGGTTGCAGGGCCATGTTAGATAGTCATTCCAATTACATAACTGATTCATAGTACACAAGCTCTCCTCTCCCAGGCGAGAGAGACGGCCACCACAGCATTCAGGGGAGGTCTGCTCTGATAGTGGAAACACTCAAATGTGAGTAAAAGAGAAAACGAGTCCAGTACACCAACGTGTAGGCGGGCTTCTCTCTACCACACCTGTGAAGGCGGAAAACAGAATTGTTTAAGTTCTGTTTCTGCAAGTCCCCATGGTGACACAGAACAGACATGTCCTTCACTGTCCAGGGACGGAAATAAAACTCCCAGCATAGCAGTTTCACCCATGCCAGTTTTACTATGGTTTTGATTAGCCACAGTGTATAGTTAACAAGCTCAGGTGTGTCTTATCAATCTCATAGTAAAACCAGGAATGGATCACATGTGCTGTGTAATGGGATTCGTTGTTTCCATCCCTCCTGTCGGTCGGTATTTCCATTTCATTACACTGTATCAGACCTGCCATCAATTATATAATATTATATAGTAATTCCAGCAGCATTGTTTGCTGAAATTAAAATTCATGATATTTTGTTCAAATCACAATTATGCTGCAGTAAGTACCAATTATACCAAGCAATAATTAAATACAGAAATATACTACAGTATAGAACAGAGGTGGCCAAATCCAGCATGCGGCTCTTGGGCAGTTCAAGGGCGGCTCCCGTTGAATTGCTGGGTGACACACACTTTGCCGCTCGAATGAACTGAAGAAAGAATAATAAACGAAAACAAAAGAGAGAAAATACAAATAAACACAACACGTTTATTATTTTTGTTCTCTGTATTCATTCGTCCTAATTATTCTTTCTTCTCTCCCGTTCTCTCTCTTCTGTTTCTTTAAGCCTGCATGTTCACTGCAAGGATATTTTGTCACTTGCTGACTTTCGACACTGCTGGCTGGCGTGTGCGTATTTCGATCATGGAGCGAAAGGAGGATGTGCAGTTGAAAGTAAATTTCATAATTTTTATGTTCATTCATTGGCAATGGCATTGAGCCAACCCTCCAGGAGTAACAAATGAACACATGAGGCTTTAAACCAGACTGGGAGACAGTTTGCCTTCACTGAAAACAGCGGTACACCTGTGTCGCATCTGCAACAAGTCGCTTACACACTGTAAGCCTGTACAAGGCAAGCAACCTTGAAACGTCATTATGAAACAAATCACAACAAATTTTCATCTCGATATCCTCCTGGATCAGACTTAAGGAGAAACAAGCTGGCCTCTTTAAAAGCACGACTCAGCAGTCAGCTGATGCTTCTTTCTGTGTTCAGTAAAGAAGCTGATGTAACGACTCAAGCGAGTTTTGTTATAATATCGCCGACCAAAACGTCTTTATTCAGATGAATGAATCTTTTTACAAAATTGTAGATCTACAGTACAATACAAATTCCACAGAAACTGTGTAGGCTCTCCAATGTCCTACCTCCTTGTTCTTGTGTATTTTGCGTTTCACAGTATGTGTCTTGAGGCTCTTGACCATACAGAAACTTTGGTATGCGGCTCGTAGGGTCAGGAAGTTTGGCCACCGCTGGTATAAAAACTTATTTTTTGTAACAAATGAGGTCACCTAAAAGTAGATGAACAATAATGAGAAGGCAGGAAACCAGAGACAGTTAAACACAACAGACAGGTGACTGATTAAGCTTGGAAAGGTGTGTAATTGAACTGTATTTGATCAAGTATACGGTATTATTACAATTATGCAGGTGTACCAAGGTTCAATTACAGTTACATTGTAATTGCAATTAAGAAATGCCAATTGCAGTGTATACCATACCCGTTTAGAAACCAGTATCTTACTGGTTCTAGAATGGTTAGCACAGCATCTGTACAGGTTGAGCGCATGTAGTGTCTCTTACTGGTTCTCTAATAGACGTTACTGCTGCAACATGAAAAAATGGAAATTCAAGGATCAATTAAAAAGGCGAATGAAAGCCAAACCAAAAAAAAAAACTTGCAGTTTCACACAGATAAAGGGTCTTACTGGTGTTACTTTTGATAGCAAAAGAAAACAAACAAACAGAAGGTAAACATGAACTGTTACCCAACAGTCAAGTAAAAACCTCTTTCCTTTATTCGTGCGGAAACGAAGTCAATTCAAAATGAAAGGGTGGTGTTGGCGGTGACTGGCAAAAGGCCAGCATCACCACACTGCTGCAGCTTTCCTGCCACACTGCCGGTCCAACACCAACATGTTTGATGAGCCCGCTTCATTGGCACCAACTGATTTTCACAGGTCCTGAGGCCCAAGGTGAACTAAATTAGCACCTCTCGTTTACTGCACAAGATGTATCTTTTCCGACGCACAAAACCGAGAATAACATGGTTCACAGCGACAGAGGGATCAGCAGACATACTTCTCGGGTTAGAAAGCACTAAACTCTCAAACGGAAGCTGTGTGTTAAACACATCTTTTCTCGCAAGTGAAATGTGTGAATATCAAATCGCATTCAATGCTTGAAACAAACACGGATTATGCTTTTGGGACACTTTGATTGATGTATAGTATGGGATTCAGGGATGGAAATTAAACTCCCATTGCATAGCACTTTGATCCATTCCTGGTTTTACTATGAGTTTAACACTAGAAGCGCGGCGGTTATACTCATACCTAGAACTCATACCTATGACTGCCGTCAGCATTCATGATGGTTACCTTTTAAACATCGATATTAAAATGAAAAACTATGGGATACAACTCAAAGGTTTTACTCAAGCACGTCACAAACATCTGCGTAGCCGAAACACCATGTTTAAATGAACAATTAAACATAAAAGGGTTTATTTTCTAACTTACCACATATAAAGCACTAGGCCTACTTCAAAAAATGAAAAAAAACAATACAATAAATATTTCAAAAGAAACTAGTGTGTAAACAGGAATATGTACATACAAAACTGTAAAAAGTAAAGTCGCTTTTAATTTAAAACGAAAGTAATATATGTTTTCTCTTGCGTGTGTGTCGCTCGGTGCAGCACAGAATCCAGGTTGAGCTGCTGCAGCCTGTCGCTTTGCAGTTTTCTGATCGAAATGTTTCTGCCGAAGCGCTGTGGCTAGATTCAAGATGAAACTCTCCTACTGATATTTTCCCAGGTGCATTCCTTGTACAAAACGAAGGAATCGATGGCTGCCAGGTCCAGTAGAAATAAGAGGCTTGTATATAAAAATAAAATAGAATACCGTTGTATGCTAAATAAAACTTGTATTGTAAAAGGCAGTCAAAGTTATGGCTTTGGTGGTTCTAGGTAGAGGGGATTATAACTTTTTTTATTTTGGCAATCCTGCCTTTCAAACACCACCAGGGTATTTAATACATGGATTTAGGAAAAGTCAAGAATGGACAACCGCATATCTTTAACACACGCACAGTAATTTAAATTTCAAAAGTGAAAACCGTCAATATGATACACCTGCGCTTGTTACAGACACACTGTGGCTAAATCAGCTTGTATTAAAACCTGGAATGGGTTAAACTGCTATTTCTTGTGTGCTGCCTATAATCTTATCATGATTGACCTTCCTCGCTCTTGGAACCCGGATTTCTCTACATGCACATCACGGTTTGTTTTACTGTCCTGCAAAAAATAAATCATTTTCCTGGTTGCTGTCATCATATTAAATCAGAAAACGATAAAAGAAACAAATTCAGTATCAAACGTTTCAACTAGAAGTGTTTTTCAAGGGGTCCCCGAGTGGCGGATCCAGTTAAAAGCACTTGTCATATAGTCACACAGCGCCGGTTCGCCTCCAGGCTGTGCAAAGAGGCCGAGCTTTGCTCTGGGGTGTCACATTGGCCCTGACGCTCCCAGGGTGGGGGATGGGAAACCGACAGGGATTGCTTCTCCTCATCGCGCAACAGCGAACCCTACTGGCCAGACACCAAGCATATTCAGAGCGGATAAAAAAGCAGGGCTGATCTCTGTTCTCTGGGATCGGTAGCCCGTCCACTTCTGCTCTGGATTGCTCAGCGTAAAAGTGATTCAGGCTTTAGGCTTGGGAGAGCAGAGGACTCTCACACGCCCGAAGAACGTCCGTGCGGTGTAGGGACTCGCTGTGGTGAGGAGAAAAAACATAAAGGACATTGCAAATTGGGGGAAAAAAATAAAATATAATAATTGGTCACTCAAATAAAAAATAAAATTAAAAAAAGTGTGTTTTTCAATGTTTTTAAAATGACTTCTAGTCTCATTTGTCACTGAATGTATGTCTTAGTATTTCTTAATTCAACACTATTGATAAAAAAATAAAAAGCACATCAAAAAGGAAGGAAACAGGCTAAAAAAAACCTTTTGAATGAAAATAGAAACTGAAGGGCTGATTTCTTCATTTCTTGTAACATCTTGTAAAAAATGCGAGAGCACAGAGATCCTGCCCAGATCTGCTGAGGTTGGCTGGGGAAATGACTGTACCACAACTAGGAAGTCAGAGAACGAGTTGAGAACCTAAAGAGGGGCCCCCAATCACACTTCACTGCAAACAGGAAAGCATTGCATCAGCTTTGGATTCCTGGAAATCCTAGAGGATTTCTACTTTATTGATAGCATCCGTCCCCCCCGGACAACTTAAAATAAATAAAGAAACAGATGATGATGATAATAATGATAATGATGATAATAATAATAATAAAATGAGGGGGGCTTGTGTTGGATGGAACTGATCCCAGCAGGAAGTGATTTCGTATCCGAATGGACCCGTTCAATTCTGTCCAGACCAGTGGCGGAGCAATAGCAGGTGCAGCTGTGCTCGGGCCCATGCACTCAGAGGGACCCGGAGGGGTTCCAAAGTTTTTTTTTTTTATAACAATGATACTATCCTTCCCCTTTATATTTACAGATGTTACACATGTGTATCACTGTAGCTGCGGCTGTGCGGTGCCAGTAATTCAGGTTGTATCCTCCCTCGTTTCAACAGGTGTCGTTATTGTCTTAATTATCCTGCCTTCCCCCCCCCGAAGGCTGATACATGGGACTTCTTCATGGAAGGTTTTGGGGTACTATTCAGCACAAACATTTGCAGTTATATTCTGTGTGCACGATTCATCCTGTAGTTTAGACGGAAGCTGTCTTCTGCAATCATTTCTGTGATCGCAGAGTTGGGGAAGGATTGGTGATTAAACCTGTTCGTTTATGATTAAAAAATAGTGTTGGATGTAAAGATGTACGCAAAATAAAAAGTAAGAGAGTAGAAAACGTTCTTATTATGTACCGTTTCATATATGCTAACATTGTGACAATGAAATATAGTTCAATATTGAACATTTGGTATGTTTGATGTTTGTAAATAAGGGTTAAATTAACGTTTGGGGAGGGGGGCCCCACAATAAGGTCCTGCACTGCGGCCCATCTTCCTCTTCCTCCACCACTGTTCCAGACCCTGCCTGCGCAGATGAGCCATAAACAGCTTCTTTAGTTTAGGACAACACATTTCTAGGGCATAGTAAATAAAAAGAACAAAAAACCGGGCACTGCAATGGTACTCATTACAAATCTGAATTTAGACTTTCCATACAATGGGAGGGTCTCATTGAATTTAAAAATAGTGCACGCTTCTTTCACAGGATTACCGAACACCAGCCACAGGTTTCTCATTACAAGCTACCACTGTATGTCCTTTAGGAGTGGAACTTTCCTTGAAAACCTGCACAGCAGACAACTGCAATGATCCTGCTGTCCCTTTATACAGACAAGAAAGAAAGAAAGAAAGAAAGAAAAAGAAAGAAAGAAAGAAAGAAAGAAGCGACTGCAGGAAATCTCTTTACCAAGAAAAGCTTCAATGTTCGGAAGCACTGTGGCTACTACAAGTCAAACTAGAAACCAGACTGCTGTCTGCAACCAGACCCGCTTCCCTTGTCGAGTAGTAAAATCACTTTTCACAGTAACGGAAGGGGAAACAGGCTTGGATTTACGGGTACTCCTATCTGCACATCTCACAGGGTAAACACAATCTCTACGCTAAATCAGACATCTATTATAATGTAATTTCTTCTGGGTAAATTTACCACTTGACTGGTAGTGACTGCAACTCCAGGTGTGACTGCATTTCTAGTTATTATTGTTTATGTTTGTATTATTATTACTACTATTAGTGAGTGAAGTGACCCATGTTTGAAAAGGGGAAGCATGCTTTGTATGAAGCATGATTAAGAAATCATGAAAGAATTGTCATTATTGATGACAAACCTCGTCAAAATCACGAGCCTAGCAGATTATAGTGACAGCAAATATCCTTAAGACAAGTTCTTTATTTTGAGAAGACACAACAAACCTTAAATGAAACACCCCAGTGTAAATCAACAGCATACACGATTATGGGATTCTCCAGATACGGCAGTTGCTAAGGGCTTGGCTGTCTAGCAACCACATGACCATTACTAAAGGGTTAGGGTTAGGAAGATGGACGTCCTGCAGCGAAGGGGGTTATAATAGAACTTGGAAGACGTCTGTACCCACCACTCCATGACGATGAGCAGGCACTTCCTCCCCTGGTACAGGTTCTCGTAGACCTCGACGATGCGCACGATGTGGGTGCACTGAGACGCACGGGCATGCAGCTCCACCTCCCTGCGTGCCTTTGCACAGTCCTGCAGCATCTGAGGGAGAGAGGGAGAGGACAACGTCAAGGTCAGCAGGCAGGCAGGCAGGAAACTAGAGACAGTGAAACACAGGAGACCGATCCAGCATCAACATGTAATGCTCTCAATACCGCCGACTGTAGAAATACAAGAAGATACTCAAGTAGTTCAGTGGCAAACATTACAAAGAAGATGCTGAGAAAGACAGCTAGTCAAAACGCCTGTCAGTACTTTTAGTATTTCAGCTCTTGCAACCTGGTCGAAGAAAAATATTAGGCTAACAAACCGAAAAATATTAGGCTAACAAACAAAATTCCTTTTGATGGTGGATATTATTTCTGAAAAAATATTTTAGAATCATAAAAAAAATATATATATATATATCAATTTTGGGTACTATATTTCTGGTGCTGCTGCAAACCATGAAAAGCTTTTAAAAATAGAACGGAGTGGGCATTTCTTGTGATTTACAATAGACTTAAAAAAAGGAGGGGATATGCTTGTAAGAAAGCTTTGCCTTGTGGAATTGGCCCTGTAGCTTACTGTAACAGGCAGCACAGATCTCTGCACAACGGCCTTTTTTATTTGAGCTATGCTGCAGCGCAGAAGGTTAGTGTGGTTGATTTGGCACTGGGCCTGTAATAAATCAAAATGGCTCGTACAAAAAAAAAAAAAAAAAATCTAGTTCAAGTTATAAATGCCATGCATCTGCAACATACTGTGAAAAGTTAGCCATGGATATTGAGCAACCCCTTGTGGCCAGTGCTATAAATGCAGAATACCCCTGCAAATCACATTAAAAACAAACATTATCTCACACATAGCTTTGCTGGTGGAGCACTGACACCTTGTGGTGATATTTAGGTATGGCACACCCAAAGATTAGCCAGTGCTGTCTTCATTTGGAAGTTCTGATAACAGAATAGGCTTTTAGGATATTTAAATGCTGTTATTTTGCTTCCAGTACATATATACATATATATATATATATTTTTTTTTTTTGACTGAAGCACCTCCCGCCCCCATTCAGTGCAGAAAAGGAATACTGCCCCTTTAAGTGCGGACCAATGGCATCCCTCCTTTGTATTTCCATGCCCCTAATAGTCCCTGCCCAGGGGGAGGGCGGGGGAAGACAGAGAGAGAGAGAGAATCTATTTATAGAACACAGGCCGCATGCTGGAGGCGTGTCCCGGAACACTGCTGTCCTGTCAATCAGGGTGACCACTAACCCCCAGTGAAAGAAACACTTTCTAACTGTAATCAATTAATGCTAGAGTAGCTGACCAACCAGTTTAGTAGAAATCATTCCTTCCAATCAGGCAAACAGATTATAAATCAATAGTAAGTTTAAAAAAAAAAAAAAAAAAGGCAATCATTTAAAAAACCTTTAGTAAATTATTAGGTTTCTCAATTCTCCTGAATGGGTCTCCCCGGGCCAAGAAGGCAATAAAGATTAAATTCTCCAGATCGAGCCATTTATAATAAAAAAAAATAAAAAAATGAACCCAATGCCAAATCAGAAATAACTTTAACACTTAATTTGTTTTAGAATTGTAAAGGATTTTTTTTTTTTTTTTTTTTTTTTTTCCCAGACTTGGAGTAAACAGCCTTGAGAATCTGGCTGACAGTACTCTGCAAATTCACCCGATATGGACCCCAGCACCTAAGCCTGCCTCTGAATTTACAGTAACATAGTTGCATACACACACACACAATTGAGATCAGAGGAGTGCTGCATTTCTTCCCTCACATACAACACTAATGTGATGCAGCACCATCCTCATAGTACTGTTCAGTCTTGTAGGTTACAGTATAGCTACAGTGCATTTTTTTCTGTTAGCCACCATGGAATGAGAAAACAGGAAATCCGGTTGGGTTTAAGCTTGGATCTTCAGCACCTTAAGAGGGGAAGAGGGGTGACACACTCCAGAACATGCACAGACAAACAGCACAGAGCTACAGAGCTGTGCATGACAGCACCTGGAAAGAATGCAGCAGCCACCAGCCCCTGCAAGGCATACCGATGGTGGTCGAGGGCTACGGAATCCTCGCGCAGTTACCGGGGACCAGGCTGCCAGCATTCCACAGAGAGCCTGCAGCTATGCCAAGAATTTCCGGGAAGAAAGGAGAAAGCCGTTGCTCTATTAATAGGAATGCTTTCACAGAAGGTGGCCTGACACTTTACTACAATTTCTATTTAACTATGAATATGAACTAAAACTTAAAAGTCTAGCAGACAAACGTTAGGGCTCGTGCCTTCATCAGTAACCGACTATATAACATTACCCGCACTGGAGAGAACTACAAAATTATTTATACTCAATATGTGAAGTATGATATATGTATACAGACAGTCATAACTTTGCATACAAAATGACACACGATTCAAACTAAGCTGCTCAGCTTTGATATGGAAATCATCGGACTGATGGCAGATAAGGAAAATGACCCACTGCAAGCTTGCTTTTTTGTGCCAGTGTTCAATAGTCCGGTATAAATACTGACCAGAGGCTGGCACCAATGGATGAATGCACATCCCGTGACACTGAACTAACTGTACAGCTGGCAGTAACAACCAAGCATTGTACTGTTGGTCCCACCCCACCCATCCCTTCTATTTATACACACTGATCATCCTCTCATCACAGCTTTTCCTGATGGATATTGGCACTTTAAAATCCACCCCCAGCAACCTTCTTTGTATCACAACCTAATCACCCATCCAGACTTCTTACAGAAATACTTCCCCCTGCATGTATTTTATTGTATACAAAAGCTAAATTTCCCCCCCGTCGACAGATGGTAGGTAGCAGACACTTGGTTGGCAGGTGCTTCCCTATACAGGACTGAGCAATCTTGTGTCACGAGTATGTGGAGTGCAGACTGCTGGCTATTCTGTGAATCATGAAGGAGCTACAGGTGGGAATCACTAAAGAATGGTCAAGTATCGCTCCAGACCTCACAGGCTCATCAGTGGAGAGGCTCACCCAACTGGCAGGCGTTTCAGTTTTGTATAAATGAGCAGCTGCAGATGGTAGCACAATCAGAATTAAACAGCGTCAGCCAGCAGACCCCTCTGTAAGGTGTTTCTGTGCTGAATGACTGCACTGTTGCACCCACAAGCCAGGTCACAGGAAGCATGTGACACCCTGTCCAGTGTCAGCAAGCCAGACGGATACACAGGAAGACAGGATAGAGATTCAGGGCAAAAAGCAACACAAAAAAACCACACAGAATCTAGGTCACTTCACTCTTGTTTTTTTACAAGTGTGTAGCACACCCAGTTCATGAAGTGGGACACAGACATAAATCTGAACAGCATGAATGCAGACCGTATGATTAAGACATCAGCATGTTCCACTCCACAGTTAAGAGGTATAATTAAACTACTTCAGCAGCCAGTTAGAGGTCCAATTCATTAAAATACCTGATTGGCTCCATGTCTGCAGTCTGTTTTATGGTTGTAGTTTAGTTAGGTTAGGAACATCACAAATCAGTATTCTCCCAGAGAATAACAGATAAGGTCATGTCAAGCTACAGTAGTATTGTATGCAGTCTCATCCCAGCCTACTGTAATTAAGCAGATCTTGGAAACCACAGGGTGCAGCGAGACCAATTAAGATAATAAAAAAAACACTGCATGGCTTGAATGGCTGTGTGCTGGAAGCCTTATCTGCAGTTCTACTGTTAGTGTTGCTTGGGATAGCCTCAGGCTGCTTGGCTTGTTTAGATCTTAGATAGTTATGACTTTACATTCAGAATGCAGCCTTACAAATGGCTTTATATTGAGGCAACCATCCAGACAGACAGTGTCCCATAGGAGAGACGGCCTGGCACGGTACCAGCAGCAAGATGTGGGATGATTGGAAGGGTCTACCAAATCGCATTTCGCGGAAAATCAGGAAATTGAGGGATCACTGTGAAATCCACTTCTTTTAGGGGCTAATGCATACCAGACTAGTACAGAGTGTACAAAAAATAAACCTTGTTTAAATGCACTACTGCACAATGCAAGCGACGCAAACTACTTATCTTCCTTCTGTAGATAGGCTTTTTTATTCCTTCGCTGTCCTGTGTGGATTGCATTTAGGCAACAAAAAAAAAGAGAAGTCCTTGGACAAATAACATTTTCCAAAAATACTCAACTTTCTTGTTTACTGTTCAAATGACAACGGTGTTTTAAATCAGACTATCAGTGTGTCTGTACTGGCTTTTCTGTGACCTGTACTGTACAGACTGTAGGTGGTGGTACAAAATCAATGCTGCATTTTGATTTAGGTTGCTAAAATCTAGTTTTCACCATTGGAGGTAAAATACCAAAAATGGACGACAAAGTATATTTCGGCTGAGGATTGTGTCTAGATATTTCCCAAAGAAACACTACATGCAGATGTAGGCGATTGTTTTTCACATCATGTAATGAGACACTGGAGAAATTCGATTGATAGCTATTTAGATTCAAAATCACACATTAAAACGAAACTATACGGTTTCCTCTTCTCAGCAGCCAAGCCTTTTTATTGGTATGGTTTCCGAGAAGGAAAGCTGACTTCCCATATTTAATGTAATTTTGCCTGTTTACTAGCCTGTGTGTTCAGTACGATTCTCTGTCATTTCTGCTTTATTTATCATGCTTGCTAACTTTTTCGTTTTTTTTTTTTTGTTGTTGCCAGAATAGGTAAAGCTTTGTACGCAGACACTTGTGCAAGACGCATTGGATAATAACTAGTCTTGAGGAGTCTTTTCAGAAGCCGCTTAAAAGCAAGAATAACTAATAAATGATCTTAGCTGAAACAATCATACAGAACACATGTAACTACATTAAAATGAGGGAAGCAAATAATTTGGAAAACAGAGTTCAGATAAAGCATCGCTTTAAATTAGGCCTGGAGGTAATCTGAAGGCTTTCTTGCTAAACACAACCCAGTTAATAAATTGCCTTCAGTCACATGAGAGCATAAAGAATGCCACTGTTCTGCTCCTTTAGCAATGGCAGTGCAGTAAATAAAAAAAAGCATGATCCTTTACCCAGGCCTAGACCAAACACACACACAGGAAGCACGGCCAGGACAGAGATAATATTTCATTAGTTCGGATGATAAAATAAGCTGCAGGGCTTATGAGAGCGATGTGCAGGGCTGAATACTTCAGGGAACAATACACAAAAGCAGCTCCTGAACAGTCAACAAGAGATACAGCACTACAGAAAGGACCTTACTGTCACTATGTTTCTATAAATATAACAGATAAACGGCCGTGTCTTCATTTAACTGAAAACAAAATATTTATAAATAAAAAAATGTTTTCCCCTTCCTTTCATGTTTTGATGTTTGCAGTAATTGTATTCTGCTTTTCTTTACTATTGCTCAGTCTAACTGGCTGCCATCTTGCTCGCTGTTGGTGTTTTACAGGTCTGTCTGTTTGCTTCAAGGTTCTTGAGAGATCATGTGATATGGTTTTCAATTCGGCTTTGTGTTCCAGTCAGAAGCAGGTGGAGCCAGCAGGTTGGAAAGGTGGCCAGGCTCATACAGCAAACCGGCACCTTAACTCTCTACAGGGGTTGGAGTCAACTCCAACTCATTGTTAAAATTCAAATTCCCCATTAGGAATGGGAATTGTAATGGATTAAAAAAGGCAATGGGAATTGGGAACCGATTTTAAAATGGAATTGGAATACAGTTCCTGGGTATCATCTTCACCTTCCTTGGTTCATAATCATCATCATCATCATTATCATGATCATGCCAATTAGCAGATAAGCAGTTAAGGAAATCTAGCATTTCTAACACAATTGTATCAGTGCAGATTTCCCTACGCCAGATTCCAAAAATAGTTTCCACTGCTCGGTTCGTCTGCCAAGAAGCATCCCCCTCCGCCGTGACCCTGAGGGAAGAGTGTTCACTCTGCTGCTCCACCGAGAGGGGGGCAGGGCTTACAACAGGGCTGCCAAAGTGGGTCCTTCTAGACCTGGTCTTTTCCAACCCTGTTAATTGTTTAATTGAACCAACCTCAGGTTGAGACCCTGAAGCAGTTCATTATCTCATTAGTTAAACCTGGAGCGCAGAAGCCCTCCAGGACCGTGATTGGACACCACTGGCTTAGATAACCCTTACCCATTACTCCAGAGACCCCGATTTGGAGCAGGCTGCCGTGGGGAAGGTTGCACACAAGGATTAAACAATTTCAATTTGGTACCCACATTTTACTTTTGTATTTGTTTCAATTTTTACATTGGTTTTCGCCTACAGTATGCAATGGTCAAGATCAAGATGCTATAAATGAAACGTTTTGAAACCAATGCAAGATACACATGAAACAGTGCATTAATGGTTAAATGTTGAACTCAATACTATACATAAACTGTACTGTATATTAGACTTTCTTAACCAAGTTAAAACTAATTCCATGCAGGAAGTGAAACAGTGAATTGAGGTACAGCTGCTTTATAAGAAACCATATCAGTAAGTTGTAAAAGTCAATGCGGGTTATTTTTTTTTCACAAGGTTTTTACTCCATTCAAAGCGTACGTTAGTCAAGGTTTTCAATATGAGAAAAAAGCATCCGTTAACACTGCTTTGCAATATTGTACACGGATTGGAAAAGACTGTTTGTAAACCCTGGGCTGGATCAAACCTCTCTGTTCTCATTTAGCACAGGAGCCACACGAAACACTGCCAAAGCCCTCACTGAAACAGACTGCAGCAATAAACACACACAGAGACACATGAAGTCCTGCCTACAGACACTCGAGAGGCTTTTGTTTTCTTTTACAAGTTTGGAAGATTTATGTTTACACAGCTCAGTGGATCCCTGTGTGTTTATTCACTTGAACTGCTGAAGCAGTCCTGAGGAGTTCATGAGGGAGGAACTGAAACTGTACAAGGCATTGGGGGGGGAGGGAGGGGGCAGTTGGATTGGTAAGATTGATCCTGCGCCAAGCTTGTGATGGGGGGTTGGTAATGAAAGGGGGGGTTGAAATGTGGCCAAAACCAAGTCTTGATGATGTATCCCCATTAGCAAACAAAACTCCAAAAAACTCCAAAAAACACTCACTTCCCCAAAGGAATAGAAAAGCAAAGTTTTTTATTTCAAGAGCCTGCTGATGTGGATCCTGAATGAATGTGAACAGTTAACATTTTAGGGAAGTGAGAATTTACAATAAATTAAAAAAAGCAGGTTACACAAACTTCCTCTCCATTACAGTATGTAAGAAAACAAAACCAAAAAGAAAAAAAGGCAGCTACATGAAGTTCCAAGAATAAAGGTTTCTTTATTTATTTATTTATTCGATGACAATTCCTTTTAAACCGTTACAGTACTGTTTGAATTGAATACCTCAGACGTGTTGCTTTAAAACCGCTTTCATATCTGTTCTTCTGCAGGACAGTCCCAGTAAATAAATAACCTCAGGGTACAGTGCAACAGAAATGGCTGTGGCAATACTGGTCCATTAGACCACGTTGTTGCATTTAAAAACAAGCAATTAACTTCCAAGGACTGGCACATGGTGTATGGATATACAGGTTCATGCAGTAGTTTAATTAAGCCCATCCACGCTGGTACTCTATAGCTGCCCAATTAAACTCTTAGTAAAATCCTGAATGGCTCACACTGCAGTGTAATCAGTCTGCAGTCCCTGTATGTCTTTACCAGCTAGCATCAAAGATCACAATAGTGTTATTTCAGCCCCACACCTCCCTTTTGTAATGTCATTCCTGCACTTGAAGAATCCCTTTGTGACTCTTAGATGAATAAAAAGGGTGGCATTAACATGATGACGGCTGTCGGTATAAAAGCATTTGAGAATTTAACAGCACGACGTATAACCCACATATTTCCGGCTTGCGTGATGAAACTGTGCCTCATGGCTGTGCAGTGATTCCCTAGTTAGGATTAGTGTTGCTTTTGCATCGCTCCCCTGTGCTTGCTTGTGCACTTTATATCCATATTAGAATTCAGATGAAGACACTGCAATGACAGAAATTACCAAAGAGAATCCCTGTGGCTCAGAGTTGATTCAGGCACCATCATCCTCCCACCACAGCACCGGTAAGCAATCCATGCAGTATCCTATTAACACTCCCTACAGCAAGCCTCAGATAAATACCATTACAACACAGTTAGGGTTCCCAAGGTCAGGCTACTGACAAGGGCTCTGCAGTACGCTGATCAGAGGCTTGGTGCGTTTCATTATGCAACCCCAATGCAGTCACCCTGTCCTATTGTTCACACAGAAGGTTAATCACCCCATGCTTCTGTAGCAGCCATGATTACATATACTTTACAAATGCCAGTAATAGAAGTTTCAGCACCTATGAAATATAATTTCACTGTTACAAGACTTGGCCTGGGTATCAGCTTCCTGGACTGGGCATTGAGAATATCCAAGTCTACACTGCATCTGTGCCAAGCCAGAGCTGTGGAGCCAGGCACTGACTCAAAACCAGCAGCATATTGAACAGGCGTTTGCTTAATGTCACTTTCCTTGATTTGAAACCATTGTACTGAGAAATGGTTATTTCTAAGCGTTGCTCATGCAGTACAGCAATGAATGGAGTATAAATTAACTGCTGAATGTATTTTGGTGGTTTGACAAATGCGCGGTGATGCACCAGCCCCACACAGAACCGGTCCATTCAGTTTGATCATAGGCTTGTCTAAAGTTAGGTCAGTCTCCCTTTCCTAGAAATATTCTTTAGAAGACAACAGTAAACCCTCATATGAAAATCCCACAGGCAAAGGACGATGGTCAAAATGCATTTTAAACAAATAATATTTCATTAAATAAAAGACAGCTTCAACTTAAGACACTTGCTGCCCCAATATTAAATCAGAAAGACACCAAATGGTCCGTGACAAAGCAGCAGCAGCAGCCGCCGCCAAACCTCTGAATACCAATAGAGCTGTCCTTCAGTGGCAACCCATCTGCCAGCAATCCATTCAGCCTTCCAACTGCTGCCGCTCTGCGGGATCATGGCAGATGTGTGGGCCATTCACCTTCTAACAATCACACACACAAAAGAGGCACTCGCCACCAAAACAAAGAGAGTGGAGGGCAAGAGCAAGGGGGATCCACCTGCCTTTGGCCAGCTACAAGAGGCAGGGGAGATAGAGGGATGGTTCAGCTTTGTAAACCTTGGCAAATATACTGGATATTAATATACAGAAAGAGAAACATGCAATACGATTATAAAAAAATAAAATCAGTCTATTATAACGGGCATGTAAAAGTAGCACAAAAAAATGGGGAGATTTTCTGTGAAATTAATAGCAATAGGATTCAAACTTTGTTAAAATGTAAAATTACAATATTTTGCCACCAGGTGGCACCAACCACCATTTAAAAAAACACAGAGAACATCACATTACAATCAAATGTAAACATTCTACTTTGCAGTGGGAGTCATTTCAGAAATGCCATGGTTATTTGCCCCCTGAAGCACATGACTGTGCAATCCTTCTCGTTTCTAAAAACACACATAAAAGGGAGGTGGGGAGGCTATACTCAGATTTATTACTGCTGTGTAAACATGTCAGAAAAACCCATGATAAACATTTCCTGCCTTATAATCTACAGGAACATCTCATCCACCCACTAAAACCTTAAGGCTGTGACCTTTTCCCTCAGTCAGTGCACAGCAGAGTGAATATCCAACAATACAGCGTGGGAATGGGGGAGGGATGCAGGCTGGGAAAGGAGCTCCTGGAAAGACTCTCAGGCGCTCGGATCATGGTAACGTTTACAAGACACTGAGTTTCTGAATTAAAAACCTCAAAAGTTTCCTTTGCTTTTTTTTTTACAGCTGGACTGTCCATTTCCAAAGTACAATTTGTATTTAGACCATGCATTGATGTCTGGATTCCAACAACACATTTTTCAAGATTCTTCTGAATTAATGCTATGAATCCATTTTAACAGTAAGTACGTAAAAGACAAGATTTTTTTTTTTTTCGTTGCTTGAAAATGACCACAGATAAACTGCAACGTAAACAAACTGTGCCCACAACTACTGAACTAAAACATCTTAGTTTAAAAAAAATAATATATATATATATAAAAAATTTAAACCACTGTACTCAAAGATGAACGAAAATGTCATCTGTTATCATAGACTCTCCTGCACTGTGAGACCCCCTAGTTCTACCAATAAAAATGACTACGCAATATTTTTTTACAGCCGACAGTAAAAAAAAATACAAATAAATAAATAATAAAATTACAAATGCTTCTAGTCTGCCACGGTTTACGCGATCGTACCACAAGGACTACAGAAGTGCATCCCACTGACAGGACAAGCTGGTTGCTTGGTAACCAGTTCAGAACTTTCAGACAAAGGCAGGTAGGGCGAGGGACTCATTGGGAGTACCAGGTGGAAATAATACTAATAATAATAATAATAATAATAATAATAATAATAATAATAATAATAATAATAATAATAATAATAATAATAATACATTAACGTACCTGCTTCTTAAACTGAAATGTTTTTATTTCGCAGGTATTCGACACATAACTTTGTTTTGACCGCTCCTTCTTTCCACTCCTCCCTTTTCTATTTTGATGCCAGCTGCTGTGCTCCGTGTACAAACACCGGAAATCGACAGCTTGAGACCAGTTTGAGAGATGAGTTTTCCAGTCGACTAATCATGCCTAACCCGACGGTCATGAGTTGCCAAATAAAAAGTTCCAGGCAGTGGAGTTGCAGGGTTCAGAGGTGTGTGTAAAGAGCACGTGTTTTGTTGGATATTTACTTTTAAAACACAAAATGCCAGACACATTTGATCAATTTTGTATTACACGGTTATGTAAAAACGGTATGCATTTATTCATCGGTTAACCTATTCCATCCCTAGTTTGTAGAACCTGTATTTTAATGTCACTTGATAATTACAGGGAGGGTGCAGTAAACACAATAGACTTAACCAAGTTTATTTTCCACACTAGTTTTTTTTCTCCTCATTTTACCACTTTATCTCCAGAGCCATATCCTGAAAACATTTTCAAAACAGATCCAGAATATATATTGTGGTGGCCAGATTATTTTCTACAGTCTTGTTTTCAGGAAAATAAAACATGTTAAAATGTGTAACATTTCTACAAAACCAAAAACCTGCAAAATCATCATTCACTGAGACTGTTCCCTGAGAGTCAGTTTCTCCAAAATCTGATTATTTTCTTTTACTGGAATTGTATTAGCTGGGAAGAAAGCCAACATCTAACCTTTTTTCTTATAACAGCAGAACAATCAGCCCATTGAAAAACCGGCCGTTTCTAGAAATTGCTTCATCTAGAAAGCGAACGGTGTGAAAGATTTTCTTCAAGACTGAGATCATGGTAGGTAAACACTGCTGGTCTCTTATGCCTTGAGAACGGTTGAATTGTAAGATTCATAGGACTGCAACGAAGGGTACATTTCGACCTTCGAAGGTTGGGAACACATTAGCAAAGGAAGGTTCGAATCGTCGATGGTACTCATTTACATAATTTATTGGTGACGTCACCATAGCTACTTGTTTATGTTTGATTTAAAATCTTAATATGAATAATAATATGAACTTACGCTTGTCAAGTGACCCCAGAGATTGGTTATGCCTCCATGATACGAATCGCTTGCACAGTTTGCATTCAACTTTTTTTTTGGTTGTCTGGGCATTTAACAAAAAAATCCCAAACAGCAGAGGGGTTGCCAGACATTTCTTGAAATACAGCTTTGCTGTCGAGATGGCGAATGAAGAAATTAAAGGTTTGGCTCTGGATAACACGAGCTGGAGCGGGGAGGGGTGGACGGTGCTCAGTTTTCAAAATTAAAATGTGTGTTATCGTGTATTTTATAGGTTTCAAACATATTCTACCATAGCACTTCTCTTACACCGTCTTGTATGCGAGGTATTCAGTACATATTTTACTGAAGCACTACAACCAGGTGCGAGCCCACTGCTTTGGATACTATACCGTGCTCCAGTTGTACATAATGTATAACAACGTGGTAGCGGATTTTATTAACAACCTTTGTTTATGTAATATGCATTATACAAATCAAAAGATCGAATTTTGCAATGCGAGTGACATTTAACATGTGATTTATAGTATTAACACATTGTCAAACAGTTTCTGTTAACAGGAAGAAAAAAAAAAGAAGATAAAAAAATAATAATAACACCGTGTAACAATTTTTTTTTGTTCCTGGGTAGTAAGTGTTATTTCCTAATTGCTTATGCCTCAAAAGTATAGAAAATGTCTATTATTCCCCACAAACTTTGCTTTTGTGACTAGGACAGTGATATTTTGAAATTTACCTATTTTCCAGAACAGTCCAGATAGATTCAGTGCTGAGTAAACTTGGAGTAACTTCTAGAACTTTCTAGAACTTTCCAGTAATATAAATAGTAGTATAAATACAGGGGCCTTAAGCCCACCAGTTCAGTTTAGTTCCAGCTGCCTAAGTGGATACATATCTGCATTTTTCTGAGATGGCATCAAGGTCATAGGAGACTTCAAAATGGTGGCATTCCTGATGGGTCTCCAAGGCGGTTTTACCAAGTTTCCCTGCTATCTTTACCTTTGGGACAGCAGGGACACCAAGGCGCACTACCACAGGCGGGACTGGCCACAGCAGACAGAGTTCTCTTTGGGGAGAAACAACGTCAAGTGGGAGCCTACTGGTGGACCCCCGGAAGGTGCTGATGCCACCACTGCACATCAAATTGGGCCTTATGAAACAATTTGTCAGAGCTCTAGATAAGGAGTCGGCAGCCTTCAAGTACCTTCAAGACTTCTTCCCTAAGCTGTCTGAGGCAAAGGTCAAAGCCAGTGTCTTCGTCGGACCACAGATAAAGAAGATCCTGGAGTGCAATGAATTCCCCAAGAAGCTCACTAGTAAGGAGAAAGCGGCTTGGAACAGCTTTGTCGCAGTGGTTCGGGGCTTCCTGGGCAATCACAAGGCCGAAAACTATGTGGAGCTGGTTGAGACTCTGGTGAAGAACTACGGCACAATGGGCTGTAGGATGTCCCTCAAAGTCCATATCCTTGATGCTCATCTTGATAAATTCAAGGAGAACATGGGAGCGTACTCGGAGGAGCAAGGCGAGCGCTACCACCAGGATATACTGGACTTTGAATGCCGCTACCAAGGACAGTATAACGAGAACATGATGGGAGACTACATTTGGGGGCTGATTCGTGAAAGTGATTTACAGTATAATCGTAAATCTCGAAAAACTACTCACTTCTAAATCTTTTGTAGTCATTTTTGTATTACTTTAGTATAAATACATGTTAATTTGGATTCATATGTTGTTTTTTTCTGACTATGTGAACAAAAAGACACAAATTCGCCCGTTTTCTCATTGGAAATAGGTAAATTTCAAAATATCACTGTCTGGTCACAAAAGCAAAGTTTGTGGGGAATAATAGCCATTTTCTATACTTTTGAGGCATAAGCAATTAGGAAATAACACTTACTACCCAGGAACAAAAATGGTGTTACATAGTGTAATTCTGTGCGTGAACCTTCGAAGGTTTAAAACAATCTTCGAATCCCTGGCTAGCGAACGAACCTTCGAACACAGCCCTAAAGATTTACTGTATTACTGGCAAATTTCCACATGGGTCCTGTGGGGCAACATGGCAGCACACACAGGCAAATCTCAAAGCTTCACATGTGTGAAATGACTGCAGGCATCCTACAAAACATCCTTGACCAGACACGTAAGCGGACGCATCCGTACAACAGATACCACTCAACTCCTTTAATTATGTCACCATCACAACCTTTCTAACCGATTATTTTGCTACACACTATAGTTTTAACTGGCGATCATGAAAAAGAGCGAAGTTACAAGTGAAAATGTAATTAGGGTAACTCTCTAAAGAAAAGGCGTAAAATAGCAACAATTTACTGGAGAGTAGTGGACTTGGGATCTTTCCTTAAATAATGTAGTGGTGTTTTAATTGTATATAGAGGGTACATGATAGTTTGAAGTGGCTAACAAAAAGCAACAAGTGACAGAAGATGGCCACTGAGGGGTGAAACTCTAAATTGGGCAAGGTCTTTCCACAGGAATGGATTACAGTTAAACCAGTGTGGCAGAATCCGGTGTGCAACTTAGTGTGCCATTTTTGCAGAGCGCATGGGTATTTGAACTGTCCACTAACTTACCACAGACTTCCTGCACTGTACCATGAGAAAAAGACGGGAAGTTAAAACTGAAAGATGTATTTTTATAAAGCCAACAGAGAGTCAGCAACCATTCACAATTCCTCTCCTGAGAATGTAATCTAAAACAGTCAACTCTGAAGGAATTCCCCAGCTTTGCCTTTCCCCTACAGGAAGTTGGTGTGGCTTCGAGACAAAAAAAAAACCCACAAGCGGTTAGTGCATACAGAGAACCTGGTTTCAAAAGCCCAGCTCTGTAGAAAGCGCCACACAGTCAGTTACTGCTCCATTACCACTCCCTTGTGCCAGCAGCAGACAATCAGATTTATTTATTAGATTTCCATCTGGACTCAATCCACCATTTTATTTTTGATTTGCTTTATATTGTTTTAGTTTTATTTATTTTATATGTTTTTTTTGGCCAGATCTAAATTAAGTGCAGCCAGAAGCACAGTTCTGAAAAGCACATTCAAATAATACTGACCAGAAACACAAACAATGCCAGAATAAATTATCTGAACTATTATGAATAATCCCATACTAATGTTGCTCCTTTTATAATAATAATAATAAATGCACTGAAGAACACCTGAAGTTTCCAGGCTGCTTCCAGAGATCACAGCTCTGCATGCTAATTGATTGTGAAGGCTGCTGATGGAGCTTACAAACTTGCAGGCCCCAGGAGGCTGGTAGAAATCCGTTAAAGGCTTAAAGTTAACAGAGACATCCCTTGGTATCGGCAGATGAGAGAAAGGTAATGTGCTACAGAGGCTTTACTGTATCCACCCCCAGGGGCTCATCAGGGACCCAGAGGGGGGTTCAGTTTGTGACACAAAGGCCGTGCGTTTGCAGACTGTGAGTGTGACAGCTTGGGGGCTTCTTTAGTGATTAATGGTACCGACGGTATCGCTCATGTGTGTGTCCGAGGTGTTTCTAGATAGCGCCGTGCAGAAGATTGCTTCTATGTTTCTGTTCATGTTGGCAGATGTCAACCATGAGGACCAATTCAGGCAAACATGCTTACACACCTACTCCGCGTCACCAATGGCTAGTGGGGTTTAATAGGTTCATTATAATAATGAACACGGTGGGAGGAAAGACCTGGACAGGAATTATTGACGGCATTTATCATACACTTTTGCAGACTAAAAAAAAACATTGAATAACCTGAATTAAAAAATGAGTCTTAATGAAGCTTCCACCAGGACTAGGTCTTACCTAAAAGTCAATATTAGTGATCTCAACAGCTCCATTGCATCAGCAGATGCTGCGCTGGGGACTTTCTTTAATGTTCCATTGCAAGCATGATTTGCTCCGATCACTTACAGCTGATTAAGCGTAAAGCAGTTGTGATCACTCACAACCCTCTCGGGTTTTATCCAGTTCATCAACTGAACACTGGAATTCAGTCGGTCACTGGTGTGCAATCAGCGAGTCCTGAAAGCAATTGTCCAAAGACACATGACCTTTAGAACACATTTAGGTTGTATTGAATTCATAGCGCCATCCTTCAAACTTGCTGTCAAACTGTTTTTGGTTAAAAAAAATTACCAAGAAAGGGGGGGGAAAAAATGAGTAAATAGTAACATTTTAAAAAAGGAAAGCAAAAGAACATGACATTTAACCAGACTACACTGCACTAGGTCACAGTTGCTATACTATTTTTTGCTCATTATTTTTCTGCATTTGTAAAGCCCAGCCTTGAATGCGGGCATCTCTATAAATATTAAACAAAGCATGGAGCCCAGTGAGATATATGTCCCTTCTAAAAAAAAACAACTCAAAGTATGACTCTCCCTGGTGTATTTTTATAGACAGAAATACACTAAAAAGGTTCACAATGCACTCTTCAGCGTCTGACTTTCAAAACTCATTTAGATCAATTAGGTACACCCCCTGGTCGGCAGTACTTAACATTACATGACTCAGCTTCTATGACATGGCTCGCTTTGAATAAAGGTCATGCAAATATGTATTTCATAATGCCTGTTTAAACTGACGACAGCAGACACCTCTATAGCACTGTGCTACAGAACACATGTCCTATGTAAATACAATTGACACGAATGCAGAAACAAGACAGGATCAGGCTACCTCACAATGTGATGCTCTGATCCTACTGTTGATCCCCAGGGCACCATGCAACATGGAACACAAACTTCAGAACCAAGAATGCTGGAATTAGAATTCAGATTACGTAGGGAAGGATCACAGATAGATACCATGCGAGGTTGCTCAAGTGCTGCAATATTCATATATAAAATCCACCTTGCTGTCCCCAGCCTCTCAGGTATGTTTGGAATGAGTTTAATGACGAAGTGCGGATTTTCTTGTGCCAGGGGTATTGTAACTCTGTAGCTTCAGGACTCCAAACCTTTTGTCTTCATTTTGGATTTCACAAACTTCCTTCGCTACTCTTTAACAATATCCAAACACTGCTCGGGGTTGCCCTTTGAGCTGGCTTTCTTCAACAGGTGTCTGTACAGCAGCATAAACACTAGAACCTGTTCAAAGTTTGCTTCCAGTTACTAAGCCTCCAAAAGGGGGGAGGGGTATCTTTGTGTTTGTTCAACACTAGCAGAGCAATAACCACCACAGGTATACACTATAGCAGACCTGTGGATAACGAGCGCGCTTTGATATCCTCATTTAGCAGATCAATATACAGACACATGCTGGCTTTACTGCTATTCGATTCACCCTATACTTTACAGCACAGAAGAAACATTTGCTTTAGCAGAGCACTGCACGTTATCGGACTTGACAAGCTGTTACAGTGCCACCCTACAGCAGTTTCGGAGCAGCTAAAATAATGCTAGACGAAACTGAGTAATTATACATTAATAAATAACACTGTGGCACAAATGTTTTTTTTTTTTTGGTTCCTGGGTAGTAAGTGTTATTTCCTAATTGCTTATGCCTCAAAAGTATAGAAAATGGCTATTATTCCCCACAAACTTTGCTTTTGTGACCAGGACAGTGATATTTTGAAATTTACCCATTTTCCAGAACATTCCAGATAGATTCAGTGCTGAGTAAACTTGGAGTAACTTCTAGAACTTTCTAGAACTTTCCAGTAGTATAAATAGTAGTATAAATACAGGGGCTTTAAGCCCACCACTTCAGTTTAATTCCAGCTGCCTAAGTGGATACATACTAGGATTACCATATGACTCCAGATTAACCGGACGCTTTGAGACAGACCGGGATTTCAAAATTCCCCCTAAATTGAAAGTAATTCACATATAAATGAGCTCCACCTTTGCTGAAATTAATCCTGCTGTGGTGGAATTGCTTGGGCGCAGCAAACAATTCACACTGATCAGCTGCTTCTGATCAGATCTTAATGAACGAATAGCTAATTTATCGATAGAGCAACGAGATGATGATGCAATTGTATTTGCAGAATAATATGGCCGATTGAATTTTAACAAACAGAAAAAAAATAGCGCCTGGCTGCAATTCATTCTTAGTTTAATAATTATTTGACGCGCATGCGGGTATTTAAGCACCATTCTTAATTGTAGCTAAGGATGGTTCATTTACACCTTCATTTATTTCAATTTAGGGGCAAGTTTGAAATCCCGTTTTGTCTCACAGCGTCCGGTTAATCTGGAGCCACATGGTAACCCTAATACATACAGACGTGCTCAAATTTGTTGGTACCCTTACAGTTCATTGAAATAATGCTTCATTCCTCCTGAAAAGTGATGAAATTAAAAGCTATTTTATCATGTATACTTGCATGCCTTTGGTATGTCATAGAATAAAGCAAATAAGCTGTGAAAAGAGATGAATTATTGTTTATTCTACAAAGATATTCTAAAACGGCCTGGACACATTTGTTGGTACCCCTTAGAAAAGATAATAAATAATTGGATTATAGTGATATTTCAAACTAATTAGTTTCTTTAATTAGTAACACACATGTCTCCAATCTTGTAATCAGTCATTCAGCCTATTTAAATGGAGAAAAGTAGTCACTGTGCTGTTTGGTATCATTGTGTGCACCACACTGAACATGGACCAGAGAAAGCAAAGGAAAGAGTTGTCTGAGGAGATCAGAAAGAAAATAATAGACAAGCATGGTAAAGGTCAAGGCTACAAGACCATCTCCAAGCAGCTTGATGTTCCTGTGACAACAGTTGCAAATATTATTAAGAAGTTTAAGGTCCATGGAACTGTAGCCAACCTCCCTGGGCGCGGCCGCAAGAGGAAAATCGACCCCAGATTGAACAGAAGGATAGTGCGAATGGTAGAAAAACAACCAAGGATAACTGCCAAAGAGATACAAGCTGAACTCCAAGGTGAAGGTACGTCAGTTTCTGATCGCACCATCCGTCGCTTTTTGAGCAAAAGTGGGCTCCATGGAAGAAGACCCAGGAGGACTCCACTTTTGACAGAAAAACATAAAAAAGCCAGACTGGAATTTGCTAAAATGCATACTGACAAGCCACAGTCCTTCTGGGAGAATGTCCTTTGGACAGATGAGTCAAAACTGGAGCTTTTTGGCAAGTCACATCAGCTCTATGTTCACAGACGAAAAAATGAAGCTTTCAAAGAAAAGAACACCATACCTACAGTGAAACATGGAGGAGGCTCGGTTATGTTTTGGGGCTGCTTTGCTGCGCCTGGCACAGGGTGCCTTGAATCGAACCGAGTTCTCTGTGGGGAGGAACAACGTCAAGTGGGAGCCACTGGTGGACCCCCGGAAGGTGCTGATGCCACCACTGCACATCAAATTGGGCCTTTTGAAACAATTTGTCAGAGCTCTAGATAAGGAGTCGGCAGCCTTCAAGTACCTTCAAGACTTCTTCCCTAAGCATGTCTGAGGCAAAGGTCAAAGCCGGTGTCTTCGTCGGACCACAGATAAAGAAGATCCTGGAGTGCAATGAATTCCCCAAGAAGCTCACTAGTAAGGAGAAAGCGGCTTGGAACAGCTTTGTCGCAGTGGTTCGGGGCTTCCTGGGCAATCACAAGGCCGAAAACTATGTGGAGCTGGTTGAGACTCTGGTGAAGAACTACGGCACAATGGGCTGTAGGATGTCCCTCAAAGTCCATATCCTTGATACTCATCTTGATAAATTCAAGGAGAACATGGGAGCGTACTCGGAGGAGCAAGGCGAGCGCTTCCACCAGGATATACTGGACTTTGAACGCCGCTACCAAGGACAGTATAACGAGAACATGATGGGAGACTACATTTGGGGGCTGATTCGTGAAAGTGATTTACAGTATAATCGTAAATCTTGAAAAACTACTCACTTCTAAATCTTTTGTAGTCATTTTTGTATTACTTTAGTATAAATACATGTTAATTTGGATTCATATGTTGTTTTTTTCTGACTTTATGTGAACGAAGAGACACAAATTCGCCCGTTTTCTCATTGGAAATAGGTAAATTTCAAAATATCACTGTCCTGGTCACAAAAGCAAAGTTTGTGGGGAATAATAGCCATTTTCTATACTTTTGAGGCATAAGCAATTAGGAAATAACACTTACTACCCAGGAACAAAAATTGTGTTACGTAGTTAGTGTTATGGTTAAGGCGTGCCACTCCATCTCTAAATATTGTATTCTTTATGTTGCTAACACTACACAATACTCCCCCCCCCCCCCCTCTCTTGACTGATTGAGCAAGCTGGTAAAAAGATGCATGCTCATGAAAGGAAGCAGATCTGAACTATAAATACATGTTGGCTGTATTTGAATTGGACCACCTGCCACTCACCTCAGTGTTATTGTAAAAGGGACTGAGCTAAGAGGATTGATTACTGCTCGTTCACACCTGCCTTGTGCTTATCAACACATTGTATATTAGGGCACAGAAAGAAACCAAAATTAACCTCTTCAGCCCAAGTTCAACATAAACTATACAATATAACACATAACTCGGAATGGAATTCAGAAATGAGGCTGTGGGTGATTTTACAGACCGTAGATGATTTCACAGTGCCCCAACCAAAACAACCCTAGCTTCAGCAGCCAGGAAGTAATTGGTTTATTCTTTGGTTCTTTGCCTTGAAATACAGTTTTCATGCCATTACCAGTCCAGGTTTTGAATCTAACCAAGTCCTAAATATTTCACTGCGAGCGTAATTATATAAACCCTGGATTTATTGCTATGCAGAAAAAGTCCACATTCCACTTTGCCTGCTGCATCCACACAAGTGAAATGTAATAAATAAACGACACAGCTAAGCCGACAGGGAGAGCTGGGGTCAGACAGCATGCAGCTGCAACCAGGAGCTGCTTCTTTCCTCTCGCCACTGGGTGTAAAAAGGAACTTCTCTCAAGCAGTAATTTCAAGAGCGACGCCAGGGCAGCTAGTAGGAGATAGCTCATACAGTCCATTACCTCCGATAAAAAATATAGAAAAAGCAATAAAAGAGCACAAACACCCGAGATAACAAAAGCGGCATCAAATTAAAAGCTTTGTGTACAGAAGCTGATAACTATTTGTGAGTTTGTCGTGTCATTCTGTCAACACTTTAATGGTGGAGGTGAGTTTCTAGCACGTTATACAATGGGAATGTTTCAGAGTGGCAGATCTTTAAGATATATTAAGCTAGCTGAAATATTTCAGCAGTTGATATCACATTTTATTTGAATTTATTAAAAAAAAAAAAAAAAGGAAATACAATTCAAGAATGTATTTGTAGAAGTTCAGATTTTATTAATTGTACCGGGATACGTATCGAATCACAATCCAAGTATCGAGGTCTGTATCATATCGCTGTGAAACCAAAGGTACACCCCCCCTTACTGCTCACACAAAGACATTTCAGAGGCCCAGCATGTTTAGGGTTTAGATTCTTCCCGATGGTGGTTGTCATGACGATCGTCATTGCCGTCAGGTAAGAGTCAAGGGAAATGCATTGTACATGGCAGGATTTATTATGCTTTTTAAACTGCGAGTCAGAGAAAGGTGGTGGGAACAGACATCACAAGCACGATTCTTCTTCTATTTTGTTTTTTTGTAGATCGCTGGTCTTTGCAACTATTCGGGCCTGTGTATAGAATAGCATTTTAGCTTATTTTTAACTGTTTGGGCCTGTGTTTTATCACAGTAGTTTCTTGTTCAATATGTACAGCACTCCGAGGGGATTTGGGAAATTTGGAATGATTTGTTTTCTATACCTTAGTCAACTGCACAGAATCTTTTGTTGAGAATTAGTATTTAAATCTTGATATCTTTCACTAATATTTGGTGTGTAACGATACCCAACGCAGATAAATATTTGATACTGTCCTCCCTCGGACCAATGACAACAGATTAATAATTCAAAGCATTTCATCACAAGTCCCATTACGTAAGATAACTGAGTGCCGGCCACATGGCCTCCATATTTCATGCCTCATTAAGATGTCCAGTGCGCACCGTACACAAGATCGAAGATACTTTTTACAGCAAACATGCCAATAACGCACTGTGTCACTGTGGAGAGACGCACTGGAGCTGGGTAGGTTGTGCAACAGGAGAAAGAAATGATAGAAGATCACAGGAACGTTCAATTACACCGTACAAAACCATCAGCTGTTTAAATAAACCACCTTCACATTTACACAATAAAACACAAATAGAACCGCACACCAGTCCAGCACCAAGTCTTGGGTTTCAAAACTCTATGAAGCATGCTATTTTAGTGATCAAAGAGGCAGGAGTTTGAGTTATCAAAGCCCTTTTAAAACACAGACCTCCCCTGTAGCAAACTTATCTGGTAGAGGCTTGGAGGTTGAGGAAAATTGACTTTTTCACCCTACTTTAATAACTCACGGCAGAGCTAGCTGTAGCCAGCGTCCCTGAAAAATTGAGAATAGAATCTAACAAATCTGGGAAATGTAAAACAAACGGGTGAGTTTACATTGTGAAGTTGGAGCAGTTAAAACACTGCCATGACTGCATGCAAAAAAGGAACCTCTTCTCATTATCAGCATTTTCAAAGCTACTGAATCAACCCAGTCTGGTATTCAGGGTAAGAGCTACCTCACCATCCTTGCATGCAAATACTTCGCAATACAGTAGTTGGCAATGCTTCGGCATAACAGTATGATGTACCACAGGCACGCAGACTAAATGTCATTGGAAGACAGCAGCATATAAGCAAGCTTTGCTCTGTGTCCAAAACCATATCCAGCGTCCTGGATACTGCAACAATCTAAATCATAGCCTTCCAGTATGAAGTCATCACAACATCCCGCCATTCCAAGAGCTGTAAGTCATCAAACCAGATGTGCCAACCCACCGCAGGTCCTGGTTGAGTAATCCAGGAGCTGACAGCATTACAACAGGCAGTTTACAAAAAACTCGAAACATGTGGTCAGAACTCTGGTAAAGTCACAGCTGCATTTGTGCGCAGGGTCTTTGAAAAGGGGGTTAAGCTGTACTGAGTGAGACACTAAGTTAGCTTCAATGCGCATGTAGTGACCCAAATAGTATTAAAAAAAAAACAGCCAAGGAGCAAAGCAGTCTGGAGCTTAAGATGAAATGCCTACATAGCGCAGCTATATTCTGCTTGAAGTCCTGGAGTAGAAGAGTTGAGCATTGCTAACCAGAGCAGACATCCGTGCTAATACAAACTATACATTCTTTGTTTAAAATGGAAACGGACACAGGCAATTTAAACATACTGATAAAGTATCATTCCGTCACTATCCTACAGATCCAGAACACACAATGTCTGTACCTCCCACATAACCGAAATAAGACATCCCACCACCCAGGCAATCATAACAATAGTTTAGAATTGCATAATCCCCAAATGCTTTACAGTAAACCTCTCCGGCCTTTCATCAGAACTACATTTAGAAATCAACGCGATACTGGGCTGTAAGGATTCCAGCCTCTTATAAAGTAAAGCTAAAAACCCTCGCTGGTATGGAAAGAAGCACCAGGGTCTCTTCAAGGACAGAGTGCTATTACTGAGGTGTTGGGGGATCAATTCTATATTCCTGTCTGTTTATTCTGTCAACACACACCATCTTCTTAACCTTGAAAGAACACATGTGGCAGAGAAACAGTGAACACGTTAACCGAAGGGCTTCAACGGTTCCGCGCTTTAAATGTTGTGTTACATTTCAGAAACAAAAAGTCTACCAATGCTTTAACCGGTAAAAAAAAGTTGCCCTGAATTAAATGTACTTGCTGTGTTCTTTTCCAATTTGAAGGCGTCGTTCTCTTTTTGACCCAATGCTTATTTTAGCTACAAGAGTAAGGTGCGGTACAGAAAATAGACTGCGTCTATAGCAGGGTTTAAGGCTGCGGACGGCTCTGCATGGTTTACCTGCCTACAGGTCATGGTACCTGTAATCAACCCAATGGACGCAAGAGGCCAGGGAATGTACTTGTCAAGACAACCCCCATCCCTTCTTGAAGCAATACTCCCTGCATCAAAGGAGCTTTTGTTGGTTCAACCAAAGAGGAACTGTACAGACTGCATAAGCTTTTGTCTCGACACAATCCAAAACCATCCAACAAGGCCAAAATGAAATGGAAAGTTTAACTGCTGCACCCAGGGAGCAGGAGAAACCGATCCCCTAATCTCGGCTGGAATTTCTAAGTTGGATCAGGCCATTCCATTGGCAGCGTGCCTAGGTCGACGTTGACGTCAGGCACTTCCAATCTTTATTAGAGGCCTATTTTGTTTCATTTAAAGACATTTTCCATGGAAAACGCTCAGAGATATGCACATTAACAATGCAGTTCATTCATTTTTAAAATCTGCGCAGAAATGCCAAGGTTCGGATTGAGGGGACTTTCTAGCGTCTGACCACAGCTGCCACTGAAACCCGATTTAAAACTGAAAAGATAAATATATAATGCAAGATCAACTACCTGAAACATGTGATTGGATTATAACGCTTATGGACTCTAATGCATGTGGATCTTGCATGTAGTTACTTTTTGCTGTATGCACAAAACAAATGTAGAGATGGCAGTGTACGGTGTGGTTCTGAAAAGAAGCTGCTCAGCTGACTCATTTTTACAGCAAGCTCAGCAATTGTAATTCAGGATAGTTAAAGAACAATAATAATCTGCACAGTTACAGTAAACTGTCTTCCTGCTGGGCGTGCCAACTTGGAATTCCTCCAACAATTAAATCTTAGTTTTCATTAACCCCTCTCTTGTTCCACTTCAAACACTTAGTCAGCACTCACATATCCGACCCTATAAAATGTTGACTTCATTGACGGTTAAAAGAGTGTGACACATCTGATTATTTCATTTTGGCCCGTTCCAACCCTTGTCCGAATACAGCTGCAGAATATAGTGTTCGATAAGGCCCTAACGTCACAGTTCACTTGCAAATGAAAATGCTCTATCCAGGACATCTTTCCACTGTTACTGCATTTTATTATTATTATTATTCTTATTTATTTCTTAGCAGACGCCCTTATCCAGGGCGACTTACAATTGTTACAAGATATCACATTATTTTTTTACATACAATTACCCATTTATACAGTTTTTACTGGAGCAATCTAGGTAAAGTACCTTGCTCAAGGGTACAGCAACAGTGTCCCCTACCTGGGATTGAACCCACGACCCTCTGGTCAAGAGTCCAGAGCTCTGACCACTACTCCACACTGCTTTTATTTAGTGATGTTGATAAGCAGGTCAGTGGGATTAAGATAGCAGTTAAAGCACAAGGTACTAAGATCTGTCACCTTTTCTACTGTTTAACCTGACCCTCTCATTTCAATGTACCATGCTTCAAAAGGAAAATTCAAGGTCTCTGCTGTACAATTGACTTCAATATGCTGGTTTTTTTTTTTTTCAATCCTGGGCATTGCACAGTTTCTTTATTGAAAGCTTTTAAAGATTTATCATGCTCTACAGGGACGCAATGTTCCACCTTTGTTAATCTCCCACACCCATCTACACCCCAGCTCTCAGGATCAAACACACTCACAAGAGCATTGTTTTTTTTAAATCCAGCCTGTTTATGAGGTTTTTTTGGAGAGGGGAAGACGTACTGTCCTTTTAAGCACCCTGATAGCGCTTCACTACCTAAAGGATCCCTCATCAGTAAACCAAGCCCACACCTCTACAGGCGGACAAACTGAATCAAGGAAAAGCCATCTTCCTGTCCAATATGACATTGATTTTAACATAAACAAGTTGATTAATAAGATGGTACATGACGTGGTTTTAGCACATGTCTGCACTTTGACCGCGATTTATGTTCCTAACTGCACCTCTTTGACCGATTTGGATGGGAGGCATGTCCACAGGAACCTCATTACTGGATATCACAGCGTGAAAGGATGGTTTGTAGGGATCAAGACAATGCAGGAACAGATTTGCTGCATGGACTGTTCAATAGATTGGTGCAGCATGAAGTCGAGATGACCTCCCTTCAAAACAGGGGTGGATGACAAAAACACACAGCGGGGTGTCACTTCATAAACCCCTGTTTTGATGCTTTATATCAACGGACGATCATGACATTGGTCTGGGTTTGATCAACAGGGTTTTAGGACATTTCAGGTAATTGCTTTTCAGAAAAACACATGACCTTTGTCTGGTGCTATGGTTCAGTAAATTCCTTTTATTGTTACAGGGGTAAAGATTGGGTAATTCCTGAAAGATTAATGCTCGGTTTGTATTACAAAGCTTTAACTTGAGTTATTTAAAAAATGCTGAATTTAAAAAAAAGTCTGTTATTCATTAAATGATTCCAGACTGCTGTTGACCTCTTTACCAGCAGTCTAAAACAGCATTTAAACGTAACCCCTACATCATACAGTCTTTAAAAGGGCTTCTGAGTTAACAGTGTCCAACACATCAGTTTACACAGAAGCAAAAGCAATAAACCACACAGACAGCCACGGATTACAGCACACCTTGCATAAAAAACCCTGCAATGCAGTCATCGCTTCTGCACAGAGAGCACACTGGAGAGGTGCTTGGCAGTCCGGCTCAGGATTCCCCACCTGTTTGGAGGCATCGGCACATGGCCCGCTCGGATACTAAAAACAGCAGCGCTGCAGTTATTAATACCCGCACTGTGCAAGGGGGCATGACACTGTACGTGAGTAATGGTTATTGGAAGTTGGGAAAGGGATGATGTCACCACTATTACAGTTAATGCAACATAAATCCCCTACGGTTCCCCAAAGCTTGGCACGAATGGATCAGGAGAATGAAAAACAAACCTCTTGCTACAAAGGAGAACACAAGGGAGCACACTCCACACTGAAACAGCCCTGCAGTGCAGCCAACCTGCAGGGGGGAAAAGGAGGCCAGTGCCTTGTTTAGATATCTTTACTGACTTCATATTTCTATTTCACTTCGAATCGGATAAGAGATCCGATTAGCTGTGCAAAAAATACCTAAGAAGGGGGTTTCCAGCAACAGCTAATGCAGGCATGAGAATGTTCCTGTCGACTAATGATAGCTAGAAGATCTTCAGGTCCAGACCAAATCCTTCAATGCACATCGTGTGCGGGTGTGGAACTATTCTGCAGCCCTGATTCCTGGTGCAATAATAATAATAATAATAATAATAATAATAATAGCTATTTAGAACGTCTACTTCAATATTCTGTAAACTACATTTGGATTTGTTCTCAGGTGAAACGAAGTGTTAAAAAGAGATATATTTAAATTGTGCCATTGTCAAACTGGTCTATAACCCCCAGCATTGCCTATGACGATGGTCTCATTGCTGTTTTATGTCATGTGCGTTTGGTTGGGATTTTGCTTGATTTCTGTGTTGATATATCATGCAGACAGCTAGGGATTCTCGGAGAAGAGGTTCACAGTAAGAGACGATCAGGCAAGCTTTTCATCTTACCAGTCTGCTTCTTCAAAGCAAGGCCAGGCCCTGCACGCAGCACCGTGCTTCTTAATCTCCGACTCTGAAGTTCAAAACGCGTCTCTGGTTTCCATAGCGGTCCACTGCAGTATTTGCTTACTGTCATTTACTGGTGAATAATTTTAAATGCCATTGAGATACAGTATGTGGTCATTTATTTGCATAGCTCTTCCCGTCTCTCTAGTCTGGTTTGCTTTTCTGAGTCACTTCAATCGGACGTGTACAGTAAATCCAAGATGGGGACGCAAAAAAAAGGGGTTACTGAGATTGCTTCCTTTTGGTTTTTTTTTTGTTTTTTTACTGTTGTCTTGGAGACTAAAGCAACAAAGCAAGAGAACCAATCAGATGAAACCAAATCAAGTAAATAAGCCGACATTAGCTTTAGGCTTTTTCCAAGCATGTGACCAACGCATACATTACTGTGTTAAATATTTTACACACACACATATCCATTAGGGTATAATTTAAGACTCCCATTGCATAGTAGTTTGAGCCATTCAAGCTTTTAATCAAAGCTTAATTAGACACACCACTTATTTTTTTACAGGTAACATAATGCAGGCTCAAAGAAACACCGTGACTGTCTTAAACTTCTACACAATGGAAGCCCACATTATCCCCCTGTATATACATAACAATTAAATGTGTTATCCTGTGTGTTTTTAAAGTCCCCACAAAGTAATGAGTTTGTTTTTTTTGTTTTTTTTTTCCCAGCGTGACTCGTCTCTTTCAAAAGGCTTTATTGAGCACTGGGTTTGTATCAAACAGAAACTACACCTCTTCATCGAGTGACAAAGATAGAATGGAGGAACAGGCTATTTGGGGAACCAAGCACCAGCTGCTCATTGACAAAAAATGAAAAAAAAAAAAAACATGTTACCTACTTTACCAAAGAAAGGAAACACCACAGCACCAACCACAATAAAGAATTTTTTATATACAGTCATAAAAGGAAGCATGTGCTTTGGGGGATCTAATTAAGTCACCAGGCCCAGAGTATGAGGAGATCTGTTGGAGCTGGCCCAGTACTGGTTAAACTGGTTTCAATTCCACCACTCCCATAAAATGTGGAAAGAACACCCATGACAAGCAGAACAAACTCTTCAAACATGGTGTTTTTAAAAGGGGGAATCTCAGTTAATTTAAAAAAATACAACATCGATCCCAAATAAAACAGCGGGGTTGGAGGGGCAAATGGGAGCCACTACCGATTCCTTTTTCAAAATCAATTCCCAAATCCAGTTCCTTCAAAAGGAACAGGAATTAATATTTTTGATCAATAATAATAGTTGCGAACTGCTTTCATTTGAAGCCAATTTCATTCACTAACAGTGAATGTGAGAAGCTCATTTTAACACAATAATGCTTTGCTATTCTGATCAACGATGTGTTCGAATCGATTACAACGGAACAGGAAATTGTTTTTTTTTTTTTTAAATGAATTGGAATTGAAAAAAAAGGAACTGATACCAACCCTGGCGCCTTATAACCGCTTCTGTGGTATAAAAGGGAGTGGGGAGGGCTGCCAAAGGAGAAACACAGTTTATGTGGTCATCTGTGACAGATTTGAATTAGCGCTTCTATCAAACTTGTAGCAGGATCCGTGTGTTTTCTTTCTGATTACACAGCAGCGTATGGAAATTCAGGTACTGTACTGGGAAACACAGTTAGTAATTCCAAGAAAAAACAAAACCACATTCCCCACTCCTTAAACCTACTAATAATGTGGCGCCTACTGTACTACACGTTCTTATCCTGGAAACAGTGTGATTAATAATTAGTCGGCGACATTTAAGTTAATGTGGGGAGAATTATTATTTCAGAGTTCTTAAGAAAAACAGGTACGTTTCTATGAACTGGTAGGACCCATGGAGTCTGTTCGTGTAATACTGTACCACGTCAGAGCGCGTTGGTTTCCGGTTTTTAAGTACAAACCAGTTTCTAAAGAAAACCCATGTACGGATAAGCAAGGGGGTATTTGCTTTGTTTCTTCAAAACACCACATTAAATCAGTAACGATTACGTAAAGGATCCTATGTTTTCATACTGTTAAAGTGCTACATCAGTCAAAAGTACATGCCTTACACACGCCCCTCCACCCCACCACACGCACAAACAAACAAGCAGAGTGGCCCAAACAATAGTTATATAGTAACTATATAGGACAGGACCATGGTGAATCCCATTGTAACAGTGCGCCCTGTTTGTGTGTGTGTGCGCATTTGAAGAATGGGTGAGTTTAAATCGGAAAGGTTTACACTCAGAACGAGAAGTCTACAGCTTTCACAGGCCTTCAAGCCACGCTGTTTTTTTCTTCTTCTCTTATTCCAAAGTATCAATGATCAATACAATACATTTCTTCCTGATTGTGGTGTCATTTTATAACAAAAACAGGGAAAAAAGCATAAAGGCAGAGCAGGCCGGTGATAGAAAACTAGACTCAAAGTAACGTATAACCCGACCCCCCACATACTGTATCTACAGTCTTGTCGAATAAACACACTCTCCGGGGAAGCAAGTGGTTACTATTCATCATTTCTAAATAGCACTGTATACACAAGTTATATTATAAACAGCTATATACAATAATACAACTAAAATATATTACTTATTTTGCATGGCAGTGTTTTTGTACTACAGTGTAACGACTGACACAGTACAAAGATTTAAAAAAACACAAGCACACACACACACACAAAAAAATGGTGTTTTAAAAAGGGGTCTGTCTATAAGATTATACAGTGTGCTCTTGTGAGTTCTCAAACATTGGCTACCACCCTATGCCCTGTTCATATTGTCCGTACAGTCAGGCGAGTGTAGGGGAGGGGTTGAGAAAGTATCAAACACAACACTTAGGGTCGCTACAAAACAACGTGAGAATATATACCAATCAGGTGCACGGAAAGGAGGGGAAACAGACATTTAAACCACGGACGGACTCTTACCTTGAGAGCAAACTTGTCTCCCGTTTTCTTTGCGAAGATCTCCAAAACTTTTCCATTAATGCCCAGACCCAATACTTGGCTGGTGACCTTGTAGTCGTCAGTTATTGCGTTCTTCCTAATGAAAAGAAAGGGCTTAACGTGGTGCGGAGGGAACGCCGGTACTGTTGGATTGTCTGTTGGATTCAGATTGTGGGCATTCGACAGCATTGTAGATTCAGGAAGAAAGCTTTCAAACAGCCCTCTTTCTTTCTTTCTTTCTTTCTTTCTTTCTGATAAATGTAATCCCTTGCGCTGCCACTAGTGGCACTACGCAATTCAAACCACTGTAGCCAACGAAAACCGTGATTCAAACTCAGGAAAAGATAGGATCCGTGAATCGTTTTTGTCGATCCTGGTTCCCCTCCAATGGTGACTTTTTTTTTTTTTTTTTTTTTTCGGGAGATCGGAAACGCGATTAATCCCCCCCTCGCTCCTGTGTGTTATCCCGAGCTTTTAAAAAGGATACGCACTCATCCAGTCACACCCGGCATTAAAGATCACTTCCAACCACTTCTCCTGTCTTTTCTCGGTCTCTCTCTCTCTCTCGATCGCTCACTCTCTGTGCTGATCCGTGTGACGTCACAGCCTCGCTTGGGGTGATTCTCTCTCTCCCTTAAAGGTGCAGTCTGATGAGATAGTGTGATTTCACAAAACAACTCGGGTTCCGCTTCATCTGTGAACGGTATGAATGCTAATGTTCTTGCAAACACACAAATGCACATGTATATATATATACACACACACACTCATTTACAATTCCTTAATTCTGTTTACATTCCTCAGTCTAATTTTATATGTACGTGTGTATGTGTGCATGTATGTAAGTAAACCATGTATTCATTTATTGACGTATTATGTATGTGTACAGATATACCAACAGTTAAAACTGTATGCAATGAGAAAATAAACTGTAACTCATCATTTTTTTTAATAATGGGGTGGAACACAATGTCACGTCTAACATGTTTTCTTAAGATAGGTTTGTAGTCTCTTATCACCAATAAAATGAAATGCCACTCAAACACACGTACATACATACAAAATTGTTGGTATCCATGCATAATACTTTATTTTTTCAATGTTAACAAGATTTTTTTTTTTTTTTTTGGCTACAGAGTAAAATAACACATCGTTCAAGCCGGTTAGTGAATACGTTATACCTTTAATTCATTCTGCCTTGCTATTGGCTGCTTCTGACTCGCGTCAACAGGTGGTTGTAAAAGAAAAAAAAAAAAAAAACTTTTAATGAAGTGTGACGTGTGCTTTCTAGCTCCACTAGATGGCGCCAAAGGAGTGTGTGGCGCTTGAGCCGAATCCTGCAATTCATTTCTTTCCTCTCTCAAAACCAGAAATCAGTCATGAGAGATCACAAGTGTGCAATAAAAAATAAAAAAAGGAAAAAACTATTATATCTCAATATACATAAACAACCATGTGTTTGAAATTTTATAGGGCTGGTAGCATTATTATTATTATTATTATTATTATTATTATTATTATTATTATTATTATTATTATTATTATTAGTCGTTTTTCAATATAATCGTTCTATATTATAAACTACAATAATAACTACTGATGTTACATCATTAGAAACGGGAGAGTATGGGAAGTTAAGCTATTGCAGAATGTTGTAAACTGCAATGCAAAAAACCTTGGCCAATGTAGAAAATCAATCTTGCTGTCTTATCAGCACTAGTGATATTATCACTGATGGCCCGTTTAATTATATTGCAGCTCTGCAAAGTAACCAACTGCCCTTGAAATCATCCTGATTGGTGTAAAATGCATCATGAGTGGGAGACAGGCAGTTTTAAATGAATTCCCCCCTTTTCCCCAAAAGGGGGCGCACCTGCACCACACACCTGCCCGTGCAATAATGTGCATTGGAAACCTGCAGCAAAAGCCGGCTTGCGAATCGGACTTTCTGTGAATGAATATTCGTGACGTTTCTTTTTTAGAATTGTTGGTGCAAGGATGGGTCCCAGCATCAGGTCAGTCCAAAACATTCAATGTTGTTCTCTGAGTAAACCTAGCATTAATGGGTTCAGCTAATGCTGCCTCCGCCACGTTACGATAACATACCCGCAATGGGTCATTTAGCGCTGTGCCGTTCCGCTCAATTAAGGATAAAAAGGCACGGCAAACAAACAAGCCCAAGTCAAGTGGTTTTAAAAGTCAACCCTGGGTGTGTTGTCACAGTATCTGGAAATCGGTAGCACGGAGTGGGGAGGGTATTGCTGGTGGGGGTGGGGTTATTGCTGGTGGGGGTGAGGGTATTGCTGGTGGGGGTGAGGGTATTGCTATTTAAATCTGAGAGGATAGCTACTATTTTCCATAACAAGCATGAAATAATTTATACAGTTGAACTCAGTCTTTCTGTGTATCAGGGTAAGAGGTGATGCTGTTCTGTCACAGGTACCGGAGACAGTGTATCGGCCATGTTAGTATCAAGTCTTCTGTTACTCCGGTAAAAAACGACACCCTCCCTTCAACAGAACGGAGGAAAGCTGATCTGTTTCATCAGTGCCCTGTGAAAAAATGTCATGATAAACACACGTAAGCACCCAGCTAAGGAGTAATTAGAGTTACTTCCGTTTAAGCTCTAATGAGCCTACGGACTGACGCATTTCATCTGCAAGAACCAAGAGCATGAATGGATTGGTTTTTGGATTAAATAAAAACAGCAGCTCGGAAAGGAATATTGGAACTCCACGTGGTGCTTCGGTCTGTAAACCTGCCCAGGTGTAGAATAAAAAAAAAGTGGCTCTTACTGCAGTTGCAATAAAAAAAGACTAAGAGAATGTAATTTGCAGTTGGTCACTGTTTAATTTAAATTGGTTATGTACAGTAATTGAACCCTGCTTTAAAAAAGCTGATCAGCAGTCTTAGTAAGCAGTTTTTAGTAAGCCACAGAGCAAATTGCAATTGTGTTATTTTTGGGGTTTTTTTATAATCCAGTGAAGAGAGTGGTAAATTCTCAGAGGTTATTAATAGCAGGAGATTTACTCTGATCAGCTGTCTTCACACATTCTGTAAACACGCTATCCCCTGGAGATTGCTATTCCAGGCACTGATGGGATTTCACAGTGAACCTTTAGCAGAAATGAACCCGTTGAACCCATATTTCTACTCTGCCAATGTTTGGGCCCCTGGAATGCAGGACTACAAGTCCCACAATGCACTGTGAACAAAACAAAAAACTGTTCCAAACTGCCTCGGTGAACCTGGAGCCATATGGTCACCCTGCGTTAGAAGAAACTAGACAAGTTGAACTAAGTAGAGCAGTGAAAATAGGTTTTAAAAAGGTGCCACACTTTTAAAACTCTGTGATCTCAAAGCATTTGAAAGGACTCTCTGTACCGAACAGTAATATATTTTATTTATGTCTTCAAAAGGGAGGTTTTAAAACATAACAAATCTGTGCTATATTGGTGCATGTCTGAAGGATGCCTCGCCTAAAAGCCTGTGAAGCTCTGGAGTTTACTTTAGCAAGTAACCTATGATAACCTCTGAGAGAACAGAAAAGAGAAGTGCTTCTCCCTCCCATAAGCTATAAGTCAGTGTTTTACATGAGCTCAGTCACGTGAGTCCTTAAAGCAACTTCCTTGTACTACTGGGTGCAGATCAAATGACATGCAATGCTGAACATCAGTGGGAGCCGAGCCAAGCAGATAAATTCTCCATACTCAGCACTGCTTTCCTAGCTCCTAATAAGCCTTTATCCCAATCAAGAGGCTTGCCTGGCTGTCACAGGGCTACAGGCCTACAAAACAGCGGAGGCTGGAGATTCCCAAGCTGTCAAATATCATTTCTGAGAGAAAACATATCCAGCCCAAGGCAAAATCTCTCTCTCTCTCTCTCTCTCTCTCTCTCTCTCTCTCTCTCTCTCTCTCTCTCTCTCTCTCTCTCTCTCTCTCTCTCTCTCTCTCTCTCGCCCTCTGCACTCAGTATGTGGTATACAGAGCTATATGACCAAATGATTCACATTCCAAGAACTAGCTTTGCATAATGAATCTCACGAGCGCAACATTACACCCAATCAATCGCAGGGCATGTAGTGCGTGTTGGAACATGTTTTTTTCCAGTGTTTGCAAGACAAAAACAACACAGCATGTAATTGCACATTAGGATTTCCGTGAAGATTCTTTCCCCATAGAGGCGTTGTCGTCGTCACGTGATTTCCTGGCTGAACAGTTCTTTTTTTTCTGTGATAAATTGCATAATTACAGACGTGCAATCACTGGGCTTTCACGAGGGCTGTTTCAGCCAGTTTGTGACGCTCAAATAACAGTGTGTCAGTGCTGGGAATGAATTGCTATGCAGCCCTATGTTCAGTGTTTGCAAACTCAGAGAAAACAGGGCTGATTACATAGGGACTAGATTACTACATTGAATTCTAAATAAATCTACTGGAGTTCGAATTAAATAATCTGCAATAAAAAACAAACCAAAAAAAAACACTGCATTGGTTTAGCAAGGTGCAAGTAAACCAAGCTACATTTCACAAAGAGCTGGTTTCTGAATTTACATCTATAAAATAGACCAGAGAATTAGCTAAAAATATCACCCAGTTGTTAGGATTGAATCTATATGCTGTAGGCATGATGTGTGCCTGTCAACCCACACAGCAGGGCCTGCGCTAGTTATTTGGCATAGCATTGGTGCCAACATTCGTAGCATTCTGTCAGCTGGAAAGACTCCCCCTCTTATCCCCGTCATATTGTTTAAATGTCCCTGTTGATCTTTATCCAGATATGCAACATTCACAGTTGTGATGCATTATTTATTGGGCAATGCCTGTAATTCCTGTCCAGACCTATGTGGTGAGCATGTGTTTGTGCTCATGTATTGCTTTTCCAGTAGCGTTGTATCTTGGAACGTGATACATTCATAGCAACCATACAGAAGCCTTCAGTGTGGGTTTATAGGTGTACCTGAACGTGGAAGTATTACTTAGAGATGATTTGTGGGACCAGTTTGGGGGGGGGGGGGGGGGCTGTTTTTTTAAAGAGAATTTATAAACATCCTCTTTGTTTACTTTCCTTAACATTTTAGGAACATTTCCCAACATGTTTAAAAGTCTAAAGTTGTTTCTTATTCGTTTTATGTCTCAGAATTTGTTTTAGAATTATAAATGGTGTTTTTTTGATGCTTTGGAGTAAATAGCTTTGAGAATCCAGCCCATTAAGTTAAATCTTTGACTGTGGCCAATGAAATGCTTCCAGTAGAGAAACAGACATCACGGAAAACAACAGAGTGTATTTCACAGCTCTGACATCACACCGAGCTGAAAGATGAGTTCATAGCCATCCTACACAATGCTTAGCTGGCTGCCCATCTGCCTAATCAGGTGGGCAAAAAAAATAAATCACTGGCAGTGCCTCTTCTGTGTCCCCACTGGACACCCAGCCCCTTCTGTCTCCAAATCCATCTAATCTCATTTAGATTAATCAACAGCAAAGAAAGAAGAAGCAAACACGTGACATTACTAATTAAATAATGAAAGCAGGGCACCCTCCCCTCCTACAGCTGAAGCCCATGCAGGGAGGGGAGCTGCTGTGTGCGCATGATTTTCATTATTCACATTAATTGCACCCACCCAGCCAGAGGCTTCAGCTGCAGTCTGGCACAGTAATCCCGGTCAGCCTCCGCTCACGTTTCAGCAGTTTCTTCATGGCCCGGCAGCTTCACTGCCCCATATAAGAACTCCTCTTGTTCTCAAAGCTCTAGCAAAATCACATTATTAAATGACTGGAAATCACAGTCCCTGAGGGTTTTAATGTAAGCACTGTTAACTAGCGCGCCAAGTTCTCAACCTGCGAACATAACTTTTTAAATTAAAGGTTGATACTCATGAAACTGTCTTTGGCCTTTGTTAGGGTCTTTAATGACAGTTTTATTTAAAGAACAGTTTTATTTAAACTCATGAGTGAATCTTTTTGAATAGGGTCCACTGTTTCCAAACCATAACCCACACAGAATATTCATTTCAGAATTCCTATACTACCTGGTAACCTTTCCAAGTCGACATTCTTGGCAGAAATGGTTCAGTGATTCACTAGAACTCAAAATGATATATTGTGGATTTTACAGTACATGGTGCCAAAGCCAGTAGCCGCTTGCCTAGATTTATAGCCCAAGGGCTCTATTCTTGTGGCTGCCCATTTAGTGAGACCACTGGAGGCGGAGGGTGGAAATCAGAGCTATCTCCACCTTCCTGCTGACAGAATGCCCCTCCCTCTATGCCCCTGGATTCCTGTGTTGATTGGAGACTCCAGAACATCCTGTTCTAAGATTGGTGCAGATATGCTCACGTTACCCATGTCAGTTTCACTGTATGGTGGGATAAGGAAGATAACCACAAAGGGCTAACACAAGAGTGTCATGCACACGCTTGACAGCCAGTGTAGTGTATGCTTCTTTAGCCAGGGGGAGGGATGCAGAGGCCCCTTCTCTTTGACCTAGTTAATGTCAACTCTTCAGGAGCAATAGGGGGAAATTGCTGAAGATGGAACACATGAAACAGCGATCCAAGAATGTGAATCCTGCTCCAGGATTTCTTACACCATTTCCGTGCTGACATTCACATGTGCTGAAGCACACCATTGAAAACAGCAGCACTCAGCAGTTTTATTTATATTCCCCTTCATTAGTCAAATACAGAGTACCGGGGATCTGAAAAATATAGCGTTAAACATCCCCACGTGTTGCTACAACTGTTTAAATAATGTTTGTCATTTTTCTTTTCATTGTTAACACCTTGACAACTTTTTACACTTATAACTTTAAAGTCTGTTTCAAAGATCCTTTCAAAATGGCCACTCTAGTGCACTGATAGTGTCAGGATTATTTCCCACATTGTCAAACAGGTAACACAGCAATAACAATCCATGATGTGCTACGGAACAGAAAGCCAGAGCACTTGTTGTTATGGTTTTTTCTATCGCTCTTCCTGGAGTGATTTTAGAGGACAGATCTCAAACCCCAGTGCACTAGAGTGACCATTTTGAAAAGAGCTTTGAAACAGACCTTAAAGTTCCAAGTGTCTTTCAACACCCTGTTCCATTTGCATGAAAAATGGATAGTATCATCACACTGAAAATATAGGCACAGTATATACAAAAATACATATTTCCCTATGTTATTCTACACCCCCTGGTAAGTTTTCCAAGCTTGGCAGACCTCAGTAGCCTATATTTCTTTAGCTGTCTCTGCTAGCACAGATTCACCATTGCCTTTTGCTATCAAGTGCCTACAAATATAGAGCCCTTGGGTTTTCATAGCTGTCTTGGGCTGACATGGAAAAACACTCAGTGGCTTTAGAGAGGGTCTTGAACAAAGGGCCTGCTGCCTCTGAGAATGCAAACAGCTGCTCCGAAGCAAGGCTGACAGGGCTTGGCTTTCATTTCACTGCATCCCTCTCACATGCACGTGCCCGCAGATACTGCACTGCATCCCTCTCACATTTATGTGCCCGCAGACACTGCACTACATCCCTCTCACATGCACGTGCCCGCAGATACTGCACTGCATCCCTCTCACATGCATGTGCCCGCAGATACTGTACTGCCCTTCTTTAAGATTCATTTCCATTCAGACCATCAGTACCCGTCCGGTTCATTTCAAATAATTCAGCATTAACAATATGGCTAGGTAACCCATTCCATACCCTCACCGCTTTCTGTGAAAAGACGCCCTGCCCCTATGGAACAGGGCTAAGAAAGTGGCCCTTGTTCGCAAAGCAATGCACTTTATTTAAAGGCTTGCCTGTGTTCGTAAACATTCTGCTCTCCAGTGTGGGTTAAAGGGGGAATGACAGCTGGTCCTATCCCCTCTCTCCACCAGGAGGCAGCTGTCTTTCTAATCCCCTTCCCTGGACACCTTGCACAACCAAGACCAAGGTGCGATATGGGGCTTTCATTGATTCCATGAGTCTCAGGCGCTAAAGGCCAGTGCACACTGTGTCCTTTACTCATAAACTGATCTGTTTATACTGGCAGTGTATGTATGGAGAGTGAGGGAGAGATACAGTCACGTTTAGTTAATACATGGAAAAATCTCACTCCATCTTGCAATCCAAAGTTCAAAAGCTAAACGCTTCTGAACTTTGGATTAGCCATTAACACAGAGCCTAGAGAAATAACAGCAGTGATACAACTGGTAACAGTAAGGACAGAAGGAAAGGAACAATAAGTAGCAACAACGAAAATAACCAAACGATTATGCCCAGTAAAAATGAATACAGACGCATACATTCTTTGATAGTTAATAATCTCGGCAGGTATGTGTACACACTCCAGCTAGGTATTAAAGGAATGTTTGCCATTCCTGCCATGTTTGCCTGTAGTCTTTTGCGTTGCTGTGAAAGTACAGTGTGTATCTGCAACTGGACGAGGTCGCATTGATTTGATGTGACCTCGACGGTTCTTTAGTAACAAAACAAGAAATAAAGAAGCCGATAAGTGAAGAAGCAACCCTCAAGGCTTCAGAGCTACACTGCTGACACATTCCTGAGTTTAGTCTATAAATGACATTGCACCTCAGTCTGTTGAAAAGGCTTAGTTCACATCTCCATATATCAGAAACGTATGTGCCTCATACAGTACCTACACAGAATATTTATAGACCAAATATGAATCCTCTGGTTGTGACTATACCCTTATACAAGCTTAGCACATTACAAGCATGGCATGGGGTGATACAGCTTAATCAAAGCATGGGGAGTCATAGGTAAGCATTGCAAAGCCCATAGAGGCATGGGTAAAGCATATTAAAACCATGGCAAACCATGGTAAACTATGCTAAATGCATTGTGTAACCCATTGGGAAACCAAGGGAAACATACTGTGGAAATGTCACTTTTATAAGGGTATATTGTGAGTTTTGGATTCATTTTAGGATTCAAAATCTAGAATATTTTCAATATAAATGACATAAAAAGTTCAAACCATATGCGACTGTGGCAAAGTGCCCCGCCCCTGTGTGCATTTGTGTGATCTGTGTTGTATGTTGTGTGTGTGTTAATGTTGGTGTATAGATTGGTACACGGGATATAAACGGGTCTGTGTTTCACGTGTGTTTAAAGTGTATAATTATATTTAGGCACGAGGATGGCACATCACTTCACGTGCAGATAAAATGTGTATAATGTGTGGCACGGGGTTGCACGTAATGAATTCACGTGCTGGGATTCAAGTGAGTAATTAATTAGTAATTGAATCCCAGCACAACAGTATATATAGATGCACAGTTTCACTCAGTCGTGGTTAGGTGTTCGGAAGAGGAGAACGGGAGAGAGAGAGAGAGGAGAGTTAAGTTAAAGATCGTAAAAGTGAAGATAAGTGTATGTACTCACCGTGTTTGTTTGTCTCCGAGCACCGTTTGTGTTTAGTGCGTTTTGTTTGTCTTTTTACTTTGGCGTATAGTGCCGTGTCCCGTGTTTTGTGCTGTTTTCAACCCTTTTATTTGTTAATAAACGCTGAGTGCAGCCATTGCACTCGGCTCATCATCACAACCACCGTCTCTGTGTATTCCTTTTCTGGTCTGACGCCACCCACTCTGGCCGTCTTTGTGACAGCGACACTTTCATTATTATTTGTTTATTTAGCAGACGCCTTTATCCAAGGCGACTTACAGAGACTAGGGTGTGTGAACTATGCATCAGCTGCAGAATCACTTACAACATCTCACCTGAAAGACGGAGCACAAGGAGGTTAAGTGACTTACTCAGGGTCACACAGTGAGAGAGCCAGGATTTGAACCGGGGACCTCCTGGTTACAAGCCCTTGTCTTTAACCACCGGACCACACAGCCTCCTATGAGTTAATATTACATTAATGAGTTAACGTCAGGCAAAACATGATGGCACATTCGGTATGAATTTTGCATGATATTTTGCATCATTTATGCTCTACACAGGTAAAGAAAGATGCATTGCCCTTGCATCCCACTGTACATCATTGTCACACAGGGGTGTTGAGGGGTCTCCACTCCAGGGTGGAAGTTCAACGGGGTTCACACACCCAGCCGCTAGAAAGAAACTGACATTCTGACCTCTTATGTTGACAGACAGTCCATTTGTTGTGCTTTTCAAGAGCACTGGAGTTCCAAATACCAGTGCATGATGAAGCCACTTACATATCTGAACACGAGGGCATCTGTTACAGTTATCATCTGCTGGGATCATTCAAACTGCTTCTTACCAACGTATTTGCCCTGGGTAGTCTAGATAGTAAACCAACACTACATGATGCTTGTAATAGCACCATGCATCTTGACTATTTCAGTAACATACTAATGACATGTACGAACCAGCAGCATATTGTACGAGGCCAGCAAGCACATGTTTTTCAATGTACAGTATGCATGCAATACAAGCTCATATAAGGACAGATCTTCTGGAGACTCTGAATGGCTCTATTGATCCTCATGGCAGGTGTGGCACGGGCAGCTGCAGGATAAGCTTTTTCACACTCCCTCAGCATGCCACAGCTGAAGAAGAGGGGGCAGCACTGGAGTACTCAATGACCAAGCAATCTCCATCTTTTCACATCAGAACCAATTAAACAGACTGTTTCAAGCAAATGCAAGCCACAGTCAGCCAATATCATGCTTATTGTTGGCCCCAGCTCAAGATATTGCTTCAACCATCTACTTAATTCTTGCATTTAATTTGGTCATAGGATGCTGAACCAAACTATGGTGACAGAAACCTGTTTTGCACGAGGAATCAGAGGGAAAACTTTCCATCAGCCTTGCTTTCCTTCAGTAAATGAATATCATCAATGTCATGGCATGCCGCTGATCCAGAAATATTGGGAGTGGGTGGAAAGACAAATAAATCTGTCTTGAATTCATTGTATGAGTCATTACACACGTTTCGGAGCATGTTTAATTTGCGATGTGTGTGTGCGTGTGTTTTTTGGTTTCCAAGCACACAACAGTCCTTCAAAGCATTGCCTAGCTCTCTGACAGCTCTGTATTGTTCCTCTGAGTTCTCTCCCTGGTTTGTAGCTATAGATACTCTGTAGAATTGGGGTTCTCAGGTCTTGTAGCACTATTCCTTTGAAACATGAAGCTATCCAGGAATAAACTGTTTACCTAGAAACAGCAGCACATAGCAACCAGGCTCCCACAGGATGTCGCAAAGACTTGGCTTCCCTTTTTCAAGACCTCAGCTTAGTTGCTTTATAATAAGCCTTCGAGATTTAGTACCATTTCAGAAATTTTATAGGTTACCAAGTTTTTACACAAGCTATATTTGAGCTGTATTGCTTTGCATATGGCTGCCCCGGCCCTTAATTTAATTTTCAGATAATAGTGTCAGTAAACTGCTTAAGAGGGTGGCCATGAGTTCAGCGAAGAATTGCATGGGATTCAAAAGCTTAGCTGGACACAAGCGTCAGAGTTTAATCCTCACTGAATCAGCACAAGCACTCCATAAAGTGCTTCAGCTAACTCGTCATGCAGAGCTGGAGCCTTTCAGTGGTTTCCATAGAAACCAAGCTTCATATGGGCCTAGTTAGCAGACTAAAGCCTCATTATATCTTTAATTGATAGTGTAGGGTCAATAAAAAGTCTACTTAAAAGGGAATATTTAGAGCTACTCCCAAGACAGTATAAATAGCACAGTTTGGCTCTGTATTCCCCCAAACTCTGTGTGATCCCAGGCTAGTTACTATACTTCTTTTGTCAGAAGCAGTGTGCTCTGGGTTTGTGTAATAAATAGCCACCTTGGTAACCTTCTGTGACAGGATGGCTCAGACTCAGAGACAGAAGCTGCAGTGAAGCGCTGTTGCACACATTTATTAAACAAAAAACAAACAAATCACAGGGACAAATAAACAGGCACAAGGGCAAAAGCAAAAAAGTTTAAACAAAACCCAGAAATGCTTACAAAAACTGCTGCCAGGCTGGGTATTGAACAGACTCCTAAACATAGTACAATACCACAGGTCCAAACTCACCAAAAACTCCCTTCTCTCAAACACCAACTCCCAGCAAAGCATTTCATCCTGATTTTATATATGTGGCCACTCCCCAATTAGCACCAATTATCTAACTGGGGAATGGCCACACCTGTGATTGCTGGCAGGGACGGATTTAACTCCCATCCCTGCCAACCTTACATTCCCAAACTCGCACACACACGCTGCTGCCCTGCCACACCTTCTTGAATGAGATCACCAAAATATCTTTCTTCTCACTTCATACAGTAGGCAGGGTTTCAAGTGCGCTCTGAAGCTTCACAGAGAGATAACAGAATGCGATTTACCCCAGTCTAAAAAAAGAACAGCTGAGTTCTGCAGGAATAAGCCAAAAAACAAAACACAAAAACTAACTAAAAAGAAATATTCCAGCAAGAAATTACTTCATTAACAAAACCAGTATTAGTTCTAGCCCTGCTTAATCTTTTTATATTTCTGAAATCATTCATTACAAACATTGAGTATTTGTCACATAGTACGGCAATGTCACTTGGTAAAGTATTTAACTGTTTCACTGCAATGGCTGTGCTATTGGAGGCTATATATTGGAATCCTCTTGTCTGGTTCTTATGAAACTAATTTCTGTTTGTTACAAGAACATAAGAACATAAGAACATAAGAAAGTTTACAAACGAGAGGAGGCCATTCAGCCTATCTTGCTCGTTTGGTTGTTCAGGTCACAGTGAACTATGTTCTCCTGGTACTGACACCTGTACTCTGTTAGTTATGTAAGTTATTGGAGTTACTAAAATGCCTTTATTTTAAGAAACAGTTTTTTTGGAGATTTTGCCTGGGGACCTGCCACAAATACTCTATTGTTCTATCAACCTTGTCTTTATGTTCTTGGTTTGTTTTGTGGTTTGATATCAGGGTCAGGTGTTTTGTGGTATGATATCAGGGTCAGGTGTTTTGTGGTTTGATATCAGAGTCAGGTGTTTTGTGGTTGGTATCAGGGTCAGGTGTTTTTGTGGTTTGATATCAGGGTCAGGTGTTTTGTGGTTGATATCAGGGTCAGGTGTTTTGTGATATGATATCAGGGTCAGGTGTTTTGTGGTTTGATATCAGGGTTAGGTGTTTTGTGGTTGATATCAGGGACAGGTGTTTTGTGGTTTGCTATCAGGGTCAGGTGTTTTGTGGTATGATAGGGTAAGGTGGTTTTTTTTTTTAGAAGGAAACCTTACTGAAAGGTTTGTCTGGATTTAATGATTCTGTGTTTCCAATCATCACAGATTGAGTTTGCTAATACGGGGGAACTCTGGAGTATAAATACAGGACATTTCGACGAGTCTAGCAGAAAAGATGGTTTGTAATTGATGCATTTGACCTAGAGCCCGAGGAATTTTCTGATCAGTAAACAAACTCTATATTTAAATTCAGGGTTGTCCCTGTTTGAAATGAAATGGAAATAAACGTCCAGGAAGAGCAATGCAAGCATGTGATAAGTCAGTCACGACAGTGTTACTGCTGCACACCTCAATGCCTACACAACAGAAGTAATTAACCAGACAATCATGAACCATCTTTACTGTAAAAGATACTTCCCACAAGTGCAATGGCGGTGTATTACACACATTAATAAAGACCTCACCTAGCTTAGCTTTGTGAAACAGGCAGTGGTGAGAGATACAGCCCTATGTGTGAGACAGGCTATGATGAAAAAACAAAAACACTGATCCGATAGAACAACGGTTTAGAACGATGATTGCATGGGAACCGCAAGTTGATGTTGCATGTCCACACTCCACCTGGGGCATAATGCAACTTTCTTATTTTTTATTGTTGTTATTGTTCAGTTTTTTTTCTTGCACCAAGCAGTTCAATGTACTCCTATGGATCTTGACTTGAATCACTCCCTGAGCAAACTGGGCAGCCTCACAACGCGCACTAATGGAGACATTACACACAGTCACAGAGGGCAGGGAATCCTACACTCCTCCATATTCCCAGGAATTTAAATACAAACTGCCCACAGTTTCCATTCTGCAGGCAAACAGCAGCAAAGTCTTTACCCCGAATATGCCATCATACACCCCATATTAAATGCATAACAGCCTTTGCTAATAAGATTCAAATAATTTCTTGAGCCCTTTTTTACATGTTCCTTTTTAGGATTACACAAGAAACCTTACCATGGTTAGCTGTTGCGCTAATGGGTAGTAATGAACCATTTCTTTGAAAGGAAATAAAATTGCTATTGAACAAAACTAGTTTCAACCAGAGTCTGTGGTCCACTTACGTAGTAACTCGTGTTGCAACTCCTGGGAAGAAACCACTTGAATAGAGATGTGTGAGTCACAATACAACTCAAAAGGCATCTGCCAAATAACCTAATAATATTAATAATCATAATTACAATAATAACAATAGGTGACACAAGCCAGAGTCCAAGACAAGGACACAGGCATTTTACCTGCTGGGATCGCCCGAGGGACTACGACTGTATAGTGGTGCTGCTGTGAGAATGAATAAAGTTTAAGATTGAGCAGTGTATGCAGCTGGAAAAGGGTCTCATGCTCTGTTGCTGTATTAAACAGCACCCTGGAGTTCCCCCAATGACTCAACCCCCTCCACATTGTATTAAGGTAATAAAGCACAGCTCCATAAAAGGCTCCAGACCACTAACAGCTTGTTGATAAACTAGTTATAAACACTCATACCTGTATATCTCCTTTGCCAGCTGTTTCTGTTTGGAAAGCGGACATCAGGTTTCACTGACTCCTATTAATAATAGCCAATGCATGGTTACAGACGGTTATAACTGATGTACCTGATAGAGTGAGATTGTTACAGTACGTCAATGTTCTTGTACTCTCATGAGTAACGTTAACCTCAAGTGCACCCTAAACTTGAATTCCAATTCCCTTCAGCAAATCAGTGCAAAGCACCTGTTTGATTGTGATGGGTGCCTGTGGAAATGGTGCTTCAGTTTTTTCACTTTCCTTGTTTGCACAGCCCTTGTGCTGGCCAGCGTTTAAAGCGTAAGGTGCCAGAGTCAGCCCTCTTTATTCCATATAAGTGCAAGGGAGACTCTCACTGGTATCCGCTGCTGTATCTATGAATAGAAACCCTTTTGGGATGGTCGTGGTAAATAATAGAAGACTTAAGTGTCCCTTCAACAGCCGGTGTGGACAAACCAAATGCACCATCCTGTCTGAATGAGCAGGCTTTGTTGAAACGGTAAAGAGGGCAGTTTAAAAATGTATTTCTACCTAAAATGGACTACTTGAACACTGAAGAGCATATGAAAGGCACTAAAACGTGAGCTTGTCACAAGCGTAATGGATAAGGAGTTCTTCCATTGTAAATGTTAACAAATGCATTAAAACTGCTGAAGCAAGGGATAATTTGCAAAAAACAGAAATGCAGTTTGTAGTAAAAGCCATATAATCGAGCGGTTTCATTTGTTATATTTTAGTCTAAATCCTGCTGGAAAAGCAATATCATAACAAGAACAAAATAAAAATCTCAGAGTAAATATACCACACCTTTATACATGTATTATAGTTATTTATTTGACTAATAAAATGAATAAACAAATACAATCTTGACAAGTATTCCAACTTCAAGAGTTACAATACCTGCTCATACTCCTTAAAAACACACACACACAATACACATGCTATTAGAATTAGTCACACTTCTAAAACATTGCAAATTCAAAATTAGTCTGTACATCATTTCTTAAAACTATTTCCGTAACAAAATTCTAAAGGTCTACAAAATAAAATACAAACATCATAAACCCTGAAAGTTGAAAGAAATGCAGTCAACGCTGCAACACAACACAAGTTGAATTATTGAAGGCACAGGACTAGAACTCACAGCGCACGTGCATCCAGTATTCTGTGGAGTGCACAGCTACGATTCCATGCTGAAACTGAAATGGCTTTCTGAAACATGTATTCAGCCTGCTAAAGAGACACGCTGAACCTGGGAAACAGACATTGAAATCCTGCTGAAATCTATTTAATGGTATGAAAGACTGACCTTCATGATCTGAACCTCCCATAACCTTAGCTAGGAAGAGACTCGAAAATACAAGATTAGACTTCTTAGCAGATGAGCGACAATTAAGATTTTTACAGCAATTCGCCACACTAGTGTTATAACCCCCTATTAAGAGATTATAGCAGTACCTATTCACTATGCCAGCAGAAATGGAAATGTGTTTTTCACTGCTCGATGATCTGTAAACCATATGAAATGTGTTAGTCACTGCCTGACTATCTGTTAACCTGGAGTGGATGAGTGCCACTAAGTTTTTTATTGGCTCATGTTAGCTTAATGAAGGACATTTCTGAAAAGTTTTTATGTTATTCAAAGTGATAATAGGCAATATCCCCTTCATAGAAAATAATATTTTGCTGAAATTTGGCAAGTCAACCTGGCTTACTCTTCCATGAATAGAAATAACAGAAGAGTTGCTATGCATCAGTTACAAACACTAAACGAATATATTTTAAAAGGGTATACATGTGATCAAGATTGAGAGTTTTCAGAAAATACTGAATAGTTCCATTAAGTACACAAGTTTTTTTTTTTTTTTTTTTTAATAATCCAACACTAATCTTATTTGAACCAGAGTGAACCAAGGATCACAACTACTTGAAAAGAACAATAATGAAATACTGTGCAAAAGTATTAACAAAACTAATTGAAAAAACCTTCTGCTATCAGCCAGTGACAAAGGAAATAGAAAAGTATGGAAATCATTCACATTATTATTATTTAGGGTTATACTCAATACACCTCTAATTTCTCTTTAAAAAAATTACAATAGTTTCTTAATTAGGATTCTTTAATGGCAAAAAAGTGAAGTTGTTTCACTTGCAATGCAACGTTTAATAAAACAGAACCCGATTGACTCTTTCTTTGCATGTGTATTTATTCAAATAAAGCCTTACCGAACCACATTTTTTAAAAACTATTTTTAAAACAGATCGCATTCTTTATCGTTCAATCTAAGACTAAATCTGAACACCATACAGATTCCTACCTTGGACATCTGGCAAAGAAACGACCAACTAAACTCTGTCTCTAATCCTAAACCTTCTTCAAAGAGGATCAGGCTGGTGAAATGAACGAGCCAGCATTTCCAGCATGAGAATAAAGAACCAATGCTTTAAAATAAAAACAGACAACTAGCAGGTTTACCGTAGCCCTCACTAGGAGCAGCAACCCCCACAGTCACTATTGGAAATGTGTGACCCAGTGTCAGGAGATACTACAAGGACTGAAGACAACATCTACCCAACCCTTCCAGATTTATTCTGAGATGTGTTAGGCGTGCCAGCTTCTAGATCTTTCATCATAACAGCATTGCAATACCAGCACCGAAAGACTGTCTCCTTCACATCAGCTTTCCTGCACTTTTGTTTGTTAATCGCTACAAAATGCCACGAATAGTTTTGTGACATTTATTTTTGTAATGATTAGTACTGTGCCCAATATTAACCTGCCATGCAAGTTTTGTATCAATGTGATGGGGAAAGGTGTATTTAACTAATCACACTGTGTGGAAAGAAGCAGCTTTCCAAGACTAAAATAATTAGGCAAACAACACAGTGAATCATACAGTGAAACCTGAATCTGCAACATGGATAACACACAAAATCTAAGGTTCCTACTGCACAGCAGTTTCACCCATTCCAGGCTTTAACACAAGCTTGATTAGTCACAGTTTATAGGTAACAAGCTCATGTCTGTTATTATTAAACTCATTGTAAAACCAGGAATGGTTCAAAGTGCTACGCAATAGGAGTCATATTTCCATCCTTGTACATTGTAGTAGTATGCAGAACACCAGAAGTCTTCTTCGCAGCAAGTAGCATACTGGTTGAATTCTCTCAGAAGACAGACAGGGATATGAGGTTGTGGTCCTTGGTATCTAAAAATAAAACTTCACATTGTAACACAGCGGCATTTTATACATATTAAAACTGCAATTACTTAAAAAAAAGAGTTTAATCTCTCAGGATGCTTAATTTTGTGCTATTTTACACTGAAGTAGTAAGTTCCATTGCAGCCCTTAATGTATTGGATATTATTATAGCCCTTTTGTTATTGCTACAGTGACATGGATGTGTGTGTGTGTGTTTGTGTATCCTAGCAAAACCTTCTGAAGGTTAGTGTTGAAAAAAGAATGGGACTTGTAAACTACACTGACCAAAGTGCCGATTAAGAGGAAAAAAAAAAAAACAGCTGACCAGAGGTGGTATAGATGAAATTATATATATATATATATATATATATATATATATATATATATATATATTATATATATATTTTCATTGTTAATGTATTATGTAAAATGAATTGGCTCAAATTCATAAAAAGTGTAAAAAAAAACAAACACCACAATAAAAACTACCAATAGTTATGTACCAGTCCACACATAATTGGGATTGTAAAGTCCTAGGTTACGAGTTTAGGTAGCACAGTGCGTAAGGGTATGCTTCCATTCGAATCCCCCATCAGATTGGTCCTCAGTTTACTGCCTGCTCCGATTGTAGAAGGCATCTTGGAAATAATCCCTGGGAAGCAGGTGCTATGGTCTGTAATCCGTTTAGAGACAGACGTTTTGTCCGCAGCGATAGGTTTGGGTAAACGCTTGTAAAGCCAGGGGTGCCTCAGCGCTTGGTACGGGGTCATGCGTGTGGCAGGGTCCCAGTCCAAACACTTTTTTAAGAAATCGATGAAGGTGGGGTCATCGCAGCCCTTTAAGGCCGTTACCCAGTCCTTGCTGCCCGGCGCTCCGCGCATTTTACCTCTCCGCGACCGGCTACCGTTGAGCACCACAGTTCCGTTGGCCAGGGTGCTGGCAGTGCAGTAGCGCGGGTGCCCCTTGGAGTTGATAAAGTTCTTAGCCCTCTTGGACTGCTCCATCAGCTTCTGTGGGGGCATGGAGAGAACTTCCATCATGCAAGCCAACTGATCCCCTTCGTCCTCACCGGGGAACAGAGGATAGCCAGTCAACAGTTCGGCCAGAATGCAGCCAAAGCTCCACATGTCTATGGGCATCCCATATCGGGAGCCTAGGATGACCTCCGGCGCCCGGTAGAAGCGGGACTGGATGTACGTGTAGACGCGCTGGTGCTCGAAGCAGCTGGAGCCGAAATCGATGACCTTGATGCCGCTGCGGCCCTGCTGCTTGAGGAGGATGTTCTCAGGCTTCAGGTCGCAGTGGATGATCTTGTTCCGGTGGAGGGCCTCCAGGCACTGCAGGATGGAGTGGGCGAACTTGCGCACCAGCTGCAGGCTGAAGCCCTGGAACTTGTTCCTCTTGATCAGCTCGTAGAGGTTCATGCTGAGGAGCTCGAACGTCATACAGATGTGGTTGCGGAAGGTGAAGTTCTCGAACATGTGAATGGCGTTCATGCTGCCCGTCTTGTCCTGCTTCTTCAGGTGCTCCAAGATCCGGATCTCCTCGGCCGCCTGCCGGTGAAAGCGCTTCTCGTTCCTCACCATCTTCAGGGCCAGGTGCTGGTGGAGCTTGTGGTCGTAAACCTTCGCCACCTGCCCGAAGCTCCCCTTGCCGATGACTTTGAGGACCTCGTAGCGGTATGCCAAGTGATCGTGAGGCACGTGGATGTAGCCCCCCTGGTCGTCGTCGTAACCATTGTTGTTGGCGCCACCCACTACGGCTTGCCTCTTTTTGGCATTTGGTCCCACAAAGTAGATCTCAGGATAGGTGAGGATCTCCTGCTGCTCCAAGGCAGTGAGTTGCTGCTTGTGCTGCTTCAAGGCATGTTCGGGAGTCATTACTCCAGGCCTGGTAGTTTTACCCAAGCTATCCCCGGACTTGGCAGAGCCGCTGCTGTCCACACTTCGTTCTTTGGCCGTCACAGGTTGTGCTTTTGCAGTGCTGTGGATGCCATTGTGCTGCAGGGCACCGTTCAGCTTTCTATTGGAAGCGTCCTCGTGCAAGTGTCTCATTTTCACATGGTCTCGACCCCCAACTTGATGATCCTTTGGTGAGGTCTTGTGGACACTCCCGCCCTGCATATAGTTAAAAAATAAGAATCAGTCATTCATGCTTGCGGCAGAAAATATTACACATTAAATAGCATTGCAAAGTCACTCCCTTAGGACGTCACTTAAAAGCAATTATACTGGTTCAATCCTCTTCTTGTTTCCAATACTCTTTTATAAAACAAACACAAAGCATTATGCCGTTGATCATGTCTAAATTGTGTCAACCGCAGATGGTTTTCAGCTTAGCTTTGAGAATCACTGCTGTGCTACAAATTACAATTTGTTTAGGCTTGGTTTCAAAAGATATTGTGGTACGAAATTGTCGTTTGGCAAAGCCCAACCTAAATTTGGAATCCTAAACTTAATCCATGAATGTGATCAATGCATAAGATCTTACATAGAAGTTCCCTGTCTGCTGTTGGGGATACACTGTTTGTACAGAAAGGGCAACATGATCCAGGTACTATATAAAAAACAATGCATGCCTCGGGTGTCAGACAAAGGACTAATTCAGTCCTCAGGGTTCTGCTGACATTTGACTCACGACTGCAGTTTCACACTTGGGGTTTGCTGACGTGTGTAAACATTCCCAGGTAAACACCTTCCTTGTGTCTTATTTCCAAAAACTGCATGCAACACCCCGCAGCCAGACTGTCACAATGACAGATTACACGTACAGGGTGGTTCTTGCTCTGGGGAATACCATCACCTCACAGAACAAATACAGCTTGTTTCAAAATATCACTGCCAAATGGGTCAAGGGTTAATGTCAACTAAGATCTGCGACATGCAAAGAACACTTAAGATGTTATGCAAAAAAAAAGCCAACCAAGCCAGCGAACAAAACACATAATTAATTTTAGCACACTGTTGAGATCTCTTCACTCATTCTTAAGAGTTTGCTTTTACTGATACCCCACTACCCATTTATATAATTGACCAAGGTGCAGCATTATCTCAAACTAGATACCTAAAGACCACGTCATAGAATGGACTATTTTCCCATTTGCAGTCCGAGATAAGACAGTCACGCCTGTTTAAACTCCAATAAACATTATCTTCTGCCAATTTTACAGCCTATAACTTGACCTTAACTGCTCTCATATTCACTGCACTGTGGATCACTTTGAATGTTTAGTTCCTTCGCAGCAACCAATAGTTTCCCTGAGCAGGATCACCACCATCAGCAAAAAAACTTTGATCTGCTCGGTTTTAACAGACCTCTTTACAGCAGCTCTGGGATTCAGAAATAAATCCTTTGCAACATTATCTAAAAGTTTCCCCAGAACCACATTCGTATCCATTTTAACACATCAAGGTCCAAAAAAACAAACAAAGAAAACCCGCACAAAGTATGTGTCGAGCCCAACTCCCGTAGTAACTGAAATAGCAGCTGGGCAGCGCAGCGAACTGTAAATAGAATTGAATATGCAGAGTAATAGATGATGATAAGTACTGGAATACCTCTGAGATTAGCCAGATAAACCAGCTGTCTGCTTTCAGACATCAACAGCCTGTTGAGTGGTCAGAGCACCAAGTACAGCGGAAAGATTAAATATACATGAGGTACAGTATTAACATGGAAATGAAACATGTCTGTCATGCAAACAAAACTCGGGAAAGGGGTACGATCTACACAGGTAATATCTGATACAGTGACTACTGCTAAATCAATAACCCATCAGAAAGTCACATGACTAGGCAAGCACAGTTAATAGGATTGGAGGGGTCTGTAATCAATTTCATCACACTGCAAGCCTTTCGTGTTCTATGGTCTAGTGGAATTTGGAACACAGTACAGGATCATCTAGTATCATGGGTCGGCGGTCATTGGGCGGCTGTTTGTCATGAAGCAAACTTATTACATACAAGCACATTGTATAACATTCCATTAAACATCATGCACACGGGGCAGCCCTGTTTAACAACTAATTACATTTCAAAAAGCATGCACACGTTCAGAGATACTGCATTATTGTTCAGAAGTCATGTGTCGAATGACAAAAGGAAATTAGGCCATTTCAATTGGAAAGCTTCCTTTAGTGTGACGTGCACGTCCCGCTTGGTTAATAACTCCCCAGTACAAAGAGAACGCAGCATCAGCATGCCAAGACAAAATACAAAAAAAAAAAAACAAAGGTACAATGAAATCAGCAGCCGGAGGGACGGGAAACATTTCAGAAGTCTAGGATTTGCATAGACAAGGGGAAGAGACTGAAGAGAAACAGAGAAACTAGTCTCTCATACGGGTTCCCTTTTTCTGTTTTGTTGTGCTGTAGATGAAAATGCTGATTGCCTCAAGACAATGTCACTTTATAAAGACTGCACCAAGAGCCAGCAGTGAGGCTAACCAGGATAATGTGACACGGAGACCTGACCATACTAGTTTAGCAAGTACCCTGTTAAAGATATTGCTGTGGTGAATGTTAAACAAAGCAGAATCAGAATGGTGGTTGGGAAAGACAGCTTTTTACCCTGCGATGCCTGTATTTTTGTACAGTGAAAGGGTCTTACATTTATGTAACTATTTGACACTTGCTTATACCAAACGCAAAATTAATGATCTTGCCAGCGACGCATTGTTGTGTATGAAAATGTTGGCTTTTTTGAGGCTGGACTGTAGCCACAATATTCTACAGAGGCGGTCAGAAGTGACACAGCAATGGCTCAGTTACTCTGCGCGTGACCCAGAGGTGCCAGGTCACTTTAAAAACTTCCATGTGTGTCAGTCTAGCTCGCTGGGCTGTGACTGAATTCCAAAATGAAATACTAAAGACTTCTTCAATTATAAAACAATCCGTTTTCTTTAAAAAGACACATTTGCAGACTGGAACTGTGAATAAAGTGACAAAAAAACAGCTTGGTGCAGCAGGGTACTTACTGTGTGTTTGGGAAGGGGTGGCAGAGCAGCAGGGGTATGGCCATCGGAGTCAGTGCCGTGCTTACCAGCCTGGTCTGATCGCATGTATGAGTCGTACAAACCATCCCCATGTCTGGCTGTGAAGAGAGAGAGAGAGAGAGAGAGAGAGAATAAATGATCAATCTATAACTCTGTGACAAAGACTTTCTGAGCTTTTAGTAATGGCATGCAACAATACGAATAGAAATAAATGGAAAAAGCAATAAACAGTTCTACAAAAAGCCACATGGTGTCTATTTCTGATTGGGTGAAAAATAGTTAGCTGGCAGAAAAATCAACCAAAATAATCTAAAGGTTTCTTCATAATCTGCACCTTAGATCACTTAAAGCACCTTGAAACCAATTTCTAAATTACCTTATTAATATGTTTTCAAATATATATATATATATATATATTATATATATATATATATATATATATATATATATATATATATATATATATATATATATATATATATATATATATATATATATTGTGATTATATTGTACATCAGATTATTGTTAAACGGTGTGCTTTATTACCCATATAAAACCATGTGAGGTATCTTTTTGCTGTTATGATTCCGATTGTTACACTGTGAGGTATAGGACTGAGGACACAATGACAGGTCTGTGACACAGAGCACAGCCACATATGTTGTGCCATGGTCTTCATCTTTACAGGGATGTAGTGCTGCCCCACCAGTGTGTTAATTAAGGTCAGGGGAAAACAAATCTATCACATTAGTGATAAAAAAAAATGAAGCCCATACATTCGACCATGACCCAAAACAACCATTTGCCAAGTTAGTGTTAGACCACTATACTAATTCAAGAGAGTATCTGGTACGCAAACATAGTCTTGTCTGGCATTTTCGACATCATTACAAACCCCCCAACCCTTTTACACGGAGCCTAATCAAAAATAAATAAATTAAAAAAGCGACACCAGTCCATTGTCATATTAAACATATAGCAAAAAGCAAACCGAATGAATTTCTAGAATTACACCAGATATGTACTGTCTGTATGACGCTAGAATGGACATTTAGGAACACATTCAAAGACGATGAAATGACTAAATGTTCTAATCGTTTCTATTACCCAGAACCGGCTCCAGGAGACGACAGTGTGGTAGAAAGAAGCGCAGGTGCCACAGTAGATTGGTGCTAATTACCAGCTGGTTACATTAAAGTATAAAGTAACCAGCTGTTGGCAAGGACAGAACTAGCCTTGGGGAGTACATCTAATTTAAAAGATGGGACAGCTGGCTGCGACTTAACAAGACAGCACAGCAATGTACCATGTAACACTGATGCCATTACATATTGTACTGGGATGTAGTACTTGCGTTCCTGTATCTGTATCACCGTGCATTAACTGCACTTGCCACCCCTTTCCTGTCATGTAAACAGGCTACTGTAGATCAGTCTCGTTATACACACATTATTGTCTCTTCTGTTCTAGACAGACTCGTGCTATAAATCACCAAAGCGGCTTAAACGTGTCAGACAGGGGGGGTCTCTTGTATGGAGGATTTATGGTGTCAAGCGCAGATGTTTAACTAAACACGGACACCTAAAATGGTTGGGGGCCAGATAATTGAAATGAATTCAATTATACAGTAGAAAACAATTCTGACATCGAATTACTAAACAGCAATACAAAATACATGCAATGATGTACGGGGAATAACACTTTGAATTATTTAAACTTAAATTACCCGCTGTAATCGGCCCCTCTGGCTTTCTGCTTAGTATCATCATGGTTGCAAATAGAGACTGGCGCCACCATCCAAAGAAAGGTATGCCGAACCAAACAAAAATTGACTTTCCAAGTTTGAAGTCGATGAGAATCTATGGAGGTTAGCGAAGGATTTGAGCTAATTTATTTTTTGAAGATTGAACACTTATTCAGTGGAAGTAAAAAAAAAACAAAACAAACAAACAAAAATTGCTCTGCAGCACACAAATTATTATTTTTTTAAAAAAAATCCTGTTATTTAGCTTATATTGCGACTTTAGAAAATATCGTTCACTCGGTAAAAAAAAATAAAATCCATCATTTAAAGCATTATAAAAATGTTGGTAATTGAGAAAGCAGCTAGCAGATTTCACCATTTGACATGATTAAGTCGCACGCCCGCACTGAATAAATCTGATCAGTCCCGTCTCATTCGATTATGATCTGTCACTTCATGGGAAGACTATATATAAAAAAACAAAGTGACGTTAAGCAAGGTATTAAAAACAATTCCGCGTTGTCAAATCAGGGTATGCACATACCGAATCTGTTTCAATGGATAGGACTTTCTTCATAATATTAACACTGCTAGAGTACACAAGATCCCATTCCCCATGTAATCGATCCTAAATAGCAATGTGCACAGCCTACATTCCTCTTTGTCAGTAAAAACAACAACAGTTTTAACTGCATGACCGAACTCCAGTATTTTTCTTCAAATAACAAACGAGAGGCGTTCAACTGAAAAACGCTTTTTCTTTCTCTAGGTCTGCTTCCTCTTAGCTGTCACCGACTAAGCATTTTTTAATTTGTTTTAATTTTTTTTTTTTTTTTCAGTTGCTTGAAAAGTTTGTTTGATTTTTTTTTGGTGTAACAAAATAAATAAATAAAATTAAACCACGCTCGAAAAACGTGAACACTCCCAAAATGAAAAGAAAACAAACACAACTAAGAGTTTTTTTTCTTCTTCTCTGTTCCAAAATGAAAACCGTGTTGTTTTGCAGTTTGTAATCGGTTCCACACGTTAGCTCCCGAGTGATGGAAACCGCTCTCAAGTGAATGTTTTGTGGATTTTTTTTCCTGCTCCCTCGACTCGTCCCAACCCCAGTTCTCCTTCCTTCCGGAGACAAAAAAGGCTTAACCGAGACCAGCTCATACAGCGATGTTGCCTCACGACATGTTTTTTAAAAATAATGCACACATGTGTATTATCCTTTCTCGTTGGAGTCCGTTTTAAGCAAATGTGCTTTAATCCTTCTCCGCTGCCGTCTCATAAATACAGTTGATCTAACCCGCTTCGGTTGCTGGTTGCTATGAGTCTCAGCTAGTCAGCACAGCGTCACTTCCCAACCACACGAGCCAAGGACATGAGCCCCGAGGCTGTGAAACTGACGCCATTCTGGCTCAACATAGAGTTCGTGCCCCATTCGAAACTACAGAGAAAGAAGAGCCACTATGGCGACCACAAGAGTAACAAAAGGTAGAAGGGTGTGGAGCAGCAAGAAATCCCCAACAGGTTCCAAAACAAAAAAAACATGCTCCTCCACCGTTTTCTTAACGCTTCGACAGGACACCTACAGCGGTGGAGGGTGTATTACGTTAATTATTTTAACAGCAAAATACGCGAAAATAACATCATGAAAAAACATAATTGCTAAAGGATGCCCCCCCCCCCACTGGTAACAACTAAAACATTTCACAATATATCTTTTTTGAAAAATAACACGTTTACTGGACTATTTGCTTTTCTTTCTATACAGCTGAAGGGCTTTTGTCCGAAACGTCTTGAAATATTTATTTTTCAAATCATTTTAAAACCTTTTGTAAAACTATTTTATTTGTGCAACCTTTCAAACCTATATTTTATTTTAGGTTTTCTTTTGTCTTTCAAGAAAAAAATACGATATATGAAATTATAAAACATCATTACGTATGAATATTCAGGCTGTTACACGGACGACTATATCACTCGCAGCCTTGTTCTATACTCGGACATCTTTTAGTGTTACAAAAGATGGTCGCTTCCACTGCTCATATGTGAAATACTGCAGTCGCAATTAACCGGTTGCGGCAATATTTATTTATATACAGTATTATGTGTTAATGGTCAAAGAAATCGGCTTCAAAGGATCTTAATTAATTTACGAAGAGGATATTCTTTTATTTTTGTTTTTAAATATGTTTGCAAAACCGTTTCGAGTAAAATGCAACATTGCCATCAAAGGTTCTGACAGGTGACGTTCCAGCTGTGTTAATATATGAAGTTTAAAAATGGCATTGTGTCAGTTTAGCTCTCTTCGTATGCATGTTACTTAAAATAAGTAGTGTTGGTGGTGGAGATGGAAATAACAAGCTTTATATAGCTTGCAACTTCTCTTCAACCCAGATTTAGTTACCTGATAGTTGACGTGTTTTTAGTTAGGTTAGGAACAGGGTCAGACTAGATAATGCTTACACTATGTTGTCAGCCGGGCTATTATTAGAATGCATCTGCTTCAAAGCTATAACAAAGCTGTCTTTAACGTAATGTTGCTGGTCTCTTATTTATTGAGTGATCAACAAATTAACGAGGATTCATTCTTGAAACATTGAGTTTGGGATTTCAAAAACGAATGAATTGTAAATGGTTTGGATTTATTTTAAGAAAGATTAGACAAGACTGCCCTCCACAGAATGTGCCAAACTCCGGGGTAACTAATGAGTTATGTTTAAATCCAGCTTTATTTCAATATCTTTTAGGAGGAAACTAAAGGCAGACATCTCCACTGCCTTCCCTATACTGTCTGCTGAGCAAATCTCGGAGCTGATTCCTAACAAGGAGGAGCTTAATGTGGTGAAAATCTACACACACAAAGGGGACTCTGTTACACTGTATGTCCTGCACAAAAATCCAATATTCTTTGAAGTGGAAAGAAAGCTTTACCCAACAGGTACTGTACCATACATGTATGCATACATACTCAGTTTGTATCTTGTGTGGTCAAGATTCGCACAACACTGTGACGTCTGTAGCAAGATCAGATGCCTTGGACAGATCAAAAACCACCACACTGGCACCTTCCTGCTCTCCACAGTGGCAGCAGCAGTGGTGTGTAGTTTAAAAAGCACAGTTTGAATTGTGAGTGTGTGTGTGTATATATATATAAGTAGACTTAACTCGGGTGTGGTGGGGGCGATGTAAGAACATACCAATTCCCATTGCATAGCAGTTTAAGCCATTCCAGGTTTTTAGTGAGCTTAATAAGAAGTACTCTAAAAACCTGAATGCCTCAAACTGTTTCCCAGGAAAAAGGGTTTTAAGAAACTACAGATTCGTACAATCACAGCAAAATTTGATCTGCTTTTATTTGGATTAATTATTGATTTTTGTGATATAAATATTGCTGCTCATTCACCCCATATGTGGCAGGAATTCATATTTTCCTCAAAATGCTTTTTCACAGCTGTCAGATGTCAGATGGTATTGTCATCTGGCTAGTCTAGTCATTCCTTCCACTTTGCTGAACAGTGATTGGAACTTCAGTTTCTCGAACACATGAAGAATATACTAGACTCTTCCTCACCAAACGGCATAGCAGATCCTCTTTGTTTTAGCTATCCTGCACGGTTTGTGATCTTGTGTTGTAAAACCCAGAGATTTCCTGCCTTTACTTCTATTAATATGCAACATTTTGCAGGCTCCAATATTCTCCAATATTCCTTTCTTCACTCAGAGAACAGAGTGCTTTCCATGAAATGATTAAAGCTGTTTCTGATCACAGTGAGATTAAATCATAAATAACGGGCTACATTTGATGTCCATACAAATGTTTTTTTATTAACAAGCTTTTGCATAATGCTTTGGAGTTTGCATTATGTCCTTCTTGTTTTTTTTTTCTTAATAACTGTTTGTATGTCTGACACCCAGATGTCTGCTGAAAGGAAATGAGATGCTTTTTTCGTTTGTTTTTTATCTCAGTGGTTTCATTCAGTTGAAATAGCTTATTTATGTAATAATTGGATCATAAATAATCATCAGCTGTAAACTGTCTATCCACTATCAAGATGAATCATACTATTAAGTCAGACGTCACAGGCATAATTGATAGTCATTTTGGTTGTTTATTTATTTTAGGTATAACATATAACATATTATTAAGCAAACTGAACACATTCTGATCATTTTGAAGTGTGGTCAACAGTGTGGGGTGCCCTGATTTAACTCAGAGTATCATATTCGGATGTATGGGATTCCATCAAGAGTATATCTGCCTTACTCAAATTATGCAGATATGAAGTGCTCTAGTGGTAAGACCAATTTAAGTTTGGAAGAATACAACTTGCATATATTTTTAAATTTCATCAAAGAGCAGTTGACTGCCCCTGCCTATCCTCCAATCAGAATTTGTAAGACGACATCTGTGGTTGCATGTAGGAGACACACTGTGACATATTCCTTAGTTCCAACTTACCTTTTAGTTGATAAAAAGGTCCTGAATGCGCGTGTGAGCAGCATGTGTAAATCTGTTCCTTTGTTTGACAGTGTATACCCTGTGGCTCTTCCCGGACCTCTTGCCAGTTTTCACAACATGGCCTGCCGTGTTACAGAAGCTTGCTGGGGGGGCAGGTAAATAAAGTTCCACACTTTATAATGAGCTTTGTTAAAAGAACCATGCTTTTGATTTATGCATTATAAATGCTGGATCAAACAGCAGTGCAATGTGTTTTATGTCCATCGCTGTACTGTGGTTCATATAGTGACTAAGAAAAAAAGTTTACAGGTTGATGAGTGGAGAGAATATCAGCTGCAGAAAAAGCCTGTACCGGAACCTAATTAAATGGAAATGGTATTATTATTATTATTATTATTATTATTATTATTATTATTGTTATTTATTTCTTAGCAGACACCCTTATCCAGACGACTTACAATTGTTACAAAATATCGGAGTACAAAGTATCACATTACAAATTATCACATTATAAAATATCACATTACAGAGTATCCCGTTACAGAATATCATATTACAGATAAGAGTAGTTATAAAGTACAGTAAAATCAGTAGCAAATAAGATCAAATTCAAATAAGAGCAAAATAAAGACTACAGTAAATAATTACATGCAAGAGTGGGTTCGACTGAGAGCAGTTAACTTATAGTGAAAATATTTGCTTATACGAGTAAAGTCAAATAAGCAATTACAAAAACTGTGAATACGGTATGTATGCCTTGACACATTTTTAGTGGGCACCAGGTGGTGCTGTTTAACAGCATTAACTTATAGCAGGTGGCACAGTTCCAATGGGAAAGCTGGCAGAGCATAATCATATCCATTCAGTTCTTGGTAATGTCATTATCAGAAGCAGAGTGTTTTTTTAATGCGTGAAGATGTGGTGTAACAGGGTTTGGTTCACTAGTTTGTGTATTGAATGTTCAGAGGGAAATTTGATGCCCTATTGTTGTAACCCATACTGGGAAAGACTAGTTCCAGTTTCTAATCTTAGCCTGCTTTCTCAAAAAAAAAAAAACAGGAGGCTTTTCTCATTTTACTTTATAAATAAGTAATTGAAACCAGTGGTGATTTGACCCTTAGCCGCTGCAAGCCTGTGTATGTCTTCGGAGCCAGCTCCCCACACCCTGCCATGTTCCAGCATGTTCACAGCAAATGTTGTCTGTGTTTGTCACCGGCTGTTTGATAGACGCCTCAGCCTGTCCCGCAGTTGACCTGCTGTTTCCCAGGTGGACGAGGAGGCTGCCCAGTTCCAGTAAAGCTGACCTATAAACAGGGTTTATTTGACGCAGTAAATATCTTAGGCAGTGTCTGGCCAGCTTGGGATCCTGCAGGATCTCACTGGCATCATGTTGACGTGCTGGGAAGCATGCTGAGAGGGAAGCAAGTTCCCAGCCTTAATGAAATGAAACCAGCTTCAGCTCTATAGACATGCCCTTTACAGCAGTGACACAGACTCAAACACTTGCTTTCCAATTGCATTTCAGTGGAAAATATCCTACAAAAAATACATTTAAATAAATAACTCCAGCCTCATCTTATATGTACTGCTGTCATTTTGTCGGACATTTTCTTATATAAAAGACAAACACATTATTGTAAATGTGTTTTTTTTTATTATGTTTTTAAAAGCTACTAGTGGACTACATTTATAGATTGCTCCTTCAAGATATTTCAGGTTCTCTGGAATTTGTTTGCTCTGAGCTGTTTAATGGCTTGCTCACTGAAGGGAACTTTATTTACTGTATTTGATAGGAGACGTGGTCTCGTTTGCTGTTTCTAAACTTTTCTCTTTTTTTTTTTTTGTGTCAGATCTCATGTTACCTGGCGTTGTAGTGCCCCCCTCTGGCCTCCCTGGGGTGAAACAGGGTGATCTTTGTGCCATCACTGTAGTCAGAAACAGGTAAATAACCCTTTTTATCATCATTATCATCACCATCATCCTGGGGACCACTGCATGCATTTTCCCCCTTTGCCACGTGCTCAGCAATGCAAGACTTGAATTTACACTGTGCTGAAATTGTGTTGTTGCAGAGCACCAGTGGGCATTGGCACAGCCACCATGTCCACTGCAGAGATGCTGGGGGCAGGGATGAAGGGCAAAGGGCTCTCGGTTTTCCACACCTACATGGACCAGCTATGGTAAGCTGTGCTGCAGTTCACCGTTCATCTCTCTCTGCATCAGCATCTTGCTAGTGTTCTGTTTCTCTTCATGCCAGCTGTATTTACACTGAGGTACAGAATTATGAGCCCACTCATTTTAGCCAGTTGATGAAAGGACACTCACCAGCTCAGGAGAGAATGTAGCAAAGGCAGGAACAGGAAAACATCAGCCAAAACAGGGACCACATCCAGAGGAGCAGTCTAGTCTGATTAATGCTTGATGTGTAGATTGTCTCATCTCTGGAACTATCTGTTGACCTGAACCTAGGTGAAACCACTAATGGTGAATGTGTTGAGAGCCCTTAACTTTGACTGCCTAACTAATCTTGGAGGTTTTTCTCAATGCCTCTCGGGTGTTTTTAGTAAACGATGACCTTTCACTGTACGAATTGGGTTTTGGAGGTGATCTGATCAAAGGTTTGGCTTTTTCTTTGGCAGGTGGGGTTCACCATTTTGTACCCTACTGTGTATTTCTGGGATGAAAATAAGACTCCTGTTACATAGCAGTGTGACCCATTCCAGGATTTACCACACGCTTGATTAGACACAGTGTATAGGTAACAAGCTCAGGTGTGTCTGATGAAACTCATAGTAAAACCAGGAATGGATCATACTGTTGTGTTGTTATTTCCATCCCGGATTTATTTTACAGGGCATTCGGAGACAAGTCCAGCCCTCCCACCATCGCCCCGTCAGACCCAGAGCCTGCAGACAGTGAAGAGCACTCAGAGGGGAGCGAGGGGGCGGAGGAGGAGGAGGAGCCCAGTCCCTCTACAAACACTGCAGCCGGGACCCTGCAGGACCTGCAGACAACACCACACTGTCCAGAGCCCGAGGAGAAAGCAGGAGAGGGCAGTGAGGAGGCAGAGGAGGACGGAAGGACTCCACAAGGTGAACACAGCCTGCGTGATACCTGACTGCTACAAACTCTGCACAATTGCATTGTTATTGCATGTGCAGTTAAGTTTTTAACAGTAATTTAATAAAACAGGCAGTTGTAAGGTGTATTTGTTCATGTGTGTGTTTCTTAGTGTAGATTAATGATGGGTTTATGTGTGTGGCAATGGGGAGGGGTGCAGTTCTAATTTCTGTCCCCTCAGTGAAGAGATTTTCCTTTTGCTAACTCACAGTTGCAGAGGGGGCAGAAATTACAGTTGCACAGCCCTTAGCAGCCATTTCAGAAGCCAGAAATGAACTTTTTACAAATTGTTGAAAAAGGGCATTTATGCTGGAATAGTAATTTTTTTTTTTTTTTAAATCATTGTAAACAATGATCTAAAGCAAACCGACAACTGAGAACAAACATAATAGGATAATAATCAGGTAAGAAGAGTTGTGAAAGTGTAGATGATTAATTCAAACCTTCGTTCCTCTTTCTCTACAGAGCAGATGGATGAGCTGCTGCTTCAGTGTTTCCTCCACGCTCTGAAAATCAAGGTGAAGAAGTCAGACCTCCCCCTGCTGACCAGTACCTTCCTTCGCAACCACATGTTCGCTTGCTGGTAAAACTCCATGTACCCCTCCTTGGGCTTTGTGTGTATTACACAGGGGGAGCTTCACAGTGACACCTGGTGGTCACTGATTGCAGTTACCGTCTGTAATTCTCCATACAAACCCTTTTGTTCACACTATGATTAGTCTGAAACAAAATCTGCTTTTTTTGCACTACTAACATGCTATTGAACTACAAAGCAAGAATTATTCAGATGTTACTCTTATGAAATCCTATAGAATTATTCCAGAATTTTATATGAATTAGCGTCCAAAAGTATTCCGAATATATCAATAGGATTATTAAGAAAGAACTTCATTTCCATGTCATTTTAACAGTCGTCAGACATCCTCTTTTACAGCCCAAGTGGAAAGCAGCTCGACATCAAGAAGTCCAGCTACAAAAAGGTATGTTGGCAGTTTTTCGAACGGGCCGAGTTAACGTCAGTCACCCTGCCTGTGAGTTAATTTCAGTAACCCCGAGTTTGCATTGTCTCCCCATCCCACAGCTGTCCAAGTTTCTTCAGTGTATGCAGCAGCAGAGGAAGCTGATCCAGGTGAAGGAGCTGAGCAAGGGGGTGGAGAGCATCGTAGAGGTGGACTGGAAACACAGAGAGTGAGTCTGTATATACCAGATATATATATACAGACGTGCTCAAATTTGTTGGTACCCCTCCACAAAAAACGAAGAATGCACAATTTTCTCTGAAATAACTTGAAACTGACAAAAGTAATTGGCATCCACCATTGTTTATTCCATATTTAATAGAAATCAGACTTTGCTTTTGATTTTTTATTCAACATAATATTGTAAATAAGAAAACAAATGAAAATGGCATGGACAAAAATAATGGGACCGCTAACCTAATATTTTGTTGCACAACCTTTAGAGGCAATCACTGCAATCAAACATTTTCTGTAGCTCTCAATGAGACTTCTGCATCTGCTAACAGGTAGTTTGACCCACTCTTCCTGAGCAAACTGCTCCAGCTGTCTCAGGTTTGATGGGTGCCTTCCCCAGACTGCAAGTTTCAGCTCTTTCCATAGATGTTCGATAGGATTCTGATCAGGACTCATAGAAGGCCGCTTCAGAATAGTCCAATGTTTTGTTCTTATCCATTCTTGGGTGCTTTTAGCTGTGTGTTTTGGGTCATTATTCTGTTGGAGGACCCTGAGACTGAGACAGAGCTTTCTGACACTGGGCAGTACGTTTCGCTCCAGAATGCCTTGATAGTCTTGAGATTTCATTGTGCCCTGCACAGATTCAAGGCACCCTGTGCCAGGCGCAGCAAAGCAGCCCCAAAACATAACCGAGCCTCCTCCATGTTTCACTGTAGGTATGGTGTTCTTTTCTTTGAAAGGTTCATTTTTTCGTCTGTGAACATAGAGCTGATGTGACTTGCCAAAAAGCTCCAGTTTTGACTCATCTGTCCAAAGGACATTCTCCCAGAAGGATTGTGGCTTGTCAATATGCATTTTAGCAAATTCCAGTCTGGCTTTTTTTATGTTTTTCTGTCAAAAGTGGAGTCCTCCTGGGTCTTCTTCCATGGAGCCCACTTTCGCTCAAAAAGCAACGGATGGTGCGATCAGAAACTGACGTACCTTCACCTTGGAGTTCAGCTTGTATCTCTTTGGCAGTTATCCTTGGTTCTTTTTCTACCATTCGCACTATCCTTCTGTTCACTCTGGGGTCGATTTTCCTCTTGCGGCAGCGCCCAGGGAGGTTGGCTACAGTTCCATGGACCTTAAACTTCTTAATATTTGCAACTGTCACAGGAACATCAAGCTGCTTGGAGATGGTCTTGTAGCCTTTACCTTTACCATGCTTGTCTATTATTTTCTTCCTGATCTCCTCAGATAACTCTTTCCTTTGCTTTCTCTGGTCCATGTTCAGTGTGGTGCACATAATGATACCAAACAGCACAGTGACTACTTTTCTCCATTTAAATGGGCTGAATGACTGATTACAAGATTGGAGACATGTGTGATACTAATTAAAGAAACTAATTAGTTTGAAATATCACTATAATCCAGTTATTTATTATCTTTTCTAAGGGGTACCAACAAATGTGTCCAGGCCATTTTAGAATATCTTTGTAGAATAAGCAATAATTAATCTCTCTTCAAGTATACATGATAAAATAGCTTTTAATTTCATCACTTTTCAGGAGGAATGAAGCATTATTTCAATGAGCTGTAAGGGTACCAACAAATTTGAGCACGTCTGTATATATATATATAACTGATCCTCAACCCATTCCACTCAATGCTGTGGATGGGTATGTTCAGGGTTCCTGTTTTTCAATTCCATTTCCTTTTTAAAATCAATTCCCAATTCCAATTCCAACACATCATTGGTCAACATTGCAATTAAGCTGTTAAAATGAGCTTCTCACAGTGGCAACAAATTACTTTAATTGAACTCGATTGGCTTCAAATGAAAGCAGTTGAACAGTCACAACAAACTCTGTCTCTAAAATATCAATTCAAATTCCAATTCCTTCAAAAGAATCAGAATTGGAATTGGAAATGGGTTTTAAAAAGCACGAACTGACCCCACCCTTGGGTGTATTATAGGCTTGAAAGTAGCCGTTGCCACCAGGGTACAAATGCAGCATTACTGGGAGGACTCGCTGCACAGCGATGTCCAAGTAAACTACAGCATTCGTTCAGCCTTCCTGGGTATGCCAGGAGAACATGCCCCATGCCAAATCCAATCGGGTCGACCGGTCCTACCTACATATCAATGATGAATCTGTCTTGAAGTTCTGGATTTGAATAAAGGAATGAGGTCATTGGATTCGTGTGGGTCGAGTTTTAAACTCTCGACACCGAAAGCCCTGGGAGGGTCCCGTAGTTAACTTGGGAAATGTTTTCTTGTCTTGCGAAGGATCCGCTCGTTCAGCGTCTCTGAAGGGTCCGTGCTGGAGGAGGCTCCTGAGGAGAGCTGTAGGGATGCAGAGAAGCCATACCACCCCCCTGAAATCAGCACTCTCTACAGCGTCTCCACCAGACTGCTGCCCCTCTTCCAAGATGCACAGCTGAAGTATGTGTTCAACTTCTAATGATCAATGCTCCACAATACATGCTGCAGGGATGGAAAGACACCCATTGCATGGGGAATGCTGGTATGGGGTCAAACTGCTATGCAATGGTAGTTTGATTTCCATTCTGTGGCTTTTCTATGCTGTTATCCTGTTGGAAGACTCAACCCTAGTAAATGAATATTAGGAGTGCATAGACCCTGCTAGCTTACTTTAAGTTGGTAATTATCCCCTAGTTTTGTTGCTGTTTCTTCTGTACTTTTCATTTGCTTGTAAAGTGTGATATGCATTATTAAATAAGTGCTTTGCCTTTTGATACAGAAAAGGGGCCGTTCTCACTGCAGCCGAAGTAAGAACCATCATCACAAATTACGTGAAAAGCAACGAGCTTGTTGATGAAATAAACAAAAAGTAAGTTACGTCCATGATTTTTTTAAAATTGAACATTAGCTGGGTTCAGGGTCATGAAAGCTTGGAGAAGTAATTTAGCAATCATACAGAAATGTGACTCCAGCAATGAGCTGCAGTGAACCACAGTGAAGGCATTTCACTAAGTGTGATTGTCTTGAAGTGCTGTGTCTGTATGTAAGGTGGTAAAATGAAGACGGATCTCACTTTTTCCATTCTTCACAGCTATGTGACAATAAACCCCATCCTCTGTGATTCTCTTCTGGACAAACAAGAATATCAGGAAATTGAAAAACTCAAATGGGATGATCTTTTCAACAGGTAAAACATCTCGACTTTTTATAGGAATTGAAGCTGTAATTTGAAAAGCCCCCCCCCCCCCTTTTTTTACACAAATATAAACTATCTGAAAGTTATAAATACAAAAAAAAGATCATTTGTTTTTGTGCACATTATTTTGTTGTTGCATGTAGCATTTTTTAAAATGTCAAATAAGCCTCAATGCATTGCTGTCAAGAGGACTCTGCCCTGTTTGAAAGGTTGAATGTCCTTTGTGTGTGCTGCAGGTGTCTGGATAGAATGCAGCATTGCCATCAGCTTCTCTTCCCAGGCCAGGAGCCCATTATCAGGAAGGGGCACATTGAACCCATAGACATCACCATCGTATCCAGAGGCTCCAACAAAAAGGTACTGCAGGGCATCCCATAAGTCAGACGTCACTGTTAATATTAGTTGTCTCTATGTCTCCAAGCAAAGAGGAATGAATTCAGATTAGTTTGATGTGCGGTGCAGATAGTCCACAGGCTGTGAACGTCCTAATCGGCAAAATACATGATATTGCCTGTGATGCCTGACTAATGGGGCACCCTGTATTCTAAACACTTTGCCTCCTACCCAGGCACATTACTCCCTTCACTCTTAAAGACCTAGAGCAGGGCTTCCCAACCCTGGGCCTGGGGACCCCAAGGTCTAATTAAGCAAATTATTAGTTCAATTAAGGGTTTAGTTAAGTAATTGAGAGGTCAGTGGGAATGAAAAACAGAAGACACGGGTACCAAGGACCAGGGTTGGGAAGCCCTGACCTGGAGGTTGTACACTATACCCCACTGAATAGCAGTTTGAGTCGGTCCAGGGTTTAATGTGATCTTGTGAACTAGTCCCCCTACAGCTTTACATCTCTGCCTGTTTAACCAGACTGGCTTACTCTATTCTGAGTCACATCCCTATTAAATATAAAAGTAATAGGCTTATTTGTGTTTAATGCGGGGCGTATAGTAGGTTTATAGGGTGTTTGGTGATGCCCCATGCAGTTCATAGGTTTTATGAATTCATAAAGGTTTGGCGTCGACCTTGCCTTAATAAATTGAAAAGGATCTTGCACGCCACTGCTATAAAAATGGGAACAGGGCCACGCCTTGTGAGCCAAATTTAGAATCTTTTTTTTTTTTTTTTTGCAAAGTGTAATATTAAATATTACGTACTATTGTTATTATATGTTATGTTTAGTTATACTTAAATGTAAAATCTGAAAAAAAACTTTTACTTCTGTGTTCTGTATGATTGTTTGGAGCGTAAAACAACCATTTACTGTACAAAAAGGGTGAAACATTTTGCCTATTAAAAGTAGTATAACAGCCACAGTGTGGGTTTGGGGTCGATAATCACAGTTCTAATGTTTCAGGTGACTTTAATTAAAAACCTGGAGCTGTACGGCTTGGAGCCTCACTCCATAGCCAGCATCCTACAGCAGAGAGTGCAAGCCAGCTCTGCTGTCAATCCACTGCCCGGGTCAAAGGACAAGGTCCTGGTGCAGATCCAAGGGAACCAGGTCGTTCATGTGGGCAGGCTGCTTGTAGGTGAGTGCGGGTCTTTACCTTCCTTGGGAGGTGGGTGTAAGTTCAACAACTGCCTTGATTTTGAAGCAGTTTTCACCAGCATACACCTAGCCTCCTGGAGATGTTTCAAGTTGCATTTGGCTGTAATCCAGTAAATATGTTAAACCTTTCACATACTGTGTGCTTATTACGCGATGATGAGGAGCCTCTGTGTGTGCGCAAGCATTGGGGGTTTACTGGTGAGGAGCCTCTGTGTGTGCGCTGGGGGTTTCCTGGCTCAGTCCTGTATTGCACATTGTTTAAATATTTTCAGTGTTTATCTATGCTGCTTTCCCATTTTGTACATCCTACTTGCGTTTTACTTACTAACACATAGACCACTGTTTTTCCGATTGCAATATAACTTGGTTTATATAAAGGTATTACTTGTTTATGATGTTTTATTAACCACAAGTTATTGAGAGATTCAGAATGTGGGGATGTAAGGAGGTATCAGTTTGTATGTTTTATTTACTGAACTGAATCGTTTTGTCTTTTGCAGACGAGTACAAAATTCCTCAAAAACACATCCTGGGACTCGATAAAGCACCGAAGCCTGGGAAAAAGAAGTGAGGGCATCGTGCTCCATCCTCACAGGCCACACAGCACTGAGACCTTGTAAATAAAACGGTTAGGAAATGACTGTGTGCTGAAACTCCCAAACTAAAATAAAATCCATATTCTTCTCAGTCTCTTCTTGAAACGCCCACCCACCATAAATGTCTTTTACAAAAGAAAAGAGAATGAAAATATGGGACTTTCTTTTATTATTCTTTTCCTTGGTTTGTACAGCTTTACATTTGTTTTTACATAGTTTTTTTTTTACAGTATTTCCTGTAAAACCAAAGAAAAAAGAATATTAACATTTTAAACTCATAAAATAAATTACACACACGTTTGTCAAGGTTCCAGAACATCATTTGGTTTGCATTTGGACATTCATTAGATGTTTTCTTTTCTTTTTTTTTTTTTTTTTTTTACAGCTTGTAATAAGTTTTATTTGTACAGTCACACCAAGCAACACAAAACCGAAAGGCACTGCCTGCAGTAAGAACTAAGGCTGTAAACCCTTAAAAGTAAGGCTGTATTTTTTTCCCAGTTATCACAGATTTCACAGTTTTTGTGAAATGTACCCATTGCCGTGTAATGTGTAGTTCCTGTGAAAATTAATTTTTGTTTTAGCACTTAAAAATAAATACAGCAAACGTTTACCTTATTGACCTGGTAGCTGGTTCCGGTAAATGATTGAACACACACGGCATAGAGCTGCACGATTTCTTTAAAATGTCTTCAACGAAAAAGACACCAGCTGCATCAAAGATGGGAAATATTTCTGCTAAAGAAAGATCGCTCTGTCCAGGACAAGGGGACGTTTCACATGTCTGCTGTTATTTTCACATGCATTTCTGTTTTTATTGTGTCTGATAATTCACTGCTGCTGAAAAATAAAATATCTTAAAAGGTGGACATAAAAAATGAATATATTCGACAATTTAGTATTTATAGTTTTTTGAGAATGCAAATATTTAGGAACATTTGTTGATAACTCGAGAGAAAAATGATCAAATTCATATGTGACCACGCTATTTTTTCTGCTTTAATAAATATGCTTAAATCGTGATATATTGTGAAATATCTACTAATGTTTTAAGACCATGAAATGTGAAATAAGCAATTTTTTTTTTACCATGAAAGAGATACAGCCCAGCTTAAAAGGTATAAAAGGAGGGGGTACTAAACATCTAATGTACTGTATGTACAGTACTATTAAGAAAATAACTTTTTTTTTTTAAACAGGTCGTGATTTACAGTATTCTGATCTTTTGTACATCCATGTGCTTTTAATACTGCATTTGAAAATGAATAGAACATTTGAAACAGGTACAAAGATAAAATACAATACTAAACACGTGCTAGTATTAATGAGATAAAGAGCCGTTTACAGAAAGGACTGTTTACTCCATTAAAAGTAGATTCACAGCCTTCGTAACACTGCAGTTTCGTAAGCCTTCGTAACACTGCAGAGTGCCGAGCTTGCAAACTTGAAACATACACAGAAGCGTCAAAAAAAAAAAAAAAAAAAAAAAAAAAATCCCTTTCCTGTGTGATACTGGGAGGCAGTACAGTGTATAGAAAGGCAATTCCTGGTCTAGTTGTACGAGCACAGGGCTTCAATTAAATTCAATATAAACTAGTGCTGGGACAAACATTGCTTGTTAGTCATCACATAACTCTTCATGTTCAGAACATAATATTTATACAATATGGGCTTCTCTCATTTATTTAAGGTAAGTGGATGGGGCAGTGGATTTATTTTATCCTGAGGGATCCCTTTACTGTGTAATTTGTCTCAGCACACTGGTTTCCACTCAAGGCTGTAGATTAGAATCTGTTTAGCTACTTGCTAAACAGAGCTGACAACGACAGATACTATACAAGCCTCATACTGTTTTATATATTATGGAATGTGTTTAAACGTGATCATTTTTAATTAGGCACCAGGGTATGCATGAAATACATACAGACACTGACTTTGGATGACTAGTGTTTGTATGTTGGCTTAGTGTGGCAGTTAACTCGTTGATTCAGTCACTTCAGCTTGGACAAGCCCATTGTTATCCTTGAATACTGTATCGCAGACTGCCCTCTGGTGGGGAGAGAAGGTATTACAGAACCTAATAATGCCCATGCAGTTTGGGTCACAAATGGCTTAATGTGGCAGTGGTAAAATACTGCAATGCTTCTGGTGTTGTCTTTTTTTCTTCCTGTGATTCACAGTACTTCTTACTCATGGCCAAAACTGGAAAAGGCCATGAACTGAAAAAGTGCTCAAAGAAGCACTGCCCCCAGCCTTGTGTCGTGCGCTGACTATTCTGTTAGACAGAGAGTACCATTTAAGGAATCTAAACCTCATTTGGGTACTGTGCCTTGTAATCTGGTTCAAAGCTCCAAATCTCACACAACAAACACACAGCAGGTTTGAGCACAGATCAAAAGGATCTAGTCAGCTAAGCAAGGCAAAACTGACGTGGATTTGTCCAATCTGTGAATTACTGTGATTCCACAACAGCCTCTCAATACTATGTATAACCATGAAATCATGCAACTGTAAGGTACCTTTTTAGGCAGCACACCTAATCTTCTACTTCTTAATTAAACTTGAGTTTCTCAGCGCATCAAAGGAGAAACGGACTCACAAACCTAAAGTAGAGTACCGTATAATTATTAATAGTTTGTGGCATCCTGGCCTTTTCCATTCTCAGCATCAGGAATTTGGGGAAGCCAGTGGAAATAGTGGGATTTTACTGGCTATAGTCTAGATATACCATGCTCCATTTAAGAAAGCCTTCTATATCGATTTCTGAAGCATTAAAATCCTTTAAAAATGATTCTTAGTTTAAATCAAAGACTTCTGTTTCCCCATCGCACAACACTGGCAGAAAGTCATGCAAATGTAACCCAGCGTAATCATAAAACTCATGCTAAGTAGCACTTGTAGCAGTAGCAGCAACAGCAGCATTGTACACGGTCTATCCAGAGACCATCAGCATATAATCCTAGGGTGGTGGTAACTGGCACAGTCCCGCCAGCATGTTTAAAAGTACGCTTCCAACCTCTTCTGGCTTTTACCTTCAGTTTCCCCTCGTAAAGAGACCAGCAGAAAGTGTCCTGAGTGGAACGTTTTCAAATGAACGTCTATTCCGGTTTCTTTTTGGTCTCAAGTTTTGCTTATCCAGGCTTCTCTCCTGCCTCTTTTAAAGCCTGTTCCAGTTTTTTTCGATACAAAATGTATTTCTTTTGCACCTGCTTGATCCTGTCCCGTTCCTCTTTCTCGAGTATCGTTAGGAAGTTCTGCAGCTCTGGGACTGAGAAGGCATGCCACTGCGCAGGGGGAAATAGGAAAGAGAAAAGAGATGAGCATTCCAGCAAATTAACTACAGCAAACAATTAAAATTGCACATATTTAATGCTAGTTCAGTGTGAGTTTACAGTGTTGTTTTAGGACTGACCTCCACATCCCCTGTCTCGTTTTCTTTCAGTACAAAAGTCAGCAGGTCTGCGTCAGGGCCACTAAGCAGCCTCAGCAACAGCGGGTGATCTGAGACCGGCAGCTTCTGAAAGAGATCTGGAGGAAAGACATGGCCAGACATGCATTACAAACCTGTAGCCATCATGCATTAGAATAGTGAGCAAGAGCCTACTGTTATTCATTTATTTAAAGGGCTTTCAATGTGAGCTCAACTGCAATGAAAATGCAGTACATCTTGTAAACTGTAGCTTAACACATTTTTATGATCAAATAATGATCTACTCAATGGTGCACAACTCTGGCTTTCAGGTTCCAGTCCAGCAAGGTCCCTTTGTTCCAATAAGGTCCTAAATGAGTTGACTGTTTAGGTTCAGCTAATGCATTTAAAACCTGGTTGGAACAAAAGACCTGATCCACAGCCTCATCATAATCATAATTATAATGATCATACTCTGACCTTGGCCATCGCGGTGCGTCTGCCGGTAAAGTGCAAATTTCTTGGGGTGGTCGATGACCATGAACTTGTTGAGCAGGCCCTGGATGACCTCGCTCACTGTCGTTGTGCTGCTGATGTGCAGCTGCTTGACTGCGTCCAGGGGCAGGTAGAAGGAGGTCTTCTTGTCCACGCCTGGGGTCTGCTTGGCCGCTGCGGGATGCACCTCTGCCGGGACAGTCACCGGCCGCCGTAGCTTCAGGTTCACCTTGATGAACCCTGTGTAGATGCCGTCCTCACCCTGCCAAACACAACACAGACTCTGAGACCCTCGCTCAGTCCCTTTACTGATCTGCAGCTCAACCAGGCCAGCGATACACAGTAACAATAATAATCAATGCACACAAATATACAAGGGCATGATAGATGAGTTTCTCAGGGACTTCCTTTGTTGTTTTATGTTCATCTGTTTCATACCTGTAACAGGTGTAGATGTAAAAAAAAAAAAGAGAACAAATATTTATACACAACATACTCGTATCCATTCAATATGCATTTGTATCGAAATCATATAGCCGCTCTGGTTATAACCAACTGTTTGGGATAAACTGCTACAACAAGTACATTGCAGAGCGTTGTTATGACGTACTAATAATATTCTGTGGCCAAAATCAACATAAAAATTGAAGCAAGAAGCATTTTTTTTGTTCTTTTTTTGTTTCCGTGACTCCAGGGATCTGTTCGGTTCTCTAAACTCCCCGGCACACTCCACCAGACACTCCATATTATAAAAAGGTAGCCACATGCAACGCTTGCCTCCTGGGATCAGTCAAAGTCATTCTGACCCATGTGTGCATTCTGACCCTGCTTTAAACCACCTTGTCAAAATAAATCACTGCTTTACTGGAACCTCAAACCAAAACGCACAGAGGCTAATGCAAAGTTAGTAATGGAAAATACATTTTAATACGGGGGCTGTCAGAGACGCTCTGAGACACAGACATGGCATTTAGTCAGTTAGGAGACATGCGTTACGATTACCCTTTAGAATATTTTAGTTATTTTTAGCACTATGAAGCTTTGGTGGTGATGCTGTATCAGTGTATGTGTGTTAGGATGTGTTTTACTTTGTTTCTGTGATTCAAAGCTCTTTAAATCAATTTAAATAAAAAGATCTATAATTCCTTTAGTGCTTGTAGAAATACATTGTGTTGCATTAGTTCGAATGAAGTGGTATCTAAACACAGCCTAAACACATATATTAAGATCAGTACTCTTTGTGGGTTTCATCTGCATAAACTTAATTCTGTTGACAGCTTCCATACAGGCTAAGCAAAATCCGGTTCAGATTTGAAGAACCTGGCAGCCTTCCCCATTCCCTACACATTAGACACAAGTGTGATCATCCCTATTCATTACAAACAAGTGCGATCATCCCTATACATTAGACACAAGTGTGATCATCCCTATACATTACAAACAAGTGTGATCATCCCTATTCATTACAAACAAGTGTGAACATCCTTATACATTACAAACAAGTGTGATCATCCCTATACATTATACACAAGTGTAATCATCCCTATACATTATACACAAGCGTGCACTGAAGTGGGCTTGCTAATGCGGTGAATGCTGTTTTTATTACCAGTTTCATTCCAAAGCAGTCCGACACTTTGGAGTTGTACTCCTCTATCTTCCTCTTGATCTCCTCCTCTGAAAGGACCTTTGGTTTTTCTTCATGTTGTTGTGGTTGTTGGGGTTGGGGTTGAGTGACATTCTGAAACACAGGACACAGGAAGGTACTTTATTAAAACACCAGAAATCAAGCCCATACCAGAGTATGCTCTTTCCTTCTGGTAGAACAGACCACCACCTGGATTGCACTTACAATAAGGACCACTAGGGGGTGTGCAACCGCTCTTGAGAAATGCAGCTTTTAGAAGCAGAAAAAGGACATTTGAACTGTGACAGTTAGAAAGCATGCAATAGGATGTCCTTAACAGAAACTCCAGAGAACATTAGAGTACATGCATGCTGTAATATAACACACATATTAAGGGTCTCTTTAATGCAACACTACATTACTGCAGCAGAACCTTTGTATTTCCTGGGTTCCTCAGCACTGAAACACAAAGTCACCACATCCTCAAAGTGCGATACATGTTATAACAAGACTTGCTACGAGTGCTTGGCTGGCCTAGTTTATCGGACAGATTTATTTCTGAACTCTGGTACCTTCAGCATGTGAAAACGCCACTGCTGTTAAATACGACATGCAGGAGGATGGCTCTCGTACAGTAAACTGTCTACCCAAACTTCCAGCATCTTCATGTTCCCCTCGCCACTAATTCAAAAGAACACGGGAACAAAACCCAAGGCTAAGCCATCCGCTCTCCGAGACAACTCAAACTTCATAAAACTGCTAAACAGGGCAAACTCTGCTGCTAAACCCAAGCTGATTAGGCACAGGATTTTTTTTTGCAAAAGCAGTTGAAAGTGGAGCGAAAGTATCATCTGTCTTGCATTTGTTCCTGTGTCTTCTTAGCAGTGCAATGTGCTTACTTGATGTGGGAGAAGTAGTTGATAACCTCATAGAGTGCTTTCTTTATTATTGAACACAATTATTACTGAATACAATTTTCTCCAGTGCACCACCTTTTGTTATGGAAGTCGAAATAAAAATCAGAGTGTTTTTTTTTTTCCATTCCCCTGTACATGGCAAGGATGATAAATTGCTTTCCTCACAGCCGATGATGAATCTTTTTCTATTGATCTCGTTTTGAGGTGGTAAGGAAAATAGGATCGCTAATGACTAATGGGGTCTGCTGGTCTATTAACTTGAGGGAGCCCTAACGGGATCACTCAACACTGCAGAATGCTTACAGTGCATGTCAAAGTAATTTCCTCTGGTCCAATCTGCTTTTAGATCTGCTGCGTCAAACTGTGATCAAATACTATATAAAATCGACCATATACACAGTGTAATGCAAACTGCGATTCATTTAACTGAATGAGCATTGAATGGCCTTCTCTTGGTTTGTAATTTTCTTCTAAAGTGCCGTTGAGAGGATTAATATGCAAAAAACCTGGAAAATGTGGTCAAAATCGCATCCCCTTTAACATGGTATTCTTTACCTTTAATTCATCTGTTTCTCTTAAAGAGGAATGGTGCGTCAATATGAACACTGGTTTCCTGGAAGCTGTGCCCACACCCCCTTCAAGAAGTGAACGAGGACATTGCTTCACAGCAGCAGCACTGTGCACAAGATGCAAGTGCAATACAGGACAGAGGCATTACAAAACAGCACTGATGAAAACAACAACTTCATGCGATAATAGAAGGTGCAGACATCCGGACAAATGAACAAACACCCACACTTTTAAGACGCCACAGCACTTTGCACAGTCTCGTGTGAAGTACACTTTAAAGCCTGCTAATGCTATCGAGCCATTAGTGGCGCTTAGTCACTCATCACCCTTGTGTTTTTTCAACGATAATTGGACGTTCTAAAAACGTTTCTACTAGATCATTAAACCACAACACGTGCAGTAACTTTTTTACTTAGCCATGTTTTTCTGTTATATATTTGATAGATAGGAGCACATAAGCTTATCCCCAAAAAACATGTAAAATACATTCCTTTTATAAGGAGTAACACACAATAAGATCTTGCAGAGTCGGATATGAATTATTATTTTCATTTCCAGCTTCTGAATGAAGAGATTCTACTACTAAAACAATTTGAATTCATTCAACATTTTTTATTTTCTTAAATTTACTATCGATTCCAAAAACAGGGCTATCAATCCCGAAAAACAGGGCTAACTTCCAAAAAAAGGGGCTATCGATTCCAAAAATGAAACCGTTTACAGCAGAGCTGTTTCTTGGAAGATATACAGTATATAATCCCATACTTTAGATTCAGCTCAGGGAGTCTACGGTAGAGCTACAGTGCTGCACCAGAGGCGCAGAAATCACTTGTAAAGACTAATGAACTGCAAAGAAAATGAGATAGTGCCTTCAAAACGCTGCCAGCACAAGGCAGCCTGTGCCAGCTGTCCTTTTTTACCATCAATAAATGTAAACGTTGTTAAACCAATGTTAAACGTTTACAGTCAGCAGTGTGGAAAATAACAAGACTCCCACTGCATAGCGTTGGTGGGGTCAAGTTTTAGAGCAGGTCTTGGGATTCTGCAGTGGGGGAATAGAGTGATGTTCTCCTGGAGCAAGGGGTGATCCAGAAGGTCCTCTTCCCAGCCATCTCCAGACACTAGAGGAGAGTGAGTCAATGAGAGCATCCTGATGCCAAGCACAGCAAACAAGTGTGTTGACCTTTTCAAGTCCCATTCAGACTGCCTTGTTCATTTATAGCGTGACAAGTAGCTGTATAGAAAATACACCCGACACACTGCCGTGTCACCCAACGCCTGACATTAAGAAGTAGCCATGAATAGCTCTCATCTCAGCCAGCTCTCTGACACTGGCTGTGCACAGTGCTGCTCGCCAGGGCTAGGCTGGCATGGGATATTTTTGGAACAAACGTGCAGTGAGAGAGAGACAGAGAGAGAGAAAGGGTGCCTGCCTCCTTGTGCCAACGCTTCAATTGATTTTTTGAGTCAAATAGATTTTCAAAGGGAAGAGGAAAAAAACACTAACAAAAAGGAAACAAAATGGGTTTCAAGTAGCTTTTTAGGTTTTGTTAACTGTCAAGCTGTTCAAAAGATCCAGTGTTTTCATGTTGCGCTGCTGTACAGCAGCATATTGATCAGCCAGGAACAAAGGCTTTGATTAAGACTATTGGATAAGAGACTGTGGTGTGTTTCTACATGCTTCCAAGCATCTTCAAAGGGGCGAACTACTGTCAAAATAATGGAAAGCCTTTTTATTTAGTTATTTATTGTATGCTAATGAAAAGCGATTAATAATTAGATAACTGTATATTTTTCATATTAATTAATACATTATTGATTTAACCTCACGCGGCATAAGGTTCCCACATTTTTTTACATTAATATTCTACAGAAAAGAGCAAAAGACTTCCAAATCTCAAAACCAGGGGGTCTTGATTAGAACAGTCTTAATCCAGTACATGTACGTTCATGCAATTGTGTAAATGTTGGCAGCGACATGTTGGATTACATTCAAATATAATCCAAAAGGAGGCCAGCAGTTTAGACTCTGTTTTCTTGAAATACATTGAGAACGGTTGTGTAACAGCCAGCTCCCATTGCAAAACAACAAAAGCCTCATGGGGGATAATTACAAAAAATTAATGAAAAAATAAGCAAAAGGCGTAACTCAATTTGTTTTTTAAAATCACTCGTGTCTTCAAATAATGACTAACCCAGTCAAACTCAATGTTTTCAATCTTCTTTTTCTAAACTGTGCACACACCCAGTGCAATACCTACAATACAGCCTCATAATAACACATGACAAACACTGCAGGCAATCCTAAAAAGGAAAATAGCACATCAGTATAAAATTAAAAACAACGTTTCTAGACCTGATACAATGATCAAAAACTACACAACTTCTAAATAACCTCAGCTATAGAATGTAATAAACGGTTGAGATAATTAGATTTGGGCTCATGTGGTGGTCCTATACGGGGACATTTGTGATACAGATGCTAGGATCTGCAACAGTTCTGCAGCTCTATATAAAATGTGTACTTTGTATTGTACAATACCATTCTTATGGTACGGCTCAATTAAAACTATCCCCAAATGGGTCTTGCTTATTTCCAGATAGCCTTGTGTTGATGTTTTCTTGGGTCTTTCTTTATTCATATTAAAGGTGAAGTAACTACCAGGGGTGTGCTGATGCTCGTACTTGCCTTTAAGAAGTATTTATAGGCAGGTATTAAATAAATCCTAAGTTATGGCCTCAGTACAGCAGTAAAATTGTCAGCGTCCTGGAAGCGAGGAAAATTCACTTCCAATCGGTTTTTGAAACACTTAATGCAGAAGTTAATTCCCATCGATTGGGGATTGTAAAGGTGAGGGAAGGACAGCTTTTCTTGTTTTGAAATCAACACCTTAAAATGAATGGATTTATTGAATACCTGCCGATAAGGGAGAGCAATGGAGAGCAGCACTCTCCTCAAGCTGGTCTGCAGGTATCAGAGGCCCCCCAATGCAATGTGTGTACGAGGCAGGGGGCCCCTTTCCTGTTACACGTTTCCAGTGAAGAAAGGAGATGGACTGGACCAACATGGAAGAAATAAAAATGGTATTGAAGCAGCAAATATATGAATTTTAACGCCCTAGGAGCTACACCCTTTTGTCATTAGCAAAAAGGGGAAAGGTTAAGATTAATGGCTTGTAAAAGTTGTAATCAAAGTGATCTTAAAATAGTGCTTGTTACACAGGGTTACAACAGGAACAAGACCGTGAAATTGGCAGGTCGTTGTCAGATGCTGGATTTGTTTTTAAAAGAAACCAGCCCTGAAAGATTACATTAAAAAAATAGCTCTATTAAAAGATGTTGATGAAGGGAGAGAGCATTGTTCTTTGGAACCATTTCTGAGGAAGTCTCTTGGGTTGAAACTTCAAAACCAGAGTCGCTCAGGTCACTGGCGGCCAAAGTGCTGATCAGAGGAGATCTCACAGCAGTCGGGTCACACTACACAGAGCCCAAGCACACACTCTCAACAGAACTGGGGCAAAGTTTGAGGAAGTTTCTTCACGTCATCACACTTAGAGCATTGCAACACGATGGGGGGAGTAAACTTATACAAAGCTGAAGTGCTTTGGCTTGACATGGGTTTCTAAAATGCAAGTTTATTTACACACAGCCCTTAATCTTGCATGGCCCTCGAAAACTACTGTGGATTCTACTATGATTCTACAGTAAAACAATGGATTCCAAATATTTTTTCAAACCTGCATGATTAAATCCTGAAATCTACAGGTTTACTTCTTTTTTCTTTTCTCTAGGGAACGCTATAGATTCTGTTTCCATGAGGTCAAACATCTGATAAAGATCATCTGTATACGACCCTATAGTGAGTGCGAGTGATCTATGTATTGTGTTAAAACCCCTGAATACAGTACAAGGGTTGTTTTAAAAACTATATTTTAATCATCTTTTAACAACAAATTGACATCCACTTCAAAAGACGCCACCGCACTGTACAAACTTTGGAAAAAAAACAACACAAAAAAACCCCACTTCAATTAAAGAGCTGTGCATGTGACTGTAAATATACACTCGTAACTATGTTAGAGCACAAGCAACAGCTTTTAAAAACTCTGGTATAATGAGGACAGGTCACATGAAACAGATCCGTATCTGGTTTTCAGAGTGCGGATCACATCACCTCTCAACAGCTGACGGCTGGATCTCTTTAGCAGGTATCAGAGCTGATATCACCTGCTAACTCTTGTGGTTCATTAATAAACCCTGCATCGCAGCGGCTTCGGGGAGGCGAGGGGGATACAGCACCAGGGCCAAAAACAGCTCGGAGGTCCAGTTTCACAGGGGCAGAGTGGCGGAATAGATGGCTGGAAGACATCTCCCAAATGTTTGACTTGGCTTTCTTACTATTATTACCCCACAGGGGCCTTGAACTAACGGAGGGGGTTGTTCCAATAAGCACACGTACCTTCTAGCCCGGCGAGGCAGTCTGGGTGCATGACCACGACTGTGTGGATTTATAACACGACTAGATACCAAGAAAAGGGTTTCGTGAAGTTCCGGGAGCTCTTAGTGTCTGTCTTTCTAGTTTGGACCTACCAGAAAAGATGGGTATTAAATAGGGGGGCAATCCTAAAAAATGTGTAAGTAACATTTGATGTAACTTAAAAAAAAAGATGATGAGTAAGTAGATTCAAGAAAATGCACAGAGTCCTTTTCTTCATTAGGTTTATTGAAATATGCAGGGAGTCTGGTCCCAGGTACAGGACAAACAGAATACTCGTTCTTACAATTGTTGCATGACATTAAATACCCTTCTGTATAGATGGTCCACCTCCTCTTTCTCTAACACTTAACCAATAGAAAAGGTACAATACATTATTCTGTTACCATATATTTAATTTTGTGTGTGTGTGTGTGTGTGTGTGTGTGTGTGTGTGTGTGTGTGTGTGTGTGTAATCTAGTGTGATGACCTCTGAACTCAGGTGACCTCTGGTGGTGCCCCAAAAGGTCCATACATCTAGTTTTTGTTATCCTCCTTGTTCATATCTCTCCGTTTTGCCTGAGACCCTTTGAGTCCAGTGGCATTATCTCTTATTCTCCCTGTGAACCTTTGGGTCCAACAGCAGTCCCTCCTTTATGCTTTGTATTCCAAAAGTCTTAGAGCCTGGCCCCTTCTGGTCCACAGCATTGTTATCTTGTTAGCTTGCAGTCAATGTTGGACAAGAAGCTTGTAGACGCAAGGTCTCTTATCAATTGTTAGCAGTACATGCAATTTGAACCAAACAGTCTGCTATCTGCAATATTAGTCTCTTTTCAGAAAAGAACACCAGTATAGCTCTGCCAGTCCACATGCGTAGCAAACTGCTATGCAATTCTCGATCCATGTTTTCCAACAACATTGATCCCAGGAAAGCGGATACTGTAAGTTGAAGAAGAATGGGGCTGATTGGGAAGTATAAACATGGATATAAGATGAATGGCATATTTAAGCACCCCAGCATTTCCTAGTAGGAATTCATCTGTTTCCCTTAGAGTGCAGTCATTGTTTCTGGTGTCAAGGTTACGAAACAGGGCCAAGGCTTGACAAAAGTGAATGTTTAAATGGGATCTCAGCTTTGTAATGTAACATGCACATTCAGTTTATATTGTGTACTGCAGGTAACATGGTGAAATCTTAACACTGTATTTTGGCAAGACGTTTATGAAATGAGAAATTAGTGCGGTAACCTGGAACAGGTTTTTTGTGAATTGAAAATTTGAAATAAAACACATTTATGCTGCATCTAATACATTATCCTCTTCCTGCTCGAGATACAGTTTTGCTTTTCCAAATCAGCACAGTAAATGTTTTGTTTTTCGTTACAATAAAAGAGACGCGTGGCCTCAAAACAAAGGATGGACTTTGACCCTTGGAAACGGACAGAATGTTATTGACTATGAACAGGTTTTGGTTCATGTTTCACATGTCGAACGGTCATGTTTCAGGACAAAATAAAAACCTTTCAGCAACTGTCAGTCAAGTTTGGATTTAAATCATCTCCTTGTTTGCTGCTATATCAACTGACAGCAGTGAAATGCACATGCAGCTATGTCATCGCAGTACGCCCAAGGACAGCTAGCCAGACCCAGTGATGTATGGGACCTGGAGGACAGCTGTCTAAGCCGGCAAGCATTTTATTTCAGTCAATTTGAGCTTGACGAAGCTCTTTGGCATTCACCAAAGCGATAATGCTCTTCAGCGGCAAGCAGACACACTCAAGTATTCAGTAAATCCAGATGTCTTTTTATCAAATGTTTCAATGATTTTTTAAAAAAAAAAATTTTAAACACTGATCTTTAATTTGGATAGCAATATGAATGATAAGGATAGGATATTTAGTAGTGCTAAAAAGAAACAAAAACAAGTAGCTTTTAATCAACTTGTGAATCTGAGCTGAAACCACTTCTCGGTTCACTTTAGCTGCGTTTCCGCTTGTAAAATTCCTGTTCTGGAAACCTCCATCAATGAGCAGGCTGTTCCATTGATTCTCCTCAAGCGGACGGGGCTCAGGAGAAGATCCTCCTGGATTGAATTGTGACCTCAATGAGATCAGGGATCAATAAGAACAGAGGTAATCATGCCCTTGATCTTGCTCAACCCTGGGTAGAGGGACACCGCTTCTCCCCTGGCAGGATTGCACCTACGAAAAGACAACACACTACCCAGGTGCAAATCAGCTTTCTTTGTCTTTTCCTGGGTGAAGTCCTAGCCACAGGTGTGTTGCTGCCATAGCCCAATCATTGTGGCTAAAAGCACTGCAATGCTTTGACCCCTCCCCCCAAAAAACACTGCTGGATAAGCATATGGCATTAGCTGGCAGAGTGCTACAAACAGATTAACAAATGATTTACAGGCTTCCAAGAAATGACTACATACTGCTAGGGATACAGTAGAAGCTTTACCATCGAGATCAAATAAGTTCCATTGAACTCTAGACGTGTGAAGACACAGTTCTCCCAGTGTACAAATCAAATCAATACGAAGCATTCATTCATGCAACACTATTTGCCTCGCTGAAAACACGAAGGGAAATTATTAATGCGCTTATTGTATATATATAGAGAAGTATCGCAAAGAAAGCTGAACAAGACTGCAAGTTGGGGGATGTATTTAAGGGTCCATTTAAAAAAAGAAGGAACAGGTATGCAAGTTCTGCTTTTGAAATTCAAACTGAAAATGTATGTCGTTGAAGTTTATATTTGGGCACTCCTGACAGTTGCAGGAAAAGCACAAATCGTGAATGCAAACCAGGGAGAAACATTAGCCAATGGGAAGGGTTTGCTGGTGCAGAACAGAAACGCAGTTTATACAAATCTTTCTGAATCATCAGCAAGAGGTTACATACGGTCTGTTCAGTGTCCTGCATGTGTTATTTATATTTTAAGAATCAAGGAGGCTCTGTTGAAAAAAGCAGTTACTAAAGTACTAATCAGAGTTAATTACAATGTATTTACACACACTAGCACCCTAGTACAGCAGGTCCCAATACCTGCTGGAGAGCAGTGTTTTAAATAGAAGTGCCACCTGTTGCCAAACGTCTATGAGATCACCCCCAAGCCACAGGTCATCACTGTATCTGCATTGCTGTGCGGCAACCAGCCTGAGACACAGCCTGAAAATCAAACTGGTAAAGTAACTAATAACAAGCAACTAAGATGATTAAATTAGGAAACATGGCAAAGGTCTTTGTTAGCAGTTTTGTAAAATACGGTTAGATTTTTCACAAAAAATGGTGCAAACTGCATTTCAAGGTAAAGATTGTGTTCAAATCAGACCCTTTTTGCAGCATCAGATACACCTGACAAGGCCGTACACACTTCAATGTCTTGGCGTTACAGTAAAACCGACAGGCATCTTTGTTTTAATTAGTCATCGCACTGTAAGGAAATTCTTACTCAGTTAGAGACCCAATGCGGCACAGCTAAAATCATCTATAACATATTCAGTGTTTCCAGTATAAGCACTTAAGCACTGCACAGCACGGGGCTAGCAACAGTTAGCATGCTCACTGTGGAAAAAAAAAAAAAAAAAAACTTTAAAATGAACCAGCTGGAACTTTTCTTAGTTCCATTTCAAACACTGTCAGGTTTAGAGGGACTGTACTGAATAAGAGTTTTTATATTATACACACACACACATTAATATGCACACATATTGCATGCCTTTATTATTTAAATATTTCCTTATTTTCAGTTTGTCAGTCAAATACAAAATACCAGTTATGACAGCCCTACAAATTAAAAGGCACAGTTAGTTTCAGTGCCAACATGACATTTTTATATTTTTCCTCCTTTTCTGCACATGGGAACTAACTGGCGATCTTTCAGATACCACAAAAATACATTTGAAACATACATCAAAATACATCGTAGAATGAGATTTAGTATTTGGATTTTTACTCTCAAGTTAAATTAACGGCTACCATGATATGACCACACATACAGCATTTGAATGTCAGTAATTAGCATGCATGGTATTAATGGCATGCTAATGCTCTCGGTGAGAAGCTGGAGGGGTATTTCAGCTGGCGGACACTATATCCTAATCAAGGCGATGCTTTGCTTTGCAAGCTGGTCTCTGCAGCTTGAAGTGCTCTGTATATAGAGAGGCCATGGAATGGAAACAGCCCATCAAACTGATATACTAAACACTGCTGTTTATGTCATGGTGTGTAGGTTTACCTGACAAACTGCAGACTTGCTTTAATCCGAACCAATACTCCTCTTTGCAAACTACAGGTGTCTTTGGATGACCTTTATTAGTAGGATATACTGGTTTATATTTGTCTTTTATTTGCTGAACATTTTTAAAACGCTGTGCACTGGCTGCAGACTCTTTTTTTCTATTACACTCAGGAAATGTAATTCACAAGGGTGCAAAACACCATCTGGTGCACAGAACGAAATGGGACAGCTTGCCCAGCTAGTGGCCCATGATTTCATTTAAAAAGGTTCGATTCCGTTTTTAGAATCTCCTGCCGTTTGCCTGCTAAGTGTTAAACATTTCTGATTGAGATTTTTTTTTAGGAAACAACCATCCTTCTGGACCAGGGCTCGGTGCCAGGTGTATTTATTCAAAATCGCAAGGTTAGTACAGCACTGGAGGGGGAGGATCTTGTTAAACAAGGAAGCAGCGTGTCTCAAGAACTTTCTGGTACTAAAATCCGAGAACGGAAGCTCTTAACCAATGCCTCATTTCCTCTTACACTAGACTTGCAGATATTAACAGACTTTGTTAAGAACATATTAGTGAAACACACTTAATTGAGGGTAGCTGTGAAACGTGTGTGTGTGTGCCATTAGGAATATACCATTCCAGATGTAAAAGTGGTGCGCTTTTTACATTTCTAGCATTTTCATTGGTAGTTGCTTTGATTGGTTATGTGAATGAAGTTGATATGTAAAATCTAATAAAGAAAGCTTAACCCTCCTTCAATCTAAACCTTCAGAGACAGGCAGACAGGTGTGTACTTGAGTCCTGGGCCAACTGGTGCCATTTTCCCCAGGGGGAGTGGTCTCAATAAACAAGATTTTAAAAAGGACAGATGTGTCTCGCGTGGTTTTAAGTCAGAACAGGAATATATGATATGCCAATGTTTTTCCACCTGTGAGCAAGACAAACCACAACGGCCTCCACCAAACGCGGTGAAACTAGTTGCCTTAGCAACCGGCCTCTCACTTTGTCCACTCACTTCCTTCTCTACGTGATGTAATAATACAGCTGCACTATGACTACCATGAGAGAAAGAATTTATCATGAAGATGAGCACTCTGTGACTGAAGCATCATATGCAGTATTGGAAGCAATTTGATGTGCTTTGGAATAAAAAAAAACACCTAATGAATAAAAATGAAAGGAGGAATGATGTCTTGTGTCTACACTATAGGGAACATCTGGCATGGGGTCCCTACAGGGCTAAACGTTTGGGGGTTGCAATCAGTAAAGTTCCTTCTATAAAGCATTTTCTTTTTTTATATAACAATCATTTCAAAACATTCACCATTCATATTTTCTGGTTTTAGTACACTAGCCCCATGGCAGATAAAATGCTTCGATTTGGTCATTTAGTTACAGTTTGCTTTCTAAAGAGATATAGAAAGACTTATTTGTTAAAGTTAAAATCTGAGGTGCCAGTAGAGTATATCTTAAAAGCAAAACCGGAGCTTCTCTAGCATGTATAGAAATTCTGTGCAAGGGTAAATAGCCAATGAAATACAGCTCATAGGCTTGCTACAGTAGCACAGCACAAGAGTCGATCTGATTGCTCTGCGTGATTCCTTTGAACAGAAGAGAAAATGAATGCCCTGCACGTTGAAAATGAGACTCAAGATGCAAAGCAAACCGCTAAGAGGTTCAAATCCCCTCTTAACTCCATCTGTGTGCTGCATAAAACAACTACAACAGAGAAGCCCAGTACTGCCATGAACAGTTTACACACCCACACATAAAGGAAAACATATCCAAGTCACCTCCTGTACACTGGCAATGTGTATGTCACACACGCAGTTTCCTCGCAGTTTCCAAGCTACATCAGCCTCTTGTTTTCCTCCTTGCATCTGAAAACAGTGCAGTAGCTGATAAATCATTTTTCACCTTCCCAGGGAATTTCAGGGCACTGTTATTTATCCAGCCCCGAACACAAACCTGATTCAGCACGTAAACGTCACTAAAAAAACATCTGAATATGTGTGTACATAACACAAGAGAAGCCCTCAGTGGTTTATTCAGGGGTGCCCTGTGGACTGTTGCAGGCAAGCAGAGTGTTACAGCTGAAGTTAACTTGGGCGGAAATAGCCTTGGTTGTATTAACCACACAAGTACATGTACAGTATATGTCTAAATTAAACAGCAGACCATCTTTTTGCATTTCTTTTAAGCTCCATTCTTTCATGCATGGTGACCTCTCTTCTAATCTCTACATGGGGCTCTATGGAAGATGCAAATGCATGCTAGCCTCATAGGAGGATGTCCCCCCAGAGTTGGTCCATGTGCCAGTTCATGGTTACCAGGGTCTGAGACAAGGCCATTGCCAGCGTCGAGTCAGACTAGGAATGTATTGGGTGGATTGGCAATGGGCCTCACCTTCTCTAGGTCTCTGGTTCAAAACCAGGCAAGGCTGCAGTGATCAAAGGTCATTTCCATCTGGTGGAAGTGGCTCATGTGAAATGAGTTGGAGTGATGAGGAGATTGAATGGCTCTCTCACCCACTAAGACGCCTGGACAATATAAGCAATGCTTCACAGCATATTGCCCCCTGCTGAGGGTCTCAGAGAGCACTCTCAGTGGAGATTATTATCAATAGACGTATGGTGAGCTCACATTCAGAACAGGCAATACAGTGCATCACAAACTTCACACCAGGTTTTAAATTGGTTTGCTCTGACGTTAGCAGGAAATGCTACTGAAAGACAAGCTAACAAAATGTCTCCTTTCTGTGTCGCATGACTCTTGGACTCAAAAGCATGGGATATTAATAATAAAAAAGCCTTTTTGGAGTCCATTCACCCCAGCACTGTACATGGGGCATTAGACTGTTAAAGAAACGCTTTACAAGGCTGTCTGAACTTGGGACATTCAGCCATTGGAATCTGGATCATTCCCACAAAAGCAAAACAGGGTTTCAAACACTGTATCCAGCGAGAGACTGGACTAAACCGATTGTGTGTACACAGAACCTGCTTGTGAAACTATAAAGAATGTGTGTGTTCATTCCAGGGAGGGGCTCCACTTTCTGTTTTAAACGGCAAGCGTTTCCTTCCTATATTGCTGCAAGAGGTCAAGTGTTGAGATGGTTCTTCTGTTAGAACAGTGCTGTGCTGAAAAATGTGCATGCTTATCTGAATTTATTTAATAGTACCATGCCTTTCCTAAACTGATCTCTGCTACATATGCATTTCGATGTATATTTTTAAATGTTCAGATTGTTCATGTTCTGTGTTGTCTATTTCATGATATGCTGTTTGGTTGTTGTTTCAAGCCAGTACAGATTTTGAAAGTACCAGAAGAGAGCCCATGCGTGCCAGATACAAAAACATGCTCGTCCTCTGCTTCATCTGAATCACCTGGCTGTACCCAATCAGGCTGTCAGCTGCATGACAGGAGAGTTAAAGAATTCACTATTGTTAAAGACACACAGAATTGGAGTGATGTGATACCAGTCAAAAGAGGGGGGGGGGGGGGGGGTTTCCTGTTCAGGTTTTCATCTGAGAAGGCACAACGACCTTTATTCAGATGATTAAAAAGAAAAATCTAGAACAAAAAAATGCACACAAAAACTCCTTCGCCCACCTCCTCCTGCACAGAACATGAAAACGTTTTCTGGAATTTCCTGTAGTGCAAAACTTGTCAATGCGAAAGGGATTTGACAAGCCACAAAACCAGCCCTGATTGTGACTGACAGACACGGATCCATTGTGTTCGGAGACAAGGACACCGCAGAAGACTGAATAATATTGTTTGCGAGACCCAGACACTGACGCATATTCAAAAAGGGAAGAGGTCCTGTCAAGCCGCATCTTCATTCAAAATGGCTCAAGATTCTGCTTTTAAACCCTCAGAACTCTAGTATACAGTGAATTTCTTCAATACTGACCAACAGTAACTATACAAACAGTAAAAAAGTCTTTATTAGTATTTCCAAATATGAAAGACTGTCTACGCAATACAGCAATTAAGCGCAAAACCTGCCAGTAATATTAATATGCAGTGCTAAGCTGAGCTGTACTAGATCAGCAAAAATAAGCATTCAACTAATTACAAGACTCCCAGCCTTAATCAGTGGATTTCCCCTTTATCTTTCGAGATTCAATTCGAAAAAATGGACCTGCTAGCAATAATCTAATGAACAAATGGGGGGGACGGACACTTCATCCTGAACAACTGCTCTGTAACACTGAAGCCACAACTAGTATATACATACAATGAAGAAAGAAAATAAATAAATCGATAAGCTGAAAACTCACTATTTAAATAATTAGCTACAACATTTCGGCTGCAGACGTCTGCAGATAGCACGGTAGAAATAGCTGTTTTTGAATCCTCTGTACTCGCATACACATATACATCTCTCTCTCTCTCTCTCTCTCTCTCTCTCTCTCTCTCTCTCTCTCTCTCTCTCTCTCTCTCTCTCTCTATACACACACACACACACACACACACACACACACATTTTCTTCTTTACCTTGGCCCCAAGTTTATTCTGCGCTTTTCGAAAGAAAGAGGTCTTGGCTGTGAAGAAGCAGTCTTCAAGATCTTCCTCCAGGCTACAGTATCCACTACTCATACTGTTACTCCCCGTCATTTAAAAAGAATCCTGAAGCAGACAAGTTTACACCATCCAAGCGGCTGCCCCGAGCCACCATGCCAGGGTTGGGGGGTGAGTGAGGGGGGTTGGGGGGTAGCAGGGCACACCGGCAGCGACAGCTTCCTTGCGCCTTCCTTTATTTATAATCCACAAGAAGGACAAATAAAACCCATTGACATGGGAGTCCTCAAATACAAAAGTCAAATTACCAACACCTGCTGCCCTCCAGCATTTGTTTCTGGGTTTCTATCAATTAGCACCTTGCACACACACAACAGTACCACCAGCTGTCAGCTCATGAATCTCCAGCACAATCAAGGCTGCAACTTGGCGTGCAGCAGGCAGGCTAACAGACCACCTCTTCTGCTTGTCTGACTTCAGCCACGGAGAGTATTTAGTAGCCAGACCGGTTGAGCTCAGTGGTGTTTGTCATCCTCATCTTCTGTTAGCAGCTCATACAGGAGCTGTGCAGTTACAGTAAAGACCGGCTTGGTCCTCCTCTCTCTCTCTCTCTCTCTCTCTCTCTGCTCTCTCCCTCTCTCTCTCTCTGCTCTCTCCCTCGCTCAACCATCTGTGGTTTCATCTGTTATCTGCCTATAAGCTTACACTCCCCCCCCCCTCCCTTTTCCTGTCTGTAGCTGCTTTCAGCAGTTAAAGCCACTTCCTCTTACAGGAGGTTTCTGATCAGATCTGTACACACTTCACCACGTTCATTCTTTTTGCAATTTAGTCCTGGCTTTGTTCCCCTGCTCCATTAACAGCATCGATTAAACACAGAACTCAGGAAACCCAGCCACGAACTGAATTTCAGATTTAATATTAATAATCTATTTGGGCGATGCAGATTAATTCATGTGCTCTTTTATCAAGCGAAGTATAAACCTACTCACATTTCCTGTATTGCAACAAAAAATTGCAATGACGGTGCTAAGCACACGCACACGCACATACACACACACACACACACACACACAAACATGCTGCCTAGATTTAGTGAACTGACACCACTTAAGTATTTTGAGGTTGCACAGCAGGAACAACGGGTGCACGCTGCAGGGTAAAAAAGTCAATACAGATCAAGCCATTTTCAATATTATATATATACTGTATCTATACACCTAGCACCTGTGCTTTGTGCAGTTTTGCCTTGCTTGTAATTAGCTGTAAAATGGAACACATTATATACCGGGAACTATTACAGCTGCAGGAGTCCTTTCATTCTCAGACAGCTCTATGCCGAAGTGAACTGATGTATTTTAAAATGTGGGCTTTAACCACCTACCAGTAATCATGTAGGAGAGCAGGTCTGTGACAGATAAACCACCCTCAGCATGATTAGAAGTAGGCAGAAAGCATGTAGAAACATACTTTTTACAAGCAGTCTATTTTCAGAACCGTGCTTTGCTTTCATTGGTAGCTAACTGTGTTTTTTCCCCCCCAGTGAAGAGTTCAGATATCAAAAGCAACACTCTCCGCAGAATTCCAAGTGTAGTTGGCACTTGTTGTAGGTTCTAATGGGGGCACGGTTCATACGGTAACAGTATTTCTTTCTGGGAGTTTCACAATAGGTCACATCTGAGTTCTTTTTATTTTTCTGCTGAAGGCAGGGAGACATGTTCACCCTTTTAAAATGACTCAAAACAAAATGTGTCCCTTTCCCCGCCCTCCGAAAAACTATCAAGCCACGGAAAGTTGACCTTTCATCAACGGTGCGTGAATCAGTTTGGTTTGTGTCAAAACATTTTGAATGTAGGTGAAGGAAGGGTAAGCATGTGCAATGCTGCAGAAAAAAAACAAAAAAAAACAAAGCATTTTTGACATGAATAAAAATTTTGAATCATTAAGATGATTTAAGCTATAATCAGTTACATAGTTACACAAACCCTGGCTCTGAACTCAGCACGTCAGGACTGGGGGAGGACTGGACTGTCAGCGCTTGATAAATTACCTGGAGACACTGGGTTTGTGTTTATTATTACAATAATCAATCATGTATTGACTGTGCTGTCAGGGAACATTAAAAATGGGGCTGTTTCTCTGTAGGGTAGTATCACTAGGTTCCAGCACCGAAATATCCAAGCTTCAGATTAGTGCCCCCTGCACCAGTGCAAAGCTTTCCTGATACTGTAGAGATGTACTGCACTTAACTGCTCTACATTACACCCTGCTGTGCTGGGTCACAGTATCCGTACCAGAAAGAATTAGAGACACCAGAGCCCTTCACTGAACATTTTCTAGGCTTTGATGCGTGGGCATCGTTCAGAACACTGGATAACCAACAGCCACCTGCTCAATAATTAAGTGACCTTTTGTTTTCAGAGGCAAGCAATATCCTTTTTCAAGCCTTTTTCAGCTAGACCTGATGCAGTATAAAAGCTATAACATGACTCTGTCAGCTCTCCTGAGAAAATCTTCACTGTAGTGTTCTTCGGTAACTGTAAAACACATTTTTAAAAATGCATTTTAAAACTACCCACCCACGTAAATCCTGTTCAAAACACGAGCGTTCTTTCCAAGTGCAACTTGAATCTAGGTCTTTCTGTTTCATTTAATTTCATTATCTATTTGGTTTTATTTTCTTTCTGTGGGGGAGTGTTCGTTGAACTGTAGCATCGCGCTTGCATGCCCTTCCGGTTGATGTTCTTCATGAGAAAGTGATGTTTTGAGACATTTTCATTCCTAATTTCTGCTGTTGAAAAGCCATGTATTTCATGAAATCAGCCAAGAGCTTGCACATTGGCGTGCCCTGTGCCTGGGTATGCGGCCTTTCATCATCACGTTGCAGGCTCAGGTGTAGCAGCCTGCTTTCATTGTTAATTAGCACACTGGTAACACACCACTGTGCAACATCACTGACATCAGTGGCATAACAAGAGCCAGCGCACAAAAACACCCAAAACCAAATCTGAGTTTTGTAGAATTGTATTATGGGCACCGCCATCCAAACTGCAATAGCAGCGAGAGATATGGAGCAGTGTTGGGAGTTCCACGGAGCTCATCTGCACTCAGTGTTCAATCTCTCCAGACCAGTTTGAACACCCTCCTGCTGCAGAGGGAAAGAGAAGCAGGTTTGCTGTGACTGAAGTGGTTTCAGTACCTCTGTTAGTTCCTGATTGTTGATTATTTCAGCCTGCCTTCAACAGGGAGATAAAAGCACTCGACTATCTGTGCCTGTGTGTGGCAGCTGCAGATAACTGCCATTGCAGCTCCGGGTTACAGTCTATCAGTCAGTGTCGCTCGCTCAGTAATAAGCATGCATTAGCACATTGAATATGCATTCTCTGTAAATGTGTGTGTGTGTGATTGTGTAAGCAAGCTGCTGTAAATGTAACCTGTTAAAGCCATCAGGTGTATCACTTCACATTATCTACAGTAGGTTAGAACCTGGTTTTGCCTGGGCCCTTCTGTGTTTTGTTGTTACATTTTAAATATATTACATGTTTAAATATCTAATGCATATCTTTACAGGATATTCTGTATAAGTATGTAGTGCATTTTAATCTAAAACATTTTTAATGCCCAAGTAGTGTAGCAGCTCTAATATTAAGATTCATTATAATGTTCAATATAGCTGGCTGTCGTCATGCTTGCAGGCCTGTGTGTTTTTTATTTGTTCTGGGTTTTTTTTGCTTCTTTAGAAACCATGTGATACTGCAGCTCTGCTGAAATCTTCCCTGAGGGAAACACCAGTGTGATTATTAGAGTTAAAGATGACAGTATGAAAGACCCACCTACACATATGAAAATAGACCGGGTGTCTCACTGCAGAGGGAATTACATGGTGACCCATATGCAGTTTGTAGCCCGGCTGATCTTGCTGCTCACATGCAGTATGTGGGCTGTGAAAGTGTAAGTGCAGTGCACTTGATCTTTACAGACTTTTGAGAAAAGTTTAAAGGGTCCTAAAGGGAAGTTTCTGAGTGAAGAACGAGCCACACAGACACAATAACACACACACACACACACACTCACACACACACATAAACACACACACACACACAACCTTAGGCTTGCACCAGAACAGCAGAAATGGGACTTCTAAATGTCTCGAAAGATGCTGATCCTTCAAAGTCAATAAAAAGGTTTGTGAGAATGCTGCTTCTGTTAAAAATATTTAAGTACAGGATTCCAGGAGAAGGGATAAACCGTGACTGCACACACACACACACACACACACACACACAACAATACAAGAAGGCTGCTAACTGAAAGGAAGGAGTAAGCTGCTTTACGTTTCACTCTCGTGTTTCGCTTCATAATTTAAGATTCAGATGTTTTACACAACGGCTCACCAAGGCGGAGAAGAATTTCATATCAAGTAGACATCAGGGCTGGTGCAGCCATTCCAGTTTAATCTTTAGTGTAGAAGTATTTTATTTTGTCTTTTAAAAAAACAGTGAATACAAAATCATTTGAATAAAACAGCAGGACTTGTGTGCAGGAACACCATAAAACCTCTTTTAAATGATTCACTGTGGAAACCGACAACACTGAAAAACGTACGAGACACAGCAAGAAAGAAGATTAAATGAACTGCCTGACAGCTAGTGGAGAGCAGGATTTTCTGGCTAATCTGGATTTGAAATACTGGCACGGTGTGCGAACTGGATTATATCTCCTGGAAACCTTTTTCCGTGTGCGGTCAGATTTATGATTTATGAAATTGTCTGTTAATTTAATTCCAGCAGCTTCATGAACTGGAAAAAGGAAAACTGCTGTGTACCAAAAAGGTGCAAAATCAAAAAGAGAAAGGTAATGTAGGTACACAAAAATGTGAATAATTCATAGAAAATCTATTATATCAGGACGTTTCAGACTACAAGTCTGGATGGAAAAAGCAGTGCTGTAAACAAGCTTGTGACCCATATGCGATACATTACACACACACACACACACACACACGTGGGACAGCCGCCTTTAAAACTGGAAGCCTCAAATCAGGGAGTGCTTTATGATCCAGACAGGGGCAAGAAATAAAATCATGAGTGTTAATAAACACAACCTCACAAAAGTCCATTTAAGGCCTGGAGCTCCGAGCCAAAAAGTGGGTTGATTCAGCTTAGTGAAGGGAAACTGCACTTCAGCTCTGGTGCTTGTAACCATGATAAAACTTGTACTTGAGCTGCCTCATTTTTACATTGGGTGCATCTTCGAGTTTATTGAAATATGTTCACTATGGAAAGGATTCTATGTGGCTGTGCCTTTGTTCAAGGTGCTGGGTATATTATCTCTTTTCTGGGTGAATGTCTGGTGCGTTCAGATTGCATTTAATAATCTGAATAATGGTTGCAGCACAAACGGTTTACTGTGGTAACATTTCATGGTAATTCCTCACAATTTGCATTAGGTTATCATGCCATTACCATAGCTCTCAATGCTAATGAAAGTGGAGTTTACTGTTTCATTATTCTTCTCTTTGAGAGAAACAGCTTCTCTTTTATCCAGCCTCATAGCGAGGCTTCGTTCCCCTGGTACAGCACAAACCAATTTACTGTATCTCACATTTAAACGCTGTGGATTAAACACAGGGTGAGGAGCTTTGATTCCCACACTGGCTGTACTGAGACAGGCTAATTGGATAAAAGAAATATTGATGAGAGATATTCGGTCACTCAAGAAGATTCTATAATTATTTTTTTTCATGCAGAGCTGGAAAAATGCAATTTAGGTTCTTTAAGAAACACTAGACACATGACCTCACTGCATTCCGTTGTCGGGTTCTCTTGTATCCCAGAACGACTGCCCAGTGTTCTATTACTGCTGTCTAAGGATACCCCCTTAGACAGCAGTAATAGGATGAGAAATAACCTGAGAGATAACCTTAATGGGATGAGAAATAACCTGAGAGATGGATAATAAAACAGGTATTTAATAGCACGCTTTGGTAAGCCAGGTGGCCTCCTGCCAAATGCCCCGAGGCTCATCCCGCTCTACTGTGTGTATTTCACAATCTTCATGTTTGAAAATCAGCCTGAATATTAACACACCACCGGTACAACACTATAATATTCTACATGCAAGTCCGATCTGTGGTTGGTTTAACCCGGACGCTTTTATTTCACATCTTTACAGTCCTGCTTTGTAACTCAAAACCTTTCGGCAGATAGCAAGTCTTTAAATGGCTGTTTCGGTACAGACACAGGTCACAGAGACAGGAACCGCAAGCCTGCTTCACAATGAATCCGAGCCTCCTTACCTTGGCTCTCCTCTGCAGCACAGGGCTCCCTGGAGAGGGCTTATCCTCCAATTGTTTCTCCTGTTGGTTACAGTCCAGTTGAATGAGACTCTGGCATTCCTGATGACAAGTGTAGCTGCAGTCTAGCAACACAGGACAGAAGAAACATGGAGACAAGGGTTACAATATGAACAAACAGATACAGAAACTCACTCCGCAGAGGTTATTTATTCACAAACCATCCAGAATTCAGTAGAATTCGTGACGTGGGATAATCATGAATTTATTTGATCATTTTAGTTATTTACAAGACATAAGCAGCAGACGTGAACAAAACTTTTCAGACTGCCAAGCAAAAAGGAAAATCAGTGTACCATTGCTTTATTCTCTCAGGAAATGCGAGCTTGTCCAAAACAAAATCTGGACTGTGATGGGACTCTGGCGCCATCTTGTGGCCAATTTTATAAATTATTCTATATAGGGCAGAATAATAATACGCACAGAGTACAGTGCACTGAATCAGAGTAAAGATCAAGTTCAAAACTCTCCACCACTGTGTGTCGCTGTTGCACCAGTGCTGAGATTCCGTGGTCATTTTACAGCTTGGTTGAAGATAGTTAGATTAAGGGAAGTTTTTAGCAGCTTCTCCTAGACCACCAATGACACAAAAGAAAGTCTGTACAGTATATATTTATAATGTCTGGGTTGTACAAGAAACCTCCGGGATTGAAAGAAGTGGACAGATCCAGATGTTTTCTGAAGAGATTGAGCAACATTGTTGATTTGATACCCAATACATCTCAGAGAGAGGTTGTCTACAAACCCCACTATTATAATTCACTTTACGCTGCTGACATTGAGAATGAGCTTGTTATACTTTTAAATAAGAAAGAAAGAAACAAAAAAAAACACAGGACTGGGTGAAATACAATAAACATCATCATCATCATTATTATTATTATTAGTAGTAGTACTGCTCCATCATCCTGGCACAGTGGTTCAGACCGACACTGAATAAACTATTTTCTTTCCAGTGATGACCATGACAGCTACCAGATGGAAACTCTCTGTATCCCTGTGTTCTGTGATTAAGACAGGGGTTAGAACAAGATCAAACAGGACATTATTCATACTGAAGAAAGCAGGAAATCTTTATGCTGCCCTCGACATAACCTTTACTCCCCTCTGTTGTCTCAACAGTGATATCACACACACAAAGCAATTGCTTCTAATGGGTATTACAGGAAATAATCAACAGATAACAAAAACCCTGTCAGCAATCAAACCCATTCATGTAATATGTGTTCGCTCCCTGGTTGCCTGGATATCCCCCCCGCCTGTTACTGAACTAATACTGGTAGCGTGTCTGATTTAGCAGGAGGCAGGCTGTTCAGATCTGGCCTGGAGGATTCTCCCCATAACCATACATCCTTAACCATTACATCCATTTCTTCATGTGGAGCACGACTTGCAAACTCACAATCATGAGTAATCACCAAGTAAAAACTGACCCTTTAAAAGCACATTTCCAAAGAGCACAGCGTGCAAGTACACTGTGCCAACACGTCCTGCAAGTGCAGCTAAAGCAATCTCAATGCATTACATAGCAAAACACATTCATTAGCATTACAAAACAAAGACCACCACAAAACCCATCTAATGGATTTAAATGTGTCAAAGCTTCACTCCCAAGCGACATACAATTACATACATTTAAGCCTGTTTAAAAGTGCATATTTCTACTACTGTACTGTACTATAAAGAATGTGCTTAATTGCACATTCCAGATAACCTACATTAGGGATGGCTAGTGTATGCAGAACTGCGACTTACATAGAATTATTTTTTTCCAGATCTCTCCCTCTGGAGTAGAAAAATCCTTAAGGACTGGGAAGTTGGGAGCAGCTTCCTAAAAGTCAGGGATTTCCTCTTCATAAAGGAGTGGAATGACACTCTGGAAAGTTACAGTAAATATAGGTTTGTCAAGTTACAGAAATCAAGTATGAGTCTAGGGAATCTCCAGGGAGTTGAAGAAACTAATAGAACAAAAACAATTGCTTGGTTCTTAGAAAAAAAATTCAGTTCACGTGCCGCTTGGAATACGGGGGACTTTCCTCAACGATCACAGAAAAAAGCTTGAGAAAGAAATCTTAACCCTAAATGTTTAGCAATGAATTACTTCAAATACTACTGTTACAGCTGGGTGACAGATTCTGTTTCAAAGCTTGCTGTATTGGTAATTCTTCCTCCATCGATTTCAAATTCGTAATCTACAACGAATCACATCAAGAACCCCTGTCGCGTCAAAGGAATTCAACCCTCTCCTCTGCTTGAATTAGCACAGAGGCCCCTGTTGTGTTTTTATTTTTCTTGTTTTAAAAACACACACGCTCTCACACATGCTGGCCATTCTGTTAAATGACATACAGAGAGACATTAAAGACTACGCATGTAACCTATCTGAGGGCACTTCACTGATGATTAAAAGGCACGGGCAACCCCCCCACTCCCTACCAACCCCAACCTTTTCACTTGAGGCTGTAAACTAAAAAAAAACAGGTCCACATGCCAACAGTTGCCATACTGTGAGGTGCATTTGGTATATGGAATACTGCCCAAAAAGAGGGACAAATTGAGAAACTCGCTTCACTTGTGAACAGTGCTGGATTTTAACCCCAGGCTTCAGAACTGTAACCAGACTATAAAGCAACTCCTTTATTATAGATTTTTACAACAGTCTGTTTTTATTGATTTAAAAAAAAAAACGTTAAATAGGAGCCCACAGCCCCCAACCCCAAAGTTGACAGTCTGTCACAGCAGTTTTTAAAAAGGAAAAACAAACAAAGCCCTCCCTACAGTCACAAACCAGGCTGTCACCAGACTTCTAGAAGGTGTGTGGGGGTTACTGCATACCCTTCATCTGCTCTGCTTGATCCTGGCTGGAACCTTTAGTGTTTTCTTTGGCAGAACGGTACAGCAAGGCAGAACGGTAGAGGTGGCAAATGCCCAAATCAACAGGCTCTTACACACGAGGCTGGCCAGGGTCCTACACACGCAGAGCATCCCTGGCAGCGAGAGTGCAGGCTGTGTGGACTAGGGAGGGCAGGGAGAGACAGGGTTAATCAAATGGAAACAGAAATGTGAGAAGTCGTTCTCTACCACAGAGACCTCAGGTTTTCTTACTTCCTGTGAAACATTCAAGTACGGCTATTTGTTCAAGAGCAATGAAAGCTTCTCCAGAGCTCCCGAAAAAGCGTCTGCCAACACGACTGCCAAGGTACTTTACCCTCTGCTGTGAAAGGCACCCTGACAGCTGAAAACGGTTTCTTTGTGTGCACAGTATATATATATATATATACACAGTAGACCTTGGGTGGCTGAACTGGCCACTGGCAAGCTTTGAGTTTAAAAGCAATACAAAACTCTATCTTACACTTGCATTGTCTGAACCATGATCCCTGTCTCTCCAAGAGATGCACAAGTCTCCCAGTAAATGTTTCAATACTGTCCTATTGTTTGCAGGAAGGTGGCTAGTGTATGGTGACCGCACGTACAAAGTTTTTCTCCTGAGCTAGCGGAACTCCCCAGCATGTTCTGTGACCTCACAGTGTGGTCAGAAGTGCAGACCTTTCAATATGACTTATACAGCTAAACAGGGTGGATACTGTGCTTTCCACACACTCACATTATTATTATTATTATTATTTATTTCTTAGCAGACGCCCTTATCCAGGGCGACTTACAATTGTTACAAGATATCACATTATTTTTTACATACAATTACCCATTTATACAGTTGGGTTTTTACTGGAGCAATCTAGGTAAAGTACCTTGCTCAAGGGTACAGCATCAGTGTCCCCTACCAGGGATTGAACCCACGACCCTCCGGTCAAGAGTCCAGAGCCCTAACCACTACTCCACGCTGCTGCCCACATGGGGGCTGACCCAAATATAATCACACTACTGCAGACAACACTACTGTAGTGCGAGTGGGACGCACTACAGTAGTGTTGCTTATTGAACAATCCTAAACTGTGCCGGTGAACAGAACCATATGGTCACTACATCCCGCCAGCGAAGTTCAAAGAGAGCTCTTAAAGGGTCGTTATCACAGCCATGCTCAGTACAGCCTGACAGAGGCTCATTGTCCCGAGTGAAGCACACTGTTCTGACACTTTGAGACTGTACGCCTGGAGGCTGCAGCAGTTGGAAGCAAATCGCTTACTCTTCAATTATATATTCAAGTATAAAACTGCTTTTCTTTTAGATCTATAGAAATATGAGAGCGAGAGTGCAGTACTGGGGAAAAAGCTAGTAAAATGGTGCTCTCCTGTGACTTGCAACTCATACCACTGCAGGGCCTTAATTATTGATCTGAGCAGCGAACAGCCTAGTTCTAACCAGGTCGTTCAGTCTTTAATTGAGCCTTTTTTTAATTTACATACGTTATCAAAAGCTGATCTGGTTTTAATGTATAAAAAATGAATTAAACACATACATACATACAGTTGGCTGTGTAAGTAAGCTTTGATTGCTCAAGGTCCTTCTGTCATTCTTTCTCTCTCTCTGTCTCTGTCTCTGTCTCTCTCTCTCTCAAATTTAAATTCAAAGGTGCTTTATTGGCATGACCATTATTCACAGTATTGCCAAAGCAATGCATACACAGTACATCATCTGAACATTAAATAGACAATAACACTGATGAGAATAAAATAATGATAATAATAATGGTAAACAAATATAAATAATAACCATGTTATTAATAATTTAACTCTCTCTCTCTCTCTCTCTCTCTCTCTCTCTCTCTCTCTCTCTCTCTCTCTCTCCCTCTCTCTCTCTCTCTCTCTCTCTCTCTCTCGATGAGCTGGTTTGATCCTGCTGCGCTCCGATCAGTGTAAAGAAGTGTTTGACTTCATGTACGGTGTGTAAAGAGCTTTCCTGCTTGCTAAGCCGATCGTAGTAACCCCCGGGAAACTCTGTTCATCACTAAACTGCTTCCAGGTAATTGTGTCATGATACAGCGTAGAGCATCAGTCTGCTTTCCTCAAGGATACATTATGGTGTATTTTGAATCCTTACACTATCTTTCATTCTTGTCCTCAATATCAATATCTGAGAAATCACATTGTCCTTGGTCTTTAACAACCTGCAGCAGATACATGCTCAGCAGCTTCATATACCACTGATTTCATGCGATCAAGACATTGAGGCTGGGGGGGGGAAGGGAGATAGAGTCATTCCCGGCCTCTTCTGTTATTTACTGGAATCCACCACCACTTTACATTTTAACTTTCATCTTCAGAGACTCGTACGCACTGCATCACCCCTCCCTAGTCCCACAAATCCTACAGTGATTGTAAATGTAACACTAACAGACCTGACTTTCAGTCTAAAGGCCTGGGTAATTGAACAAACAGCGTTCCTTATTGTATCTCGCACACAAGTCTGTAATTAACATAGCGGAGCGATGCATTGATTTTGTAAAGGATCCGAAATGGTGTGCAACCGCCTTTAAAAGGTATTACATATAAAGAAATAAATAGGTACAGATTTCACAGTTCCATAATTCCTGGTTAGTCCATGTGGACAGTAAACGGTGCTACATTATACTGCAGAAGAGCCCTTCAGTTTCATGGGAACACAGAAGAGCTCCCACCTAATTTGACTGAATAAACTGAGGGACGTGGTTCGACGTTCACCCCTTGCATTTACATGCAAAGCTAATAAAAGGTAATTATCTAAAAGGCATCAGTGTGTGCACTCACTCCTGTGTTGCAGTACTATCCTGATAATAGTTTCACAAACAGGGGAGTATTTTATTGGCTGATCTGGACACTAGCCTCTTACTGAAATTAAGGCTTCTAATCGTGAGCTATGCTACTGTTAGCACTACACCCCGGAATTCAATGCTGCCACATTTAATTAATGTTCTGTCTCTTACTGGAAAGTGTGGTCAGGTGAATAGATTGTTTAATTAGTTAGATTTCTCCCTTACATGCAACAAATTAGCATGCATGAAGAGGTATACCAATGGTACTTATTATTGGTAGTAATATATATATATATATAAAAACATGGACTGGAGAGGAGGGCTACAGTGGAAAATTACTGACCCGAGGGAAGACTATTGTTACCAACAGGGGGCTATAATTGGAGAATCGCTGTTCAGCAAGTTCCTCTGGTTGTGAGAAGTGGAGATGAAAGAAGTTCCTTTGAAAGGGGGCGGGACTGACAGTGATGTGAACCAATCACATGACAGATGGCGACTATTGCCCGGTGGTGTAAGGATGTCAGGGCAATCGTTCAATATATGTTTGCTCCTATGATGAGGTTTCAACCAATCACAGGCCAGAATTTCCAACCACCTATTCATAAATTATATATAAAATATTATGACATCACTTACAACAAAAAAAAGCATTTCATCATTCGTTGAATTACAATAACAATATACAACCAATTGATAATATTGAATATTTCGTTTTTCAAATGTCTCGCACCCCCATCCCTTGTTAATAAAACTAGCATAATCACTTGAACTGCAAGCCAGGTATAATATCCATAAATCTAACTGGTTTACTATGTCTGCCCCAGATGTGCAGTTCTGGAAAGAATCACATGTTGAAGCAAACTTGTATTTTTATTTTAAAAAATGAGACCTCCAAAGAAAACTTTGCTTCATGCCTTACTTTCTGAAGTAAGATTTATGGAGCGGTTCCATTTGCTAGAAATCATCAAGGGTAGAGACAGATACAGCATAATCTTCAAACGGGAAAACAAGAACTAGGTCATGATGTTGTTTAAAATGATTTAGTCTGAATGACTGCACTCAAAAATACAGCCAAGAAGGATCATTTTTTACCCTTCTCAAAACAGATGTAAAGTTATTTAGTGACCTATCACATTTTCAAAACTATTTTGAAACCTAGTTATTATGGCAGTTTAATATGCGATAGCGGCTTGTCTTTCCATGCATAAAACGGTAGAATTTACAGTACAGCATAAAATCCCCTAAAATAACACTTAGCGAAGGTCTTCAAGAAGTGGTTTTATGTACATTACATACAGCATTTTCTACATTAGGTTTGCAAGCCATAATATCTGACATATTAATGTGCAGCATTTTCATCAAGGTGACTACGAACTAGATCTATATTGAAATGCATCTCCTTTTGTCTTCCACACACGATACCCAACAGGGAATTGCAACAGCTTCAACACACTGAATCAGAAATGATGCATACCGCGTTGAGGAATATGGAGCAACAATACGGGAGATGAACAGAACACAGCCAGGCATACTGTGGCACTGTTTAAATACCCATTCAATTCAGAGAGCCTTTTCAAAAGAGATTACAAATCAATGAATGCCTTTTTATGCCTGAACAGCATAAACAACAGCGTTGCCTGAGCAGTGTCCCTCTCAGCCCCTCTGAATACCTGAAGAAGAACAGCACAGGATTTTATAGCAAGATCGCTGTCAAATGTAACTGCAATACGCCAGTGACAGAGCTAATTTGAAATCCACCCACCCCTTCCTCTGCCTTATGCACGTGCAAAAGACAATCTCATCACACACACACACACACACACACACACACACATTCCCCTCTATTCCAGCTCCTACCTGAGAGAGACAGAGATCCGCTGCTGCTCGATCTCCGGATGAGCTTCAGGCCTTCAGACCAGGATTTGGATTTGGGAAAGCGTCGGAATAACTTGCTGAACCTCTTGGAGACGTTCCCGAAGCAGGCAGTGGTGCGAAACTCTGCCTGCCTCTCCGGAGTCATGCTTGCAGCACGAGAGGATCAATAGCCTCGTCTCAGCTATCTGCATCCTGCGAATACCCTGCCTGCACAGCACTAGACTGCACAACACTAGACTACACCTCGCCACAGTCACTAGCACTACAGTGTGGTATGCCAGCAGAAAAAGCTGCGTCCTCCATCGCCGGCTAAGTACTGCATGCTCTCTCTGATCCGACTGTTTTTAACCACTGGAGTACATGTTTTGCATTGCCATGTACACCGCTGCGCACTAATATCTGCTCTCCCCTGTATTCATCTTTCAGAACGTCAGTGCACAGGAGATCATTGTGACTCTCAATCATTTTCTCATGATTTTAGAAAGTAAAACAATGTCATTCTTTCTTCTGGGTACCCCTTTAATTATCAGACTGCCTTTAAACTAAAAAAACATGCGCTCATTTACATACCTGTTTCTGTGCTTGTACTGCATTTGGTGATGTTAATAAATCACCCAGACTGAGTGAAAATCACCAATGGGATTCTATAGTTAAAGGAGGACTGCAGTATTCTGAACAGATGTTAATACTGTAAATGAACATCATTCAAACTGTGCATGTGTGTCTGGAGGTTTTCATATTCTTAGTGATCCTAGTCCTGAAGGGAGTTCCTTTAATTTGTTTCGGTAATTGACAAAAGCAGAAGTTAGTAGATGCTAGCTCCTGATTTAGAGACTCAATATACATTGAGCTAATTCTGACTCAACCTGTATCTTAACACCACTGAAACAGCTAGGACAATCCGGAAGTGCTTGAGCCTGTAAAAGCCCTTGGGAAAGCCCATTTAGAGACAGCTTGCCACATTCCATGCCAGGTACTCCCCATCAATGACTGCACCCACCCGCATTCCCTAGCCGCTTCCTGCTTCCACATTAGGGAACTGTTTTGCCTCATTGAATGACGTTCACTAAGCTAAAAACCTCCAGTCCCACTTTCAAAATGTTATTTTACTTAGACAGTATAACTTCAATATGATTTTTTGCAAAGTCATAGTACGAGCTTCAGAAAGCCACTTAAAATCACTTGGATTAATGCTGCTTGAATTGACATGTTCCAATGCAAAATCTCTTTACATTCACTCGCTTGCAACCCTGATGAGTAAGTGGTTACCTTATTCAAGGTCTAGAGGGTGCATTCAACCATAAACGGCATTACGAATCAAGGCGAGGCAACACAAACAAACGTTAAGAAGTATAATCAAAATGGAATGAATCCGAGGAGTGTCTAGCGAATGGGACCAGACATGTAAATGCTATTCCAGTTCTGCTGCATGGTTATTCACCACCAGGTCATTGCTTTGAGGAGTGTCTGCAGCATTCCTTTGGTGTGTGTAAAGGGGGAATAATCTCAGGATATCAAGGAGCACTCCTGAAGGGATTTCTAGGACGCCCTGTAAGGCTCACTACACTGAGCAGAGTACAGTGATGGCCAAAGGTTTTGCATCATCTAGGATTTTAGGATTGAGACATACTTAAAATCAGTGCTTGACATACCATACATGCCAGCAACTGAACATCCACCTGGCCCTTATACAGCCAGAGTGAGGACGACATGGAGGACAAATGCATTTCACTTTATTTTACACTCGCAGACAGAAAGCTCCCAGCTTCACCTATCGCTGGCCAGCTGTCTTCCACTGGGGTATGAGTGAATAGACGATTCCCAGTCATTAGCTGTTGGCAAGTGTCTCTGATAATGTTCCAACAGCTACTCCTCAGCACTGTCAGCGTGCAGGCTTCACTGACACAATGAATACCAGAGAGTCAACCCGGACCTGTAATCAAGGAATTCTTCGGTAAATTCCTTTATTTCCCCAGCTAGTTTACTCAAGAACATTAAAAAGTGAATATTATGTTTGCAGACACTGGACATGTATAAAAAGAGAGACGAATGAAAGAGTCCCAAAGCCTTGGAAACGTTTTCTTTGCTTTATTGTTCCACTGCGGGAATGTTACAACAAGGAGAGACTCCCAACTTCCGTTTCAAAAGAAACAAGACACAACTCAAGGGAACACTGTCTGTACTTTCTGGAAAGAAATTCGGACTGTGAAAGAGTCTTGGGAGTCCGGTTTGCATTTTCTTTTTGGATATGAAGTTACCATTTAGTTTGCAGTAGAATATGCATGCACAGAGTACGTTTACTCTGTGACCTTGGCTTTCCACGCAATCCGAATTCCAAAGTCAGTGCAATAAAAGATGCCAGCCACTCCAGGCTTCAAGACTGTGATCTTTGAGCAAAAATAAGATAGAAATAAAACAGCGAGACTTCAAACCCCACAGTATTTGTGAAGTGCAATGCAACAGACTCCATTGAAAGTGCAATAAACCATAAAGAAAACATGAGCAAAATAATACAAAACCAGTCTTTCCAGACCTGCCCCCCATGGTTGACATTAAGTAGTACAAGTGAAAGGTAAAGGATGAAGAGCGAGAATTCTTCACACATAACAGGATATTAATAAATAAAATATGAAATACCCTGAAAGTGAAGATGATGCAAAGCCTCTCTTTAAAGGAGGTGGCATTCGTTCATTAAAATAGACCTCACAATCATCAATAATATAAATGGCGCTTAGACAAACCTCTTTTTCAGACGGATACCAGGGGTGGAGGCCAACAGATCATACAAGGGCTTTCCACTGCAGCGACCAGGATGTGCCCTACAGTACAGTACAGCCTTGATCAATCACAACCTACGGTACAGCACAGCATTGATCCATAACAACCTACAGTACAGCACAGCATTGATCCATCACAACCTACAGTACAGCACAGCATTGATCCATCACAACCTACAGTACAGCATTGATCCATCACAACCTACAGTACAGCACAGCATTGATCCATCACAACCTACAGTACAGCACAGCATTGATCTATCACAACCTACAGCACAGCCTTGATCAATCACAACCTACAGTACTGTACAGCACAGCCTTGATCAATCACAACCTACAGCACAGCACAGCATTGATCAATCACAACCTACAGTACAGCACAGCATTGATCAATCACAATCTACAGTACAGCCTTGATCCATCACAACCTACAGTACAGCACAGCATTGATCCATCACAACCTACAGTACAGACTTGATCAATCACAACCTACAGTACAGTACAGCATTGATCCATCACAACCTACAGTACAGCACAGCCTTGATCAATCACAACCTACAGCACAGCCTTGATCCATCACAACCTACAGTACTGTACAGCCTTAATCAATCACAACCTACAGTACTGTACAGCCTTGATCAATCACAACCTACAGTACAGCACAGTATTGATCAATCACAATCTACAGTACAGCATTGATCAATCACAACCTACAGCACAGCATTGATCAATCACAACCTACAGTACAGCACAGCACAGCATTGATCCATCACAACCTACAGTACAGCACAGCCTTGATCCATCACAACCTACAGTACAGCACAGCATTGATCTATCACAACCTACAGCACAGCCTAGATCAATCACAACCTACAGTACTGTACAGCACAGCCTTGATCAATCACAACCTACAGCACAGCACAGCATTGATCAATCACAACCTACAGTACAGCACAGCATTGATCAATCACAATCTACAGTACAGCCTTGATCCATCACAACCTACAGTACAGCACAGCATTGATCTATCACAACCTACAGCACAGCCTTGATCAATCACAACCTACAGTACTGTACAGCACAGCCTTGATCAATCACAACCTACAGCACAGCACAGCCTTGATCAATCACAACCTACAGCACAGCACAGCATTGATCAATCACAACCTACAGTACAGCACAGCATTGATCAATCACAATCTACAGTACAGCCTTGATCCATCACAACCTACAGTACAGTACAGCATTGATCCATCACAACATACAGTACAGCACAGCCTTGATCAATCACAACCTACAGCACAGCCTTGATCCATCACAACCTACAGTACTGTACAGCCTTAATCAATCACAACCTACAGTACTGTACAGCCTTGATGAATCACAACCTACAGTACAGCACAGTATTGATCAATCACAATCTACAGTACAGCATTCATCAATCACAACCTACAGTACAGCACAGCCTTGATCAATCACAACCTACAGCACAGCCTTGATCCATCACAACCTACAGCACAGCCTTGATCCATCACAACCTACAGTACAGCACAGCATTGATCAATCACAACCTACAGCACAGCCTTGATCAATCACAACCTACAGTACAGCACAGCCTTGATCAATCACAACCTACAGCACAGCCTTGATCCATCACAACCTACAGTACAGCACAGCCTTGATCAATCACAACCTACAGTACAGCCTTGATCAATCACAACCTACAGTACTGTACAGCATTGATCCATCACAACCTACAGCACAGCCCTGATCAATCACAACCTACAGTACAGCATTGATCCATCACAACCTACAGCACAGCATTGATCCATCACAACCTACAGTACTGTACAGTACAGTCTTGATCAATCACAACCTACAGTACAGACTTGATCAATCACAGCCTACAGTACTGTACAGCACAGCTTTGATCAATCACAACCTACAGTACAGCACAGCTTTGATCAATCACAACCTACAGTACAGCACAGCATTGATCAATCACAACCTACAGTACAGCACAGCATTGATCAATCACAACATAACGATCAGCCAGAACTCAGCTGCTGTTCTAAAATGATGATTCCGAAAAAACACGAACAGTACTGGAGTTTCATAAAACATACTCAACACACACGTGAAATATGAGCTCAAATGGCATTCTAATGATAGATACACACGTGCAGGGCATATCTATTGACGGTTTATTAACATGTAACTAAACCTTAGTAAATGGTTAATTGCATACTGATTAAACACTTACTTATGAACCTTTTAAATAAAGCATTACTTTATAAACTGTAGTTCTATTGCTGAAGCAGAGATATTGAACAAAGCAGGCACTGAACTATTACACTATCGCTACCATGTGCAGCACAGCATTTTGCTTTAAAAATTCAGGGTTAAATAATTCAGCTTATTGTCCCTGCTGCAAAGGGTTACTTCAATGTCTTTGAAATGCCTTCCAAGTTAAACTGCGATCGTGAATTGCCTTGGTCTAGCGAGCTGCTCCAAATGAGATCATAAATTATCCTCCCTCTGCAGGTCTGCTGCAGCAGTGTCTCTCTCTCTCTCCCTCTCTCACCCCTCTCTCTCTCTCTCTCTCTCTTTCTCTCTCTCTCTCTCTCTCTCTCTGACTTGATAAAGATGAATTGCTGCACAATGAACAAAGCGCAGACTACTAAGAGAGTTATTTCATTAAAAAGTTCAAACAGCAGCATCCTCAATATAATCGATTTTAGAATCTAGTTTATATACTCTAGTTTAGAAGCGGTCTGCCACTACTGTGCTAGCACAGCCAACAGAGATGAATGACGTTAATTCTGTGAAAATGTCATTGCCTAGGGACACTGGTTGAAGTGAAACTTGAAGAAGTTTAATCAGGGAGGCAAATGGTAATCAGCTAATGCTTTCATCATTGCTATGCCTTCATGTGCCTCTGGGTGTTATCACTGAGGAAGGAATTAGCTTCTCATAGTTTTATAGAATGTATGATTGAAGTATTTAAAGTTATGGATGATCTTCCTGACTGCCCTTTCTGGGAGCGGGCCTGAACCCAGCTTAGAGGAACGTGTGCATTGATTTCTGGAGGTCTCAGCTTATCAAGCAGCAACACACTTATTATTATTATTTATTTCTTAGCAGACGCCCTTACTTACAATTGTTACAAGATATCACATTCTTTTTTACATACAATTACCCATTTATACAGTTGGGTTTTTACTGGAGCAATTTAGGTAAAGTACCTTGCTCAAGGGTACAGCAGCAGTGTCCCCCATCGGGGATTGAACCCACGACCCTCCGGTCAAGAGTCCAGAGCCCTAACCACTACTCCACACTGCTGATGAATGAAGAATCGTTCCACATTACAACCCACCAATACGTTTTTTTCTTCTTGTCAGTATGCTTACCAGTGTATGGGCATAAAAACTAGTGTAATGGGCAGAGTTGTGTGACACACTGCAGTTACATTTTCTGTCCAGTCCACTGTCGGTGACGTGACACGAGCTTAAAAGCTCTAAACCACGGATACAAAGCAAACGAGTCTGCTCTTGCATTATGGTTTAATTAGAGGCTGGCTTGCGCCTAGCCTCCGCCCTGGTACAAAGCGGCGCTGTAACTGTTGACCACATTGTAATGCTAATAGTAAAGACGTGGATGGGGACTGGGGTCTTTTTTTTCTTAAAATGTTCCCAGATGCACACACATTACCAAGAAAGCAATACTTCGACATAGTCTCGCAGTAACAGAATTATGCTGTCATTTTCCAGAACAAAACTTTTCCAGCTGGCGAGTACTCGTTTATTCATCCAAAGTTTATATGTACACAGTTTCATTATGTTGGATACTGTTTTTTGTTTGTTTTGCAAACCAGTAAGATAAACAACGCTGATAACAACTAAAAGCTACAGTGTGATCCCAGTGCAGCACTGTATCAATACCGATGGGCCATAACGCCCGACTCCCTGTAAACTGGTTTGCAAACAGTCAAGCAGTGTATTTAAGCATGAAGGGTCAGAGCAGGTACGGTACTTACTTTTACACCTGAGCCCTTGAGAGCTCACCTGGCGATTACACGCATCGCACCAGTCGTGAGTGACCGAGGTCAGGCTGAAGCAGTGCCCCTCTCCCTTCTCCCTCTTCACTCTCGGGTCCTCCTGTCCAAAGATGGACCATGCCTCCCTCCGCGGCGGCTCCTGTCTCATCATCTTCACCACTCCCGATCTCCCTTGGGTTAAGATCGGCATCTTGTTACGACTGCTAGTGTTACTACTGTTGATGCTGTGTGCACCAAACCCGTTTTCCTCACTCAGAGAGCTGAAATCCACGTCTTGATGTAACGTCACTTGCGATGACCGCCTGACACACCTCTGAAAGTTCTGACCATTCATAACAGAACTTGACTCTGGTTCTTTAGCACCGTTTGGCAGAACATGCGGGTTACGTCCGTTTAGCGTGCAAGGTGTCAAACATTTTGCACTAGCAACACTTTTACAAACTATTCCGTTCGTGCTATTCTGTTTCAATAGCACTTCCGCAGCGGCCGGGGATGAACGTGTCCCTGTCAAATCTGCATATTCAAAACAGTTTGTATGGTCATTAACCGCAACATTGATCCTTTTGCATGATTGTAGCACGACATTGCCTTCCCGGTTCCCTTGCGCCACAATGTTTGCAGGAGGATGCAAATGATCCAGGGATGCTGCTGTGGTCACTGTCCGCTTCTTCTCGTTAGATTTCCTCAGGATCCTTTTCTTCTCGCTAGCAGACAGCCGATTAAGAAACAGCTCCTGGTCTTTGTCTATGATATGTTGAAAGCGGTGCTGACCCACCGTACCCGACGCCATTGCAGTTCACCCCGCTGTGTTACAAATGTAAATTAAATTGGAGCGGCAGCGAGTGTGGATGCGTGACAAAGGCTCTGGGCTTTCTAGTTTAGTGCGAGCGGGTACGCGCTTCTTAAAGAGAAAGTGTTAATTCCACGTTTCTGAAAGAAAAAATCGGAAAATCCCGAAAGGGGATTTTCTTTCGAATATTACCCTTCTTGAGGTCGCTCAGTCTTCTCCCGGACTATTTACAAATATATTATTTTTATTATTGTTAATAATAATAATAATAATAATAATAATAATAATAATAATAATAATAATAATAATGTATAATTAATACACCATTGATACACCAAAGAGTATTATTGGGAGAAAACCACATAAAACTTGGTGACTTACCCATATTGTGTGAAATTATAATATAGTTGTGTGTCAAAGTTTTAAACTTGTGCACGTTTAGATTCTACGCATGTTTATTAAGTACACAGAATCACAAAACAGCAAACAGTTCTATATCCAATGAGAAATGCCTAATAAAGAGGAGATGTGATACATTTTACTGGACTAACTAAACGATAATTAATCACAAGCTTTCAAGACCTCAGAGGTCTCTTCTTCAGGTAAAGAGATTGATGTTTACATTCAAAGGTGGCATCAGAACATTAACAAAAAGAACGCATTTTGAATCTAGAATTCACCTGAATTCTGGCTCCTTCAGATAGCATGGTAGAAATATCTAGGCAGACTGATGCTCCAGTCTGAAAGCTGCACAGCGACTTACAGATGAATGTTCTAAGAACACTGAGACAGAGTTGTGAAGTGGAGTTCCAATCCTAAAAGGTCTTCCAAGTTCAGTGCATGGAAAAATAAAGTCTTAAATCTGTGAATCCAGATGTTTTCCCTTTTATCTAACTTCCAACCCTTTTTCTATTGGAAGAATCTTCTTATCAGCAAGGCTACAAGGCAACCTACACTGTTGTATTAATTGATGCGTTCTGACAATAATCACTTTAAAAAATGTAATACTGTATATAGGTCTAAAGTGATTGTAATATTGTTGCCTGTATTAAAAATCAGAATTATTGCTGCATTCAGTACAGCCTGTATAACCACTACCAGCTGTAGGACACTACAGTATTAAACACAGTTAATCAGTCTCGACCAAAGATGGTAAATAGATAACACATACCAGTATCGCAGTCTATGCCAACATTTCTATGTGCTTTTTTCCATATGTTGTGTATGAAAATTGAACTCATGTATTCTTGGCTGCACAGCAGTATTTTCTCATTTGTGTTCCCCAAATTGTAATATATTTGGTGAGTTCTGAGCACTTCAGAATTTATTTACACACACTGTTGACTTTTTCCTGTTTATTTATGTATAGATACACCCCTATAATGTCCCGGTATGCTTACTTCAAACATTACAAGAGTGGCTACAGTTGAATTCCGCACCCTCCACTTTTCTGATAAATTGTCAGTCACTGTAATGGTCTATAGTGTCACATGCCATAGGATGAATGCCAATAGAATCTTCCTTAAAAAGCCTGCTCTGCTCGCCCTCAGAAAACTGTCCACACTAAATAGAAGCAAACCTGTTCTAAAACCAAGTTTAAACTTATTGTTTATACAAGGAAGGAGATGTGGAGTTGGTTATTACATCACTCACACTGTAGGTGTAAAGGCAAGGTCATGGCTGGGCTCTGGCTGCAGTATGTATTTGTAGCTAATTCACTCAGAAAAACATACAGAGCATGAGGACATGAGTCACACTCTACGAATCAGTGATACATATAACGAGAAAGGCCTGTAAGATAATAATGAAACTGCAGTCCACTCAGTAATATACTATAAAGAGAAAGTGTACACATTTAGTTTATCAAGTTTAACAACACACACCTGACCTTGTTATCTGCACACTGTGGTTAATCAAGCTCATAGTAAAACCTGGATAGGTGAAACTGCTATGTAATAAGTCTTGTTTTCATGTTTGCAGAATAGGCATTGTAATGTATGCTGGTTGTTTAACACTAACTAAGAGCTGAGTTGCTGACATTGAAATTGAAATTGAAATTTCCCTTGTGGTGTCAAGACTTTTTTCAACTACAAAACCCCAGTTTAAATTTATCATGAGAATGCACAAAAAAACCCTCAGCCAACATAAGTTAATGTTACAGTCTGCTCTTTGACATGAACCTCAATTAAGAACCACTTCTCTATGCATTTACTGAAAATGTTTACTTCATGAAATCTGTATCTTATTATAGCATCTAGAATGACTACAACAGTAGCAACTTGGAGAGCAACAAAGAATGCCTTCTAATCAGTTACTGTACTTATACGGCCCTTCATTTTAATATAACCGATAAACTTTTACGATAAGCATTTGCTAACTTTCAGTTTTAAAACTTAGTAATGGTTCACAACATAACACAGTGCAATGATCACAGTATCATGTAGTAATTGTAGGACAGTATTGCCACGTGTGAAAACTTTATAAAGCCGAATTCATGTCTTGACCTTTAACTCGCAAGTATTTCTGGGGAAAAATCGATAGTATATCCTGCCCAACTCATATATCCTGCCCAACTTGGAAAAGCTTGGAAACACCACCTTTTCACCAACTTGAGTTAGTTGTCCATAGAAACGAGGTATAATACAGAGCTGGGGAATCCCAGCAATCATCTGCACTGTACTGTGTATGATGGTCAGAGCTGGGTCTTTGCTGATTTTCAGCTGCTTGTGTTGTTTCAAGAGACAATTAAATTTCATTCCCTGCATTGAATTACTAATCTGTTTTATTAATTCTATACTAGCTCAGGGGTTTCAGATCAACACACAGGCAAAGTGTATTGAACCTGTATCCTGCTCTTCTCAATAAGGCAAATGTGCCACCCAGTGGCAGGATCTGGTACTACTCAGAAACCGATTCTAATATAACACAAGCAATTAAACAGTCATGGTATGGCACAATAATATATTGTATTTGACAGACTTACATATATGCATGTAGACAGATGGATAGGGAAAGCTGGGCCCTTTCTGTTGTTATGGTAGATACACAATGACTATGGTTTGCCCTTGCATTTCAAGTGCTTTACCAAGCATGACCATAGTTTTCTGTGCTTCATTATAACTGCATCCAATTTACTACCCTTTGTGATGCTTTTTACCATGGTGATATAGAGAGGGAGCCAGAGTAAACTTGTTTAAATAAAAATTATAAAAAAAACACAAATACAGAAATAAACTCTGTACTGTTGTTTACACAAAAATATAAATTAATTTACAAAACATGACGAGCACTTCCTTAGGCGAGTGGTAGACTCCCTGGCGGATATCGAAAGTGCTGTGCATGTGAAGAAGTTAATGCTGAAGTAGGAGACCCTGTAGAGACCGAACCGGTTACCAGCCAGTTCCATCCGCCGCTGGGAATCAGACACCAGGGCTGGTGGTCAGAGCGCTGAAACTGCAAAGAAAAGAGTGTGAGAGTAACATCCACCCCCCACCACGGCAAAACAAAACCAGAGCGATCAGCACCATAGTCTCACGTGTTGCAACGACTGTTTAAAAAAACATACCTGGAATTTTTCTATTCATTGTTAACATCCGGACAACTTTTTACACATATACATTTAAAGCCTGTTTCAAAGCTCTTTTCAAAATGTCCGCTCTAGTGCACTGGGGTTTGAGATCTGTCCTCTAAATCACTGCAGGAAGAGCGATTTAAAAAAAAAAAAAAAAACACACACAACATAACAAGTGCTCTGGCTTTTCTGTTCCGTACCACATCATGGATCGTTATCGCTGTGTTACCTGTTTGACAACGTGGCCAATAATCCTTACACTATCAGTGCACTAGAGCAGACATTTTGAAAAGAGCTTTAAAACAGACTTTAACGTTATAAGTGTAAAAAGTTGTCAGGATGTTAACAATAAAAAAATAATTCCAGGTCCGTTATTTAAACAGTTGTAGCAGCATGTGGGGACGTGGAACGCTACTTTTTCGGAACCCCGCTACTTACTCTTTAACATTAACTTATTTCTCAAGTGCCTTGGAGAAGGTTCTGTGTTGGATGATCAGCATTTAATTACAGCCCCCCCTATAGCATGGAATAGACTAAGATTACGTTTATTTTAATTAGTAAGTTAGTTTGGTCTGTTGCTGGTCATCTTGCCAGGACACCCTTGTAAATGAGGCCTCGGTCTCAATGGGTTTATGAATAAATAAATAAATAAATAAAATGAACAGTAACCTTAGTAGCACTGTAATTACACAATTAACAGGCACTGATCATCTCATACAATTACAAAGCGATATTACCATGGAACAAAATACATAACACATGTGTAATCAACTGGACTTAAAAGTATTACCAATGTAGCTACTTCCAGTATTTCCTATGTTACTTGTATTCCTTTCTCTACCTATCTGCTGCCCTGAATACAAATTCAAAACGTCCTTCTGGACAAGACCTGGGGTCTAACTGAATCTCCTGAAGCTCACCTCTCAATGATACAGTTATTGTGCTGCAGCTCCTGTGCCACTGCCTGCATCTCGTCTCTCAGAAGCCGAATCCTGGAAAAAAAACGTGAAACACAGCATTTAACACTGCATTCCCTGAAAAACAAATATATATTTTTAATCTTGAGATTAAAAGCACTAAAACCAGGATTGCAGCCGAGCCCGGCTCTTTTGCATTGTGGTTAAGACGCTCGCTAGCGGTGCGCGGGGTCGCTGGCTTGTGCATAGCCTCCGCCCTGCTACACAACACTGTAATGTATTTATTTGTGAATGGCCAGGCCTTAGCCAGATATATTTGGAAGTTAGAAAGTGCGAGAGTTTAGTAAAGGTAAAGGTAGGTATGCTGCCGGAAGAAAAATATGTAACTGCTGCTATTCTAATATAAACAATTGTTCTGAAAACTGAAAATGCTCTTATTCTAACTAACATACTGATAGGAAAATCAAAATGACAATTTTTTGGAGAAGGTTTTGCTAGATGCTAGAGACGCTGCTGGACTTTTTGCACTGATGCATCAGTGAATACAGATAATTGCCTTTTGATTCTCTCTTAAGAACCCAACGCTCCACAGGCATATTCCTAAAAGACCCAAACCTCTACCCTGCCCACCTCAGAGCCATCTGTGCGTGGCTGTCCTCCAGATATGCGGTTGACGGGTCGGACCAGGGCGCCTCCTGCTGGATCCTCAGCAGAGCGTTTTTCAGGGTCTGTGGGAGAGAAACAAACAAAACAGGAGTCTGTGCTTTAACATGTACCTACTGAGTTTTTACTGTTCTTTACTTCACTTTTATGGGCTTTAACCATGGTCTGTCACCTTTTAATAGGGGCATCAATACCATGCTGGGGCATTGGATTAGTACCCCCTACTGCCCCACACCATGTAGTGCAATTCCTGGTCTTCCTTGGAGGTCATGTGTACAGGCACTGCTCCAGTGTGGAGGTGGTACCAGCCTCCCTTCTCGTTATAACAGACAGGCTATTCCCCTGTACTCTACTGGACCAAGCCCCAGCATCTCCACAGGGAAGCCGAGCCCCAGCATCTCCACAGGGAACCCGAGCCCCAGCATCTCCACAGGGAAGCCGAGCCCCAGCATCTCCACAGGGAAGCCGAGCCCCAGCATCTCCACAGGGAAGCCGAGCCCCAGCATCTCCACAGGGAAGCCGAGCCCCAGCATCTCCACAGGGAAGCCGAGCCCCAGCATCTCCACAGGGAAGCCGAGCCCCAGCATCTCCACAGGGAAGCCGAGCCCCAGCATCTCCACAGGGAACCCGAGCCCCAGCATCTCCACAGGGAACCCGAGCCCCAGCATCTCCACAGGGAACCCGAGCCCCAGCATCTCCACAGGGAACCCGAGCCCCAGCATCTCCACAGGGAACCCGAGCCCCAGCATCTCCACAGGGAACTCGAGCCCCAGCATCTCCACAGGGAAGCCGAGCCCCAGCATCTCCACAGGGAACTCGAGCCCCAGCATCTCCACAGGGAACTCGAGCCCCAGCATCTCCACAGGGAAGCCGAGCCCCAGCATCTCCACAGGGAAGCCAAGCCCCAGCATCTCCACAGGGAACCCGAGGCCCTAGACGTTTCTAAGACAACGTGACTCACCTTGCTCTGGTGATCCTGGCATCCCTCCAGCTCACCAAAGAGACTCTTGAAAACACTGTTGAACTCTCTGAGCTGAGTCTTCATCTCGAACAGCGCGCTGGAGAAACATGGGGTGGGAATAAGAAGGACAGTGCAGTGTCCTTTAGTAGCTTCATTTTCACTGCTCCCCTCATCACTTCTTTGTTTTCTAACACATCTGCTCAGCTTGGAAAACACCTGACAGAACAGAACTATAGGAACAACCCTCAATAGTTCTGACATGAATATGTCTTTAAGAACACATTTTTAGGATCCTCATTAAAAATGTAGATCCTATTGCGCTGATCGTGTCTGTCTGCCTGATCATGTCCGTCTGTCTGTCTGACACAAACATTTTTAGGTTCTCCATTCAAATGGTGGACCCTTATGCACAAGTTGTAGATTAATGTAGATCATTTGCCATCCTTTAGTTAAAATCTGTTAACACCGACAGGATTACCTTCACTGCACTGCTTACCTGGTCCAACAGCCAGACACAGAGAGCACAGCCTGGTACTTCTGTACACATTCATCTCGGAATAAGGACTTCACTTTCTTCACATGCGTTGTCAAGTTAATCCTAGTGAAGCGCCAAACGAAACGTTACCAACATAAACCTCATACAAAGCACTGTAGCAACAGCCATCAATGCACAATTTGAAGAGAATTTGCTTGGAGTGCGTCTTCCTAATGTCAGAATATTCGCATTAAGGTATTGAAGCGTAGTGTATTATTTATACTTACTTTTCAAACTTGTGTATCTGTTCATCGTTATACAACAGGTCTGTAAAAAGTAAACATGGTTATATTTTCAGATTTACTGGCTTTTCTTCTGGGTATCTACTTGACCTTTCACCTCTAAAAGGCACAGACTGAAATGCTGTCTGCAGAGCAATCGGCATGACGTCTGATTTGACATTTGAAAAGGTGAGAAGCAGACAGATTATGAGTGCGCTCTGTCATCAGGTACCTCTGTGATCAAGGACACAGACCACACTCAGTAGAAATCATTCTGCGATGTATTTGTTGAGGTATCATTAACCCCTTCAGGACCATACAATGTTTAGTCTGAACAGCGTATAGAGACAGAGATAGATACGTGATGTTGCACTCGTGACAGGTCTTAGCACACTTTGATATCTATAAAGCAAAAGTGTACAGTGTGGGTGTGTATATACATAGGCAGCGTACTTACTGACTGTCATTTTGTCTTTCCGGTACTGATGGTATATTGCCAATATCATTTCCAGCAAGTAGTCCATCTTCTGTGTGCTGAAAGAAAGCAGTGGGAATAGCTGCAGTATTTGAGGTGCAGAACAACAATTCCCATTCAGTCGGCATTAGCAGGGCTTTACCGGTAAATTGCAGTGAAGGGCAATACATTGAACCAAGCCAGACCAGGACCAAGCCCAACTCAGACCATGCCCAGCCTAGGTAAGACCCAATCAGATCCGACCCAATGTTAAACAAGCATACCCTTATAAAGGTTTACCGTGGTATAACATGCTAAAACCACAGTAAATGCATATTACAACCATAAAAGCAAGATAGACTACAAAATGACACTGCAAACTTGTTGATCTCCCATCAATAAAAGACTAAATGCCCTTCTGGACCTTGAGATTTCTTTAGAAGTAATTTCTTTTACTGAAAGGCTCCCAGTACAAACTCAGAAATCTGGCAATAATTCAACAGTTCCAGCTCCGAGAAGCTTCAGGGCATTGATCAAGGTTCAGGAATAAAAACAGAAGTGACAGAACAATGAAACACGAAAGCACCGTGGTCGAGCTGCAGATAAATCTAGAGCAACATAATATTGCGGTCTGAAGACAGCCTAGGATGTACTGTGCCTTTTCCCTCAGTCACTCATCTAACATTGGTGTAGACACTGCCATACTAAAATAAATAGAAAATGAATCAATTCAACTGGTACCGTGTGAGTATGTGTGTCTCTGTGAGTGTATGTCAGGGAGTGTCTGTGACAGACAGCGAATGAATCCTAGTCAACAATCTCCCTCCTGACCTGTGAGGGCGCTGTGTAATGGGCACAGTGTGCCCCGGACTGGATGGTTTGACAGTTCAATCCAGGGTCAGTTGGAAGTCGGTCATCCAGGAAGGGGCGGAGCCACAATACTAGAAGTCATCGCCTTAATGCGGTAGGCGATGTGTCAGTCACGAATTGGACTCGCCACCGAAGGAGGCGTAACTCAGGGTATTTCAGGGGATGTGGCCGAGCAATCTGGTCCTTCGATTGGTTACGGAAAGGACCCGTTTAGGAAACGGAAGTAATTTATTATTGTGCGTGTTTTGTTTGTTTGATTGTGCTGTTTTATCGTTTGTCACTGTTAGACAGCTAACACTAACTGGGAGCTGTCGCTACAAGCCAGCACCAAAACCCAGACTACACTGCACCACTGTCTCACAAACTGTTGTCTTTCACCCCACCTGCACATGAGCACTCACTGTCTGGAGAAGTGACCGTGTCTGTGTTGGGTGTGATTATAAAGTGTCGTATTACTTCGGGACTGAAACCCCTGTTTTGCACGGAGCGATACACATTGCTGTGTAGAGCCCATGCTTATTATCTAAGTGTTGTTGACATGCAACCCAGTCAAATAAAGGAGCTCTTTTATTGAACTTTCACTGTCTGGTGTGTGTTATTCCTGCGCACTGTGTGTGTATGCGAGTGTGTATGTGTGTTTATACTCACGTTTTATCCTCTGCTAGTGTTTCCGAGTGCTTGGACCACTCTGCTTTCATTCGGTCCAGTTTGTTTTGAATGTCATGGATGCTGTTTATGTAACCCAAGAGGGTTTCCTGTAACTGAAATGGAAAAGAAACCCCAGCAATGCTTAACAAAGAGCTTCTCCTCTAAAAGTCAATCTCTGAATAAGAGAGAGGAGATGCAGATGCGAAACTCCAAATGGAAGAGGAAACGTCGGTGCTCTCGGTATTCCTCACAGTACATACCAGCTGCAGCTTCTTCCTCTGCTCTGGGTAGTCTTTGAGCTCCGGCACATTGGTGTCCACTGCAAACCCGCAGCTTGATTGAAAACGAGTTCAACGGAATAGCATTAGGCAGGACAGTAGCAGGAGGGCCAACAGAAAAATAAATTACAGAATGATAAAACACAGAAAAGTACTAAACAAATGCTGTGTGTTCTGGATAAATGTACTGGAGTCTATTAGCTACACTGCCAAGATACTTGTAGCTACAGTAAAATGTATACATTGTTTTTTATGCTAGCTTTTTAGAAAATAGCAGTCACGTTCCACTTTATATTAAGGGTCTCTAAATACATAACCGAGTATGTCACTGCAATGCAACTACACCACTATTACAGTAGAACAGGGAAGAGAGCTGTTTTTTTTATTTTTTTTGCTTGTTGTGGGGAAGACGAGTCAGTCAGAGTTGCACAATGTGTTGTGACTTACAGCCTGTACACCCTCTCCTCAGCACTCTTGCAGAAAGACAGCATCAGGTTCAGCATGTTGATTTTCTGTACCGCATCCAGCCTCATATTTTCCCTGTTAACACAAAGCATACCCAGTTAGGAGTTTGTGTACAAAATTAGGATGCAAAGTTAAAAAGTTTTATCAAATCAATATGTTTTATCAAATCAATACATGGAACCCATGTTAAATCATGGTAAACTACAGTAAATCATAGTACAAGTATGTTACTCGTTTATATGGATAGAGATGGTGTTTCATACAGGTTTTTGTCCATACTTACATCAGCCAGTAAAACCCTTGCAATACCAATGCCTGCCATTTCAGTAAGGAGTGGCTTATTCTTAAATACTGGTGCACTGTGCTCACTATGCACTGAGAAAAAGGAACAAGAAAAGAAACAGAACTCTCACATTGAGCACCGAAATGACTAGCAGTAAATGACAATAGGTTTAGACTCTTTAGACAATAGTCAGCTGTTTATTTGTACAGAACACACATACCTTTGACAAACTGTAATCGGCAAGAACATCAAACCTTGGTGGAAAAAACGGGATTTCAGCTTTAATGAAAGCAAAGAAAAATAATTAAAACCAGAACATCACAATGTTGGCAATTTTATAAACAATTTCTTTAAATGAAACATGGAATAAACTACAGACTAACTAAGCATTGCTGTTAAATGAAGGACATTGGTATTTGTATTCCACACCCGAAGTTGCTAAATTCTTTCCTTCAGAAACGGTTTGTTATGTCCAGGAATGTACCATTCAGCTGGTAAATAGATAACCTATTACACAATATCCTGGACAAAATATCAAAGAGAATCTGTTGAAAAAGCTACTGAAATGACAATGGGAGTGGTGCAGTCTCCTCTCCTCCACTGATATCACCGTTGCCCCCTGGCTTACGTTCGCGAAACTGCACTCCGATGAGCTTCTCTGGTTTGTCTGGCTTCTCGGGCTCCAGGCTCACCACGAACAGGGGCTTATCCTGGGAGGTGGGGGGGAGGCTCCCCACCTTCATGCTGGCCTCGAGGGGGTAGTAGTGCCCCTCAAAGAGGTACTGCTGGCACTTGGGATGGATCCTCGCCAGTTTGAAAACCTCCTCCATTAAAATAGAGGCCCTGTCACGGCAAACGAGAGAGACGACTGCATTTGTCCTTCACCCAAGTTAATCAGGCATGTATACTTTCGAGGTGTGCTTTCTAATTCACAAACTCATTTACTACTTACTTAGCCCTTTCAGCACTGCAAAGAGACAATCCTACCAGAACTAAATAAATAGTTTCAGTGTCTTGTATGGATTTTATAAACACCTTTAACAAGGACAACTTCACAACCTAAGATACTCCAAGAAACATGTTTTAAGACACATTTTTACTCTGTGGATGAACAGAACAAACTAGCGCCAACACGCCTGGGCCCAGCACTCACGTATTATAAGAGTGGATGTAGATTTGGTGTAGCGTGGCCTGCTGCAGTGAGAACACGTGGATCACCACTCTGTGAATGATATCCGTGGTCCCAGCGAAGAACTGGTCGAAGCCCCAGCACGTCTCCTGGTTCGCTTCCAGGATATTGGCCAGGACTGGAACCAACTGGGACTTCAGGCCTCTGCAACACAAAGGGAAGGCTGGCTTGCTTGCTGGCTGCACCTGCAAGTCTTTCAATTGTGTAATATAAAAAGCGGTGCGAGGACACTCACGCGGAGAGCTGACACGCGACCGGCAGATCGTAGCTCCACTCTATCTGACCGTCTTCCAGACGCTGAACTCCCGATATCGCCCCCCTCGGCTTCTCCGTGGTGATTTTATACCTGGAGAGAAGAACAGCTGAATCACTGAAAGATACTCTTTAAAATTACAAAACAAACAGAATCCACAGTTATTTCACAAAGGTACAACATTCACAACCAATTACAAAAGAAATATACACAGCGGGGTCAGTGGATATCACATTTCACACAGCTCTTTGTATCTATCTATCTATCTGTTAATCAAGCTTTCTCTTTACCTGCTACACAGCTGCAGTGTTTCTGAATCTTGGGCCGGGGTTTAACAAATACCACCATAAGGATAAATTACTATTTCAGTAGCAATTCAAATTGCCGCAACTAAAAACATCTAAATCACAGTGTGTTTGTTTTGTCACTTGGGTATATCTTGATAGCTAGTTGTAAATGTGTACCCTGCCAGTGCCCGTGTATATCTCTGCGTGTGCTGTGATGTGCGTACATGATCTGCTTGTTCTTGCGTGGTCCTCCGAAGGGTATGAACGGCAGGCTGCCAGCGGCGGTGTGGTAGAACGTCACTCCGATGCTCCAGAGATCCACTGCCACCCCGTAGGACTTCTGCTGCGGTTTCCTGAGCACGGCTCGCTCATACAGGTCCGGGTGCTATGGGGACACACAGGGGCATGTCACGAGATACACATGCAATCTGGACTTACAGGTATGCACACTACAAAAATCCCAGGTAAAAACAGGTTGACACACTTCCACATACATTGCATTGGAGATCTGCATCCCCTCCCCTCCGGTCACTTTGTTACTCACTAAGTACTCCTCTGTCCCGTAGAGGGAGAGAAACTTCTCATCGTCCTCCAGTTCCCGGGCCGCCCCGAAGTCTGTGAGCTTGTAGATGGAGCACCGGTCCTCCCCCACGCGCCGCATGATGTTACCAGGCTTGATATCCCTGTGCACCACCCCGTTCTCACGCAGGTGGTTCATCCCAGCCACTGCCAGGGCAGAGCACACAGACAGTCAGGGCATTCACAACACAAAGTGCCCTCTCGCCAAGGCATTTCAAAAACATTTCTACCACTGCTTGTTCGAGGAGCGTTGCGTGTAACTTATTCTGTAAAACCCAGGTCCTCAAAAAGCACCCTCCTACAAAAGCATAATTTGTCTTGGGTAGGCAGTAGTTTTCTCAATAACTCGTGCAAAAGAATGTCATCTAGATCCTCTGTAAAATGTAAGTTTGACACCCCCTGGCTTCTGATACACTCAACAACACAAGCTAAAAGATGACCATGGAAAGATTGTTCAAGCAGTTCTCCAGACAGAGAGCATGCAGATCTCTACAGTGTATGTAGATTGCCAGGTTACACTGTAGACCTGCACTCACCTACACACTGCAGCACTATGAGGAACTCAGACTCCGGGAGTCCGAACGCATGCTCTGGGTCCTCCAGCTGGTTGAGCAGACTCCCTCCGGAGCAGAACTCCATCACCAGAACCTTCTGCTTGTTGTTGACGTGGGTCTGAGAAAGAGGAATGGAAGCTTTTCTTAGATTGCAGACTACAGTATTAAAGAGAGAACAATATGAATCAGAAAGCAAACACCACGGTCACATTGATAGCCCCCCTATAATTTTCAACCACTTCCCTTTTTTCATTATTCCCTTGTTTCCTTTACTCCACGACACATACTTCCTAGAATGTGGAACTTCGGTAACTTCAGTGAATTCCAGCACAGACATGTTTCTGCACATTTCCTGGGTTTCACAGTCCTTGGGTCAGTTATCCAACCCACAAAGTAATTCCCTACATCCCCTGGTTCACTACCACGGCTCTCTGCTTACCACCTCCTCCACAGCGAACAGCTTGACAATGTTGACGTGGTTCAGCTTCCTCAGCATCTCAAACTCCCTCATCTGGACCTCCAGGGGCCGCTGGTAACTCACGTTGTTGAACACCTTCACTGCAACCAGCTCTCCGGTTTTCTGAGAAACCACGGTAAACACTTAGCATGATTCACTGTTTGATGCACTGCTGTCACACATTCTGTACCTTGAAAACATCATGTTGGTAAAGGTGTGATAATATTGCTAAAACACAGCCTGCCTTGAGTGTACAGTAGCAGTGGCAGACACATCTAAGATGGTAAGCTGACAAGCTGGGTGTCTACCATATCTAACATTCGCTTGTCATCTTCTTTGACAATGGTAAATCTGCATTTTGCAGTTTTCCCCCATGCTTCTGCCCTGATTATACAATGCGTTCACCATAGTTTAAAATGATTTGCCATGTGTTTTAATATATGCTTCAACACAATGAAGCATGCTTACCTTTGCTTTACCATACATTCACTGTTATCACTTTGCTGTTTCACTGTGGTAAGCTTTTACAACGTATCAAAAAGACAAGTACACATTTGTATTATTCTATGTGAGAAACAGAGAGATTAGCATGAAGTTAAAGGCAGTGAGCGGAACCCTTGCTTATAGTCACAAATATATTCCTCCACGTGATTTAAGATCAGCGCATGCAGGACTGCTGTGCCTCCCACAAGGACACACAAAAAGCAAGGGAGAGAGGGAGCTTCAGTCACTGTGCTCCCAGACTGTGGAATGCCATCTCATATCAGACGTGCTACATCATCGTGGACTGAAGTCAAAATTAAAAACCTACTTTTATAGTTTACCTTTAAAACTGTGTTTTACAATGTGTACATTTTTCTTTTTACTTTAAAAAAAATATATTTTTAACAATATATTATACCAAACTATTTCTACTCTATTTCTCTATACAAATGTATTTTATTTGTTTTGTCTTTTACAGTGCTTTGAAAGACGCTATATAAATCTGATTTGATTGGTCACTCCCACCTTGTTCCGTGCTTTGTACACGCTGGCTGTCGCCCCCTGACCCAGCACATCATCCAGTGACCACAGGTAGTTGACCGTGCTCAGCATCATCTTTTCAGACTCCAAACAGTCAGCTGGCTTCAATTCTACACAGAGTAAGGGAGAAGGAAGCTGTACACCACTGGCAATACCTATAACTGCTCCTGTTCCAACAATAGCAGGTAGGGTACAGAATACATAGCTATGGCCAAAAGTTTTGCATCACCCTATGGGATGATCTAATTTTGCTTCATGAAGTCAAATGAAACCAGCTGAATAATCTTACATTAACATATTGGATTACATACCACTTTGTAGTATTTCACGTACCTAATGAAAAACTGACAATTAAAAAATGACATTTCAAAATCTAACATGAAATACTGTACTACTATTATGGCTTCCAGTAGACTTTTGCAATATCATTTTGTAGTTTGATTACATGATGTTGCATAAAAGATCTAAATTAAGTCATAATACAGTTTTAAAATAAATATATATATTTCTCAATCCTAAAATTCTAAAGTGATGCAAAACTTTTGGCCAGAGCTGTATGTCAAAAATAAAATAAATCAAAGCCAAGGAAGATGAGATGGTAAACCAAATAAGTTTAGCATCATTTACTCTGTTTTCCTTCTGTACCTTAAAAAGAAAAAATGTCAGAAAGAGCTTATACCTGCAAATGTTAAACAAATCCATGTATATTATATTTCTATGAGTCTCTGGTAGAAGCTTGAACAGATAAACCCATTCTTGACACATTTGCACACTGATCTGTTCAAATACTTCTGTTACTATTAAAGCCGACTACCACTTGATATTGTTTAAAGTAAGGCTTAAGGAATGTGTGCTGGTTGAACACTTACCTGTCTGTGCTGCTGGTTGAAGATAGCAGCTAGGCTGAGCGGTTCTTACCCATGCAGGTGAACACGTCCACACTGCGTCAGTCGCTTGAGGAACAAACAGGTGCTGCAGTGTTCTTTAAAACTTCACAAAGGAAGCGGGCTACTTCCTGCCTACAAAATACGATAGAAAGAAAAACAAAACAATACCAAAGTTCCATTGACCCAGTTTATAAGATGCAGTTAACTTTACACGGGCAGTTTCGAGGTTACGGGTTAGAGCAGGGGTTCCCAAACCGGAACACCTGCGCGCGGCAAAATGGTTTAGAGGGACAATATTCTCCCCAAATAACCGGCAAAGCAATGTACGTTTTACATTAACACTGCTGTTAGATGCTTGTGGTTAGCACATACCACAGTGATGTCAGAACAATACCTCAATAACACTGTGTACCATAATACAACGTGTCAAGAGAACACAATGTCACATATCAGGGGTTATTTTTAACCTTTGAGACACCCTGCCGTTTTCAAATGGATTTCTTTATCAACATCCCTTGAACCATATATTTAAAGCATACACATTATTATTATTATTATTATTATTTATTTCTTAGCAGACGCCCTTACCCAGGGCGACTTACAATTGTTACAACATATCACATTATACATTATTTCACATTATACAGATATCACATTATTTTTACATACAATTACCCATTTATACAGTTGGGTTTTTACTGGAGCAATCTAGGTAAAGTACCTTGCTCAAGGGTACAACAGCAGTGTCCCCCACTGGGGATTGAACCCACAACCCTCCGGTCAAGAGTCCAGAGCCCTAACCACTACTCCACATACAATGCATTTGTGTGCATACACATTATATACATCTGCATCCATATGTTTTGGCTACATTCACACACCGCATACTGTACCTAACAATGCACACTACCTTCCTAACAGCTTGGGGCTGTTTAGGGACATGCGCATACTGACTTCCTAATAGTTGCATAATAGTGCATTTAAGAGCATAACACAATTTACTTCGTTTTAATACATTAAATATGTCGATTTATTCGTACAGTTGTATATCGTTCACTGGTTTCATTTTTAACTTGATACATTGAAGCCGATTTCAAAAAGGAAAAGGCTACTGAAATAATCTACAGTAGCTATTGGTTCAATAATACAAGCATTGATGTTGCATATAAATCAATCGCTACATAGTGTATTATTATTATTTTTTAAATAAATGAGACAACTCATTTTACATTTGCAGATCGATAGATTTTGCTCTGTAACAGATGGCACAAGAAAATAAACGTACCTTTTTTTAACGTGCTTCTGTTTTGAACACTTCTAGTCCCCAAACTATAAAAAGCGTTGTGCAATCGTGGAATACCCAAACAAATGACTCGCTCTGATAAAGTTACGAAGTACCTGAACTTTATCAAGGCTTCTAACTGCATTAACAAAAGACAGGAACTAACGTCATTTTCGCTTCGTTACTTCCCTTGTTCATTACATGTTTTGAAACTTATCTTCTTAAAGAGACAGGACTCTAAAGACTTACGTTCAAAGTTTGAAGGTGGAAACAGACGAATTTTAAATCTCGTTTTATTTAAAGTTGATTTAGAATTGACACTATGGAACTTACATTTGTGTAGCGTAGTCTTACAAAAACGTTATTTAAAAAAAATGTTTATCCTAGATTTTTGCTAACGACCATTTGCTTCAAAGTTAAATAAATTGAATATATTCATTTAGTTTACCTGTATAAATCTACAAAGTTAAAAGTACTGTATATATCACACCATTCCTGTGTAATGGCCACTTCACACCTGCTACAATAAGGTCTGCAGAAGACCTTTTTGGTTTATGTGTTATAATCAAGGGGGTCAGATGGGGGCAGTGTTGTTTTTTTTACATTGGTTTATTTTGTAATAAATAGATTTCTACAAATTTACAAAATAGATTCTAGTGAAATTAATCGTTTTCAAATTATCATCAACAACCTCACAATTTAGGCAATGCAGCATACCCTGTCTCTAAAAAGCGTATGGGCTTGCATTTTAAAAAATATTTTGTCTGAGGTGCTGTAAAATAAATAAATAAATAGGAACTAACTATGTATTTCCTTTCCTGAACAGTAATGTGTGACAGTGGCCTTCCAGCATCTTGTAGCCTCCACCTCTAGATTTTGCAGCAGGAGACAGCCCCACATGCTACTAAACCAGTATTAATTTCTTTATCCTGATATAGGAACAATCTCAGCCTGTACAGCATTTGGATCTCATACCCATGTTTTAGAGAAGTCCCCTATCAGTTTATCCCAGAGCATGGTCTTCAAAGACTGCAACTGAAAAATTCTCTTAGATTACATTCCAGGAAATCCCAGCTACCATTATCACTTTACAACACAGGCGTTCTGTACCTGGGCCCTCTTCACTGGAGGGATGCATTACTGCCCAAAGTCCAGAAAACAATAAAGACGGTGCCTCTGCGCACTACAAAGCCAGCCGTGTGTTTTCTCTTGGAGTTTATAGATGCTACTGCTCCCAGTCTTGGCTGTGAAGCACAGCTTTGTAAGCGTGAGACTGTAAATGGACACCAGGTGTGACTTTTTCCCTCCAGCGATAATGAGCTGCTGTACTTTCGACTCGCGGAAACTCATTTGCAATTCCCAGCCTTAGCAACCAAAGGTGTTCCGGATAGAGATTTGCAGAGTGAAAAACTGGCATTTTTTTTCTTTCTTGAATTACTTGACGTCGTTAACTCATTCAAATATTATTATTATTATTATTATTATTATTATTATTATTATTATTATTATAATAACTCAATCATTCATTATATGTTTATAAGTATTCAAGCTGAGAGTGTATTTCGATAGCCCCTTTTTTGGAAACGATAGCCAGTCCGGTGCGATTCCTGTAATTAGCAGCACTATCCAGACCCTATGTGTGGTGTGGTTTTGGTTTATTTTTCTGTCCGACTACCACCAGACACCCCACAGCGCAGGAGTTCGCAGGACCATTCAGATGTCACTTCCTCAGTGAAGCTTCTTGAAATAAATCACAATTAAGAAATACCCCCACCAGGTGGCACTATACTCCAGAAAACCACCTGCAAGATGGAACATTTGACTGCAAGTGGCAGCTAATAATGAAATATTCACTATGAAAGATGTTTCATCTTTAGGAAATTAAAAAAAAGAATGAATATTAAAATGAGCAAAATGCACACGTGAACCTACACAGAACCAAGAGGGTGGCAGTAGAAAAAGGTGGAACATCTTCCACTGTAAATATTGCTTTTCTGGTCGTCACTTGTTTTTCCCCAACCTTTGTTCTTTACTGCCTTCCAGTAAGTAGTTTTCCAAAGTTTTTATTTTTTATCTCTAGCTGTGGTGCTACAACTCTGCAACTCAACCTACTCTACTTTCTGATGGCCTCTTTAAAGGATCCTCTGGAAATGTATACTTGACCTGGCATATGTATTTCTGGGAAGTATTTTTGAAATGAGATTGAATTGAATTTTAATTGAGGTTTCTAATTAGGTTTTAAATCCCCTGTCTATTTCCAATCTGTAACACCAGCTGTGCAGGGGCCCTACTTTAAAAACTGGTACTAACTAGTCCTGCGATGTGTCAGCTCTTGAACCAAACTGAACCAGGTGAGACACTGAAGAGTATTGTATTGCACTGCAATTCTGAACAGTATAGGAATGCCAGTCTACAGATTTCAGTTACAGTGTATCTAGATGGCAGATCTTTACATGTCATCTGCAAACCATATTCTTTGTGTTAACATTGTGTTAACATTTCTACATGTACTAGTCCGTCAGTCATTGTGTTCACAAGATAGGAATGTTCTTAGTATAGAGTTTACACATTATCCCAACGATAACGGTTTACAATGCTGTCTAAACTTGCAAACGTTATCAGAAATATCAATGGGGAGTATAGATGTTGGTCTTGATGCTTATACACTAGTATCTATACAGTGTAAGATTTCATATTCAGTATTTATTCATAGTTCATTTCATGTAGAGATCAGTATCTTACACACATTAATATTGTAGGTATTTATTCTAAACTAAAGTTCTTACTGTTATCGGTTATCTACCAACTTCACCAATCTGTTTAAACATTTAGGAAATGAAAGCGAACACAAAATCAAATGAGACTGTAGTTACACTGTCCTGCAATGAACATATGTTAAAACTGGGTAGGCATTTCTGTGAATGCTCTGCTGTGCTGCGCTAGGGTCTAATGTTTCCCAGAGCTCAGACCACATCTGTGGTGCTGCAAAAGTTAAGTTTCAAAGGGATTGTGGAATCTGAATTTCCTGCCCAGCAAAGTAAAGCAGTTGAACCGAGCTGAGAGAATGACTGAACTGGGATACAGGGCTGAGTATCAGGCGCTTGGCTTCCTTGTGCCCAATGAGAGATGTGATTTTCCAACAATATTGTCTGTGATAGCTGACTCATATTAAACATTGAAACTTTCAGCAAGCGTAAGCATTGTTGCGTTCACTTGACTTTGCCTTTATTTATGCATTTAAAAAAAAAAGTTATTTAAAATGTATTGTCATGTATTTATCATTGAAGTTTGTCCTGTTAAAATATAGACTGGCATTCAAATCACTTTTCAGTAGTCTAGTTTTAGATCAAAGAAAGTGTTGTCAAGCGCTGACGAGCAGCGGCAGGCCAAGCGTTTGGTTTGCCTTCAGCGCTGTCTCACAAACCCCAGCTGCTGGACACATTTCCAATACAAGCCAAGATAACCTGCCTCAGTAGCACCACTGGAGTGGAAAACCTCAAAAAAAGGCAGCTGTAAAACTAAACGACAATCACTTATACTATTTTACTTACTAAAAGGAACAATGGACAGTCTATTAGACTGATCCAACAGCTTTTAAAATAATCTGAACAATGGGAAAGTATTAAGTAATGTGGTGGAGTTCCCCATATTGAGAATGAAAGAGGCCACTGAAACTAGAGCTAGTTTCTCCCCACAAGGATATCTATGAGCCAGATACAGTACACGTGTTATTTCAAAGGAAGCCGTGATCTTGTAAGTCTCTTGTAGTCGGTCAGCTGCTGAACTGCAAATCTGCTGCCAGCAGGAGACACCAGCAGCACCTTGCAAGCACAGCTGCAAAACTCCACGCAGAACTGCTGAAGACAATAAAGCGTATCAAAAAAGCTGAACCACATGGCGAGGCAACAGGGCTGAATACAGGCCAATTCATAAATATACCATATGAATGAAAACCCATTATTACAGAACATGTTGGAGCTCCAGGCACATAGTTTGCATGGCACTCTGAAACACAGTGCACAGTGATCCAGTTCACCATGACTGTTCAATTAATGTTGTTGAAGCTGACACCCTGGGATCCTTCAAGAAGCTGCTTGATGAGATTCTGGGATCACTAAGGTACTAACAACCAAACGAGCAAGACGGGCCGAATGGCCTCCTCTCGTTTGTAAACTTTCTTATGTTCTTATGTTCTTAAGAAGCTTAAAAGTATCATGACAGTCACACCAGAATCCCAGGCTGCAACAGGGAAATGAAAGGCCACTATGTCACATGTCTCTATGGAATGGGAAACGCCTCAAAAGCCAGCTGCTGATTGGTCTACATGCAGTCGGAAGAGCGTCACATTGTTCAGAGTGGACACTTATGCACAGATTCTCTAACAATCTAAATTGTGATCTGCCTTTAATTTTCACAACTTATCAGTCTTTCAGAGTGCATTTTGGTATCATGTGGATTTTATGCAATTTTATTTTTACATTTAGGAGTTGCAACTTCAGAGGTAGCAACACAGAATTCAGTCAATGAATTTGACATACCGTGAAATGTATCACATACTACTACACATTGAGACAAAAGAAGAGAGTCAGGGATATCTATAGCAAGCAATGTTTATTTAAAAAAAAAAAAAGGTTTACTACAAGAACTACACATATACTCATATAAGGTTTATCTTAAGACTAAACTTCTATTGCTTTGTACCCAAAAGAATAATGTACCTCTGTAATGTACAACATTGTATATACAAGTACATTTGAACACAGGTTTATTCATGTAATATATAGACATTTGAATGGACAACTATAAATATATTGACATTACAGTCTATTTTTGTATATATTTATTTTTTTTAAGACAAGAACTACCAATAAGAAAAAAAAGGTCCCACTCAACCGGTACACAAGCGCACAATGGACATTTCAAGTGCATTATGGGAACTGAATGCAGATTGGAAAGCTGGAAGTGTTGGCATGACAACAGTACTAGGTACAGCTTCGAGCAACAAAACAAAAAAAAAAAAAAAAAAAAAAAAGGCTTTGCTTTTGCGCCACATGTATTAATAGTTAATGCTTACTTCTTACATCTTAAATGAACAGAGAATACCAGTAATCCAGTTTCATTAAGGTTGGGGTGAACGTCACACATGGAACGCATTTGAACCCGCTACATTTCTCCTAATGTATGATTTCTGCAATGATGCACACAAACAGGCCGATTGGGTACTTAGTGTGAATTCCATTCAAAAGAACAACCACACAAACAAGCAGTGTTATTTCCAGGTTCTCTAGGTATTTAATGACTTAGCAAATGCTGCTCATGTAGGGAGGAGATATGCCTGTCTGCGATGTCTGTATAACAAAACAAAATCTCTTAGGACCCTAGTGCATCAGGTACGCTTTTGGATGTAAATAGTACAGAAGTACACTGCCGGAGACAAATCAGTGGGGCAGGTGAGGCTTTCAGAGCGTCTCCCCTTCTGTCTGGAAGATTGACTGCACAGCGCCAAAGAACAGACACAACACTGGTCATAGAGCAGTGCTGTATTTTCTCATTGAATCCTGACTTAGGCTTTGGGATTGGAAACCTGCTACAGCTTAGAGAGGAATCTCATTCAACTGTCCCTGGATGCAATCTAAAGCAGCTGTGTTATTACTACCCTGTATGGTTTTCCTCATTGCAAATCCTCAGGATAGGTCTGTGTTTGAGCTACACAGCCTATTGTTGCAGTCTCAGGCCATGAGGGACCAGGTAGTAGGGGAAAGCTAATTCCACAAGGGTGGTGTTGAGAGGAGAGGGAAGCGGTGGCAACGATGACATCATTAATGGTCTAAGTTTTAATCCCTTTAGCACCGGAATCAATCGTGAATTGCTGATCCCTCCAGCAGTGAACCTTATCAGAAATACCGTCTTTTTTTTGTACTGCCCTCTAGTGGTCCCTTGAAAATCACTAAGAACATAATTAACTTAAAGTAAACTTTGGGTTGAAGGTTGGTGAGGGAGGCTTCACAGATTGAGACCATTTTATTGCTGTTGCTTTCTAGACAGGAGCTCAGCCACCACGAGATATATTTTAATGATTCCTGTTAACTGAACCATTCTATACCTTTATGATCCATATACTTTACTCTTTAATTAGACCATTTTAGGATCAGAAAAATAATTAGACCATATAAAAGACAAAACTTCAAATTCCCATTCCCTGGTTTCCAGTCCTGAGCAGTAACTAACACAGTAACTATATTATATTGCTTGGAACAAATGTTTGACAATGAGATTACATTGTAAACTGATTTACTTCTCCATTAGTTTCCTGTAAATAGCAGAGGGAAAAAAACACAACAGATCTCAGATTTCAGAAACTCAGACTGTACATAGTGGTTGTTTATCACCTCAGTAACACACTTACAGCATACACAGCTGCAGATCTGCGTACAGTGAGAAGATAAACTGGTTCATTAGCTGTGGCTTGAAACCCCCTTCTGGGGTCTGAATATTTAACTATGGTTTATTGTAAGCGGTATTAAAAAAATGTATTACTGTATTACTGCCAATGTTAGCCTTAAGGAAAGTGATTTTATTGCAATGTTATTTCCCCACCAAAATGAACACTGCTCTATACGTGGTTATATTGTTGCGTGACAGTTTGGATGTTTTTTTTTTATTTTATTATTATTTTTTAAGTTCTTGTAGTCCTTTTCAAGGTCTAATGATCACCCTGGGGAGGCAAAAAAAATGATGTCATCAGCGCTCTGTTTTCATTGCCTCCTGATAGGCTACTGTGCTAAAGGTCAAAAGGTGAAAGATCAACACCTTCACATTCTTCCCAGCAGAATCAGTTGAAAATTGCAAAATACACATTTTCTATGAAAACAGTCTTCCGAATGCTTTTATAGAGATATATATATATATATATATATAGATATATATATATATATATATATATACATATATATACACACACACACATTTATGAGAGAATCATAAATCATAACTTGCATGAACCCTTACAATAAATATGATAAAGCATGGGTTTATATACTTTGGCCCTATTCAATGCAGTTATTGTAGGATGAATGTTACACTTTGTGACATTGAAGTACATCACATTATTCCAGTTATCAGCACGATTACTGCCTGTCTCTACCAAAAAAAAAAAAAAAAGTACTTTAAAGATATACGTTCACAAAGATACAAAAGCAATTTGTTGTTATGAGAGGCAACCGTTTTTTCTTCTTTTTTTTCTGGAAGATCTAATGGATTTATTTATTTTTCCATTTTCACGCATGCTCTCTCAAACTGCCTTTCGAACTCCCTTTACAAACATTAGAGGACGGACACGTCTGGCAAAACCAATTTGTGCTGCACTGCAGGAGCGCTAAGTTCACAGCATGACAGCTCAAGCGAAAATCACAATTCATACAGGATGTAGAGTATTAATAACAAACATGTTCAGTCCTGCAGACCCAGAGCCTATACTTTACACAAGAGGGACCCCAGCCTGGAGTCCACTGATTGAAGATCATTACACAGGTAGACCCACCACTGAATATGCTAAATTAAAATAAGCTAAGTCACCAATGCCTGTCAACAGTGCGTGGATCCTCAAAGTTGCTTGACTCCTGCACTCCTTTTGCAGGTCAATATGCTTTGGAAGGGGAGGGGTATATCGTTTGGCACAAGCGTGTGTGTTTCTTTCCCCCGCTGTGTTAAGTTCCAATGCAACACTTCACTACGTACACCTGACCCCATTAATGTTTAAATAGGTACAGGTTTATTTATAATAAAAAAAAAACTTTAAAAAGCACACACTTTTCTTTTATTTTTTAATGTCCAAGAGTCCTCCAAAATCAAGAAAGAGCATTTTTTTACCTTTGTATTAGATGGAGCTGTTTCTCTTATTTTTTTAATTATTTTTTTAAGACTCCACTCTCTCCCCACTCAAACTGCAGTAACAAATCCCTTTTGGTGGTCCATTTTCACAACAGCAATCAGAACCCGTGGATTGTTTTTGTAGACTTTGCTGCTGCTGGGTTAATCTGAGAGTTGTCCAAACTCCTTTTTTGAGTTTCTTTATCCTGACCATGGCAGATAATTCTGATGAAAGTGGAAAGGCAGAGAAAAAAAAGCAAAAAAACAAAAAAAAAGGACAAATAATCCTGAAATGGAGGCAGTTCCCACTTCATCTGAGCTAGACAACTGCAGCAAAAGAGGCGCTCAACTAATTTACACAGAATTATTATTTGTTATTATTATTAGATTTAAGAAATTAGGTAGCGCCATATGGGCTTCTCTCTCTCTCTCAAGCCCCCGCGGTCCCAGGGTTCAAATCCTCTCCCCCTTTTCCAACACTGCCTCCAGGCTGGTTCATGCCTCACACTATGCATGATTTATCCGTGGGGGGAGGGGGTGGCGGGGGTGTCGGGGGGGTGGTGGAGGTGGGAGAGCCCATGCCAGGGCCGGCGGAGTTCGTCTTGTGGTACACCATGGGTTTGGGCCGGGTGACCGGGGGTCTGGCCTCTCGCGGGGGTGCGGCGGCCTTGGCAGAAGTCTTGGAAGGGCGGAAAGAGCTGGGCACGTCGCTGGCTGAGCTGGCACTGCGCTGCAGGGGGTGCAAGTCCGAGTCCTTGAGCAGGCGGGAGTGGAGGGGGCTGGAGGGCTCAGAGGTGGGTCCCAGCAGGGAGGGAGAGGTCTTCAAGGGCTCCAGTGTGTCCAGCACCACGTCGGGAGCGTGCTTCACGCTGCTCTGCCTCTCCAGCTCACGCAGCTCGTTCAGGGCTGTGTTCATCGTCGCCTCGATGTCCTGGAGGAGGAAGACAAACAAGGAGGGTTAGTGTTTTAGCTCAAGTCCAGACAGCAACCAGGGTTTTGTACAAAGAGCGACAGATTTAAAGCAGCAAGATGGGACTCAAGGAGAAAACGGTTTATGTTGCAAAAGTTTTGTGCCAAAATAATTAATACTGTGGTTAAAATTACCCCTCCCTTTATGGTGTAATTTACTGTCATTTTAATTGGATTTAAATTCTAACTGAGATTTACATATCAACATTTCCTGCTTATTTAAAGGAACACCTTTCCCCCCTCCTTGTGCTAACAGTACTTAAGCAATAGCTTAGCAAACATGCGGTATAAAAGACTATTTGCTGATAAAGACCCAGTCAGTATTATCCACTATTTTTAGGAAGTAGTTTTTTAAATATATTTTGCTATAGTTAGTGTCCACTATTCCGCTATAGAGCGTAGATAATTCCTACAGCTGTAAGAAATGAGACAAACAAGCATAACCTAATCATGGACTGCAGTCTTACTTGAAATAGTTTTGACCCAGTTCTTATCCTACTTTGTAACAATGAATCCAGCTCGTTCTGCCTCTGCACAGTGGAACCTATTATAATAAATGACTTTATTCACTTCATTCTTCTGGCACTCGACACAAATAAAATGGCATTTGAATCCACCGAGACGGTCTGCACAGTACATTAAGCTGGCCTGAGTGGGGAACCTCGGCTTAAGAGTTCATAGCTCCCAAGTCTCACTTTCTAATTCCCTCACTGAAAGTCGCTGTTAGTATTAGACAAAGTAACATTATACCTGTAATCACATTACCACCGCAAGCAGCACTGCAGAGAACAGACTCAACAACGTTGATGCTGTTGTCATACGATAGGAGCCACAGTGTCAGTGTGCATAACGAATGGATCTGGATTATAAGCGATTAGAAAGCTCAGAAGGGGGGGCACAACACAATACCTAAATTGTACTCCTGTAACCAAAGAGGACCTGTAAGGGGTCGTTTAGGAAGACGCCATCTGAGACGAAAGCGCACAGGGTCCAGAATCAATAGCACAAGACAAACAGGCCTTGTTCTCACTGGAGGGTACGGTAGACTGTGAAGAACTGAGCTGAACTTGCATCCAAAACCAAGATCCAAGGTATAACAAATCAGCACAGAAAAAGACAAAAAAATAAACCACAAGGGCATCGCCCTGAACTTGAACTTGCATGCATAGCACAACTATTACCAGGGCTCAGGAACTCCAGTGTATGAATATTTCAGTGGATCACCCTGGTCCTAGTTTTACATAATTGATTTCAAATGGATTAAAATTCCTAGGGTCAATGCGATCTATAAAAACATGGACTGGAATAGCTGTTGAAGAGTGGAGTTGCCCACCCCTGGTTCAATGTCACATCTCACAGCACCACACACTGTACGGTACACACAGCAGTAGCAAGCCATGGCTTACACGTATAGATGTATATATTTGTAGTACACACCTGTGAGCTGTGCTCTACCTGGGCAATGACTTCAGGGTCCAGCGGCCGGTGGTTGCTGAAGCTCTTGGAGCGCCCCGCGGTGGCTGCTTTGCGTAACTGCGGGCTCTCCACCTTGGTCTTGAGGGAGGAGTGCCGGGTGATGGAGTTGAGGCCCCCATGGGCGCTGACTGGCCGTTTCTCCGGACCCTCTTTCGGCAGGCTGCCCACTGGCATGGAGGTGGCTCTAGGACTAGCCATGGCCCCTGGCGGCCCATCCCCTGGACCGTGGCCCTCGCTGGGCCGGAAGGTCCTCCTGATGCTTGCAGACTCGGGGCGCTTCCTTAGTCTGCAATCACAAAGAGCACAATACTGAGTGAAGGTCAAGCTCATACAAACAAGCATTGAGAACAATATGCTATAAATACCTCTGTACTCTGTATGGTTTAGCAGTAGCAAGAGATCTATTAAAAGCACTGCTGCGGTATAAATGTGTGGAAATAGCAAGAAGCTGGGACGCTGTCCTTGAATGAACCAAGAGCGGCTTGCTATATATATAGAATAATAATTATGCCTTTCAGCCAAGCTTTAGTCCCCAATGGCATGGTGCTTGGCAAAACACACTGGCACGAGAATTAAGAGCTTTTTCTGGTCCACGCTCTTTGAGTAGGTGTCTTGAGGCTGTCACTAAAGCAACATCCGTCCTCAGGATTTAATGAGTTCCAAATTGAGCAGCGGCCCTTTTAAAAACACAGTAAGTATGAAAAATGTGAGGAACAAACCAGGAGCTAGTCTTTCCTGAAACAGTTTAAAAGGCTGTTTAAAAAAATGTCATTCGAAATCGAGGCCTTCAGAGGGGGCTGGTGCAGCCAATACCTTTTACTGGACCAGATGCTTGAACATATACATGGCCAAGTTAAAGTGGATTTGAAAGAAAGAATGCAGGCTTTTAAAGATGGGACATTTCAGAAAATCAGGGGAAAACAAAAGAGATTTTCTAAAACCTTTTCAGTTCAGTTGCTGTAGTTTTATTAGGCTCTTGATGTTAAGGTTACACTGCAGGCAATACAACTCTGCAGAAAGGCAGTGCTTGTGCGATGATGTTATTGCACCTGACAGAACACAAGCTTGCACAGTGTACAGGCTCAGAGCAGCACATCCCCTCCGAAGGAAGCAGGGTCTCTTACTTGTTGAGGTTCGCTAGGTAGATATCCGCCACGTGGCCCCCAGTGGGAGAGCTGACACTGACCCTAGTGGACACCTTCTCCTCCGAGTGTGCTCCGTCCGGCGCAGCTTCCAGTTCCGATTTGGGACTGGCCCTCTCGGACAAACCGTCCTCCCTGAGGAAAGCAACCAGGAAAAGAGTTTCTAGCCTCTGCTTCCTTTAACCAGACACCAAAAAGCTTTTTCTGTTGTTTCAATCTGTCTACTATATTAGTAACATGTTATAACACTGTGTTGTTTTAGCCTTTTGTTGTTAGTAGCCTAGTTTTGAACATCCTTTACAACAGTAAATGCATTAGTGACTGTTTACAGGATCATTAAACTGAAGTGTTGCCATTTCCCCCTACAGCTGTAAAGAGAAGAATCTTGAAGATTTATGATATTGTTTAACTGAACTGAGCCTATTCGTTTCAGACATTTCTCTTGATGTGCTCTGCTCACCGGCTCAGCCCTGTGACAGCCTGTGATTCGTTACTGTCCCCTACAATCAGTGTCTGCGGACGTGCTCTCTGAGGAGGGGGAAGGCGGCAGTCTGTGTCCCGCTGCTCAGATTTGTACCCTGGGAGGCAGTCATATATATGGGACACTCTCCAAACACACTGCCCAACACTGGAACCGCTATGCCTTTACATTAAAGGGTTACTTCCTATATGTATTTACAGCCTGTTTCATGTCCTATGTGTGTTCACCAGCATACTGTGTTTCTGCTGTTTTCTTATTAACTACGAACAGACCATGCTTCTGGAAAGACTCCTCAAGGCAGATTGTGGTGGTAAATGTTAACGATTTTTGCTGGGATAGTTAGTCCGCAATTCCAATGATGATCCAAGCAGCAGAGAATCATCCCTCATTAACAGCGCATGCCATTATGAACGGATCTGCCTTACGTGTCCTGCACCACGATGTACTGGTGTGGCACCAGCCCGTCCACGCCATTGTGACGCCCCTCCCACCAGTCGTCAGAGGCGCGATGGTAGAGCAGCAGCGAGGCCCCCTTCTTGAAGGACAGCTCCCGAGCTGTGCGGCCCCCGTAGTCGAACCTGGCAATGGCTTCGATGGACTCAGACTCTGAAAGGAGCAAGGACCCTGGATTAGCCAGAGAAAGAGGTAGAACTTTTATTGGTCAGATAAAAAGCACAGTCATAACTATTAAAACACTCAAGAGTGCTGCATTTTCAAATACTAAAATAAACTGAAGTAGTTCAATGAGAGAAATTTTAGTCCAGGGGTGTTTAAAGTTGGCCCTTCCACGCCTGGTCTTTGTTCCAGCCCTGTTCTAAATTGTTTAATTTAACCAATTAAACTTCCACCCAGTCCCTCCAGGACTGTGATAGGACACCCCTGTTGTAGTGGGTTTTGGTACATACTCACGTGCAAGACCCATATCGTCAGGCACTGTGTAAGCTATGAAGCACTTACTGGAAATTACTTGATGTTTTGCTGGTGGTACTAGAGACTGTAGTTCAGCTGCATGCCTGTTAAATTCAGCCATTTTCCAAAACACCTACCGTCCTCGCTGTTGTGATGTTCGCTGACGATATCTTGCACGGAGTCTTCTGCCAATGGAGGGTCGCTGTGGGGGCTGTCACTGCAAAACAAGTGCAGGTCAGAAACATTCACAAAGGCATTTCCAAATACGACCTTTAATCATTTAAACAGGACTTTTTGGGAGGGGATTAGACAACATTTAATTGCCTTTTCACTTGGATATTACTTTTAATTTCAGAAGAATGTAATGGTAAATGGTAAGTAGTGTACTGTAGTGTTCTCCAGGCCCCTGGCTAGATGTGATTTAAATGTCGTGATATTTCAAAATAAATTTTTGTTATATGTTAAACATGTTTACATTTTAAACAGTTGGGAAATTAGATGGAATGTATGGTAAATATTTTTTTTGAAAATACACTGAGCACTGTTAAAAAAAAGCAATAATAAAATAAAATAAAACTGCAGTATGCAATATTCGTAACCCTCGCTGTCCGGTAGCGTGACATCTGTACTGAACAGAAATTCAGATTGCAGCTGTGAAGCATGCAGATGGAAGATGAGAAGCTGCCTCCCCTAAACCCCTCCCACACAAACACTGCACCACTTCACAGCTCTCTCCAACGCCATCCTCAATGCATTCCTTCCCAGACCCCCGGCCCTGGCCTGGCTAATTCATTACTAGGTACCATAAACCTCTGCAGCACGTTAATGTAGAAACCCGAGACCTTGAGATCACCCCAGGGGTGCTATCGCATTGAAGGCTAATGTTTCCCTCGCAGGCTCCAAAAGCAATGCTCGGAGGAGGGATCTCATGCACTTAAGAGTCCCTCTCTCCCACACACACACACACACACACACACACAGCAGGACAATCTATTTTTTAAACTCCAGTGTACAGAGCTGAGCCAACAAGAATAACAACAGCACTGGTTTTCGAAGCGTCTGCCTGCTGTGGTAACACGTCTAGGATTCTCCTTTTGCAAAAATGATAAAAAAAAAAAAACTATAAAAAATATATATGAGCTTTTCCTAGATCTTTTAAATCTCCTTGGATAAAGATTTACGAGTTCCTGTGGGATTTTTACTGCCGGTTTGGATCAAGTTATAAGCTTTTAAATCTGCCTGTTCTTTATTGCCAAGGCATTGTCAGGAATTGCCAAAGCTCCTGTGTGCTGTACAGCACACCTTTCCACTTCAGGACTGAGGAAATTAGAACAAGCAAATGAAAAGTCCTACATTTTTTAAATTAAAAACAGAAAGGATTGTTACAGACTGCCCAGTAACAGGGGTTACTGTACTATTGCTTGTGTAAAGTCCTATCAATCTAGTAGTAGGAAAGACTCCAGGATAGTTTAATCGTGCATAGCAATGCATTTGAATGTAGATTCCAGGCCCCCAACACTTAAAGAGACGAGGGACGTTTCAGTAAAGAAGGGATGTTTCAGTAAAGGGCAGCTACGGTATCATTGTTTCAGGATTTCCTTTTGGTGAAACTGATTCATAGCCAAGGTGTTTTGATCTGCGACTGCTGCCTTCAGTAACACGCTCCTCTCAAGTGGGGCCTCTCGGCTCCGAGACTCATCTAATCCCCCCGCCCGCCCCTTCTCCCGTCCTCCAGGGCCGCTTGGATCAAGCTTCAGATCACTTCAACAGCTTGCAGATGAAAGAGCTCATGAAGTCGGGGAATGATGTTAGCAGCGCAATACCCGTGTCCGAAAGCGGCTTTTTAAAAAAAGAGGAAAAGTTAAAAGGCGTTCCCCTGCTGGGTTTTAAAAGCCCCTTTCCTCCCATTCTGGAGCTTGTGCTTCAGTTTTACTCCTCCCCTGATCGTTATAATGGACTCGGAACCTACCTCAGCGTTTTTTTCAAAGAACCCCCTTTGCTAATAGCTTCAAATTACATATTTTAACACTTTATAAGAAGTCCCTTTACCATCTGAAAGCTTTGCTGCTCCTGGGACCCACAGCAATAACATACCCCAGGATTACATTTGCATTGTGGTGCTGCTGTCCTTATTGGCGGCTTTTCAAAAAGTACCAAATAGCAAAAAACTGGGCGCAGTGTTTAATGCTAACACTGCATAAAACATCAGTTACCTTAAAGCTCCTATAAGGATAATAATTAAAATGTAATCCTATGAATAGCATCATGGTTAACCCTTTAAAGGCTGAGGCAGAGTAAGGCGTGCATGTGTGTATTTTGGTATCTCCAAACTGCCTAAAGTTTACAATGTACAGTCTACCATCAGCTTTCCACACCAAGCAACTTTACAGAAAACAACATATTGTATAGAATAATTAAACCATTAAACACTGTCTTACACGGAAAAATAATTAATTAAAAGCATGCACACATAATCATTTGTTTGAAGAGCTGATGGATTGAGACAGAATGCTGGTGCCAGGCCGGTAAAGCCTGGGGTTTGCTGTGCTAGCTGCGTCCGACTTACCAGTACTCCTCAGCGGTGACTCCGCACTCGTACACAGGGCCCTCCAGCTCCCTGGGCCCAGGGAAGATGGTCTCGTGGTGGATGATGATGGTTTTGATCAGCTCGTTTACGTGCGCCTGGGAGGTGACCTGGTCGTGGCACTCGGGGACCGACATCAGCGTGGGGCCGAAGCAAATAGCCAGGTTGTAAGGGTCCATCATGTTGTCATCGCTGTACTGAGACAGGCTAGAAAGAGAGAGAGAGAGAGAGAGCGAGAGAGAGAGGGGGGGATTTTAAGGGTTCACACTACTCAATGAGTTTTGTAATTGAGATTCAAAATAACAAACCTTGTAAAGTAACCTCACATTGGCCACACTACAGACTAATGCGACTCAGGGCCCCCCGATCCACCCCACTCTATGATCTGAGCTTCGGAGAGGAAACTTGAGATTTGAGAGGGGGAGGCGAGGAATCCTTCTCAGTATCTTGTCTGGAACAGGGGAGCCGATGGGCAGCCAACCATTGTGAAATCACCCAAGCTCTTAATCTTCTCCCCGTACACTGACTGAATTCCCCCAAATCCCAGACACCAGACATGGAAACACTTCATAACAAATCAGAATTATTTAAAGATTGGTTACCAAGCCATGGCAACTATTAAACATCGGGCTATTCATAAATGCTTGGCAAATAAGAGCAATGATATTACTGTCTAACATCTTCCCACTCTATCTCTCCTGTGTCCTTGAACACTGAAATCAGATGCTATACTACTTCACTGCAGCTTTTAGTGGTCAGCGTTTCTGACTCACTATGCAAAACAAGGCACAGGACATCTGCATTAACAGGATAATGAACGTACTGGCTGAGGAACGCAAACAGGTATCTCATGATGATCAGGGTGTGTTTGGGCAGCAGCAGCAGGACCTTCCGGATGTGCAGAGCTCTCTCCTGGAGGTTCTCCATCGCTGTGAACCAAAAAAACAAGCAAGGCAGGTCAGCCACATGGGATACAAAGCACACCTTTCTGTGGGGGATGTGCACAGGAACACACTGCGGGTATTCCACAGGGAAAGGGATACTCACACACTCCGGCAATGAGGTCCTGAAAGACTTCCTTGGGAAAGAGCGTGTTCTCCAGGCCTCGGAAGTAGAGCTTGAGCACTCCTGCGATGGAGTCCATGTCGTGGTCATTCTGGTCTCCTGCAAGCGGATCCTCGCCTGGGACAGGCAGAGAGGAGAGTGACGACGTTTGCAAACAGGGAGACCTACCTACAGTACCCACACCTATCTGTCAGTCCATCCATCCATCCATCCAGGTACCAACCCTTATAAAAGGTTTACCATGGTATTTCTATACAGTACTTACCCTACTTTTCCCTATGGTTACACTATGCATTTCCCATAGCTTACCATGTTTATTAATATGCTTTACCATACCTTGCTATTCTTTGCTTATCTATGCCCTCACTATGCTTTATTACACTGTGCTATTCTTTTACTATGGACATTTTTATAAGGGGAGTAGCAGTGAGACAGCAACACAAGGTCATTAGCTGTGGGTGTCTATCTAGCCATCTTTTAATTCTTGGTGACTGATGAGAGTTTCTAATACATAGCTGGTCCAGGAAAGCAAGTCCATTACATGCTTTCTCATTTGTTTCCGTAACTGTTGGAATTAGCTGCGATTCCAGTTCGTTACCAGCCGGTCAATGTAAAGCATGATGGAAATGTGTTGCACAGGCAGCTTCTCTACATTCAGCTGAATATGAATATAAATCTCTCTCTATCTCTTTCTCTCTCTCATGCCTAGAGGGAGAAACTAGCAGTGCAATGTCCTTCATTTATACCAACAGCAACATCCAGGGAAAGGGATAGGTACCGCGTTGAATTGATTAAGCAAAAGAGGAGAAAATAACCCTCACCTCTCTCAAACGAGTTCTTAATGTCATTGACCTCCACTTGTGATCCAGACACTCTGAAAATGCCTTCATGCTGCAGGCCTTGAGCAAAAGAAAAGTTCATTACATTCGTTATTCTCAGTTTGCACATTATTACTCTGAGCAAACATAAAGAACATGTTTAAAAAAGCAAGTAACGCTGACACAGAACCTATACAGCAGAAGAGAGAGAGAGAGAGAGAGAGAGAGAGAGAGAGAGAGAGAAAGAGAGAGAGAGAGAGAAAGAGAGAGAGAGAGAGAGAGCGAAGGAGAGATTGTAAAATAGAGGTATGAATTTAGAAAAAAAAAGCCATGAAAATTAACCTACCATGTCGGCTGATGAATCTTATACAGCTTTCAACCATCAGGGGAATAACTTGGCTTGCATCCTACATGAACAGAAAAATAAGTCAAAAACTGGAATTCTCCTGGTATTTGGCTCTCATTCTACTGTATATATGATCAACAGCTATTCAGCCTCTTTATAACACACAAGCGCCAGGGGTTATACACACATATATATATATATATATATATATATATATATATATATATCCACACACACACACGTCGGTCACTGCACTTCAAAATCCCTTCACGCTTACTGTACCATGGTAATGTGCACTGGGGTATAAGCCAACAGCCTACGGTTGCTAGGATACCGTTTCGTTATGTTGTTTCTTGACTAGGCACAGCGGTGGAACTGAAGCCTGAGGTCAGATTTTAAAAGGCAGCCAGAATCCTTCAAATCTCAATGATTTTGTAATTTTTTTTTTTTAATTATTAAACCCTCAAAACAGATTTGGTCGGTGACATTTCATTTTGTATCTTTCAGCGTTTAAAAGAATGATAGCAAATACTAAAGGATACTTACAATATAATCATTTATACAGAATCAATGCATGTTAACCCTTTGCTGTCCAGTGTCCCATATATTTGCTTTGACAATGAGAAAATTAAATAGGTATGGGAACATATCCAGGGCAGAATTTTTTTTTATTTTAATTTATTTATTTAAATTTAGTGGTCGCCAATTATTTTTATTGTTTTCTCCCCAATTTAGTAGTGTCCAATTATTTTTAGGCTCAGCCCACCGCTACCACCCCTGCGCTGACTCGGGAGGGGCGAAGATGAACGCACGCTGTCTTCCGAAGCGTGTGCTGTCAGCCGCCCGCTTTTTTACACACTGCAGACTCACCATGCAGCAACCCAGAGCTACAGCGGCGGAGGACAGCGTAGCCCTGGGCAGCTTACAGGCAAGCCCGCAGGCGCCCGGCCAGACTACAGGGGTCGCTGGTGCGTGGTGAGCCGAGGACACCCTGGCCGACTGGGTAGTAGCATTGCATGCACTCCGCTGCCTTTCCACTGCCTTGCAATATCATTCAATGCATTCAGGTACCCATTACTTGTCTCTTTTCTTTACACTGGACTACAAGTACCAGAATGCACTGCAGTGTGATTTTTAAAGCCTGAACGGCTCCAAAACGTCCTGGTGCCCAGTATAAAATCGTTATTTTTTTTTACTAAAGCAACAAGCAAATGAACAAGCTTTCCTTCTCTAAGTGATGTATCACATATTAGAGTTCTGTCCTGGTATCGTAAAAGATGAATATGCATAGACACTGGTTAACAGAGGAAAGTTAACAAATGAGAAACGGTTGGACATTTTTAATTTTCACCGTGCCAACTCCGCAGGGCACTGTTAAGTTTCCAAGTTTGTGACATGAAGCACAGCTTGAACAACATCCTGTCCACTGAGCAAAAAGACTGCTACTGAGCAGATGGGTTCAATCCCCTGCCTTCCTGCACCCTACAGCTGTGGCCAAATCATTAGGGACAACACAATAAACTGTCCATTAGAGACTGACAACGAACTGAACAAAGACTGGCATCTTTAACTTATTTAATATTATTATACAAATCAAGTAAAAACCACTGTTTTAACTAATGAAATCAGCATCTTATATGGAAATAGGTCATACAAAAATGGACCTAGACCATTAGACCAGTTTGCCTTGTTGTTGACCGAGTTAAGGTTCCAAAGGGAAAATTGTAACTACAACCAACTGACTTGTACCTAGAGTGCATGCAATTATATTAAAAACCACACTCTTAGGATAGTAGGGTACACAGAATGCTTTCTGTTTCTCTCCTCGCAAAGAAATTCATGAGATGAAGCCACACAACGAGAAAGGAACTTCGTGGGTCACAGCTTGGAATAGTGCAAGTGGCTGAGAACACTGCAGACAATGACTGACAGCACGCTGAAGGACGCAGAGGAGAAAAGAAAACAAAGGCTATCATTGTAACAAGATATAGAGGAGATATTTTTGTTTTGTTTTCTGTATTCCTTGTTTTCCCACCTTGGGGGAACGGGACCCCCTGTTAGGAACGGAAGCGTTCACAAATAAATGGGATTCAGTTAACATCTGGCTTCTGGATGGAGGGGGGTATACCCTTTAAAACAGCTTCCCAACCTCACGGGTTTATGAGTTAGGCATGCTGCCCTTAAACTTATATGTACAACTGTAGACGTGAACTAGTATTCCAGAACAGCAGGGGGCAGTGCTAGCACTGCTGCCACTTGTGTTTGCAGGCAGGGTGCATATTGGTGTGTGTGTGTGTGTGTGTGTGTGTGTGTGTGTGTGTGTGTGTGTGTGTGTGTATGTGTAGTAAAATGGATTACCGGGCAACATTTAAACCACAGTCATGTTCTTTTTTCAGTAAAAGGGTAGGCATTCTAAAAATACATTTATAACAGATGATAATTACAGGGCATCAAAGCCAAGACAAGGCACAATCCCTTTGGGGTCAGAATTACTGTACAATAACGTTTCTTATAAATAAATAAATAAAACAAAATGTCACTTTAACGTCTATTTCAGCGGTTTGTTTGGGTGTGTGCGCACGTCTTTTATAGATTCTGTGCCTTACATGAACCCCTATATACATTTTCTCCATGCTTAAAAACATCAGTTATACAGTCTGACAGTTCAAGATTAGTTTTAGATTCAAAATGGATTATTTCGTAAAAAGCATTTATTTACCATAACATGTTTTGAAGGTATTGTGGGTTTTTTTTTTGTGTGTTCTGAATGTCAAAATGATCCTTTTAGCATCTATTTCCAATGCAGTTTGAATAGGAATGAATGAATGCTTTTTGAATCCAAACGATTCGGACTTGGTAATATTCTCATGCATCAGATCTGGCTAAAAAGCATCGTCAATTCAGGCTTTTGATCTGCAGAGAACTGTTTGAAACGGCATTGTACGCCGATGTACACAGGCTGATAACCAGTGTCTATTTCTTGCTGTTGCACCCCTGCCTCCTTTTAGTAAAGTGCAAATTACCTGCTTCCGCACAGATGAGTTCCTCCTTCCACTAATAAAAAGAAAAAAGAAATAGATTCGGATTACACAAGGTCAAACGAACGAGTGCATCGTATTTATACAAAGTGTTAGACCCTCCCCCCCCCCCCCCCTCCATGACAGAACTAGGACGATCACATTTAACAACTTCAGCTATACAATGATCACGAAAATGAGTGAGAAGTTAGTGCCAAAGGCAACACACAAATTTTATCTGTTAGTGAAAACCCCTTCCTAATCCCCAGTCCAGCATTCCACTGGAAAACATTCCATCTCAAACATTGAACGTTCTACCTGAGCACTTCAAAAGGTTCCACAAGTCACAGGCATTCGCCAAAAAAAAAAAAAAATAATAACAATAATAGAAATTGAACTTGATGAGGGTTAGAATGGAAAACATTGCTATTTAAGCAGCATTGGGAAGTAAAAGACTAATTTACAAACAAAATAGACAATTAACCCAGGGCTTCCCCTTTGGAAATGTGTGCAAGTTTCCTTCCTCCGACACACCTACCTGGCAAGGGAGCAATCAGTCCTTTGGCCTACAGGGAGACAGCGAGAGAGGGAGAGAGAGAAATACAACGGTTAGTCCATCTGATCGGCAGAGTGGAGGAAATGCCTGTTTCTAACCAAGTGTCCCATCCCCTGACACCCTTCCTGCCGGCCTGACGACCGACCGACCGAACGTCCAGAGATCCGCCCGCCCACGAGCAGCTGCATCCCAGCGAGGAACTCACATTCCCATCTGAACACCACATTTACGCTTTGATTTATATCTGCACAATATGCTAGAGACCCTGTAAAGACACAGGGGTCAGTCCAATGGATGCAGACAGCTGTGGATCTTAAACATAATCATTTATAAAATAGGAACTTTGAGTGATTAAAATATGATTTATTTTTACGAACTGAAATAAAAGTAAAGAGACGAAGGTACACGGTTGGATGTTTGATTTTCATAACCTTGGATCCGTTATAAAATATTTAAACAGCTGCATTATTTAGATTTGCCTGAGTTTTGACCATTACAGTCATAAAGTCCCAGTCTCTCCAAACGGGACACTAGAGCCTCACCCAGTCTACCAAGACTCAACATTCCTATTTTCCAGGCAATGCCAATAGCGTGTGCAGCTAAATGGGATTTTTTCTTAATACTGTAATTATGCAATTTAAAAAAAAAAAGGGGGGGGGGGGGGGGGGTGCAGACTGGACTCCAGCTGCAGCATAAAAGCCGTTCTAAATACTGAGGTGTAAATTATGAGTTGGAGAAGCAGAACACACAACGGTTTAAGTGGGCAACTCAAAATATTCCACGCATGAGGCAACGCCATGTGACTTCAATCACTGGCATTCTGTCAATGCTGCAGAATAGCCTTCTCCAGCGCGCGCTGGATCTAATACAAAGTCTGAAAACAAATTGCTAGGTACTAGTTTCTTACATTTCTTACGTTTTAATCTCCGATCTGAACATGGATATGGAGGAGAGGCCTCAGATATCCCTCAGGAGAGAATTCCAAAATAAAGGGGCTATATGACTAAACACCCCAGCATCAAATCTAATATGACTAGGAGGGACCACAAGGAGATCAGCCTCAGCAGAACAAAGGCTTTGGCTGGGCGTGTATCTTAGAACCAACTCTGCAAGATAGGGAGGAGCAAGACCATGCAGAGATTTAAAAGTTAGAAGTATTCTGAATTCTGTTCACTGAGCTACCAGCAGGCAATGGAGCGGAGACAGCACAGGAGTGATGTGGTGATGAGCCTTAACCAGAGCTAAGACGTGCAGCTGAAGTTTCTACGAGTTGCAGATGATTTAGAGTCTCATGTGGAAGACCAGCCAGTAATGCATTGCAAGTAGTCCAGTCTTGAAGTCACAAAAGCATGAATCAGACACTCAGCTTACGTTACGTTTAAAAAAGGGCGGATTCATGCAGATCCTCAGATGAAAAAAACAACACCTTATATCCTGAACATGTGCTACAAAGTTTAATGAGAGATCAAAAGAGGACCCCAGGATTTCTCACTGCCAAACTCAAAAGGGCAGTGCGGTTTCCAATAGTGACGGATGTTAAAGTCATGGTTAGAAGGAGTTGTCTGGGCCCCAACAGCATTGGCTCAGTCTCATTTACATTTAATTGTAGGAAACTTTTACTCATCCATAGCTGAATTTCAGACACACCTTTTCAAGGAGTCCAGGGAGTCAGGCGTAGAAGGTTTTACAGCGAAGTAAAGCTGTGTGTCATCAGCATACAAATGAAAGCACGTTATGCCGTTGAATAATAGCCCCCAGAGGTAACAGAACAGGGCCAAGAATAGAAACCTGTGGTTCTCCAGAGATCACCTTGCACCTTTTCAAAGTAGAGTCCCAAAACAAACCAACCGCCCACGATATGTCAAACAAGATCGGATTGTATTATTTAGAAGCATTAACCTTAATACAAAAATGAAGGAGTCATTTCTTTACTTTTCCCACATTCATATTTCGTGTCATAAGTTCAATGTTTTACATGGCATAGTTCTTACTGTAAAGTGTTGAGAAGATTGTTCATAAATAGTACATAGATACCCACATTTCCTAAATGGTAACATTATCAATGTGAACTTGGAGTGTTTTGCATCGTAGTAGGGTCTCAGGATACCGCTGGGTGTGACACTGATAGCAAAATGTGGTTCTTCAAAATGACTGTTTTCAAAAGATCGAGTTTTAGAATCACATATCCAGTATGAGGCTGGGGACTCAAACCAATCCCTGCCACTAAATTCTTCAATCAGACCTGGTTATAAACAAGTCCAGTGCAGTTTAATAAGACACCTGCCTCCCTGCTAAAAGGGTACCACTGTACAATCAATCAATTACTTCCATTCAGCACTAGGGAACCACAGTGCGAAACCCCATTACTACGTTAATTTTATTGAATGCTTTCATTACACATGGTAGAGTGAAGGAATTAACATACGGTCTGACCCAGCCGCAAACCAAATAAAAATGATTTGTATAGACTAATGGGATCCCAAAAGCACAGTCCCACGCCCCGCCTCCCCTGAAAGCACTCACTCTCCCCCAGTGTCTTCTCAATCAGGTCGTGTTTGGCTTGGAGTTTGGTGATCAGGTTCCTGCCTTCTAGGTACTCCTTCAGTTTCTGAAATAAAAATGAATAAATAAATAAAACAGGAGGTAGCAGCGAACCTAAAGTTGTTCATAACTCCTGGCAGGTCAACATATTTAAGGTTGTAGAGCTTCTGTTTTTGTTGTTTTACTGCAGCCAACAGATATTGAAATGTGTACTTAAATAAAGTTAGCTAAAAAGCACCCCCTCCCCTAAACTGATTCATCATGGACAGCTGTATTATTATTATTATTATTATTATTATTATTATTATTATTATTATTATTATTATTATTATTATTATTAATAAAGGGAAACTATTTATTAAAAAAGGAAAGGTCACCAATCTAGTTTCCCCTCAATTTTTCTTGTATTTTTTCACAAATAATTCAGGCAACTGACACCGCTATTAAAAATACATTTAAGATTAATTTCTTTCAGATTCCAGAAAGAAGAATCCACAGGGCTCAGTTATAGAGCCGTTTATCTCTCAGTGCTGAGGAATTTCCAGCTGTAGTTGTTCTCCTGTGAGACATGTCAGTGCTTTCTCTCCTGTGTTTGTGTGTCTGTGCGTCTCTGCGTGTGTCTGTGTGTCTCTGCGGCCCAAGTCTGTTCGCTTTCTGTGTCCTGACAGTTCAGCTGGAAACAAACCTGCCCCACCCCCACCCCCACCACCACCCCCACCGCCACCCCCCTCCTGCCCCCTGCCCTCTGTTACCAGTTCAGTGGAGCACACTCCCAGCTGTCATATTTTCCCACAATTAGAATAAATTACAGTCTGATAACAGGACGTGATGAATTGATCTTTCGCACAGGGCTCGTACCTTAATTTAACCCTTACAGTCAGCAGGCAAAAGACTAACACACTCGAAACCACAACCGTCCTGCCAAATACCAACGAAGAAATGAGATACAAATGGCACTGCAACTGCCTTTCTACAACCCCTTTACTGTTCTATGAGGTTTGTAATCATTCCAAGTGTTTCAGGGTTCTTCTGCTCCAACACAGAGTTATATTACATGGATTTCAGCTTTCTTTAAGTGCCGGGGACTGAACATCCGTCCTCATTCCATTCAAATCATGACATAGCCAGGTAGAGGCAGATTCAGAGAAACAATAGAGCCCAGAACCACACCGAATGGGAGCAAACATCATTAAACAGTACTGGAAATATAACAAGCAATTCAAATGCCATTTGCAGTTATTTACAGTACTCTAATGTTTCCCCATTGCCAATCTTTCAGCCTCGTCTTCATTTGTATCCCTGTTGTAAAGCACTGCAGCCTAGGCAATGAAATGCATGCTACAGGCAGACTTGTAGTGGCAACAAGTGGTTGCTAATACCAGTAAGGTCTGGGCCTCCCTGCGCCAGGAACCTAACATTAAACCACTGAAACACACCATCAGTCCGGAAGTCTGGCTTTGTTCTGAACAGACAACTGTGTCACGGTCCAATGACGGCTGGAGGTCAGGGGGCTTATTTCAAAGGGCTTGGTTCTTTTGGCGGTGCAGTGTGTGTGTGTGTGTGTGTGTGTGTGTGTGTGTGGGGGTGGATGTGTGGATGTGGATGTGTGTGCGTTCACGCTCGCTCACTCACCGTGAAGTAGAACTGCTCAGTCTCCTGCTGGTTCGCTCTCCTCTTGGCGATGCTGGGTTTGCTCATGAAGGTCTCCGACACGGTGGATTTGACCGACTCCATGGAGTTGCTGTACTGGAAGCAGTCAGACACGTCGAAGTCCTCGATCGTCACAATGTCCTGGATGGTCTGCAGGGTCGCCTCCATGGTCTTCTTCACCTTCGAGGATCAGAGAGAAAAAAAAAAAAAAACTTTTTACCTCCCCCCTCCACTCACTCCTCAAAAGGTTACTGAAGCTAATGATTCATAATGATCCTACTGAAGTTAACAATGCCAGTCTACTATTGGTTAGAATTATAAATATCCTTTGAAAAGTGGTACATTTGCACAATAAACCTGCAGATTATTGTCCTTTTCTAAAGCATTATATTTACTACCATGGTTTATGCAAACCTACTTGTAATTTGGCTGACTGAGCTTTAGCATGGTTAAATGTGGCTTACTCTTTCAATGCTATACCACTAAACGTTTATAAGGGTATTGTTGGTAGTGTTGATTGACTCCAGCATGATGCATCCATTCATTTATTTACTGGAAACGTATTTATATCTATACCTTTTTATTGTGCAACGTATCAAAACCAGGTGCCACTAGTGATGATGCCCAACAAAGAGGAGCTGTTGCATTGCTTAGTATACAGCATGCATTTTAAGCTAGCAATTAAAAAGACTTTGCTAAAAAATTAAAAAAAAATAAGGACATGTCTTTGTGATGAACAGACCTCCTCGTTTTCAATGTTGAGTGTGGAGAGCCGGGACTGCAGCTGTTGACACCTCTGGAGCAGCTCGCCCTGCACGGGCTGCTGAGCGCACATGTACCCCACCTGTGAAAACAGATCGACTTTCAGTGAACCTGCACCCCAACACATCATTCACAACCTTCTACCTTCTACCCAGACAGGACTTCTTGTGAGTTCCAACCAAATCCGCTGTTCATAAGGTCCACATTCTTATCGTAGTCCTGAGTTTTGACTCATTAGTATTAACCCCGGGGTGTTTGCATGAGTACGACTAACCCGTTGCACATCTAATGCTGAACCCACTTGCATTTTAACTCACCACAATAAACTACCGTAGTACCATTCTGATTCAGGCTAGATCAAAAAAGTGTACAGTTATCAGAATACGTGTATCCCAAAACAGTAAAACTAATTTGCAGCAGTATGTGTTGCCCTGGGTGCAATCGTCATTTACAGATTTTTCTGAGCATACAAAACAAATGGCATTCTTGAAAAGCACATCTGGATTTCTTTGTCCGGAGGCAGAAGAGCAGAGACGGGGGAATACTGTAATATTAATAACACCCCGTGCATTTTGGACCATTTGATTTGTTGTTCCATTCAGAGAACGCTCCGGGGAAGTCAACCTCTGTGTTCTTTGCTGCGTATTCTCTAAAGAACGCTTCAACCCGTACTGTGTGAAATCTTCCCTGGAGATAAAGTGGGACGATTCTGATATGCAGCTATTAGTCCTGCTTGTAAAGAAGCATTACATTTTAAATTCCTCAACTGCAGTGCGTCTGGAACCAGTATGATTCAGAATCCCTGCTAAGTGACAATCGTGATACACTTTACTGTTAAAAGCAGAAGAACTTGAAATCAGGGAGGTACATATTATAATTATCCAACTTGTAAGTGTCTTTTAAAGTTGTTAGCATTTAGCAACCTCACTGTTTGAGCAATTACTACGTTTGAACTTGTGAAACGATATACAGTAAACTTTCCTGTAATTATTACATACCTTTAAGGCAGAAGTGGTTATGATTTGAAGCTATAAAAATACTTAAGCCATTTCAAAAGCCAAAACCAATATAACAAATGCATTACAAAAAAAAAAAAAAGAAAATAATTGCCATGGTTCTTATTGTGCAACCAAATCGGTAAGGGTTGGTTTCATTATAATTCAACAAAATGTAGCAGATTATAAATCAATTAAAGTTTGCATGTACTATATGGGTGTGTGTGTGTGTGTGTCTATATATATGTTATATACAGTATATGGATGGATGGATGGATGAATGAATGTATGCATGCATGCATGCATGCATGTATATATGTGTGAGTGAGTGAGTGTATGTATGTATGTCTGCGTGTGTGTGCGCGCATGTACAGTTATGGCCAAAAGTTTTGCATCACCCTATAGAATTAAGTCAAATGAAACCTGCTGAATAATGTTACGTTCACACATTTAATTAAATACCGCTTTGTAGTTTTCCATACACTGACAAACTCACCGTGTCGCCCATGTGGGACTGGAAGTCGAACCTCATGGGGGGGCAGAAGACGCTGTTGTACATCTCCATGAGCCGCTGCTTGTCGCTGTTGGCCTCCAGGTTCTCAGCAGCGTTGTCGATGGTCTCCAGGCCCTCGTGCTTCGACTGCGCCAGGTTGAACTCCGCAGAGAGGTAGGTCCGCAGAGCGCGGTTCAGACTGGCGTGATAGCCCAGGTCACAGCACTGCAACGAGCACAACAGCGCGTCAGGATCACGCACAAGCTCACGCAGACACACACACACACACAGCTTAGAACACAGCCATCGTGTGCAGCCACAGCAACCCCCCCAGCACCCTGAAACAACATTCCAACAACTTATGTAATGTAATGTAATGCTGCCTTCATTCAGCCCATTTCATTCTTAATCCTACAGCTGATACCCTTTCTATAGGCCAGCAGAATATCTGGAAGGATTGGTTTCATTGTAATTCGACAAGAGCTTTCAAAAATATTGCAGGGTATAAATGTATACAAGTTTTCATGTATGTATGAATGTATGGTAATACTCTTGATTAGGGCAATACTAAAACAGAAGTTGAAAGACTGCATTTTCTTTAATGAAGCTACTCTTTGTGCTTTGATCTTTTTCAGTGTGATTGATTTGCTTGGAACAAAAGTTCCAATACAATAACAAAAGTTATTGTATTTCTTGCTCTTATTGTATTACTTGTATTGTAACGCTTGAAATGTTTTTGCTTACGATTGTAAGTCGCCCTGGATAAGGGCGTCTGCTAAGAAATAAATAATAATAACATCTTATTTGTAAGCATGTGCATTTCCAGCCCATGAAAGGAATCATTCATATTTCATAGAAAGGCACTGCTGGAGAATTCCTGGTAAGATGTTAATAATGCAACGGCCCAATTTCTCTCTAGAGACTGACATTAAGGTGATTCAAAAAGAACAATTTAAATGAAGAGATGACATGGCTCGTTAAACAAGACCATGCTAGTACCGAGAATGCAGCGGGACTGTAGAGAGCGGAACTGAAGCAGCTGCAGAACACGTGAGATTGTGGGTTTGCATTTTATTTTAAAAAGCCCACATTGCTAGCTTTATTTTGAATCACGTTTTTATTTCATTAGCTTATTTTATACCAAATATAGCACCCTCATTTGCGCTGTACTTGTATGACTGATTCTGCTTAATAAAATAATTGGAATATTGAGTAGTATTGTTGATTCCCAAGAAATAAGTTGTGAAAATTCCACACCACATTTCATTTTGAGAGTGGGTTAAACAATTGTTGCCTCATCGTATCCTCTTCCCTTATGGATACTTCCACAGAGTCTCTTCATTGCTCCAACGGACGTAAGTGGAGGATGGACAGAGGTTTTGCTCAGACATAACGCAGAGAAATTGCATGGGAGTATAGTTATACACATTTAAACATAGTACTTTACAATAAAGTCCTTTTGACACTTGTTTGGAAAGCTATTTGCAAGTATATTCTGAAATACCGTAGAGCAGCTGTAACCACCTGAATTCACAAGCCCACGATGCAGTTTATCAAACATTTGTAGTTATAGTTTTAAACAGTAACTTAGTAAATACAATCTGTATGATACTATACAAACACATTTAGATCCATGCATGACTAGCATTATGCAAACTTTTAGGGGCGACGGAGAAAAAAGTGGGGTTAACTGCAACATCAATCTGATAAGAAAAATACTGCAAACAAAAAAATGTACTTTCCTGCTGCCATCTTTGGACCATGGTAACTTACGTACTCCCATGTGGCTTTAGGTAAGGCACTTGGGTGAGCTAATTAACATTTTCATGAGAAACTCGTGTTTCCATGTGTAAGTGGGCATTGATTTCATGAGCATTTCCTTGATTCTCATGGGTAAATGAGACTTTCCTGTTATAACAGTGCGACTGTTTTTTTGGGGCATTTTTAAGGGATTTTCCTGCCAACATTCACACGCATTGCCAATTCACACGAGACAAACCACTCATGTAAAACCAGCCCATTGTGATTCACTAAGCCAGAACTTGGGTGGTGCGCAATTGTGGAGAACCGCAATCCATGATTTTGTGCAACACTGAGAATACTGGCCTTTTTAAAAAAAGAAATAAGAAGTGAAACTACTTTTCTAACTAATTCCTTTCAGAAGATGTTTTTTGGTTTGTTTTGAGCGGATTCAATGGAGTCAGTTGTGGTGATCAGAGTGCAGTTTCACTGTACATGTAGCTGGGGTGGGGTGTGTGTGTGTGTGTGTGAGCGAGTGAGTGCATGCAATACCTTTCTGCATGTGTTTGAATACTTGAATCTCTCTTTGGTCACAACTAAACACACAATAAAAAGATATCATCTCAAGCTCTGGCAACTGGGTTGTAACTGGTTAAAAACACAAGACAAAAAAGTGATTTGTGCCTCACATCAATAAGATCGGAGATATCGTGGATGTAGTATTTGAAGACACAGCAGTTTGTTGCCTCCAGAGCTAGCAGGTACTCATTCCTGGCTTTGATTGCCTTCAGCTTGTTTTCAGTGTATTTGGCTTGGCGCTGAAGAGAGGAGAGAAAAAAAGTGGTGGAGGTGATTACTGTAACCACGACTAGAGGCAGAACCCACCCAGTAAACCCAATGAAACTCATGGCAACTGTTTGAGCAGTTGTTGGTGCCACTGGTCCCCCTCCCAGGCCCTCACCTTCTCCTTCATCTTCTCGATCTTCTTGACGGAGCTGCGGCGCACATGCTTCTCATCGATCTTAATGTTGGTGAGGGCGTCGGGTGAGCGCGGGGTCTGCTTGTCCTCCTGGCGCACCGAGCGGCTGATCTGCTTCTCCTCCTGCTTCTCAGCCTCCTTCAGCTTGCTCTCCGCGTTCACGCTGTCTGTGTTGTACATGTGGTACGTCTTCATCACCTAAGAACACAACGAGACGCAGTTCCAATTGCATTGCACCTTTCATTAGGACCGTCTTGTCTTAAACTTAGAAATACATAATATAGCATAACATAGAAACTTCAACAGCAGGTCTTTTTCAATGTCTTCAATGAGGAAGAGTTTTTAATCATATCAGGGGTGGATCTCTTGATTAAGCGTGCACGTGCTGATTTTGCATGTATTGGACATTGACCTTGCAGTGCATGGTGCTAGTTACAGTAGGTCACTTTCCCCACGTAGTTTAGAGTGACCCGCTCAATGTCTAGCTTCACTGCTCTGCTCTTTCCAGGTAAAGCAGACAGAACAGGAGCCCAGGTGTGCAAATCGCACAAGCACAACACTGACACTGTATAAAAGATCTCTACTGCAAGCCAATAGACCCAAAAGAATTACAGTGCTGACAACTGCACAGCAAATTTAAAACACATTTTTTAAAACATTGAACGCATGGTTTTCTAGATCAGTACAAGTACATGTAATAAGATCATCTTAATAGACACAGTAGTGGCTTATTCCAACCCAGTCCATTTTGACGAACAGCGTGTTCATATCCATGAATTTTTGAACCTTCTGTTGGCATTATTCACAGAATAAAACATTTTTTTCTCAGTTTAAAAAATTGCACATAAATTTCCTAACCCTTTAATTGGGATATTATTTTTTTAAATGAGAGATGCAAGAAACCAGTCCTGAAATTATGGGGCAGTTACTGCGCAATAGCCTCGACTCCCTCTATCCAAAGGGCTTTCCTACAAGTACTTATTATATAAAAAAACAACATGAAAAAAACACAGCAGAGGGGCTCTGTAATTGTTCTTTAAAAATAAACTTGAAGACGCTGATTAAAAAGTCTATTCTGCAGACGTCTCCTTAATTAGGTACATGCTGCAGACTTCGGTGCTGTTCGACTTGCGTTTTGGTTTTGCAGAGTGCTCTGATAAGACAAGATAATGATACGGTAGGGCTCACTTTTTGAAACTGCTGAATAAAGCAAACCGATCAAATCTGCCACGTCTGTGTGTGCAGCATGCAGTACACAGCCCTGTAAAAGAAGCAGGCAATTCCTTCACAAAGTGTTTACCAGTGCAAGACTAAAGTAATGAGATCTGAAGAAAAGGGGAACAGCTTCCCCTGAACCAACCACAGCTGCAGCAGCTCAGGTTTTTAAAACCTGTTTCTCTTCCCTTTATCAGTCCCAGGTCTGTCATTGTTTAATTCTTCATGTACACCACCAGTCGTTTACAGCGACATGAAAAGAACTGAACCTTTATCCGACACAATGCAAAGAGCCATTGTTTTAAAAGCGTTTCCCCCAGTCTTGAACTTTTTTTTTTTTTTTTAAAGGCAAAAGAAATCATTTTAATGTTACAAAATGAGATGCAAAACGCCTTGAGATGGCTTAATACAACTTGAATGATATAAATTGAGCTGCTTGGTTCCGGTTTTATAAAATTAACAGGGGTTTTACCTCTTTCAAAAAACAGGAATTTCATTAAAGAGGAATAAATCGCTTTGAAAATAAGGCCCAATGTCTTAAGTTATTAGATGTTTAACACTAGCCCTTCTCCTTCTTGTTGAATATATTTTAATAGAATTTTTTATATGTTTTAAAAATGACTTTTTTTTTTTTTATAACTCCATGCTGAAGGGCACGTCACAGCTTTGTTAACTTAAATGCCACTTTGCCATCAGTCTTCAGAGCATGAAAATAACCCTGTGTCTGAGCCAACGCCCAGTCTGGAAGCAGTGGTTAACAAAGCAATCCTGATGATTACACGTCGTGTTTCTACGGACAGCCACAATTTCAGAAACCAGCCCACGCCAGCCTGCTCTGTCACTGCAGAACACTCAGACCCCCCCCCCCCATTATTCAGAGGCATTCTTTCACATTACTGAAAAAACTGAACTACTACGACACGAAAACAAGCCCACACACCCGGAAACTGCACACAAGCAGGAGCTCCGTTTCATGCTGTTGATTCTTATAAAAACATACGCACAAAAACAAGAGGTCTGCTCGACAGCCAAATCCAAATCTGAAAACCCTTTTTGCATCGAATGCACAGATGATTCACCAGGTTAGCCAGCCGATCACTTGAATGCTCTATAAAACAGGTTACCTAAAATAGGATCATTATGGAAATGTACAAGTGCCCTTTGGAAGCTCTTCACTGTGATTTTCCGTTCTTTGAATGAGCCGTGAAATCAGTCTGAATTACCGTGTAAAGCTCATTGAGAACCTTCATCAAGTCCTCTTGCAGCTGCAGCCCCACCTCTTTACTCTGGGGGAAAGGGAGACAAAAAAGAAGAAAAAGGCAGGTTAAATGAGGCTGAAACCGTCTTTTAATCCCCCGATTCAATTACCCCCCATTATTTAGCCGACAGATTGAATGGACCCACCACTGCGGATCAATTAGGGTCACGTTACAGAGGCTGTTGGAAAGCAAATAAACGATGAGCCGTCTTGCTTTGTAGTGGGTTTGATAGGGTTGGTTTGAGTTTAGGTACAGTAATAATTCAGGATTAGATTATATAAGAACGGAAATTTTGTCAAACAGCCAAGGGAATTTTGCAGGTAATCTGCTTTGTATAAATATCATTCTGTCTTTTATTTTTATTTTAAATCAATGCTTACGGGCAAACATAATATGAGCTCCATCCGTCATTCACAGTACAAAAATTATACCCAAATAATACAAAAAGCATACGCTTTATTCCACTAAAGAGGAAGGCAGTTAGCAGTTTAAGGTTTGCTGCATCAAAGAATTGGGTTACTATCCTCAATAGACTCAATAAAATAAACAAGTGCAAATGTTGAGACATTGCATAGGCCTACAGAGGTTGGACAAAATACTAGAAGCACAATTACATTGTAATTGCAATGAACTAATTACGAATTCAACAATAACCATTTTAAAAATCGAGCCCAGGTCTGCTTCCCAGCATGAACTGTTTTTTTTTTTTTTGGCTTGCAATCTATTAAAAATTGGTCACTGCACATCCAACATGCCTTATAAAAATATAATAATGTCAGACAACAGTAACAGCACCACTGGCCTCAATGCCTCGTACTCAGCTGTGCAAGAAATCACTGGAGAATGCATGAATGTTCCTGGCTGCTAGAAAAGCAGGACTCGCATACAGAAACACAATGCTGGCACTGCCTCTGACATTATAAAATAACATTCCCTTGCAGGTACAGCACATCATAAATCCACACAGAATCATTTACTAAATGACTGATACCACTCATCAGATGGCATCCAATGGAGCTTGTGCTTTACTACAGTGATGGCTTTAACCAATCCAGCGTTGAGGTTCTGTCGGCTGACCTCCGAGGGTCGCGGAGTGATGCATGATAGATGCTTTAATGATAAATCTAATGTATTTGAACAGAGAGCCGGAGAACAACAGACTGGGCCTGTCATGGTATAACAAATGAGATCCCTAAGGAGAGGATGGTGTGTGTGTGGGGGGGGGGGGGTTGTGAAGAGGATCCAGTGTCATTCAAGTGGAGGGACGTTAGCTCTGTTAGCATGGCTTAGGAGTTCCTGTGAATCTGACCTCCTGCTTGAAGTAGTGAGCTTTCAGGGAGACACCTTTTTACCTTTTAATGAATCTGAGTTTCTGATAGAACCACTTCCATCACAGCATGTATAGGTTTCAATTAAGCTATATGGCAACCTTTTGGCCAGACGTGAAAGCAAACTTTTTATTCTTGGATTTTGGGGATTTTCTTCAGTATGTGTGACCGAGGTGGGAGTTAATTATTATTATTTTTTTAATTACAGAAGGCTATCAGATACAACAGGGAGTTGGGTGGCTATTACTGTGCATCATGTATGACCATGCTGGAGCATGGTGATTGATCACGCAACCCAACACCACTGGACAGGCATGATGACCATCATGTGATGAATCCCCTCTCTCCTGAACGTTTATTTGACAAATGGAATCAAAAACCGAGCAAAACCTAAAAAGGTCTAGTGGTTTAATTTAATCTCCGCGGAGAGGACAAGAGTGCTGTCAATTCCAATGAGGAAAAACTCTCGGTCCAGTGAGTCACAAGACATGTGCACCCAAGGCTTAGGAACCCTACACTGAAAATATGCTCCACACTGCTTTAAGGATCTATAGCACAGTTCTTTGTGTCTGGTAATGAATTACAAGTAACAACGTGACCGATTGTGTTGATTTCGCAACTGTATCCATCGCCCTGAAGCCAAGCCCAGCGAAACAAAAAAAATGTGTGGAAAATATTTAAACTATTTGACAACAGTTTGCATCCAGTTAGATGATAGCATGGCTCAGGGAAATATGTTTCAATTTAATTAAAAGGCGCACTTCAATAACAGTGTAAATGATATGAGACTCACCCAGGGGTGCAGCTGCTAGGCTGGCTATGAGAAAACATTAACCTAAAACTCTTCCCCAAGTATTCCGTTTGGTCACAGTATTAATTCTTTCTTCACATATCCTAGTCTGAAGCAAAGAAATTCAGCACAAACACTGGTGTGTATTTACAAAGTGTTTACTCCAGTCTATGGTTTACATGTAATAAGATGACATTTTATAAGTTATTAAAATGTATTACTTTGTTGTTTTATTCCATCTCCATTTCTCTTACTGTTGGTTCTAGAGCCAGCTTGGTGTTCGGAGGAGAGGGGGGCACAGTCCCATCGAGGGTCCTGCTTCGTGTGACTGTGGATCCTGCCCAGGACTCCCAGGACAGACACATTAGGAGGTGCTTCTGTGCATCAGATTGTCCGTAGGCATGATTTCAGATAAAGGCAGCCGTGGTGCCATTGCTTAAGCCAACACATCTGCCCTGGCTATACTGACCTTGTCCAAGCCTTTACTTCCCCTGCCTAATAAATGTGCACAGGACATCCTTGAGAAGCAGATGGGTCACAGGAACTAATGCATCCTGTGCACATCTGTTGATGTGAATTCATCTCCACCTGGTCAGACAGCTCGACAATGGGGGGATTCATTTCATTCCTGCTTTTGGACCTGCATAACTGCAACCCAGCACTAACTGGCGCTGCGAGTTTAATCACTGACCTTTCACCGCAGAAGGCCTGGGTTCCAAGCGAAAGGTCACAAGTTAAAAGTAATGTAATCCAACTCACAATCCAGGCATAGTGGCTAAACTGCTCCCTCTATGAAGCAGAGGCTCCCTCAGTCCACCGAGGACCTCAGCACTACTCACACATTGCCACAGTTTGCGTCATCCCTTTTGTCTCTACAGCACCTGTCATTCACGAGCAGCAAAATTCAACAATAAATAAACTAATAGATAAATAAAACTCAATGATTGACAGATTAAGGCAAGTGTGAACTCAGGGTGGATTACCTCCTACCGCGCTAGAAATTGAGAATGTGAGATCCTCAATTTGAATACGACAAGCTCTGGGTTTTATTTATCCTTTTTATAATTGTTATGTGTCAGTGAAATGAGGGTTTGACTGCAGGGAGTCTTTTTAGGATAAAACTCCTACTTCCAAAACCGGCAACTGAACCTTTACTTTGCGTTGTTTTTTTTTTTTGTTTTTTTTGTTTTTTTTAATGTGACACAACGTGGAAATAATAATCACATTTCCAAATTATAATTCAACACTCTGCTTTTTCCTGTGTAAGATGACAAATGCACAGCTGTTCAGGTTTCACTTCATCTGTCAAGAGACAGAAAAAAAAATGTTTCTGGAAGCTTTTAAAAAAAGAGCAGCGACATATCTGCTCCCAAATGAAACGGCGTGTTTGTTGTTTGGTAGGGTCTGCCCTGTGGCGAGGGGGGAGGGTCTGTATGTGAACCAGTATAGTTAACAGTGGTAAAGCCTCTTTAGATACCGAAGAGGAACGTTAACTTTCCAAGCGGTGTATCCCACCCTGTTTCGCTAAGTGGACAGGGCTGGAGGCGGTGATCTGTACATTCCTCGTCTGATTAAATTGTACCGTTTCAGCTTAGAGCCAAAATAGTTAGAGACGCAAGACAAAGGAAACTGAAAACAAAGCTACAACACACACACAAAAAAAAAACAATACACATCTGCATCTATTTACTTAAAATCAGCCATGCTCCATGAAGAGTCAAAATCTTCAGGTTCGGTTCCCAGCCAGCTGCACACAAAACCTCCATCATCCTAGGTGACTGTTCATTGCATTTTTAGCAAGGGATGATCGGGAACTTGCTCAGAGTTATCTTAATGAATATTATACCATGAGGAGTATCATTAACAGTAAAGTCAGACACATTTAATATATCTCATTTCAGGGGTCACCCGGTATTGCTTACGCATGCGTTGGTGCTTAACATCTAGAAAAGCATCTTGCACATTTAAGTACCTTTTGATTTATAGCACCTTTCCTTTTTATATTAAAAGAAACGGCAGTGATTCAAATCTACAGGATGCGTACAGACACTTCACTGAATTTGGTTCTGATCTGCAGAAGTTCTTGTCCTAAGCCTCTGTGTTTTTCAGGTTTACTATTCACCTTGTTCTCCTATTGCCTCTTTCTTTTACGACTCTCCTTGGAAACGGCCAAGAGAAATGCCTCAAGTCTTAAAGTAAATCTACTAATTCAGCCTATTTCCAGATGGTGAAATTCATGAGGAAGATGAAAGGACAGTGGGAATGACAGAGAGGGAACGAGAGAGGCATGGCCTGACAGTCTGCAACCAGCTGGACTGCAGAGAGAGCGAGCAAGCAAGACACACACACACACACACACACACACGAGACTCCTTGAGCTGTACACACCTGTGAGAACCAGGACAACCACTCACCGCTGGGAATGCTGGGAAAGAACCAGCCTATGTGACTTGGGTATGCTATGTGCATTTAATGAGATCACTAAATATAAGGTATATAGGTATATAATCTCTCTCTCATTATATATATATATATATATATATATATATATATATATATATATATATATATATATATATATATATATATATACATATATATATATATAATGTGAGAGAAGGAAAGTTATAAGAAGTTAAATCAGAAATAGTGTTTCTCCCAGGAATACAGCACTAACACTAGAAATGGGGAAGTCTCTCTATTCTATAACATAGGTCGGTGATGTAATAAAACAGTGTATCCTTCTAAAACCCCCACATCGTTGGAGTCAGGTTCAGTCATTGGGACCGACGCTGTATACTGCGTCCAGTAGCATTGGTTGATCTTTACAGAAGGCAAAGCTTGACATGTGGGAGGCAGCAAGCGTGACACTGCACTGCTAATAGACTGGGAGCAGCACAGCAGGTTACTTGTCTTATTGAAAAGGATTATTCTACAGTAAGAGGCTTGACCCAAGCGTAATCTCCGATAACTTTTAATCAAATTCAATTCAATTACGTTAAACACTTTAAAAATGAGAAGGGGCCGTCGAGCTGTGGTTTTGTACAGAATGACTTTCATCTGTAGATGCTTGGTTTCAGTTAAACTGGATTTTAAAAAGTTGCCTCTGCTTTCCTTGAGGGATGCATCGTGTTTCCTGGTGGCAGATACTTAGATGAACGGGAAACCTTTCATTAAGGGTTTTATTAAAGTGGAGCCCACCCATTCAGAGTCCATCCAAATGCTTTAGTGCACATTCCTGTTGCTACTTCGTCACGCACCAAAGCCTCTTGGCTGCCTGCAGATGACTGGAACAAACTACCAGACTGCATAGCAGTTCATCTCAGAGCAATCACTGCTCAGACCAATCTGTTCAACTTCCTGAGAGCCTTGTGTGTCACACGTCCTCCCGTCAATACACAACTGCAGTCACACATTGCTAAATAAGTACCGTTTCCAGCACACACTTTAAGAGGATGATCTTTATTCCGGTAAAAACGTGACCTCAAAAATCGGCCAAATTCACAAAGGTTTTATGGAAAGCAGAATATTTGGGGGAAAAATCGTGCTAATTTACTCCAGCGCTGGGGGTAAATGCTTTGTAAATATGGTTCACTATGACTACGTGAACGTGTACTGTGGTAAAATATGGGGGAAGGTTGTAGAAGGGAAGTACATAGGCCCAAGAATACAGCACAGTGTCTATCCATTGTGGCGGTGATCATATGGGAAAAGGTAGTCCTAACCGATAGATAGTGAAGTCAGGACTACATTTCCCCACAGGCACTGGGCTAGGTATTGGAGCAGTAGGGACAATCACCTGGCTAGTATATAATGAGCATGAGCATTGTGTACGGGTTGTCCGTGTTAAGGCTGAGACCTAAAAGAGTGATCAGAAGAAGTGACAACCCGTTTAAGGTATTGTGTGTTGTACTCACTGAAGAAAAAAAACATTTTGGCAATCGGAAAACGGCTTAGCCGTCCGACAAATAGAGGTGAAGAAGTTTATTTAGCTCTCCTTCACTTTGTTGTATGGACCACTTCTTTATAAAACTGAGAAAAGATTCAGAAATAGTGACAAAGTCGCCCCAATAACACCACATTTCTCACAACACATTCCCAGTGAATGCTGCTTGAACTTTGAAAGGGGTTATAACAGAAGCACAACGAGAAGACATACAAGGAGTTCTCTGTGAAGGGATGGCGGGCTGGCTGGCTGGGGGCTGCTTGTTACCTTCTTGAAGAGGCGTCCGGAGTCCTCGCTGACCTGGACGAAGCGGGGGATGATGTTGTTGAGGTAGAGGTCGCTGAGCGTGGCGTGATCTCTGCTCTCTCTCTTCACCTGGCTCAGCAGCAGGTTCCAGCAGTTCAACGGAGACAGCACGTTCTGATCCTTCCTGCAAACAACAACCAAGACACTGTGAACACTGTCAACCACCGAGGCCAAGAGACTGCAAAGCATTTTGTGGCATTCTCTTCCAAGGGTGGGGCTGAGAGTCAACGACACATGTCTTAATTAAAAGATGACAGAGATGCTTTAGTGCTTGCCTTAGCAATTCCACACTGCTCAGAAAGTAAAAAGTATTGCTGCAATTCAGCAGTATATTTCATAGACCTGTATCCATCTCTGCAGTGTTGAAAGAGATAAACAAGCTGTCACAAACATTGTGTTCCTTTGGTGACCCCTGGTAAATTCAGGCCTCACAGTAACTTGATAAATAAATATGACAATTTGTCAATGCAAGTTGATGAATCATTTCAAGAATAGGAATAAAAGTCTCTTTGGTATAGGTCAGGTTGTGCAGAGGGCATTGGGCAGGCACACATACAATCACACACGTTTGTCTATAAAGATTTTGCATTGACTTTCATTTAGTGTTGATTTACTACTCTGAACTCCAAATGGGCATAGGGATCATACAATAATGAAAGTTACTGGGGCTAAGCCGAATACTCCCGCATTGACAGGTTTCTTTTAAACTGACATTTGAAATACATGTTTAAACATTACAGGGTCATGGTCCAAGTCCTCACAAAGTAGGTTTTGTCACGCTTTCATAACTGTTGATTTGTTTTGACCCTGTAAGCACTATAAAAATAAAAAAAAATCGAGCACAAAACACACGCAGACAGTGCAAAACGAACAGGATCGATACCACCGGAAAGCAGAGGACACTCCTTCCTGAAGATCTGTTTACAAAAAGCATTTACAGCCCACATTTCAGGCCAGAGCCAAGTACTCCATTCCAAATTAAAAAATATTTTTTAAATCTATGAAAAAAAATGTCCAAAGGCTTAGTGTGATCCCCACAGACTGGAAACGATTTCTGATTGCTGGAAACTGAACTGTGCTTGGGGTACGACTGGGATGGCTTCCGGTGATCGGAGACCTATGATCACTTAGCAGCACCCAGCATCGGAGCCTGTGGCGGGGTGCCCCGCCCCTGTGTGTATTTTGTGTTTTATGTTGTATGTGGGATGTTTATATGTATGTGTGTAGTGGTGCACGAAGTGTGGGTTATGTAGCACAGGTGATTTAAAATGTATATTTGTATTCAGGCACGAGGATTGCACAATCACTTCATGTGCAGATTAAAGTAGGTATTTGTATGGGAGCACGGGGATTGCACAATTAGTTCACGTGCAGACTGTGCTGAGATTCAACTGAATGCTTGATTAGCAATCGAGTCTTGGCACAGCTGCATAAAAGAGTGAGTGTTTCATGCACACAGGGTGGTTGTTAGTGTGGAGAGAACGAGAGAGAGAGAGTTGGGAGAAACAAAAATAAAAAAGTAAAAACAACTGTGTGTGTGCCTCAGATGCTGGCTCATTTATCAAGTCAAGCAACTCCCCAAAACACCCTTTTAGTTATAACCCAGGCATGGTTAAAGCCAGGTGAGGATTATAAATACCAAAGTAATTAGATACAGTCTGTATAACGTGCTCTTGATTTGAATCGCAGATCTCTGTGTAGTGACTGCAGGCGCTGTGTGTGCGTGCGTGTGTGTGAGGGCGCTGTCTGTGTCTTGCGGGTCACAAACTATCTCAATTAACAGCTACCCCAACGGCCTCTTCCTAGGGGCTTTTAAAAAAAAAAAAAAGAAAAAAGAGCGCGTGCCTAGAATAAATTACAACACCTCTTGACGTTTACGACTCCGGTGAGGGAAATCTCAATTAAAAACGTGTAACGTGACTCACATACGTGGAAGATGGAACCACGTATCTAGAGCACAACGCTGCTCAACGTCAATACTGCTAGCTGGACAACAGGGTTCACTGCAAGGGCACGGAGTCATGAGTGAAGTGGAGCATCACAGCCGATGGGAAAGCCGGGTGGATGGTTTCTGCACAGACCATACTGGGTCTTTGTGCATTACAGTAGGATTACAGAGAAAAAGATCTCAATTCCAGTACTTGTTTCTTTTTTTTTGTACAGATCTATTGTAAATTATTGTAAAACAGAAGCCCCTCAATCTTAATGCATCCCACAACATTCTCCAGCTTCACTGCCACTATTAACTAAGGTCAAAACGAGTAGCCTTATATAAGCTTTGTCCTTGGGTTCTACTACATTAAAAAGATTACAATGTATAGATTTGTGGAGCGATTTTATATACAGTAAATATGCAAATAGAACAGAGCTGAACTTCTCTATTCCTACTGTAGCATAAGACTGAATTCAAAACCAGAGAACCAAATCGGATGTACAGTGCATCTTGCACCGAGTGTGTTGCTTGAAAGCAGGAACTGAAACCAATCTGCACCCCAAGCAACTTGGACTGGCAAGACTTTGTATAGCAATACTAGATCAGATACATTTACAGTATATACTGCACTACAGCACCCTGCACATACAGCATCCCATGTTGAAAAACCTCATACAGTAAAATGCAATCAAGTAACGCCCACTGCATACTTAGAAATACTGAAAAAAAAAAATTCGACTAGAAGTTTTTTTAAGACAGTGAAAAAGACTTCAATTTGAAATTTAGTACAAAAATTTGAGTTTTTTAGTATTTCTAATTTCAGCACTAATGAGTGTTTAATACTTATGGATGACCACTGGATTATGTAAACATACTGGCAGGTAAAAAGGCTGGCTTTCTCATAAAGTGAACCATGCACAGATGGCTAAACTAAGGAAGAATGTAGATAACATGCTTCAAGGAATTACAGTTTAACACTTAACAGGACACTACAACTTTAACAGCAGTAGCTTACTCAATGTATTTCTATTTGCAAAAACTGTATCATTGCAGCTGGCTGAAACTAAAACCTGTTGCGGACTAGACTGCAGTCGGTGACTTAAATGTCAAACCGGAATGCGAGTGTCACTCAGCTTTGACAGCCTGGCTGCAAGTGAGAAAGCGTAGGAGGAATGAGGAGACATTTCCAGCATTTCTTGCACTGCTGACCCACACTGGAAAGGGTTAAGTCCGGATGCTCCCAGCTGCCAGCAGAGCCTGCTGCTATGTCACAGCCAGTGCATAGCAAGCATACCAAGGTCAAGAAGACAGAGCTATCAAAGATGCGACACAGCCGCAACAAAATACTCTTGTTGAAGACGGCGCAGGGAAGCAAGCCAGCTTGATGGGAATGCAGACACAGCAGAGCAGAGACATACTTGGGGTTTTATCTGGGCACCAGCAGGCTGGCAGATGCAGACCTGAAGAAAGATACAGCACTGTATCAAAACCAGCGGAGAAGGGAATTGCATTTACCTAGGTGTCAAACCCACTCGTCACGCTCGAGCGACAGTCTAAAAGCGGTCTTTAAATACAGACTTAAATACCCCAAGTCAGACACTGTATTTCTAGGGATGAAATATGTACTACAAAAAGGAGATTCACAGACACTGCAAATCTCCCAGTGTTAGAAATGGGACATTGTCCTTTCCTTCTCCTGTATACAGCAACTAGGTGTGATACGCAAAATGCTCTCTGATTCTGGCAGGGTGTGTACATGAAGATGCCATGATAACAGACTGCTGCATTGCAGGTTCTGTGGATTGTGTGCTGGCACTGTGTCGTCCTGCCAACACTCTCCTTCAAGCGCCCCTGAGCCTTGTAGTCTCAGCGGGCATCCTTGCTGACTGAGTGAGTCCTGTCCCCTCAGACAGGCTCTCCTGTTGGGGGGGCAGTGTCATCGGCACCGAGAGGGTTGTCATTGATGTCCTTCAGCCTAGTAGGGGTAGCCAAACAGCCTGAGGAGTGCCTGTAGTATACTGTATGTATGCCACAGTCATGCAAGCAAATGCTAATGGTATTGTTCAGTGAATGCAAGCTTGAAGCCACTGTTCCCTCTGGGCCAGAACTCAGTGTCACAACATGGTGTTAGAAGGTGCTGGAGGTCCTGCCTTTGAACAACTAAGATCCAAGGTCACCTTTTAAAGAATACCAGGACTGTTAACTCCAGTGTCCAGGCTGAATAAAAAAAATGAATATCAGGTTCTTTAACCCCTGTTAACAGAGGCAGGACATAAAAACATAAGAAATTCAAGAACGAGAAAAGTCCATTCAGCGCACTTATGGAAGCTCGCTTTGGTGCCAGCGTGGTCCGTTAGCACTCAGGAGAAGAAAAACAAAAACACCCTAATGAGGTTAGTAGGCGAAATGAAACCTCAGGGAATCCGTGGTTAGAAGGACCGCCCTTCCTCCAGGTGGCTAGCTAAACGTCTTATTGTGGTCACAGAGCGGGTTACACAATATTGTTCATGACAGCATCCAGTCTTTTTTTGAAGGATCCGACATCCATGCAAATGTTCTGAATATCTTCAATTAAATAAAACAGGATCTTACTGGGTAAGGCCTGACAGATGTTTTTTATAGCAGCTGGTCACATGCCATTGAGAGTAAACAACCATGAATGCACAGAATTAAATATTTTAAAACTACAGTATGTGCATGTGCAAGATTCATCAATCCAGATTCATTTTCAGAAGCACAACCATCAACCATAAAACCCAAATACAGTACAGCCCTGCAAATAAGCTGCTGGATTAAGGGGTCAGAAGGCCTATCCCTAAAAACATTGTTTTGCCATCTCATACTTAAAAGACTACTGAGTTAGTCAAACTCTCTGTAATTAACAGAAATCGGTGCTTGAACATCTGTTGTTTACATGGGCCCGGGCAGTGGGCGAGCCAGGCACAGCATGGAGGCTGTGTTTACTAGTTCCTGCCTATGAGAGAGCAGGCCTGCTCCCCTCCACGGGTAGACGAGCTCCAGGCAGTGGTACAGCCTGTAGGCCGCTGCTCAGACACCCCTCCTCTAATTGTAGCTGACAGCTGTCTGCAGGGAACGCCGTCTAGTCTCGGGTTTAGCGTCCCGACTGAGATGAAGAAGCAGCGGGAAGCTGCGGGACAAGGAGACAAAACCTGATGCAAGAGCTAAATTATTTAAAGCAATGTCAATTATTTAAAAGGTACAACCACAGTGTTTTTTTAAGGCATTTCTGATACGGTGTGTATTTAAAGTTTCGTCAGCCGTACCATTTTGACTCATCATTGTGCGGCTGTCGTTTACTATTTTAATGTCTATGTGTCTTGTTATAGCCTCAGAACCAGGTCACCCTAACATTTCTCACATGGACGCCATTCAAAACCATGCACCTCACCCAAACACAGATTCGGTATACGTATTAATCTGTCGGGTATTTTCACTAACTCACATGACCTGAAAAACAGGAACACGAAACTGAAACCTCAAATGCATCCATCAGCTGAAATAGTAAAACACTGCTTTATTAAGCATTCTAAACTTTAGCCGTTTAAACGTGTAGGTGTAACTTTCCCCCTGGTCCCAATTTGGGAAATCTTTGCAGCAAATAAAAGACTCCAGAATTCCTGTATCAGTTCAGAGTACAGCTATTCATTACAATAAAGCTGTACTGCTGAAACAAGCAAGGTCATTCAGATAAACAATCTAAGTGGAAGAAGGCTATGCTTTAATATAATTCGCCAGTTCAACAGTCTGAGAACTCTCCTGTCACCAGAAAGAGCATACCCGGTCTGGTGTGTTTATATTCTCTCCCAGGTCGTGTGCACATCCAGCCTCATCTAGAGAGGTCTTCAAACACATACACTCCCGCACAGCTTTTTTGCTTTCTTTATCATCTTGTTGAAAGAGCAGCAAAGCCTCCCCCTGATAGGAAAACATCTCTGTTGCTCTCTATCTCTCTCAGCGACTGTACTTCCTGGGCAGGCAAGAAATCCTTCTCAAGTAAACAACCGGAAATCGCTTAGAAGCTTCATTCTCATCCCGTAATTATGCTGAGTTAAGCCACTGGGCCAGCAGCAGATCCTTTGAAAGAAGTCTTGATCTAGTGTGGGTAAATCCTTTTGGACAGGAGTATAAGCATTCAAGTGTATTAGACACTAAAGGCAGATCTGTACTAAGGCAAGGTGTTTAATATGTACTTAGTGGGCAGTCACACATCTAACACGTCTGTGTGTCACGCTAATACGTGACTCAGTCCACCAGAGAGGCAGAGAAATGATGGGCTACTGACATTAACCGCATGGCAGTCCTTATGGATTGCCTCTAATGAACCCTCAGAGGATGGAGTGGGGGGGCAGGTATGTCATACTCCTCAGCAGTATGAAATTTTGAGTCCCTTTACTGTATATTGTGGCTTCTACAGCTAACCTGCTGAGGACTAAAAGTACCCGATATCAGACTTCCTATAGTCCCTGTGCTTTGGTGCCTGAGGAAGCCTAGTCATGAAATCAAGGGTCTGGATCACACCTTGGTCGATATTTTTAATGCTGTCCATCTTCAAGATGATCATGACTGGGAGGCAAAAGTCTGACAGGCCGGAGGAAATCAATTGAATAAATCCCAGAGGGGAGGAGAGTTCCTTACTTGAACTGGTGGTCCTTGGTGCTGCGGGTCTTGGTGAGGAAGCGCTCGGCCAGCTTCTCCAGGTTGCGAGAGTAGTCCATCTCGATCTCGGCCTTCTTGCGGAAGAAGTCCTGCAGATCCTGTAGCAGCTGCACCCGGAGCTCGCACTGCTGGTCCAGGCACTTTAACTGCTCCAGCAGCTGGGCACGGATCTCTGGCAGGGAGGGAGAGAGAAAGAGAGAAATTACATAAAAACACTGTATATGGAATCTGGATGATCCAATACAAGACTGCTCAAAAGTAGTTTAATTCCAGCCCTCTCCAATCAGCTCTATAGCTGCATTGCACAGGGATGGAAACTCATATTGCATAACATGTTCACCCATTTCAGGTTTTACTACAAGCTTGATTAGCCACAGCATATAGGTAAGAAGCTCAGGTGCGACTTACTAAACTCATAGTAAAACCAGGAATGGGTCACACTTCTATGCAATGGGAGGCGCAGAAGGGTATTTGAGGCACATTAGCTGGGGAGGGGTATAGGGAAGCTCACACTGCTGTTGCCCCTGATATAAACTGCTCAATTGATTTATCTGATAAAGACTAGTCTGCAGTGCTGCAGTGAAAGAGATAAAACACAGTTTAATGCTGAGCTCACAACTCTAGCCCTACTGTAGGTTAACAAGAGGCAGTGAGCAGCTGCAGTTGCCTCATACACAAGGGCTGCACAATGAAGGCGGCTGGGTGTTTTTTAGACCAGACTCCATCCTCAAACCTAACAAGCCCACGTCCACAAACAAATGCTTTGGAATTTGCAGACAAGGAAGATCACATCAGAGTCTTACCTGTATTACTACACAGTCATATTCAAGTGAAATAGCCAACAAGTACGTCTAATACAGAAGCTACAGCAGGTTGTTACTAACCAACCCACATATTAATTACACTGCAGTCTCCAAACAGTTCCTCGGTAATTACAATGTTATATGTGCATTCGAACAGAAATCCTTCAATGGTATTTCTACACACAGCCTTCTTCTGGGCTTTTGGCTGGCAATACAAATACAGGTAGATGCTGCTGCCAGAGCAGGGTGAGTAGTAAATGCCTTGCTATTTTTATCTCTTCACTGACAAAGCAGACTGGATGGATTTCAATCGTGTCAAGCACTCCCAGTCAACACAGCGCAAGGTCTACAAAGCTGTGTGTGTGTGTGTGTGTGTGGTGGGGGGGACTATAAAACAATTATAATAATCCATTGACTACTGCTAAATAAGTGAAGACTTTCTTTAGAGTGCGTACTACTTAAAACTCACAAACAGATGTTCTTTTCCATTAATACTAAACTCTGTTTATAAAAGAGTAAAAGCAGGGCACCCCTGTGTAACATGTACTGCAAGTCATGTATAGGAGGTCCTGAATGTTCACTATCTGTAATGGGCATAATGGCTGGTGACGGTATTATGGAAGACTGGTTTATCAAATAAAAGGATCCGGTTGTATCCTCTATGAATCTCTTAGTTTGTTTATCTAGGATTGGTCCATTTCTATAGATAAACCTCAACTCCCCCCCCACCCATAATGTTTTTTTTTTATGTTTCGCCTGGTAAACTATCCCATGCATTATTCTACAAAGTGTCTGCCTTTCCCTGTGATGAAGGTTCAGCTCTATTTCATTCACTGTGTTTTTCTATCCTGCTTTGTTATTCCCGCTATGCAGTCCATTTGCCACAAATATGCCCATTTTCAGACCCTGTCCAAATCCTAGCTAGTTTAATGAAGTCTACAGATTTAACACACTTTCAGTGCGGTACATTTCCGACAGTATTCTTTTTCAGCCCTTTGATCTACAGTACTGATCGTAAAGATTTGACACCAAAAAGCTGTAAATACCTTTGCATTGCCATTTATATAGAAATCTGATGTCCGCAGCCTTCATGATTTCTCACAGTCCATGGGGGTCCTGCCGTTCTTTCTGCTAGTTACGCAAGCTAAAACAGAGTGCTTCTAAATCAACAGTCTACAAGACAAAGCTGTGTGTATACAGGACTGTACTAAATACAGAAGTCTGCCATCTGACACTGTAGTTTGCATTCGTTTTCAGCTCCAAGTTTCAAGCTGACATCATTACAAACCTTACTTCCTCAAGGCAGATTCTGCTGCTCTGTATGACACAGAAACTTCCCGAACTCTCCTTCAACAGTTTCACAGCTGTGTCTTCGCATCAAAATGTGTTTTTTTTTTGTGCTAGAAATTCCCCTACTACCTCCTTACTGTACAGCAAGCGGGTTCTAGGAACACCAAGGCCCATGTTAGTCTAAGTCAGCCTTCTGCTATGTCAGAACACAAGCCAGGCCAGTAAAACCAAAGATGCTGCTTTCCAGCTAAAGTAGCTGCATTTCAGCTCTGTAGAGCTCAGCATTACATTAAAAGTGGACATTTGTTTATTTAGTTGTCACTGTTTCGTGCTTTACTTAAAATCACCTGGATATAAAGCGTTATAAAATGATATACTGTAGTGTGGATCACACTCATGTTTACAGTTGCTTGATCTGGTTGAACTATATGAACTTTCCTTATGCTTCCTGTTCACTGGTTTCTATAGCACTGCCCCACTTTGGTTAATAATAATAATAATAATAATAATAATAATAATAATAATAATAACAACAACAAATACTTTAAAAGCCATTTAATTTTGTCCTCATTCATTTTCTGCCGTTCCTCTAAGACTTACTGACCAAGTGGTGGTCCAGACAGTTTGCCAATAGCAGCTATATAGGAGGCTGTGTGGCTCAGAGTTAAAGAAAAAGGCTTGTAACCAGGAGGTCCCCGGTTCAAATCCGGCTCAGCCACTCTGTATGACCCTGAGCAAGTCACTTAACCTCCTTGTGTCACTCAACGTCTTTCGGGTGAGACGTTGTAAGTGACTCCGCAGCTGATGCATAGTTCACACACCCTAGTCCAAGTTCATCCGGGTCTTAGTAGCCGATTGATCTTAGAACTTTGTCAAGTCGGGTCTTAAAGGATGCTTGTGATTCTGTTTCAACAACATGACTAGGTAGCCCATTCCATCCCCTCACCACTCTCTGTGAAGTACTGCTTAGGGTTAACTATGCCAACTCCTTTTATGATTTAAAAGACGGAACAGTATGGCTATGGATTCAACTCCGACTAGCACAATACAATATGTGAAAACACATTGGTTGGTTTCAGCAATGAATTAAACCAGCAGTCTATAAAAAATACTTTATATGTATTTCCAGCAATGCAAAATACCTTTTGCAGCAACATTCAGATTTGGTAACACATGCAGGTGACATACTCTCCTTACCTTCTGAAAACCAAGAGACTAAAATTAGTAAATTTTGGTAACCTCAACTGGTGATGACACATCCACACAGCCTTTGCTCGGCTTAAGTTTGTTATAAAAAGAGCACAAACGTGTCTAACACCTGCTTAATTATAGGAACTTGGAAATGAGTCAGCAGATCTATATTTCAGAACTCTCAACCTGGTGACTAATGCTGAAATAATGCTGAAATACACCCAGACAAAGTAAAAAATACGATTGATAGAGAATATGTGACAGCAGCAGGGGCATTATTGATAAAAACATAGTATGAAATGGAGAGTCCATGCATGCTGTCTGGCAATACAGACCATACTGTACTTAACTATTCAATTTAACTGTTCAGTTATTGATTTCACCCACCACCCTTATAAAAATTGATCATAGCATACATATAGCATAAGGCACAGTTAAGCATTGTAAAGCACAGAGAGGTATGGAAAAGCACATTAAAAACATGGCAAACCATGGTAAATGCATAGTATAATAACCATGGGAAAAGCATTGGAAAACTGTGAGATTACAGTGCAAAATCACCGTTTAGAAGGGCGATTCCCATCACTATAAAACAGTCGACACAAACCATTGAGGGTCAGTGGCACTTAAGTCTCATACTAGTCATTCAGGTGATCTGTCTTATAAAGCTTCGTGCTGAAACGGAGTTCTGTGCTCCTCAGAACGATTCTTGAAATACAGCTTTCCTGAAAATCCTGAAAACCAGAACTGCTCCAGTAATCCCCACGCTTGCCTTACAAACCACACTACGGGCAATAAAACTAAAACTGGCGTGAAAACAACACCAGTATGATTATACTGTACGTGGGAACATTTTTTCTTAGCTTTCATTAGCACATGTAACCAATAAATCCTTGGCTGGTAAAATTAACTTCCACAACTTCTGTATACACTGTTCACAGGATACAAATGCAACAATATTAGGATTATCAAGAATCCATATATTGTGTTTGTCACACAGGCAGTGACTGGCAAAGACGCCTGTTCATCTGCTACTGTATAATGCAGTCACTTTAATAGACAGGACATTTTAAATATACTGTACTGCATTGCACCATTGTTCATATTTTATTGGATTAAACAGATTGCAGTCCTGTGAATTCCTGATGTATTTATATTATTTTGCACAGTACAACAGAGCTGACTGCAGCAGTATGTTGTGTATTATAAATTAATCAACCACAGAAAATTTGGCTTCTTTTGCACTTATGAGCTTAGCTCATCGCTTCAGCATCATCCAGGTTTTGTGCTGCATTTATTTAAAGATCTCTATTGCCTTCCAGTATACAAACACTCAATCTCTTTGGACACTCTGGAAATGACAGTACAATGTGCGTCTTTGGTCACCCCCTTTAAATATGTTTGTGCTGACAGGAAGCAGAACACAGAACAGTGGAGAGGCTAGCGTGTGTTTCCAGGGAAACGAACACAAAAAATGCTTCTAAATCCAGAAGAGGAAACCTGTAGACACTAACAGAGGAGGAGGGGGAGGGGATATTTTCTTTAAAAACACACTTTCACAGCTGACGGGTTTGGTAAGGAATACAGCGACACCTTATTTTAACCCACGCACTGCGCTGTCGCTACGGGTCACAGAGACAGTGTCGTCTTTCTCGGAGAGTGTCGCAAGACTATTCAGTTCAAAATCTCATTCAGGAGGAGAGGTTCTGGCACTCAGTGGACATGTGGCATGTAGTTTCCACAAAGTGTTGCAAGATGCTTACAGTTATTTATTTTTTATTCAAATGCAAAATTCTAAAACTTAAACCTGTGTGCTAGTGTTTAATAATAAATCAACGCGCGTGCGCACACACACACACACACACACACACATACATACATACACATACACATTTATGTTAACACGTAAGCCTACAAACACACGCAGGATTACACAGATCCCACAGCCCTTCTGAATCTCGGCAGCTGCTACATGGTAAATTTCATCCTCATCATACAGAATTTTACTCACATAACCAGATCTGTCATGTTTCATTAATGCTCACAGGGGCAGCACCCAACTGGGGTTCAGCATTTTAATACATCCAAAGCAGAACGTGTTACAAAGGGAATTGTTCAACTGTTTCTCCAACATGCCGTCGCTCGCTCCCCTCCCCCCCCCCGAAAAAGAAATCCGGGATCTGCAAAACTGGGGAGTGGCTCAGTACAAAGGTGTTGGATTACAAAGACCACAAAACGAGCAGCAATTAGCTCAGCATGCAGAGCAGCACAGCGCACATTCAATTATTGTTCTGCACCAGGGGGGGTTGTAACCTACAACAACAACAACACAATATTTTACTTGTACAGCGGCTTAGGCAGATTCGAAAAAGAGTTGAAAATGTTGACCTCTGGGTTCTGAATCAGTTAGATGACTAGTGAAGGAAGTCATTCTTATTGAAGTCTTATTCAGGTGCATTGGCATAGTGGGGGAAGCTCGCACTGCATGGCTGGTAGCCAGAGTAACTTTCCACCACCTTTCAGAAGACTTTTAAAGACAATAACATTTTATTTTTTCAATTCAAACAAAAATAAAAGACAATTGTCAGGATTTTCCTGGGGGAAGGCTACTGTTCTTTCTTGCGTCATTTGTAAGAATATCCCCATTCATCTTGGTCAAAAGGAAACTAGGCCCCTTTCTCTGGGGCTGATGGGAGACGGACACAGGAAAGGCAAAGGATCTGCTCCCTTCCAGAAGAGGGCTGTGGAGTGCGGGCGGGCTCCTCCCTTGCACGCTGTCTGACCCAGGCACTTTGAAACCTCAAGAAACAAGGCTCTTGAGATTGAGGGTTTGCTGTAAGACTGTACATTACTGTGGTTGGCCTTGGGCTTTAGATTCCTGGACAGGGAGGAATTAATTAAAAAAATAAAATCTGAGTCAGATTTCTCCATTCCTTAAGTGTGCCTCTTCACCAAGATTTGACTGAAACAAATGCACACTGTGTACAAAATGTTGTGCAGTTGACATTTTCATATTGCTTGGTTCTGTTTAAGAATTTAGTAAAATAAGGAATTCTCCTTCTAAAAAAAACAAACTGTACAACTCCCACACATTGGAATCAAAGGGAAGCTATACCCCCCTCTTAAAGGGAAGGTTCATTTTAGCCACAATATTTGTTCATACAGCAGAAAGCTTCCTTTTAAAATACATGGGGTAGGCGCTGTCCCAATTGGGAGTTACTGTCAGCATATATATATAAAACCAAAATATCTAGAGACAAATGAGACAAAACAAGTGACACTCGAAATAAAAGAGAACTGATCAGTATCACTGAAGCCTTCTCCTCCTTCATGTGAAAATAGTTTCCATGGAAACTGCGTGTGAAAGCCACAGAAGTGATTCTGCCCTCCCCCTTCCCAACTAATAACTCCAATTACTGATAGGATGCGATATCATTTACAGTGCCAACAATGGAAAGAATCCAGATTTGCCCCAGGGAAAGACAGCACAGCACACAATTGAAAGCTTGCTCGCTCTTGCTCTCTCTGTGTTTTCCCCCAGCACTGAAGAGATACCTTATTTCTCGGTTTCCACGGTCAAAACAGAAAGTTGCATTTCCACAACCTGAAAGCAGAGGATTTTAAACACATTAGATTTGGTTCTAGAACTGTATAGTATTTGGCTCCTGTTCATTTGAAAACAAGCACAAGAAACTAAAAATCCGAAATACAGAATATCTATGCCTGCTCACACTGACCAGCTACAGTATGTCAATTCTGCGGCTGGACAGTGATGTGTGCACATATAATACATATTTATAATATATGTATTCTTCGGCTCGCTACAGTAAAACAAAGGGGTGGATACAGTACAACACTTCCCCATTGTTTAATGCAAGAAGACTTTGCTGAGCTTGTAGTTCCATAGACTAAACACCAATCGCTAGGCAGCTTCCACGTGAACTAAAGCCTATCTGTAAAGCTGGCAGAAATAAAATTCAGGGGGAAGAAGCTGTGCATAAAACTAAACTTTACTGAAGGCTGATGCGATTCAAGCGCAGTTCAAACGAAATGACTAGCGGTTTAGGAAGCTGGGCTGCCCTTGAAGACCCTGAGATAGGGGTGAAGTCAGTTGTAAACCAAGATCACGGGGCACAGTTCCGACAGTGAAGCTCCCAACAACATCTGCAAGCTATTAGTGACCGTGCTGGAGCTCCACGATGGCCCCAGTTCACGGCAGGATGGGTTGTCGTTGTGTTGCTTTCCCAGCATGACTTCCCTTAACCCGTTAATCAAACAGCTCCACTGTGGCAAAGGGACACCGCAGGGCTCAATTCCTTCAAGAGCCCCGCGGTTTCATTACAGTACAGCTCTGTGAAGCTCAGGAAATGCTCCCCCAATCAGCTGCATTTCATTTCCAGCCCAGTCCAGCCTAAGGGTCATGTATCGGGTTAAGGTCGGAGTAAGGGAGAAGCCGGTATGATCACTTGAAGCTGAAGAAGATGTTCTGAAACTGGTTGGCACTACTTGCTTACCTTATGCCACTAGTGGGATGGAATTATAACCGCACTATTGTTTAAGCTAATTTTAGTCTCTCTCTCTAATATCCAATGTCAATCATCTGCACATGATTTAAAATGTTGCATCTTAAATTATAAACTGACATTAAATAAAGAATAAAAAGGCATCTACATAAAATGTCACAATGAGGTACTGATTGAAAATGAGTACTGTGCAGAAATGTCTGTCCGATCTCATTTGATCCGAGTCTCGTCTTGGGTGGTTGCATCAGCAGTCTCTCATACAGACAGCTGAAGCTCTGACATTTGCGCCACATTACCGCAGACGGATTGGGGGCTTTGCGTCGATTAGCAATTTGCAGCACGGGAAGCCATGAATAATGGAAATGCTAACAAAGGTATTGGGGGCAATTTATTACGGCAATTCAATTTGTTTGCTTTGTTTGGTCAAGAGAATAAGTGTTAATTATGGCTAGTGGAGCGTCTGTATGTCTCTGTGTGCGTGTGGATAGTTTAATGCCAGTGCTAGAGATGGAGATCAAAGCCTATTCACTAGACCAGCGATTCTCAAACCCTTTTCTATCTGGGAAGTGACACAACTCTCTAGGAAATATCCACTGTAATGCACAGTGGCCAGTACATACTGGTGTCTCTCTGAGCAGGAAAAATACAAAAGCACAGAGTCGATCTGCTTGTAATTGTTTCACGGCCCACCTGAAACTTTTCTGAGACCCTTGGGTAGTCTGAGAATCCGTGAACTATACTGGGGCCAGTGCAGCACCTTGTGATAGATTGTGATCCAGCCTTATCTCAGAAGCTAGGCAGGGCTACTGGGTCCAGTATACAGCTATGGACAAAGGATGTGCATTACCTAGACTCTTTAAATTGAGACAATATATATTTTATATATATATATATATATATATATATATATATATATATATATATATATATATATATGAACATAACTTAGATCTTTTATTTATCATCATGTAAATCAGAGAAACTACAAAATCATGGAAGCCATAACAGTAGTACAGTATTTCATGTTAGATTTCGAAATGTCACATTTAAATTTGTCAGTTTTTCGTTAAGTATATGGAAAACAACAGTAATTCAGTATGTTAACGTAACATTATTCAGCAGGTTTCATTCAACTTTATGAAGCAAAATGAGTTCATTCTATAGGGTGATGCAACACTTTTGGCCACAGCTGCAGAGTATAGAACTTTAATGGTTGTAAATGTTTTTCAAAGGAGTCATTGAACCAGGACCTGTTTGTAGATTTTAAAAGATCACACTCTATATTTGGCTATCTTACTGCAATAAAAGAATTGTGCAACACCAAAGGGCGAGGCGTGCGAGGTCACTACACACTATACTGTAGTAGTGCAATATAACAGCAGTGCCCTTACTTTTTAATTGTCTGTGCTCTACATCACAAGTTTCAAAAGGGAAACTAACTTCCCTGCCTCCCCATGACAAATACTCCCAATGGAGTCGCATAATGTATGCCATTGGTAATGGTATTGTCATTGGTAATGAATGAATGGAATTTTTTCATGGGTAAGCCACTTACCCTGATTCAGTGGTTACCATTACAATATGTCTGTAAGGGTCGGCAGTGCGAGGGTTAAATGGCATGACTCTGGCGACCCCAAATCATTTCCTGTGCCTGGGCTCTCACGAGGGGTGTCCCAACAAAAGCAGAGAGGCTCTATTGTCACGGTCCTCTAAGAAACAGGATCCGTCGCGCCTGTCTTTTCTTTCCTGGCTAAGAGGATTGGCACTGCATTCAAAAGCACAGCCCTCCATTTTGTTTTGTTTCTAATCCTGCAGATTTTCTGCAGGAAAATTAAAAAACAACCTGACTGATAAACCTCACTTTTATTTAAAAAACAAATGGATGTTTTAATTATGTAACACACACACACAGACGTGCAATAATGTCCTGGTTGATAAAAGCCTTTGACAGCCAGGGTTCATTGGAATACACCACTACCACGTCTGGTATTATGCTGTTTATGTACATGTGTACTGTATACAGTGTAGAGAGTGTGCTTTTAAATTTGATATGCAACTTCTGCTTAATAGATATTTGGGACTATAGACACTATGAATTACAACATTTCTGACAACATAGCCGGCACATCACGTGCAATCCAGACAACGGTTTCTTAAACCACTGGCATCACTGTAATGCAGTAAACTTGCAGTACTCCATGCACTTGAATCGGATGCGCTTTGGGGGTCAATAAGTTTACGTTATAAACCGGTTCACTGTTCAGGAATTTAAACTAACCCGTCCCATTCAAATTCTGACACGAGTCTAGCGAGTTGAAGACGGCCTGTAGCGTTAGCTGGTCCTGTCGCTGGAAGTCAACACAAGCCTCTGTCTCTTCACATTGCCCCCCAGAGAGACCCTCTAATGGGTTTAGTAACCTCCCCGAGCTATGGCATTCCTAAACCAGCATGAGGCTTTCACTCCTTCAGAATTAAATCAATTAGTAGAGCGTGCCCTGTCCCTTTAAGAGACCACCCCCCCCGGGGTCCAGCAGTAAATGATTGTGTTCTGATTGCTCTTATACACAGGAGCTCTGCTTTCCAGGGGTGTTGGCAAACTGTAGGAACACTTGAGAACCTTCTGATTTTTTGTGTCTGTTGCTGATTTTTCAATTTTAACTTGATTTTTTTGGCCAGTCAGTATACTTTACTATAGCTTTTCATCATTATAGCCTTCATCTCGTCAGCTCAATACGGACATGGTACACAGATGCAGACACCTGCTCAATTTGGTGATCCAGAACCGTGGAGGCAGTAGACATGACATGATCTATGCATGCCATCACAGCCAACAACCCTGTGTCAGCAATAAAAGGCATGGACTAATGAGCCAAATTGTATTGATTTACAAAATGTAAATGTAATACATTTAGTGCTGTGAAAGGGAATTACAATTTTGGCATTGATGAGACAAAGTGAAACGAGGGTGAGCATATTAAATAAACAAATTGACCCATTGCTTTGGAGTGATTTACAGCCTGCCTAGTTTTAGAAGCAAATGACTCTGCTAACAGATTAATGCTCTGCCTTGGGGCTTGTAGAAGGTCTACTCAGCCCTATTAAAGTAGCATACTGTCTGTGCTACATGGAAGCTCATCTAGGTTTTGTGATGCACTGAGCTGGCCTACATGGCCCCCAATCCACATTTCTCAAAGGATGGGAAGGTAGTCCCTACTCTCCACAGCTATCAAACCCTGAGCCTCTTACAGAGGGGCTGGTTGTACACTTTCATCAAGTCAATGAAAGTTTTCTCTTTTTAAAAGGTGGTTGGAATATTTTCTCCTGTTTCAAAACTAGCCTTAGAGAGCGTTTCAAACATACACAAATAAATAAAACAGTACTGGAACAGGTTTCATGAGCAGGGCCTAGAGGTTGACACACGGGAGCAGAATTTGAGGGACATACCTGTACTGAACTGTAATAATATACAAACAATACAAAAGCACCATTTAGGGAACCTCAAACCCAATTTCTGAATGCCACCGCAGTCAACGCTTGTATACTAAAGCACCACATTAATAGGTGCCATCTGTGAAACATTCTGCCTCTCTTACTTCAGCTTCCAGAATTGAAATGAAAACTCACTAGGAATGCACTCACACCAAGAGGAATGCCATCTGTTATTTCAGAAATGCGAGTATAAAGAAAAATTGCTATTCGCACGTGTCGAGTGAGAGGCCGGGGGTGTTACGAGTTGGAATCCACCACACTGTATTTTCACTTCCTGTGCAACAGGGATTCAAACCCCACCAGGTAGGATCCTATTACCTGTGGCACAGGAAGTGGATCTCTACTACGGTGTTGCTGCATGATAAACAGGCTTTAAAACCAGCTTTAAAAAAGGCAGAGCACTGCAAGTAATAACAGGGAAGAAAATACTATTCAAAATTTCATTTCAACAGCAGCTGCCACAGGGACAGTAATTGATGTTCCAGAGTCGATAGCTACAGAGGTATGAGAGAGATACATGAAGAAGTTCCACATTCTTGTCTCTTTCAAAAAAAAAACAGCTGAGCGTCAAAGAGGAATTGTCTTTGTCCCCAATCTTTTGTGAGCAATATATTTCACAAGCCTGCTTGCATAAGCAACCCTGTGATTGCAAACACTCTTTTTATTTTAGCGTCATAATAAATCCATATTTCTTTTTTTTTTTTTTTTTTTTAATTTAGTCGTCGCCAATTATTTTTACCCTGGTTTTCACCCCAATTTAGCATGCCCAATTATTATCTATATCCCCGGCTCACCGCTCGCAACCCCCCCGCCGACTCAGGAAACGGAGGCTGGAACACGCGTCCTCCGAAACGTGCTCCTTCCAAGCCGTCATTTTTCGCACTGCAGATCCACAGCAATGCTACCAGACCTATAGTGCCGGAGGACAACACAGATCTGGCCGCTCCGCTGCAGAGCCACAGGCGCCCTATCGGCCACAGGGGTCGCTGATGCGCGGTGAGCCGTGGATTCCCCTGCCGACCTAAGCCCTCCCTACCCGGGCAGCGCTCAGCCAATTGTGTGCCGCCCCCTAGGAACTCTCGGTCACGGTCAGCTGTGACATAGCCTGGATTCGAACCAGCGATCTCCAGGCTATAGAGCACATCCTGCGAGGAGCGCCTTTACTGGATGCGCCACTCGGGAGCCCTTAAATCCATATTTCTTAAACAAAGGGCAACATTTCACTTGTTAATGTTACAAAATTGTATAAGTCACCAACCTCCGAACCACAAAGCTGAATGTGTTGCTTCATCTTCAAGACTTTTTCCCCACAGGAGAGCGAGTGTGTGTTCAATGATTTACTGAACAGTCACTGTCAAAACACTGCTTGTTCAGATGCTGCTAATCTTTCCTTTACAAGCGAGAGGAATACAGGAAGTGGCTCCATTTACCCAAGAAGTCACGTGTGCGCATTAGTCCTGTGATCAAGCTAAGTGGCAAAAAAAGAAGTCTGTGTTTCCAATGAACTATACAAACTAAAACATTTTTTTACCTCTAAAGACTGCTTTTTCCAAAATGACTGTGGAAATTAGAATGCTTCTGAGAGGAAACTGGCAGTAGAAAGAGGTGAACTGTGTAGGTCTCAGCCCTGCTTGTGAAAAAGCAGTACATCTTACAACAATACAGATCCAATCCGTCACACTGAGGGTTGGGAGGGGGCTTTCTTATCCTCTTCCTGATGGTGATTATATAGCTGCTAGGGGACTACAAGGAGGAAGCACCTAGCAGACAAACTCAAGGATCTGGAGGAATCTCTTCAACAGCATGGCATCTTCCACATTCAGGAAGTGGCACTGCCCACCTTTGCCACTGCATTGTATTTCTTGGAGTTCCAGTATAGCCCTCTGTATGGGCAATATTGTTAACCAGAGCACAGTGGGGACTTTGCAGACCTACTGTTTGGCCAATCCAAATGAGGACCTATGGTCTGGTATGACCCTGTCTCCATGCAAACAAACACCAACTTAATCTTTGGGCTGGAAGGTGTATTGGCATTTGTTATATAAAAGCAAACATGCCTGGAAAACAAACTGTACGTACATGTATGCAGTAACTTTCACATGCATTAGCCTGTACAAATATGTATTTCACAATGGAGAGTCTTTCCGTCTTGTGAGCACATGCAAATCTCAGGTTTCCTTGGTCAAGATTCAGCATGAAAGGCGTTGCAGCCCTGCAGAGAGGAACAGCTGAATTTCATTAAAAACTGTTTCGTGTTTTAAAAAAAACCCAGAAAGAGCGAGGGCAGCTGGCGATAGACGTGCAAACCAGATTTATACAGCAAAAAAAAAAAAACACATATTCTTATCCTCATGTAGCCGTCCTTGTTATTAAAAAATACTGGAAGCATTCAGACATTGGCCAAAATGCTACTGGCATTTTATTTATGTATTTATTTAGTTTTCCAAGCAGAATTTATGACTGCTTGCCTGTGCACAACATTCCAGCTTCGTCCCCTGGGATGCCCTTGTAAACGAGACAGCTCATTCCAATTGGGAATTATCCTGGAGCCAAAAGTGTAACGAATACAAATAAATCTAAATTTCACAAGTCAGCTTTGACCTCCAGCAACAGAAAATAGCAAGCGATAGATATATTCAAGTCCTTCCAGACAGTGTAATGTTATGCATACACTTCTATTGCTAATATCTACTGTGTAAAGATAATGTTATCTATACAGATAGGCTACTGGAGGTATACGTTTTGTAACAGATTAACAGATATAACCTCTGTTGTGTTTGCATAGATTGTACAGTGCCACGATAGAAAATATCTCTGGATTAATGTTTACATTACACTGATGACAGAACTGATTCACACTCACACTAGCCCTGCAGAACTTTTTAACTTTGTACTATTATTATTATTTGTTTATTTAGCAGACGCCTTTATCCAAGGCGACTTACAGAGACTAGGGTGTGTGAACTACGCATCAGCTGCAGAGTCACTTACAACAACGTCTCACCTGAAAGACGGAGCACAAGGAGGTTAAGTGACTTGCTCAGGGTCACACAGTGAGTCAGTGGCTGAGCTGGGATTTGAACCGGGGACCTCCTGGTCACAAGCCCTTTTCTTTAACCACTGGACCACACAGCCTCCTCCTGAACGATTTACACTTCACACAGCATGAATAAATCACACCAGAGTCTGCAGTGTTATCAATAGGACATGTTAACCCACCACCACAGCTTTAAAGCTCTGCTGTACTATTTTAATCTTTTTAATAAAATCAGCAATATAAAAACCAAAAAAATGCTTCATTTATTTATCATAAAGTACTGTACCATGGTTAATTCTGTCTGATTTTAAATTTAGATCAAAATATGTGAAAGCAATTGGATGTCGTCATGGCGATATCCAAATGCGGAACTCTGATAAAGATCCAAACTTGGGGCCCTGAGTAAATAAACCCGGAGCGCCCGCCTTGGTGCTGTGAAATCATTCTCTTATCTCGCGGTAACATTCCCTGCAATAATACAGATACAGTAAATCTGAGCTGCAGCATAGACAAGGCTGCGATCCTGTTCATAACAGATTCTCTCAGCCTTTCCACTCTCTGCTGTCACTGTGAAGCTTCACCGAGATCTGCATGACAAAGTGGTGCCACATCGTAGCTGTCCTGCATTGTGCTCAAAGTTTAAATATGTTCAGTTGCAGTATTTCTACCAAGTTTGATAGTGTTCACTTTAAAACAAGCGATAGGGAGTTACAGTGAATCACATTACAAAACTACTATGTTACCTAACCATTTAAAAAGACTGAAAAGTTAAAGGTTTTGTAACATTAAACTGTGTGATTGTTCCTCGTGATGCTCTTGAGAGCAAAAGAATGCCTGGTGTACCGCGGGCTGCTTAAAGCTATGGGCAAGACCCGTACAGTATGGATTCGGTTTGGTGCTAAATGCATAAAAGTTTTAATCAAATCCCTTACAAAGTCGAACAAGGATCGACTTCCTTCAAGCCTCACCACGCAGCCCTGAGTCTCTAAACAGGGACGGATTTTTTTTCTTATTGATCCGAGCTGCGCGTCTCTCTGCCTACCGATCAGATATTAAACAACATGAACTCCTCTTTGACGGCTTAGCAGCAACTGTCTTTGACGAGCTGAGCTAGAAGAAAAACCCAAGCTCGATAGCAGTCAACATGCAAGGATTCTAATTAACAGATACCGTGTATATTTCTGCTGAAAGAATGCTACAGTAGATCGAGACCAGTTGTCTAAAACAAAACTATGAACTGTTTGGTGAACCCCATACACAGAACAGGATAGTACCCCATACACAGAACAGGGTACCACTGCAAGGCATGGCAGGGCAGTGTGAGGCTGTGTACATTGCCATCTCTATCCCTATCCTGTTCCTTTGGACTGCAGTGATTCAGAACCTTACACAGAGCATCACGGTTGACTTTTATGATAGCCTTTGGCACACACTACTCAACCATCAGGCACATGCTTTGTGTTCATACAGAGAAAGGGTTAACGCAAAGATAACGCCTTGCAAAGGGAGGTGTGGGACCTCTAACAGCAACGGGACCAAACCTGTGTGTTTATTCAGCCAGTCTGCAAGCAGCCTTGGCTGGACACTGATGCAGCTGTGTGGAGGAACCACATTGGAGCTCTAACAGACACCATGGTCCAGACAGACAGGTGGCATCAAACACACTCACACAAATAAATAAAACAAAACGAATAAACAAAGTAGGTTTAGTTTCACACTGTTCAAAGCAGCGTTTTACTGCCGCACAGCTTCTGAAAATAGAAGACGAAAGGGGGTAGTCTTTTCGAAACTCTCTGAAATACCAATGGGAGCCCTCACTCCCATTCCTAGGGGACCGTGTTCAACCCATTTTAAAACTATCAAAAAGCAATACCTGCAGCCAAATGGTTTCATTGTGTTTGTTTTTTTTATAACAAGTGTTTTATTTCCTTTGTAATTTAGGCACCTGTACAGAAAGCTGTGATGCACACTCAAAAACGTAGGACCGTTACAATTGAGACACCACAAAACATTTTTGTCAGTTCACTACATACTCGCATGCAGTCGGTATATATTTTAGTCTATACAGCGACCCGAATCATCATTTCCCTGTCGCTTGACACAAATAGCACCGCCAAACACTTCAAACAAACGGCTTTCATGTCACTAGAAGATACAAACAGAGTTGTCTTGAGCAAAGGTTCAGTGCAGAAACATATGCTGTAGAAACAGAAGTCTTTTAAAAGATATATAAAAACAATGTAAAAAGCCAAATAAAACAGAATATGGTATCGGTAAGAGCATGCTTTACAATTTAGTACAATAAAATACTTTTCTATTGTTGTTTTTATTGAGATTTTTTTTTTCTTACACACTTCTCTTTTGTGACACTGTTAAACTGGAATAAAAGCTACATGACACAACACAATAGCGAAAGACATTTCACCCTGCGCTAATACCATTAGCTGAGAAAGCATCCCAGCGATTAGCAGAGAGTGCTCAGCCTAGTCAGCACTGTGTGCTGCATTTCATTATGGAAATCCAGGTCATTTCTCTGCCTACTGTCTCCAGCTCTGCAGACGTGCTTTGGCTTTTTTTTCTGCTGACTCTCAATGAATCAGTGTTGGAATCGGAGCCAGATTCTCTAAAATCGGGCACTGAGTTTAGCAGTTTGGGGACGGCCGTGGACAGTAATCCCAGAGCTGAAACCAGCACAACCTGAACAGAGCTACAGCTACTGCACTAGGGCCTGATGAGGAGACCAAACAGACAACACACACTGCTGTTTTAAATGATCTTCCAGAGTCCCAATCCTCAACAGCAAGCAGACCAAACAGTAGCTCTCTTCAGCGACGTCGGAGATACAGATGCACTGACTATCCGTGCAGGCAGGAAACTTTTTTAACCCACTTTAGCAATCTACAGCTTACTGCTCCTGGTCTTATATTCTGCGTGGTTCTGTCCTTTGCATAAAATGATGTGCCTGATTTGTAAAAAGTTTTGTATCGTTTATACTGTGAACAGTATTAGCTCATACAGCTATCTGTACAGTAACATGTAGCCATGTAGTGTCAAATATCCTGTCACACTGCCAAGCAAAAATAAATACTGTGGTAAGGCACCGTGCTACCGACTTATTTCTATTCTGGAAATTGCAATTTTAGGCAGGACGCACACAGATTTATAGTTAAGCAATCTCGTTTCAAAATCCCAGCTGTTTAAGAACTAAAACAATGCTGTAATTGTCTGTTCAGATCAGTGTTTGAGCTCTATGCTGTCGATGCTAGGCTAACCCTGGTGATTTGCTGCAGTTGTGTCTCCAAAAAAACCTCCAATTTCCAAGGAGTTGTTCCAGGAATACCACAGATATTACACGCTGGGAATTTGGAAATTAGCTCAATAGAAAAACTGGGGCTCGGCAGAACATGTGGGATTGATACAGCAATGGAATCTGTGCTGCTTGGGTAAACTCTGCTTTCACATCTGGAAATGGAAGCTGCTTTGCCTATGACTCAATACTGTGCTCAGGCCTTTTTCTTCCAGAGAATCATGTACCTTTATAATGCAGCCAGCTCTCTACACTGTCTCAGAGGATCTGGCCAAGTCTTCAGTGAACCACCATGAACACAAGTATCAAAAGCTTACAATATGAAGCTTTGACAATTAGGAATTAGCTCTGAGTAGATTGAGTTATATTTGTGTGTCAGAGTGGCTGTAATGTACAGCACAGCATTCCATTTGTGTTTCCACTTTTCACCCACATTAAGAGAAAGACCACCATAGGATTACTAATTAAATAAATGTCAGTGTCTTCCACCGATTAATAAATTACAAAAAGAAATAGTAGTATATTAGATTGGAGCAAAACTGGTACCAGATGTCCAATTGTACTTCACATCAGTTTAAAGCTCGGTATTATTTTAGTGTGCTATTCACTCTCACACATTCTTTAAACCAGTGGGGCCCCCGGAGCCATAAGGCACCAACATGTTTCAGGTTAATTTCATGGCAGCAGCAACCCATGCTTCAAACATTTACACACATACATATACACACACACTGTTCCCCCTCGTGTTGTATCTTTGATTGCATACAGCACATTCTGTCAAACTGCAGTAATATATTTGAAGTAGCAATTGATTTGTTTTGAGGCTGCATAGCGATCTTGATCACAGACACTCCAAAGCTGCTTTTATGTCTGCATAAGCAGCACAGTAAATCAAGAAGTTATTTGAATTGTATGTGGAGGAAACTGCAGGTGCTTTAGTCCAGCAAGGCGCAAGGAAAGCATGTCTTGCTGGGTAGTCAACTACGTGAGAGTGGGGTCTACAAATACTGCACCGGAGCAATCAATTGATCTATGAATGTTTCACTGAAGCAAAATAAAAGCCATGGTGACCAATAATTGATTCATTGACTGATCATTGCATTTCTAGAAAACTGTCACTCAACAGCAAACACATATTTAAAATCCTATAGATCTTCTGTGACACTTAAGCAGTCAAAAACTCTTGTTTTGACATTGAGAAAGACACTAAAACTAAATTCATGTCAGCATTAACTGGAAACTGAAACCCCAAACCACATTCTCCTAACAATATAACATCCCGGCGTGACAAGGCTACGCTCAGTTTATTATAACCAGTACCAGACTGGGATGGCATCTTAGGGACTTGTCCCAGACTGCTATAACTCATCTTGTAAGAGGAAGCTGTTTCCTCTGGGCCTCACAGACACAGCAGTCATTAGAACATCTTCAAGGTAGGAGTGGAGGCACCAAACAAGACAGCTTTGTGTGTGCTGGCCATGTCGGACTGCAGAGTAGCCATCTCTACATGCAGCGAGGTGCATCCCACAAGACAGACCTCCACACACACCTTTTCATTGTTTATTCTAATTCACTGAAGGAGACTTCCTGCTGATGCATTTATCTATTCTAGACTTGAGTCGGACTGCCCTATACAGCAGCCACCCAAACACAGATGTGAAATAGAATGGATGCATGCAAAAAGAGCTGAATCAGCAGACAGAATTCTGAGCGTTTAGTGACACCACTCCACCCTTCCTCCTTCCCCCAGCTTCAAACACTGTCATTCACTAACTATTACCAGGGCTAGTGTGTGCGAAAATGATTGAAAGTCAAGAGAGGAAACCCCAGCCAGTAATGACCAAACCAGAGGCCTCCCTCTCCAGATCGGAATGATGCTAACAGCACGGGCTCAGCATGTCAGGGTGAAACAGAACTCCCTTCACGGAAAGACTGCTACTGCCTCCCCCGCCCGCAAACAACCACTGAACTGGGCTTGTGCTGTACTTCATGAGACAAATATTTCAACTCGCCTTTCCCACTGTCTTCAACTGGAGATCAAAGTATTTGTTAATTCCATTTTTTGTAGTATTACTACATTCAAAAAGCACTGAACAGATTCCATTTGTTCATGCCTTATCTCGTACTGTTTTTAATGCTGACCGTGCCAAAAAATAGGATCTTTGTTTTGTCTTCCTCCTGCCTAAAGTTCACCATTTTATTGCCAGCAAGACTCTGGGATAACCTTTCAACGAATGGCTAAGTGTCCATACAAATTCCAACAGAACAGCTGCAATTTCCATTGGCATTCATGCCGGCCATGGAAAACAATTGAATTATTCTTTGGACCTTTTTCCACCACACTGCATGGCACTGTTCACAAGAACAAGCCTACAGTACCCCGTGCTGTATATCGTTTTTTCTGGTGTGGAAAAAAAAAAAAATAGCCCTGTCAATATTAATCATTTCTCCCTTGCGTGAGGCTAGTAATTGATGATCGTGGTTGCCAGACTAGGCAAGATCATTTATTTGTGGTCCTGTCAGCCACAGACCATACAAGCAAACAGGTTTGATAAATCACTTCCAAGCTAGGTCACCCACTACCTTCCAATGTATGAACGCTGCTTCTCAATCTGTACTAACCACGGCAGTCCGGATTCCTCGACGTAGACATTGGAATGGTAGCGCTGCATGATGGCAAGTGATTAGAACGCGTTCAATGCCTTCAGCACAGCAGTTTGTACAGATTCATTATCCCACACAGGATGACATCACAGCAATGGAATTGAGCTGTGCATTTCCACTTCTGTACCCAATGCGTTTTCTAACAATCGACTAAAAAACAAAAAGGTATTCTATACAAATAGGGCAAAGATAGGACTACAAATCTTGCTTTATATAGTTACTTGTGAGGAAAGTGCATTGATTCACCAGCATTGTGTTCTTTGTCTCTCTCTGCTCACTTTTATAGTATTTCAGTCTGAATGGTCCTCTCCTGTATACTCCCTGTTAATACCTCTGTGTATCATGTTTCTCTGAAATGCATTGTCAAAAAAAACTGGGAGTGCATCATTGCTTTGTCATTAAATGGATCTGAAAAGTTCCATCCCTTGGGGTAATTGTGATTGAATTCAAACTGAACCAAATCATTGTTGATACTACCTTTAATGTACTTATTTTAATGTATTGTACAGGAGGAAAGGCATTTTAATATTGGAGATCGACTGTTGGCTTTGTTGGATAATTATCCACACAGAAAGAGAGATTATAAAAGATTATAAACAACAACACTACCTCGTTTCCATGAGCACGGATTGACCGCCAATCCACGCTGACCCGGGTTCGTTCTCCCTGAACCCCATTGATAGTCTACCCGAGTGAAAAGACTTCTATGCACGTTTCCATGCCATGCGAGTTTGACGATTGTTGGTGGTTCTTTCCCAGCAAGCCTTGCAGCTAAGGTTGCATTAATTTGTTTATAGAACCAAAAGGATGGACATCATTGCTTTGCTTCAGATAATCCTAACAATTCTTTGGATCTTACAAGAGAACGATACGAGAATATTAAAGCTCAGAGAAACCTGCTCACCCCAGGATGTGGACTGAATGTTTATGCCCACTCGTCACTTGATTTGTCAGTGTTGTGACTTCCACCCATACTGCTTTGGCATGCTTTGGGAAAGGGTCAGAAAAAACAAACGCACCAAAAAACAAAAACAAAAAATCTGGGGCAGCACAGATTGGCAGCCAGTGTAGGTTGGCTAAATTACCATGGAAACGCAGTAACAGGGGCAGTGTTGCATGGAAAAAAGGTATACTACTCTCCAGCTTGTATTTAAATCCAAAAGTCAAACTCTTATCTGAGCTTAAAGTCTAGAGGACACAAAACGACTTGCACCTGCGAGTAGCCAAGACTGAACGGTAGCCAGCTCAAAACATTAGTGGAATTTGGCTTTTTCAATTGCAGAGAAATCCCTGGACAGATCTAGGCAGTCAATTATATTCCCAAGACCATACAGTAATATGGTCTACTACAGTAGGGCTTCATCCTAGTCCTCTACCCTAACCACTAGACCGTGCACAGCATTAGATTCAAGCTTCTCATTGGATTACTGTGCAAACTGAAGTCTAATTCCATGGCAATGCATATTCAATCAAAACCTATATATATATTATATATATATATATATATATATATATATATATATATATATATATATATGTGCAATAGACTGCTGCACAAAGAGATTATTCCCTCTGTGCTTTGACAAAGAGAATGCTTAAACTACTGGAACTTAAAATGCTAAGCCTGTTAGTGCTGACTTCAAAAGGGGGGCTTTCATATTGCAAAAACTACAGATTGGAATTGTCTTTCAAAGCTTAAATGACAAACTTCATTTACTGTATGTCTTCTTCATAAATAGCATTTGCCATCAAAGGCTCAGTTAGAAACACAGATTTATTTTCTTTGCATTCTTTAGATGGAGTCTAAAAAGGGGACAGGGAGTGCTTAAAATCTTGCAAAACTTGAATGGAGATCTTGGCACACAGCTTTCTGGACCCCCAAAAAAATACACTTGTCATAAGTAGCCAACCTAACAACAGAGCGCCAGGAAGCACGGACACTGTGCTGTACCTTATGCTGGTTTTCAGTGCCATCATTCTGTAAACCAGCACTATGAAGACGGGCGACCCCCAGCCCCCAAGCTCTCCAGCATGCATCAAGCCAGTGCTGTCGTATGTAATGCTTCAGAGCAGACGCTCTCATTAGTAAATATGTCAGTGTTCTGATTCACAGCTGAGCTCCTAAGATGCACTGCAGAAGATTTACAGCACATCTCAGGCTGGATTAGTGAACTGCAATTATGTTGTGTCTACTGTAAATAAGCTGTAGAGGATTTAAAGTGTTCAGGAGGGTCCTGAACTGCTGTTTATCTACTGTACTGCACCGCCTGGAAAGCTGGGTCCACACCTGAGTGATCAGTTGTGCAACAGTTGCATGCAACCGAGTCGCTTATATGTAGACATCCCTGTAACCAGTTGCTTGAAGTAGAGCCGGGCTCTACTTTCCAAGCAACCTCCTGAGCGACTTCTGTAGACATAGGTGATCACATGGCAATTCACAAACTCTGATTGGTTCTTATAATGCCGACTGCACGTCTTGCATATCCGGTCATAAAGAAGCGCTAATTGTAAAGCCTTTGGCAGAGTAACTGCCAATGCCTCAACTACGGTTTCGTCCAGCTTTTACATGGCTTTGTTTTTTCTTTAGGGAATATGGCATTTAAAATAACAACAGTTGAACAAATAATAACAGCCAACTCTTCCTCGTTTATTACTGGACACATTACGACCTGACCAAAAAAAAAAAAAAGTGTCACCTCATTTGTCAAAAAATAAAATACAACTCTAAACTTGTAGACACGGGACAAAAAAAACAAAAAAAAAACCCCAACCCTGTCACCTCAGTTATCATAAAGAAATTGTAGGACGGGGGAGCCTTGTTGCACAAGTAACTGCTCAGATGTGGACACAGCGTGTTTTATTGCACACTATCCAGTGTGCAATAAAACACAATTACTGTAGATCCTAAAGAAAAACAAATAGGGATACATGAGCAAGTCACAGTGATAGGCGAAGTCTCGCATTGTACAATTTAAAACTATGGTCTTGTTTAACCATGCTAAAGGGGGACGGCTTAACACAGGCAACTTGGCTTTAAATTTATGGAAACAGACCTGTCTAATAAAACTGCTTCCGGTATTCAAGTTCAGTTTACTTCAGTAGATGCCGAAAACAATAAAAATCACCCTAAAGATCGGCACAACGAGCTTGGCAAGGACGAATTTCATGTCAATAGCAATGTGCTCTTACACTCGTATGTAGACCATCAGAACACATGGGAAGCGCTAAACATCAATTGAATGCAAGGAAAGGTAAACAAGATAAGGCCAAAACAACCGGGCCATCGAAAACACTGAAACAGACCACTGTGTTTGGATCATTTCAGCGTCTTACAGCTGCCAAAGAACTGCATTAAACTGTTTCAGATTTTGTCAAAATGGGTTTTAAAAGCCGACATTACTCTGTACAAAGTGGATCAACCGGCAGATTTTTTCCGTAAGCACATTAGGGAGGCGGTGCCATTCCAAAGTCAGCTGCAGATCTATTTTCCGGATGACGAAGACTAACTTGGAGTTGAACTAACATTTTTTTTTTTTTTTACAACAGGGAACTATTTGTAATATTTGAAGTAAAAAAAAAAAAAGCTGGCAAGCTTGTAATTTGCTTAGAATTAGAAAAAAAGCTAAATACAGTGATGATGGTGAAAAAGGTTTTTAAGAGTATTGGGTACAGTAGCTGTCATTTACAAGTACAGGGTGATTGAAAACCTTGGGGTCTACTTTAAATGAATTATAGGGACACATCAACACAAATTCATGTTATGCAGTTAAACATACATCTCTGAATGTTTTTTTTTTCCCTCCAAATTACGTCTCCCTGTCATCCTGCCAAATCAATTCCCACTGCTTCAAGATGACCGCTGGAAAAAGGACGAGCTAAACCCTGGCTAATTAGAAGCAGATCAATGGGAGGGGGGGGGGAAGAGAGAGAGAGAGAGAGAGAGAGAGAGAGAGAGAGAGAGAGAGAGAGAGAGAGAGAGAGAGAGAGAGAGAGAGAGAGAGAGAGAGAGAGAGAGAGAGAGAGAGAGAGAGAGAGAGAGACGATGTAAATCAACCGAGTGCTGCTTTTACCATCAATTGTGAGATTAAAGCCTGGGTGACATGAAGGCGCATACTAATGACAGACACCAAGCAACAAAGAAATCGAGTACATAGCATGTATTAGCAAGCCATTAGTATAGCAAACCATGCTCCTTCACATTTCTAGGTTACCCTTAAACTGTTGTTTTTTTTTATTCCAGTACAGATGAAGCCTGACCTATTCCACATGAACAAGGACACAGCACACCACTACCGGTTATCAGTACTGTACTCATAATCACCACTCTGATGAAGGAACGGAGATGCAGTCAGCAACCAACTTCCTATTCGAATATCAGATGGGTAATAACCACCAGTAAACGATGCAGAGAAAAAGAGCCTCCCACTTTACTATTAACACTCAAGAACCAAACAATCGTAGACTCTACGAAAACCTTCAAAATTCAACTGAGAGAACATGCAACGTGACAGTAATATAATATATACCGGAGGTGTGAGGTTTTAAACAGGGCACCAGGGCGATTCAATCAAGCAAGGCTCATAATAAAAGCCATGCTGATCAATACTCAACGAAGGGATTCGTTGTTGCATCTCTTTGAAGCAGGGATTCGTCAGAATGTTTGCGTATTTGTTCGGCACAAGTTTGCCTCAATATCTATGATTGTGTTTGGAGGCCGATAAAAAGGGCTTTTCTTACCAGTCGTGCAAGTGGTCAAAGTCGTTATCTAAGATTAAGCCCTGACATTCGGAGAGCATTTGCAGCAGATCCTGTCAGCTTTCAATAACTGCTCTGTGTTTTTGTGGTCGTTACAGATTTTTGCAGACACCCTCTGACCTCCAGGTTGCCAAGGGAACAGGCTACCAGGTCAGACAGGAAATCGGTGCAGGACAAGACCTTCAGCTGGGCACCTCCTACAGCCCTCAGGGGGAGAAACGGACAAGGCCACAGAGTCGGCCTGTTGCTCTTACTTTAGATAAGCGTTGAATAAATAGGATTTAGGGGGAAAGCAAGCCAGCAAAAACAAGAATAGAAAAAGCTCCGGGAGACAAAACCCACCGGGTTTCCAAATCATATTTCTATTTAACTGTGTTTTATTTCAAGTTCAGTTTGTTTGTTGAGCCCATTAAATGGATGTGCAAAACTTCTACCCAACATGCGAGATTAAGGAGCTACATTTCAGATGTCAGTGATGCTTTTTTTAATGAATGCACTCATTTCCTAATGCATACAGTATATTTTAATATCCTGCTGACCCCTAGGACAGTTTTTAATCTGTCTGGCAAGACATAATTAGCTACCGGGATGAAAGGGGGGGGGATGCACAGGCGATTTGGAGCAACAACTAAATTGTTTTTTACATTTAGGCATTATCAGATTTTAGGAAACACAAGCGTATACTATTATCTAGATTCTTCTCATTGCAGACCCAAAAGACGCTGTAGAGAAGCATTGGACTAAAAAAAGAAAAAGAAAAAACCATGTGCAACAAGACACAAGAGAAATGACAATCCAATAAGCTGGAAACATATCGGATAGCCGTTCACAAATCCAGTGTCTTCATACAGGGTTACCTAAACAAAGGACAAAAAGCCTTTATCCTCAAAATACAAAAAAAAATGCCTTTCCTAGATTTCTATCAAATTGAATAGCTGTCAGTGTTCGGTGGTACCTGCTGTCACAAAGCAGACCCTGTTCCTCGCAGCTCAACAATACAGAATATAATCAACACCTAGCAGACCCATTTTATAGTGAAAGGAAGAACAAAATATATATATAAAAGCCATATTGTGCTCGGAGGGAAAATAAAACAGAGAATAAAGTAAAAACACAAGCATACAAGCGATGACGTACTGCAGCGGAGAGCCAAGCTGCTATGTTTGATGGTTTCACTCTCTCTGGAAGATGTTGGAGTCTTCTCCCCACACAGGTGTAGTGTGCGAGTGTAAAAAAACTCTCAACTAGCAGAGTAATTTAAGTTACGAACTGACCGGCAATGACTCAACCATGAGTGCAATGCAACCACATAGGCGCTCCTATAAGCGGCGTGTTTGTCCTGGAGAAAGGTCGATTTCAAAGCGAGTGCAGGCAATTTTACTGGAACATTTCAGTTTTAAACAAAGCACAGGGTTTTTTTCACCCCCCAAGCCAAAAGGAGGCTAGCTGCACGAATACAATATACCTGTTATAAGACAGTCACTGTAAGCATCAGACCTGGGGTCTATTATAGTTACAATGACAGCTGGAATTGCAATTACAATTACCATGCTATTCTGTTCAATTACAGTTTCAATTATGCTCCAGTAATTACAATTATAGCTAAACTAAAACAGTAATAATCAAATACACACATTAAGATGTTTCCTCTATTTATTCTAAATAACCAAGCACTAATCACATTTATTAGTTTATTTTTTGCATATAAAGAAAAACTGACTTTTTTCACCTGAACAAAATACAATGCAATATTTTAGCATTTATTTTTATTATTTAGTATTTTAAATTGCCTTACTGTAGAGATCACTCTACAAAAACATTTTTTGTGATACGATTCCTGTACTTGCTAAGAATTTTAGCAGCCCCTCTGACTTTTTTATAGTGTCATTAAAAGGGGCTTCGAGTTATTAAATGATTAAATCCCAAAGCAAGTGCTGTGTGATCCTCTAAACTAAACCTTGAAACTTCCATCAGGCTCACATTCCACTGAATGACTTCAGGGGAGGTCAGCTGACTCAATCTCAGCAAATTACCTTCTCCACAAGCACAGCCTTTGTGTGAGGGTCCCTCTCGGGACTGAGAGAGGACAACATTGTGTGCGTGAGCACTTTTAGGAAAGGAAAGGGGTTGCACAGTATGTGTGTGTGTGTGTGTGGGCTTAAATTCAGGACACAAAGGGCGTGCGAGTAAATACGCATGCATGTGTTTGAGCTTACAGATACAGCAGTACATGAGAGTGTCAGCACACACACAAATAGAGAACTTTTTGGGGGGGTCTCAGACTGTTGCACGTAGAAGACGTCCTCAAATTTCCCAATATGCTTTGCTTCTATAAAAAAGGGGGTTGGAATTAGGAAATGTGAGTTCCTGTGTGTGTGAATACTTCATGGAAAGGACTGAGTTAAACTGGGTCAGGAGGGAAGGAGGAAAGAGCAGCCCTTTCATCACTAGCTTCTGAATGGACACACAAATCCTCTCAAGAGAATTGTCAGACTAAACTAAGACAGTGGCAATTACAAAGTGTCAGACTGCTGCCCTGCTACAGCGGGATGGATAGCTCTTCTTTCCAACAGCGCCCCGTCGCCTGAAAGGGACAGCAAATCAAAAACCAAACCATTACACACTGACGGAAGAGCTTGTTCTCTGAGCAACCATCCCAGCAAGGCAGGAAGAATGGCTTGCAGAACACAGCCGGTACCTGGGGCTGATTTTACAGGCATAAATGAACTAGAAAGAGTGGTGGTATTCAGATTGATCAACGTTAAGATAAACTGTAGAGCCTGGTTACAGTATTGCCTGTTAACTGTACCACTAAGCTGCAGATTTACACGAGTCATATACCCTGTATACATGTACAAAAAAAATGAAATTTATACCAGTATTATAGCCGATGGAAAAGTCTGACATTTGACACAAACTCGATTTTTTACAATTGGAGTCAGACAGTGCCAACTACATTTTATTTTGCATCAGCATTTCTCCTTCTCATACCTTGTCTATAAAAGCAATAATCAAAATGAAACTAAAAATAAAAGCTTGCATTCTTTCACGGAGAACAAAGCACTGTAATGAGGCTGGGGTTCAATAACCATTCATCAAAGGTCTACAGATGTACCTGTCTTGGAGTCATTGAATGGAACATAGGGATTTAACATCAAACACAGTCTCTATTTTTAGAGAAGCAACAAGTAAACTGCTGCTGTACCCGTCTAATAATTATAAACCTGCAGCCTGCCTCCTAAAAGACTAAATGCACAGTGTGGCAGACGGACTGACACCACACACATATCAATAGATAGGATAGGCTTCAATATACATTGTGCTAAGCGTGTCTATAGAGATCAGTGTGTGCAATGTGCTGTCGAAGTGGACAACAGAATAAAGGCCTACTTGACCCTGATAACAAACACCTCATCTTACAAGAAGGGCCCTTTGAAGAGGCTCAAAGGAACAGCAGAATGTGTTATTAAAGCACAGTCTGGGCCTACAAGCGCGGAGAAACGATTCAATACGCGGCTTGGGGGCAGAAGTTGTTAATGCCCTTGCTTTTGCAGGGAGGCAATCTACCACCTGATTAAAATACAGCTAGAGGTTTAATAGCCTTACAGGGTGTGGCAAACCTGTACTTAATTGGTTAAAAAATAAACTTTAAAAAACAGCGCATTTATGTTTGAAATGTTCAAGGGCTTGAACGTGTAGGCCAACTGCTTTACAAAATCAACTACTGGTGTGGCTGTTGCATTGTTCAAGGGATCCATCATTTTAAGTATTCAATTATGATAGACAACCTACAGTTTTATGGTATACCATTGTGGTTTCTTCCTTTCTTTTTTTTTTTTTTTTTTTTTAAAACGCTTGAATCTCAATGATGTCTTATTCTGCTGCCTGTCTGTCATGGTAAAACAAGAAAACTGCTGTTTGTCAGATTGAAATCATAACCAGAAGTTAAATGTTGGTATTGCATACAGACAAAGCCCCCGAGGGACTCAACAATCAGGCTGTTTCGAAGGATGAATGATATCTTGCATATAATACTGTGCTTTATTTATAACTTGCCTAAAGGTGTTAAGAATGTACACTGTAAATGCTGTAATTGCTAGACTAGACGCAACACCAAATGTACGGATGTTGAAAGAATGCTCGCTATAGTTTTTATTCTGCTTAAGAAATGCCAGTAGATGCCAGCGAATTAAATATAAGGCTTTTCATGTCATGTTAGCCTGGGGTTTAAACAAGTGTGATTTTGACAAGGTATTTTGCTATGTTACTGTTATTGTAATGCATGTTCATCGAGTGTGAAATTACAAGTGCCACGAACCTTACCAGGTCTCAGATTCTCCTATAATATTTGCACAGCCTGTGGGATGGGCAGGGGTGGAGTGTATGTGTTTGGGGGTTCATTATAATCCAGCGCATTAAAGGTTGTCCCTCAAACCATTGTGAAAACAGCAAGTCAAATAATTGAATAAACACGACATTCACCACGCCTGAGCAGATAATAAAAAGGGAAGTAAATGCCTCAGGTCAAGACTAACAGACACAGGGAAACATCAGTGTGTTTTAGAAGCAGTACTGTCTAGAGAGCTGCTAAACAGAAAGGCACATTAAAAAGAGCCACCGCCTGTTGCTTGAACCTGCGCTCTGATATAAACTAGATACAAGATCAGCCCTCCAAAGCTGATGTATAAATCTGCTGTGACACCCAGCCTTCCACCAAGTCCACCATGGACTGTGCATCACATTCAAAAGTGAACCACCCTCTGACAATCTGAACTCAAACCACGAACACAAAACGGAAAACAGAAACGGCAGGTGGACAACAGGAGACTTCACCGAAAACCCAAACAAGAGCCAATTTGCTTTCCTTTCAAATGCTCCAGGCACACCCATCAGTACAGAATAATAAGATAAAAGCTAGACCCCCCCCCCCCCATCCCGACTGCAAAACGAGATTAGGAGCCGTCTTTGCCAGGGGGGAAGAGAATAATTTTGTAACACAGAAATGGAAACGGAAATAATTCACTCAGTCAGGCCACATGAAAACAGGTTGTCCCTGGCAACTGCTATTTTCTGACAGACAACTTGAAGGCTTGCGGTGCAAGAGGCAGCCCCGGGACAAGCAGAACAGTCACATTCCATCAGGACACTCTGTCATATGATGACATTAGATTCCAATCAGATCATGGGATGTGCAGCTCTCCCAATAAGAGGAGACAGGAGAAATGCTGAGTTACCGTGACATCCTCGGGGAACGCGCCATCTCATTTAGAAATTCTCCTTCTTTCAGATTTAGTGTAGCTGTAATTTGTTTGAAGATATCCAACATGTTGTAAAAACTGTTGGAAGCCAGAAGCAGTCATATATATAAAAAAAGAAAAAAGACTTTCTTTTCCCACCCTAGGTAGCTGACTTCAGAGACAGTTGTGGAGAACAGGTTTGTAGGTTTTGTTTAGATTTTTGCCAAGTTTCTCATTTAAAAGGTAATATTTTTGCCTGTGAATTTCAGCGCTCCAGAATGAGCTACAGCCACGTGTTGTACTAGCCCTGGCAGAGGTTCTCCGATGTGCTCCATCCAGGGTAGCAGATTATCCAAAATCTTTGGGACACAGACTCCAAACCTTCCAGAACCAAATTATACATCATCAACAAAAGACAAAAGTTACTGCACAGGCTAGGCTTAATATTTCTATTTCACTTTGAATCTGATAAGAGATTCGATTAGCTGTGCAAAAAACAGCTGAGAAGGGGGTTTCCCAAGTTGTGACCCAAGTCTCCATCCTTACTTTACAAATGACCATTTGTAAACCACAAGCGATAGGACCACTCCAGAGCCTCCATCATGTCATTCACCGTGTTATATTAAACCGTTATGGCTTAATACAGCAATCCTTCATTTGGCATTTCCATTCACAAGGTCTGGATCTAGACAAAGGAGTGGTTCTTTATGGAATGTGACTCTTAAGCAGGTCCAGCCAAAAACAAAAGAATCTTTTGTGTCAGACTGAACTTCAAGTTTACTACCAGGTCAGGCTGGAGTTTGCCATCGCTAGTGCTTGGAAAACAAGAACAAAGAGAATGGAGTGGTGAGGCTGACTACAGAATGTAGGCATGGTTACTGGGTAAGGGTGTCTGCTAAGAAATAAATAATAATAATAATACTGATTCCAGCTATGCAGTTAGGACATTCGGGACATTGTTAATGAAGGGAGTGCTGTCTCTTGGCTTGGAAATGAAGGAAATGAGGGATTTCCCTAAACGGGAACGAAGGACTTTGGCCTATTTCTGCACACGCCGCCCATCTGTGACATGCACGTATGCACTCAGAAGTGAAAACTGACACAGAAAAGGACCTTCTCTTTCATTGCTGCAGCTCCTCACACAGCCCCACATGAGCAGCAATACTGCGCTCCTCATTATACTGCAGCTTGTACTGTACAGCAACTACAAAATACAGAGATGCCTGGAAGGAAGACTAAGGCCCTGTCCACACTATGCCTTTTAACCGTATTAGTTGCCTTTAAACTGGCTTAAAAGTGTTAAATACGGTCAGCGTCCACACTACGCAGCGTTTAATACCGTACTCGAGTCCGGTTGAAAACTACATCACATCAGGTAGTGCGGTTTGTCAGAAGTGTGGACACTGTAATACCAAACTACATTTTTTGTGTATCCTCCAATATCCCAAAATGCTTTGTGATATGCTTGGCGAAATACTCACAGCAGGCGCCTGAAGGACTTGCTATCAGTGTACATGTCGCAGGTATTCATTTTTATGTTTTAAAAAAAACTGTCAGGACATCTCTGTTAAACTAGTGGGGAAAATAACAAAAACACAACGTTAAATTAGGAGACTGCAAAAATGAAATGCAAGTTAAAAGTTGGATCGGGGATGAACAGTTCACGTAATTTGTCAGCTGTATTTGAAATAAAATTAAGGTGACCAGAATTAGGCTCAGGCAAGATATGAAGGTAAAAACAAAGATTGTTTTGTAATTAACTGCTTTTTCTGAGTTTAATTATGAAACAGAAATCAGCTCAATTTGTTTAAAAGGGATGTCACCTGATTAAAAATAAAACCCGAAAACTTCCAGCCCTACTTGTGTGTGTGTGTTCGCATTTACTTTTCTCAAAATACTTGTTTTATTTCTTTTTAGCAATATGAACCTCTGTTAATATGGGGCACAATCCATTATTTTAAAATAAAAAACAGTGCATGGTGGGATATTATCGTATTCATTTCCACTGTTCGTTGCGCTGCTAGGATCTGTAACTCATCTATTTTAATAGTGTGTGGATGCATGAAGCCCAACAAAACATGAAACGGTACTTCAGTGTGGACGCTATGAGCTGGATTAATTAGAAGGGTTTCGAGTACGGTTCTTGAGATCGGTTATGCAGTGTGGACAGGGCCTTAGGAGACAAACTGCATCTAATATTGACATGAATCACTAGAACCTTCTTGGTTATTACATGCAAAATCCATTCGAGGAAAGAGCTGGTCATACAGCAAGGAAGTCAGACAGGGAAATATAGATTCTGTAGTAACAGTACAGCATAGAGAGCAGCCCAACTGCAGTAACAGAACTGCTGAACTGCAGCAACTTCATTAGGGGTGGCACTTTGATTGCAGTAAAACTAAAATAAATTGTCACACGAGGCAGCTACAGTGCAATTGGAGAAATGAAACTTTTTTGGGTGGTAAAACACCCAATTGTTATTTAAGAGGCTTGAAATTGTTCCTGTATTAAAGTCAGCGAGCATTGTTTTAGATTTGTTTCAGATTTCAATGTACATTCTTCACAAAGTGTCAGGACTACTAAAGTGTTTCATTCTACATTTCTACCTTAAGATAAACACGGCAAGCTTTGTTTGGGTTGTGTTCAGTTAGTGGCATGCAAATGTTAATTCAAATAGCTGCTGTCTCTTTGCCTCGGAACGCTCCGCTGTATGTGTCTGTGTGGCACGTCTGTTGCTTTTTCACAAAACCTCTTCCCACTGTTGGTTATCTTTTTTATCAAAAGAACCGTCTATACAAATTCAGTAGTAGATTCCAAAGGGAATACCAAATGTTAAAAAACAACAAACTGCTTATTGCTGCATTACTCATACCTTTTCAATGCAGACAATTTCCCCTTTGTCCTTCATTGAAAAATAAAGGACAGAATTTCAAAACTGAGGAGGATATATTAACAAAACCGGTTTGGAAAAACAAAACCTAGACAGACAGTGGCGCTTTGTAAAAGCATTTCTCTCTTGGACTTCAAAGCGCTGTTACAACCTTCCTACACATGCTGCACCATCCACTCCCAGTGTGGTCAGAGCACAAGGGACTGCTTAAATTCAGTTGTGCCTACGCCACTTATCCAAATAAGCATGTTCCCACTATCTTCAGCATTATGAACTGCTCTGTTATATCAGGAAGGGAAAGTTGCAGTAGTCTTTCAACATGCATTTATTGTATTTTGGAAAACCTGTTTTGAATGTTCAGCACACAGTGTGATTCTCTCTCTGAGGCACAAAAATACATTTAAACGGTTCAGAACTGTCCCCAAGCTACAATCAAAGCTGTAAAAGCCATGCAAATCTCAAAGAGCACATCCGTTACTCCTCCTGTGATCTGGGAGAAAGAAAACGCTCCCTACTTGCAAATAAGGTGGCATATGGCAAAATAGCAAGGTGCCACTGCCAATTTACTGCCACATTTTAATACTGACAAGGTGGTTAAGCAACACCTGCTGTAAAATTTCACGGAGTTATTTGATTTCCAGAGCATCAGCCTTCAATGCAATGCCAGCAATGTCAGAATATATGCACCAATAAGTCAGTTTAAGTCAATCTGGATAAATTTTGTTTTCCCACTAGCTTCTTGGTGAGCAGCCAGGAAAGGGCTTAGTTAGCAGATTTGTTAAGTCATGCTGCAGAAGAAACGAGGGAGGAATGTTCAGCAAACATCTTGCGACCTTTTGACATCAGATTCAGGATCCTCCCCGAGCAGGCGACGCCCCCTTTACACACCCCTCTTCGGCCAACCAGCACTTCATCCAATACCAAATAAGAACTGAAAGACAACTGGAGTTTATCTACCAATCCCCATTCAAAACATGTACCAAAAAAAAAATACAAAACCGATTCTTCAAACAGTTTTATTGTAAATCTGTTGTGGGACTTACTAAATTTAAAGTATAACCTCTTCAGCCCCAATTTCTATTCTGTATGCAAAGAAAACCCTAGAGAAACAAAACTCCAGGGCATGTAAGCACATATTAACAGGGAGATTATTGTTGTCATCAGAGGGTATGGACACCCTTCAAAAGGGTTCGTTTTGTGCTGGCTTATTTGTGAAATGACAAAGGTCATTGTGCAATCAGGGCAGGCTAGACTCATTCAAGATGCAGTATTTTAAGCTGGTTAAAATAAAAATAGATTTTGGTTCCTTATCGGCGATGACAGGTTTTGTTGCGGTAGAGCAAGCAGCAGCTCCTCTCTGACACAGCATGAAGTAGGTACACCGTGCGTTCATTTAGAGGAGTGCTTGGTCTGTCCCCAAGGTGTTTTAATAAATTACATTATCGAGTGGAAGAAGATCAGATTCATTAGACACTAAATCAATAATGCCATTTCCATTTCCTCAGTAAAATGATGCCAATGCAGAGGAAGGCTTATGATGGATTGGGTCTTGGAGCAGAGCAACCAAAAAGCCATCTCTCATCTCCAGCGGAACAGCCATCTGACGAGACAGCAGGCTCCCTTCCATCCATCTACACGGGATCCAACATTAACTGTTTATACTGCACACACCTTGATCAACCAGATTAGAACCGAACGTTGCGACTTGGGGTTTGATCTAATCAACTGAGCCACATTTTACAGCACTGGGGAATCAGCCTTGCACTGCACCAACTACACCTTTTTAGGAGTAATCCTGGTGCTGTAAAATGCTCTAAAACCCAGACATGGCTCATCGGGGTTCAGGTTAATCAAACCCACCCCTAAATATATGCAGAGGACCTTAAAGGGTTAAATAGACCTTTGGTTGTCATTCTTTTACATTATGGCTACAAGGCGGCATGCATGTCTGCCGAAAGTACAGAATGCAGTGAATGCACGGTTGTCTGGAAAGGGGATGCACAGTGCAAATCAATGAGGACCTCTTCCAAACGAATTCCAGTTATTGAAAACCAGTTAACAGAAAGAGAAAGCGATTTGTGGTGCTTTGAGCATCAGTTTTTTTTTCCATTTTTATATAATCTCACACACAACACAGACTTAGTAAAACAAAGATGTTTTTCCTGCTTGAGCTAATTAGCACACCCCCGTGCTTAGTACCAATATGGATCGTTGAATTAAAATACCTAGCTTTAATTATCCTAATTTTTTTTTTTTTAAAAGACAAATGATGTAAATGCATAAAAGCTCATTCTAAATTCTAAGATCAAAACCTTTCTGCTCCTGTTTTCTAGTGTACCCAAACACAATGGCATTGATTTCTACGTGCTACAGTACTGTAAACACGGGAATGAAGACTACACTTGATAAATCCTACTGCATCTTGTTTATGTGCATCGCTAATGACACACCTATCCCTTTAAGGGAGCCCCAGTATCTGTGCTGATGCACACACTCAAACCGCCAGCTCGCTGCCACACACCGACTGCAATGCAAATGCATGCCTCATCAACGCTCTGCAGGGACCCCTTCAGATCTGCACACCACTTCTATTTAATTCAACTTGTTTTTGTTGTTTTGTATTTTTTATTTTACAGTGGCACCAAGAAGTACGTACGCATGAATCCTCAACTTTAATTTACATACTGTACACTGTGATAAACTGGCTTTGATATGCAAAAAAAACCCTGAAGATTCCTCAGCTACCGTCACATTCTTCTCTGTATCCTATAAACGGAAAAAACCTTGCTTTATTGGTTTGTTATTTATATTTGTGAAGGCTAACAGTGCTGTGCAATGTACTAGACCCTGTTTAAAACCTCTGCAAGCCTACAATTCTCACATCCTCGCTTAGGGCAACGATTTCAGATTCTCTTTGTTCCCCCTGCTTGAGCAACAAACCAGGCACACAAAGAATAAGCAGCTTGCATGTCCTTTTGGGGTTTGGGCTGGGTATCTTAGGACATGCCTGGCTACCTGATTAAGCAATCAATTACATTACAATCAATTAAAAGAAGCCAATTTGATGCAACCCTCCTGTGCCCCAGCACTTCATTAGACACAGCGGTCAGCTGTAATAATCTTGTTTCTATATAGGAGGGTAATGATTCGGGACCCAGCACATCAGATTGGCTCGCTTAGGATCAGCAGAACAGCTTTCTAATACAGCATTCCTTCAAAGAAAATAATGCTATTCAAATTGTTATTCACAGGCAGCTAATACGGTCTGCCTCTCATCGCGGACGAACAAAGAAGAAAATGGAAGGGTCTGCTTCCAACTGTGCAGTTGCTACAGTACTAACTTTATTCTGTTTTTTACTTTTCTTGCTGGCTTCCTGGCTGTGTCTAAGATAACCAGAAGGTGACGAAAAGGTCAGTGTCTCAGAGTCAGCGCTAATATGAAAGTAAATCTTTACTTTCATATTAGCGCAAGGTGAAGCTAAAATATTTAACCGTGGAACGCTTCAAATTCATTTGAAAACTGGTCACACAGCATGCCTGGGATATTTCGTTGAAGACCGGTTAGTTTAACTTTGCATGGGACATTGTGGTGCAACGTCAAGGTGGGGTCCTTCCATGAAAACGGTACATTAAGTCATCTACTGTACTGTAGGGCTATCGTCATACACAGAGGTTTGATTTTGATGATGTCACGGCATTGCCCTGTGGTGAGTGCTTGGGCCCTCAGCAGAGTAACAGGTTAATAAACTATTTCTATACTGCAATGTAGCCCACACTTCATTTAACACAAGACAGAAGGACTATAACCTTTACCATCTGTATGCAGTCATTTAGAAGCTGGGCTGGAGATCAATAATACAAAATAACAGTGTACTAATAAACACCAGCCTGCAAAACGCACTGCAATGAACTGCGCTAGCCTCTCACTGACATACACATTAGAAGAGCCCCATGGACGAGGCTCTGTCTAGATTCTCTTTCTGATAACAGCAGTGCTGTATGTGTGGGCCTGGAGAATCCGGGGAATTGGAGCTGGAGCTCCCAGTCACCCACAGCAGGCCCTTTCATGCCCTTGGTCCTGTCAACCATTTCCTTCATGACCTGCATAATTAATAACTGCATTCTGAACCTATTCTATACTACTCTATATCCCACCTACCAACCCAATTCTGCAGGCTGCCTTGCCATGGTAGATACACAGCAACAAAAAGACCACAATTCCAAGCTCACAACAGACATTTTGGTCTAACGTAGTGACTTAAACAAGCATTCAGATTTGTACATCAAAAATATGGATCAGTTTGCAAATAATATCAAGTATAAATCATTACAGGAGCCCCGAGTGGAGCTTCAACCCCACATTTCACCAGACTGCATCTATTCAGTCCAACATGTTGCCTTATTTACTCATATGCAGAAGTATTTGAATGACGGGTAAGGTGCCAGCAAGAGAAATCATTAACTTGAAAATCAACAACATGAAATGCACTTGGCAGGGGGGTGGGAGATTCTAAATCTAAAGCTGTTGTCCCTCTTAGCCAGTCTTTTAATGTACTTACTTAGGGTTGTTAACAATATAGACTACTATATCATAATAACACCAGAATTATTATGACGTTGACAATCTGGTGATGTACTCTTTAAAAAAAACACAGGTCTATTCAAACACTGTGCGCTGAGAAAAGTGGATTTCAAATGTTCTACACAATCTGCCGGCAGAGAAAGCCCAGCGATGCATCGTATATTTACAGACAGAACAAAACATATGACAATACAAATGGAGCAACACTGTATACTGTAGTAGCAACACCCAAATATACCGAGTGTTTACACTGCCATACTAGGATAGGGTTAAACCGCGCCTTTTTGCTCTTCTATTAAAACCAGAAGACCGATAATGCAGTCGTTTAAACAAATGGAGAAAATACACCATGTATTTCGCATTTAGGTATAATAATACTAGTAGACCTACCTTTGACTTGAGTTTCATATTCAGCAATGATCTCCTTCTCTTTTCGGAATTTAGCCGGTGATGTCATGATTATTTTGCTTTGTTTTTTTCTTCTTTAGCAAATAATAATAATAATAATAATAATAATAATAATAATAATAATAATAATAATAATAATAATAATAGCGATTGGTGGGGAGGGGTGGCGTGGGTAGGCTAATATCAGATCCACACAGGTAATGCTCCCAAGCCAACAGTACTGTTATCTCTGCATCTCGGAGACCGTTCCATCCGGAGAATTTATACAGCAGAAACTCAATTCTTCCTCGCCTGTGTTTATAACTTGCTTCGGGTATGAAATCCGCAGGTCAATGGAATAAGCTGTTGTTTTGAAGACCTGCACACACACACACACACACAGGACAAAAAAGAAAAAAAAAACGTTGGCATTTACAGGTCCGGTATTTCCCAAAGGTTTATCCTGGTTGCAGGCATCGATATCACGGCAGGCAGTGTGTCACGGAAGGGGTGTCTTCCTTCTGAAACAAGGAAAGGTGTTGCTTATTATTACGGTCTGGATGCAAGGAAATGTGCAAAACAACGGTCACAGCACACAGGGATGGAGAAGGTGGTGGTTACAAAATATATGGACAACTTAAACAGCTGAAGTGCAGTACGTTGAGTTATAGCATTGTGTAGCCTACCTCAAAATCGACACAAGTGGAGAACGAATTATTTCAACACACACACATAGATAGGTCCAAATGTAATGATGTATGTATTGTGATTTCCTTTTGAATTCACCACGCACTCAAACTTTCTTAAATCTTTATCATTAAATATACACATTCGATTTTGTACATGTTCATATACAAAAAAATATATATACTGTAATAAAAACAGACACACACATTGTATTTAGTAAAGTCAATACCGGGTCCTTAAATATTCCTATAATGGAAGTTGGACTCGCGTGGTGAGACTGTGCAATGGTTCCAGCGCCACTGGGAAGCATGTGGGAATGGAATGATGCAAGCACCAGCTACCGCGAGGGGGTCAAACAACGAGCTGTGAAACTGGATCCCAGCAACGGCAAATCCGTAAAAACATCAAAGGCAACCGAGAGCGCTACTGAACAGGAACTGCAACAGCAGTGCTGGATAACAAAAGGGCTGCAGTAATGAAAAATCACTGGACTATTATCCGATAGAAATTATCCGGAGTATTAAACCGCAGGAAGCTGGATCAAACCTACACCCCCTGCCAAAGCAAAAAAAAAAAAAAAAAAACAGTTGCGCAAACAAAAGATAGCTTTTACTGTATTGCAAAAGCCATGTAACCTACACAACACTTCATAGCCGATATACATGATTGTATTATCAGGCTCACTTTCATTATAATGAAATAGTTGCAAAGTTAAATGTACCGCTGTATGTTGATGCATTGCACCTCTCGTTTGAAATTAAGTAGCCATGATAAAGTAGCTACAGTCTGCTTGTACAATGCTGCAATCTCTCCTGTGTTCATTCTTAGCCTGTCAACGTAATGCCAATCGTTTTGACAAAAGGCTACTAAGAGAATAAGATTATTTAATTCTATCAGAACACACAGCATAATAACACGTTGATAATAGACTGCAAAGGCAAAAACGTACACTATACTCTTGTGCTTGTGCCTTATGATTTGTATCTTATGCAGAAATAGTGCCACAGGGCAGGTCAATTGTTCCCATTGCATTACTTTTAATACAGAAATAGTAGCAGCATAGCCTAGTTACATGAGTCAGTCAGACTTCACAACGCGCGCCCCTTACAGAAGTCCTTACTCAAACTTCAATGCAACAAGCGCCCAATTCCACATGCACCACGGATGTTTGTTTCCTTCTGCAAAACTGTCTGAGTGGCTTGTTAAGATGAAAATACATATTTACCTCGAACCCAGTTTTCCATTTGCTTTTTATAATCCGCTCACGATTCTGGACATCTTCCCTTACACAGCATAGATTCCAAACATGAGAACATTTCTCCAAGCACCTTGGAAAAAAACTAGCCCCGCCCCTTTCCGCTGGGTTAGGAAAACCACCCCACGTTCCTATTGGCTGATTAGAAATAGATTGACACCTCTTGTATCAAATCGAAAGGGAGATACTAATAGCTGAGGGAAAGGCGGCGCTCCAATTTCAGCACACGCATCTGTCCAATCACATCTCACCTATGGCTAATACGAGGCGGGACTTAACTATTACTACTAATGTTGAGAAAACTGCGGCGCCGGAGACAAGACTTATATTATGGATAGCTTCGGTATTTTACAAATAAAAATGTGTGATCAGTTTTTTTAGGGCAGTTTCTTGTAAACCATAGAATCGATTTAGTAAAAATAACCAATCAGAGAGCAGCCCTGTTGTAAATAACGGTTTTTATTTTGTTTGGCTGGGCGAGTTTTTGTAGGACAAGTAAACCAATGGCAGAGCACTAGAAGTTAAATACACCCGATTTTCACCAATCACAACTGAAAAGGCGTCCCGGCGTTAGCCAATGGCTCGCTGTCTGGTTCTCGCAAAAGCCAATGAGAATGCCAATTGGCCCAATTTGAAATTGTTTCAGGAAGTTTCCGTCTGAAAGCTTGACAACAAACTGCACTGGAAAACATTTGTGGAGTTAAACAGGAGCACGACGAGGTTTACAAAGAAAGTGTTTTACAGTGAAGATAAAAAACGTCGTTGCTGTAGCGATTAAAGCAAAGCAAAACAAAAAAAAAAGCAAACGTAAACCAGGAAGCAAAAGGTACATTATGAGTGTAGATTTAGGGTCACCTATTGTTGATTGAACAGTTTCTTTACAAAATGCAAATCAATTCGTAATCTGTGTGATATATCGGTGCGGTACTGTGATTGTTGCTTTTTAGATCGGTGACTACAACGACTAATATCGTGTGTATATTATTACAATGTCAACCTCGAACTTTAAAAACAAGTGCGTTTCACTCATTTACTGCACGTTCTGTGAAAACGTCCTGTGCACTCGAGGAATGAAAGCTGTCCTTTTGGCCGACACTGAAGTTGAGCTCTATTCGACCGACATACCGCCAAACAGGTAGGGTGCACTTATTAAATGTATTCAATGTTTATATAATAAACGGTAGACGGCAGACACACTCAGACTGACGTGTACAGGTGCTCTGTGCAGTGAGCCGACTACTGGTTTTGTGATCAGCTACAGTACTTAGCTGCAAGTTTCCAAAATAGATTTTTGAAAATTATTAGTTTAATTCAATTCAGTGCAGGTGATGCACAGCCTGCAGGAATGCATACATCTCGATTGACATGCACCTTTTAGTGTCAGATCTTTTGGGGTGTCAATAAAATAAGGCACACACTAATGCTAATTAACATCTCTTATCTTCTTCAGCTCGGTTGACTTTGTTGCAAACTGCTATTCCACAGAAAGCTGCAAATGTAGACTAAAAGACATCGCATGCTTGAAATGGTGGGTATTTTTGGTTAATACAGAAAGAGTTGTTTTCAGTTCGGCTTTGCTGCTTTTCAAAGTGGTGCAGAGGGCACTTTTTAACAATTAGTAACTCGGATGAGTCACATCTCTTGGGATGTTTTGATTGCCGGTTTAAAAGCTTTCTATATATAAACGGTTATCACAATGTGACAGGGAGGGTCAACAGATTGAACGCAGCCTGAAGGATTAGGAATATTGAAAGTTTTAATATTATCATATTAAATTGTATTTCAGATGATAACCTAAAAGCTCAACTAAAAGCATTACTCCAATCCAGGTGAATATTTTGCTACTGTAAAATGCTACAGTCTAGTATAGTATCTATATTCAAATTAAAAACAGTAATACAATTGACAAATATTACTTAATAATTCACATCCTAAAACAGAACACTCATGCTGGAAAGTTAGTAGCTTGGCATATGTATCTTCATAGTCCTCTCCTCTGTAGTTTTTACAATAGAATCTGCTTGCATTTCTGTTTTCTGTGTTCCAGTGGTAACATTGTCGGGTACCATGTGGTGGCCCCTTGTAATCCCTGCCTGCTATCCTGTAATAATGGCCATTTCTGGATGTTTCACAGTGAAGCTGTATCCGCTGCTAGTAGGCTGGACTCATCAGGTAAGCATTTGATGGACAGCATTGCCATGGAAAGCATTGCTCATGTTGTACCATTTTGCCACTGGAGAATTTAAAAAGTGCAGCATTTAAAAGCAAAGTAAAATCAACTCAAGCAGGAGTAAAAGTCATTGGGCCAGGTTTGCACTACAGTACTTTCCTTTTCTAGAATGCAATTTACTGGAGTTAGCTGTATTAGATGTTTCTTTTAATTTCCTAAAAGTTGAAATTTGAATGTTCTATTTGAACCCTTAACACATTCGGAGATAGTAACCACTCAGAAAGCCAATAACAAGAAGCATTGCAAAATAGTGTAAAATAAATGACTACAATATTAATGTGTAAAACCTGCATCTGTATAAGGTGTGTAGACTATGAATAAACACAGAATATTAAATACTTAATAGTACACTGTATAGTACTTAATAAACACTAAAGCCAGCAGATTTCAGATGCTCACTTCTTATAACTTTGAAACGTTTAGACAAATTTCTAAACATTAAACCTTTGGATAACATTTATGGTATGCTTATTGTATTTTCATGCATACATAATAGTCGATCCGATAATTACTGTAACATTATGTATTGCTGGGGTGGGTGAGTCCAGATTGCCCCCCCCCCCATCCTGTTTGAGCATATTGGGAACACTGTTAAAATGTATCTTGTGTTGCGATTCAGGATCCAAACTTCTGCTTTGGGGAGACCTGCCTGACACAGAGGAGAGTGACGACGAAGGGATAGACAGTCTGTCTGAAGAGGAATATATCAGATAGAAAGATGATAATTCAGTTTGGAGGCCTCTGATATTAGCACATCTATCGATTACACTGTGAGACACATATGAATAGTTGGGGGGTAGGGGGGGTGTGTTCAAAATTGGGCTTTATTTAAATATTTCTTGTCAGGTTGCCATTTTTAAGCTGTTACTGTGCTCTTGATAAAATGACCTGCTCTGGTAGCTAACGAAACATTGATATTGCTTTGTGCTTCACCGTCATTATTTCCAAATCAATCAAATGTCCGAGCATCCATCCATAAAAGAAAATGATAAGGTGCAGTCAGGGCCTTCCCGAAATAAGTAACATCTTCAATCGTAAAACGGCAGGAGAGTCCTGCTGATATGAAACTCTTTATTAGTCTGCCCTAGCCGGCATTACAGTACAATATTGAGCTTACTCTGATCTGTTCTTGATAGGCAGTATTCCTGTTTCAAGAGAGGGATTATACAATATTTCTGTAGAGACATGGTGGATATCTGCAAGGCAATCGACTTGAAACGTTCTTGCATTTTTTAAATACGTTACACAGTCACTGGATTTAATATAATGTACAGGAAGGACAGATATTTTTATTATTGGGATTCTACCCGTCATCTCTTTACCTTGTGGTTCAGATTAACATTCAGCTGCTGTCCAGAACACTCTCAGCAGCCTGAAGGTAGATATCTAAAGTGGTTACTTTATCCCTGAAAGGGAATGGAAGCCAAACAGACAAATGGATACTGTGTTAGAATTGCACTGGAAGTTCAAGGTCCCACAATTAAAAAGGAGACGAGTTTTAGAACCTTCAAGGGCTTTGTCTGGCAGTTCTTGTGGCTCTTTCTTACTATGTTGAAGAGTAATTTAACTTTGCTTTAAGACAAGACGTGTAATATAAATTACTTATTGCACAATCAAATGACTTATATTTTTGTTAGATTTATTTTTTATACTTTTTTTTCAACAATATTTATAATTATGGTTGTTTTAAAAAATAAATAAATAGTATGATCAGATTTGAAAGATTGCACTATTATTAGGAGCATCAGCAGCATTCATTTGTTGGTTGTGTTTTTTTTCTTGCTGAGCAGTTGATTTCTGAAACCTTATCATTTTTTCTATTTATTTTATATTGACATGCATCGACGCAACTCTCAATCAAGATTTAGAAAATGCTTGAGTGTAAAGGGCGAGGCAGCAAAAATGATAATAAAAAGAAGGATATACAGACGTGCTCAAATTTGTTGGTACCCCTCCACAAAAAACGAAGAATGCACAATTTTCTCTGAAATAACTTGAAACTGACAAAAGTAATTGGCATCCACCATTGTTTATTCCATATTTAATAGAAATCAGACTTTGCTTTTGATTTTTTATTCAACATAATATTGTAAATAAGAAAACAAATGAAAATGGCATGGACAAAAATGATGGGACCGCTAACCTAATATTTTGTTGCACAACCTTTAGAGGCAATCACTGCAATCAAACGTTTTCTGTAGCTCTCAATGAGACTTCTGCACCTGTTAACAGGTAGTTTGGCCCACTCTTCCTGAGCAAACTGCTCCAGCTGTCTCAGGTTTGATGGGTGCCTTCTCCAGACTGCAAGTTTCAGCTCTTTCCATAGATGTTCGATAGGATTCAGATCAGGACTCATAGAAGGCCACTTCAGAATAGTCCAATGTTTTGTTCTTATCCATTCTTGGGTGCTTTTAGCTGTGTGTTTTGGGTCATTATCCTGTTGGAGGACCCATGACCTGCGACTGAGACGGAGCTTTCTGACACTGGGCAGTACGTTTCGCTCCAGAATGCCTTGATAGTCTTGTGATTTCATTGTGTCCTGCACAGATTCAAGGCACCCTGTGCCAGGCGCAGCAAAGCAGCCCCAAAACATAACCGAGCCTCCTCCATGTTTCACTGTAGGTATGGTGTTCTTTTCTTTGAAAGCTTCATTTTTTCGTCTGTGAACATAGAGCTGATGTGACTAGCCAAAAAGCTCCAGTTTTGACTCATCTGTCCAAAGGACATTCTCCCAGAAGGATTGTGGCTTGTCAATATGCATTTTAGCAAATTCCAGTCTGGCTTTTTTATGTTTTTCTGTCAAAAGTGGACCCAGTCCTCCTGGGTCTTCTTCCATGGAGCCCACTTTCGCTCAAAAAGCGACGGATGGTGCGATCAGAAACTGACGTACCTTCACCTTGGAGTTCAGCTTGTATCTCTTTGGCAGTTATCCTTGGTTCAGTGTGGTGCACACAATGGTACCAAACAGCACAGTGACTACTTTTCTCCATTTAAATAGGCTGAATGACTGATTACAAGATTGGAGACATGTGTGATACTAATTAAAGAAACTAATTAGTTTGAAATATCACTATAATCCAATTATTTATTATCTTTTCTAAGGGGTACCAACAAATGTGTCCAGGCCATTTTAGAATATCTTTGTAGAATAAGCAATAATTCATCTCTTTTCACAGCTTCTTTGCTTTATTCTATGACATACCAAAGGCATGCAAGTATACATGATAAAATAGCTTTTAATTTCATCACTTTTCAGGAGGAATGAAGCATTATTTCAATGAGCTGTAAGGGTACCAACAAATTTGAGCACGTCTGTATTAGTGTATACTTGATCTTGAAAGTTATAACTGACACAAACTTCTTAAACTGACACATGTCTGCTTTGGAAATTGAGGATTTTTCTATTTTAAGGTGCTAAGCACTTTTTTTTTTTCTTTTGCATTGAAGCAAAGATATATTTATATGTACTTTGATAAAGCGTTGTCTGCATAAAAAAATAATAGGCTGCAATTGCACTGACTTTCACCTTGTACATATGTGTATATGTTTGGAGCTGCATTGTTTTGTATTTATGCTAATATTTAAATAAAAAAAAATAAAAAAATGGTATTGTTTGTTTATGAAGTTCCTCGTTCTGTTTCAGACTTCCTACGTGGTTTCACAGCTATAAACATGTCTGTATCTTCTTTTAGCAAAGCTAGAAATTCTAGTACAGTACATTAGCAGCATACAGATCTGCTATTATTAATTCATGACAAATTAGTAAGCTTTTAGTAGACTACTCTGGGATAATCAGTTCACTACAAATAAAGTATGTTTGTGTGTGCGTGTCTGTGTATTGATTTTAAAGTATAGTCACTTTAAATTAGTAGATTGTAAATGCAGTCAGTGCTAGCTGCTAACTGATGCACAATTACATGAGTTAATCCCACATACACTGAGCCAGGGGCCCCCTGCTGTATTTTGATGTCAAAATCTGAGACACTCAAGCCTGGAATGAAAAGAAAAAAAAAAATCAGTCAGTAAATGAATGAACTTTGTTGTACAGCCGAATACAATAGAAGTGTTTATGCCAGTATAGTGCATGTGTATGCAGTTTAATTCTCTGGTAGCCAGGTTCAGAAACAAGGGCTGCATTTACCCACTGATGCTGCAGCAAATAAATTCACATCTCATTTTGTCTTGTGCTGTTATTGTTTGTTTTATGCTCCGATGCCCCTCCCTCTCGCACCCAGACTTGAACAGACCCCCGAAATAACTTTAAACAGTCCATAAGGCCTTCTGTTTACTTCTTAATAATAGCTAACATAACTGAAAGAGTCTCAGATAGTAAAGTACAGTAAACGACCTCCCTTGGATGGCTTAGTAGAAAGACCACCATTAAGTCCGAGATCTCCATTGTGACCTGTTCTCTATTAACACCGCCTGTGGTGGTCCAAATAGAGAGATTCTGGGGTCTGTTTTAACAATCTCAACCAGTACTCACTAGTGGCACTTACAATCTATTCCAGTAAAAGACCTTGTTCTGACCATGTCCTTGATTCTTGTTCCAACCGGTTCTTCATAATTGTTTATTTGGACATTGTGTGTAATTAAGTAATTAAGGTCCAGGTTGGGACAAGATCCTGGACTGGAATGAACTGAAAGAGCCACAATGAGTCTAATAAACTGCTTCAGGGGTGTCCAAAGTTGGCTCTTCCACTCCTGGTCTTTGTTCCAACCCTGTTCCAACTTGTTTACTACCACCAATTAAACTGCCGTCCAGAGCATGAAGCAGTTAATCTCCTCGTTTTACCTGTTAAACCTGCAGTGGAATGGCCCTCCAGGACTGGGATTGGACACCATTGGCTGTCTCTAGACTGCCCTGGTTTAGAGCACCCAGCTTGTTAACTGTATTTGAATCCCGCCAGTGTTTTCCCCAGGGGTAATTTATTGACCCTCTTATTAACTTCACTAAATGCAGTAATAAAAAAACAAGGCAGAGGCCAGCGACGGAGCAGGTTTTAGGGCGCTCTGACTTAGATCCGCTCCAGTTCGATCATTAAAGGACCCTGTATTTGTGTAGCAGATTGTGCTGCTATGTAAAATGCACAGGCTGTGCTCTTTGTTAACGATAAAAGATTCCGCTTGGAGGGCAAGCAGCCGGAATTGCTCCCCAAACTGCAATGAAAATAAAAAAAATAATAAAAATGAAAAGCCTGCATATTGCTCTTGTTCAGGAAAGAGCTCGCTAAATAAGCCGGGTGCAAATCCAAAGAGTGGAATACCAGGCTCTGGCTTGGAGCATTAAAGCAATGCTGATTTTATATTTGTATTCATCAAATATCAGTGGAATAGACCATTGCAACTGGAGTTTAAAAGGCATCTGCATTTCACATTTCTTTACTTGACAAGATGAGTGGCATGCGAAATCAAGTAATAAATTGTGCGATTGAACTGCTTTCAAGCAAAGCCTGTAATTGCTCCTAAAGAGACGGTCTTGATTCAGGTGGTTTAACTGGGCCCTGAATACAGCTTGTGGGTTTTGTGATTGCAGGTAATGCACTCTGTTGACAGCCTTGCTGTTTTAAAGGAGTAATGCAATCACTAGAGTTGTCCGTTGTCTGACGATTCATTCTTTTATTGTTCATAAATGTTCCAAACAAATGATTTCTGCACACTAATTAAATGATGTTTTGAAACACTGTGTATGCTAGTTAACGGTACTATATTACTATTAGTAATGCACACATGGTAATTGTTAGGGTTAGGGTTAGTACTGTTTCTATACCATAGTCTCCCCATAGACAATACTATGTATTACCATGCCTTGCCATTCAGCAGTTCCCTTTAAAGAAACTGTTATAGTGCATCCAATTCTGCTTGCCAGATTATTTCTTCACAGCCATTCTCAACCTTATACTGTACAAGCAGACACATTTGTTCCTCAGCAGTTTCTATTTTTTTTTTTTTGCTGTCTCATCAGAATAATTTATGCTGATCTGCCATACTACACAGAAAATCAGAGACTAAAAACTTTCCAGATGGTGACTTTCAACTTCTCCAATATCAATTTCTATATGACTGTCATCGCCCCCCCCCCCCCCCCCCCCCATCACTGATAGAGGTGACTGGTCAGATCGAAACAGAATCACATAAAGCAAGAGGTTTGAGACTTTCAAGGGCAAAACCATGAATCTGAAAACATCCTCATACTGTCAGAACCTGTTCCATTGTATATTAACTATCATCTGTCAATGGGGGCTAATTGCAAACTACTATCTGTCCACATGCACTCATATTAATACAACATATCTTACTGTGGAATATACCAAATGTTGTGTGTATTCTTCAAAATGATTCAAAGACGTGTTGAAGATAATGTTAAATGAATGTAAACAAACTGGCATGTAAAACAAGACCTATAAGGACCTAGTGAACAGGCACTAAATAATTGTATTTTAGTTAGAAAGAATAAATGAAAATGCCTGTGCGACACGGCAGCCTCAGAGTGAATGCCCTTTTCACCTCTGGTGGTTATCTGGTTTAGTTGTCTTTGATTCCAGTCACAACACAGTCTGAAACCAGCAAACCAAATCCCTTTCTGGACATGGGGATTGGGGATTAAACTCGAGCTGTGTTGTAATAAATTGAGTAATTGCTTCAGTCAGATAAGCAGATGCTATCTGAACTATTTTTATCCGCATTATTAAGGTCCTGCTCTGTCCGCAATGAAAATCCTTTTATAAAATCTATTAAAATTGCCTTTGCTTGTAAGATCAACTATGTGCTCCTTCACTGATTTAGTTCTGTTGCATTAAAAGGTTTTAAAAGGTATTACAAATATTGGAGAACTGGGGCAGTGTCTCCTAAAGCACTAACAATAGCTCAGAAGAGATGGATTTTATAACAGAATCTTTGTAAAAGTCTTTACCTTCCAGACTGAAAGATATTATTCATGATATGAGCCTGCGTGTCTTCAGCGTTTTGGAACTTCTGAAAGAGAGTTCACAGTTAAAGGATTGCCAGCATTTTAGAAGATAAAAAGGAAACACTGATTCATCCCTCACCACTTTCCTGGCTCGGGGAAGAGTGCTGCTGTCGCTACAACTCTACTCTGTAATGGTGGAAGAGCAGTCTGTCTCATCCTAGCTTAGCACCCTCCCTGTTCTAATTAAAGATAAAGCATTCTGCAGCTGAGGGCCCTCCTGGATAAATCCACAGCCGTCATCACCAAATGTGCATGGCAGTGTCTTTGGAGAGAGGGCGTCTTTCCATCCAGAGATTGCTGGGATTCTTTGACCTCCTAGTGGCACTGACTCAACCCCAGGAACAGTTGAGTCTATAAGGGGAGTGGTACAAGGGGACTGGTAAAATAAATGATGAAACATAACATACACAGCCAGGACCGTGGTCTGGTAGAATCTACATACATACATTTTTGACAGTTAAGTATTGAACCAAAGGACAGCACAGATAAAAGCATTGTCTGCTTGACTTCTTATAATGGTATGGTTATTTGCATTTCAAAGGTAAACACATACACCTCAAAGGGCATTATTCAGACTGGTCAATTAAGGCATGTCCCAGGTGGTATATGAATACCTTTTGATGCCAATGCATACACTATAAAGTATATGACTCACGCTAGAGAGCGTACGCTGCAATGAGACAATTAAGAGCAGATTTTATTAGGATATATAAAAAACATTCTTATAGCTTTCTGCATATCGCCTGACAGAGGAAGGTAAGATCCTCCTGTCAATACAATGGCAGTAACAACAGGCTTTGTCTCAATTTCCAGCACTTCAGACAATAGACCCGAAGCTGGAAAAAGCCAGGCTCTCTCTAAACAAACAGATTAGGTCAATATCTGTTATTCCAGAAGCCGGGAACAAAGACGGATCAGGTGAAGCCGAGTCCGTCAGGAGCAGCTGTTGGAGACCTTGCGCATTCTGTCCAGACCGCATTGCGACACGTTTGTTTTTTAACAACCAGCGCGGTACAAGGCTTAGGAAACATCTGGTCACTCAATGTGATGCCTTGCAGCTGTCTGGAAGACAAGCCCATTACCAGGGCCTCATTTTACCAGTGCAGACACTAGCAACACTCCATCCAGCCAAGTTATGCACTAGTTATAATCTCAAAGTCCAGGGGCGTCCATTCACTGTCCTGGAGGGGCATTCCACTCCAGGTTTAACAGGGAAAATGATAACTATTTCGGGATTGGAGGCTTGATTGGTTCAAATAAACAATTAAGAGCAGGGTAATTCACAGTGGAAGAGCCAACTTTGGACACCCCTGTCTTAGTCTTTCTCTGCCACATATCCCCTTGTGTTATGTATAGTGTACTATAATGTTAAGTTTCCTACCTATGCTATACTTTACAATGTATGCATATATGTTTTTTCAATCTTTTCTTGGCAGGGCAATCTCTCGTCAGTCTGGATTTAAAAAATGTCTCTTTTATTACTGGCTTTTCATTTAGTGCGCTGTTAAGGAAATGAGCTGCCTGTAAAAACAGGTCTTAAAAACTGCTGTTACATCAGGATTCATTGGGATTTAAAAGATTACGTGATTATTATTTAGTCCCCCCTCTTAGCAAATCTGCAGAATACATTAGTATCATCAAAGTGAATAGCATTTTTCAACTGTACTGCTGTAGCAATGGCGACCAACATGGAAAATTGTAGGAAACAGTAGCTCAATACTAAACACCAGGGCTCAGATTGGATTAGGCAAGAATATATTACAGAAAGCAGTTACCACACCATCCTAAACGTGCTTAAATACCAATGTGATGACATGCAGTAAATTGTTGGCCTCATAGCGTGACTGCTTTGAGAGGGCTTGCTTCCACGCGGTGGTTGAGTGTGGAATCCTATTCATGTAGTGCCACATTTCACACTGACAGCCAGCACTTAACAGGTCTCTGAACGACCCATTAGAAACATTAATAGTTACTAATCATAAAGTCTGGGAAAATACAAAATGAGAAACTGTAGTCCATAAGATTTATAAAGCGCTGTAGTGTTTCCAATAGGTACTCTTTATTGTGTTGCTAATTGGAACGCATAACAGCTAATAATCTAAAAAACATTTTCAATATAATTTAACATGATGCTTTGATGTGATTTTATTGACTAGGTTAATAGAATATATTGGCAAAACTCTGGATGTTTTTGAAGGAGTCTCTCATTTATTTATTGTGTCTGACCGTGCCTTGATTTGTAGCTCACTGAAGTGCGGAAGGGATGATGTGAAACATTTTGATACAGGGCCTCACAAAGAAGTCCTGCCCTGAAAAGGCAATTCTGTGCCGGAGTGCTGGAAAGACTGATATCAGCCTGGTGAAAATGACCATTGTTATGAGTTGAGTGCTGCTCATTGTTGATTCATTCGCCCCATAGGAGTTATTGAGCACTTTTCAGAACAGTATTGGGTGCTGTAATATTACACAGACATGCAGAAAGAGCAGCACATAGTTGCGCAGTGAGGTGACTCCGTTGTTTGAGGGAAAAGCACTGCTTGGGTTGTTTTCCTGTCCCTCGGATCATATTTCTCATAACTCCATACCCGAAAAGGGTCCATAAAGCAATAACATGTTTATTTTGAAATGGAAATAAAATCAGAATGAGAAAGGGCATGCCGCTACACGACAAACAAAATGGTATTCTCTAGTACTGCTGAAAAAAAAAAAAAATCTTGATAAGATTTTTTCATAACAGATTTGGCAATAATATAATACACTATTGTATATTGAAACTGCAGTTCAATTTGAGCTTGTTTCTTTATTAAAATGACAGTACTGTGTATGTATAAACGCAAACTTAGAATTGTTCCGATCCACTTAATTAAATTATATATATATTTTTAGTAGGGATGATAAATTGACACTGCTGTGGGAGATCAGATCAAGTTTTATTTTACATGAGAAACTGTAACTGTTAAATTAACAAATAAACACATATGGATGCCACAGTACCTGTGAAAAAAACAAAAATCTCTTAGCCACCTGCTGGACCATAAACACATTACAGCTAGATAGTTCTTAACAGCGCCCTGCTGTGTATTTAAATTATACTTGTCTGGTAACCTCCCTCTGACCTGTTTCTCATTCATTTCACAGTTCTGGCTGTCCCTTCCTAAGCCTAATGGCTCAAGCCTGACACACCACAAATCAGCCTGAGAAATACAAGCTGTAGCTGCAGCTTGCCTGACCAGTGTTTTAATGTCTCACTGTCGCTCTGGCAGAATGCCTAATGGAATTAATCTCAGCAATAGTGATATTTTTATACATAAAAAAACTCCCTGCAGGACAGAATTTCACCAAGGATAAAGCGTACACTGTAGGGTACAATCTTGATAAATGAGATCCTGGAAACATTCATCTGTGCATATTAAACAAAACGTGTGTTTTGTTTCTCGTTGTTAATGCTGACGCTAACCCGAATCCCACAGCAGAATATATATATTTGATTTTCAACTCCGTGAACAGTACAGATGGTCCTCATAATCTGGA